>NC_058338.1:43465934-44090934 GCF_905475395.1 Chrysoperla carnea | reverse complement strand
TCAGTTATCGTAAATATTTCTGTAGATATCATTTTGGCAGTAAAAATGATCAGGGGGTAAAATATTGTTTAAGTGATTTGCTACAACTTCACCGATGATTAAAATTTCAAATTATTATTAACAAAAAAGTTCCAGTTCAATTTTTCTCCTTACCTGCAATGCTCCAATTTCTTCGCAGTCTATATGCGTGTTATTACTAAACGATTACCTTTCATTCAAGAGAAATTGTAAACGAAAAATGTCCCCGAATACACATATACAGATATCAATCTAAAATCGGTGTTAATTCAATTCCCTAGCCATGAAACGTTAAAATATGCTGAAAATTTCAATTTGAATTTTTAGATCTATCACACTTTTTTCCTTATTGCTACTGAGAAATTAGATAATCAAAGTTCAATTTTATAAACAAGGTTTGCTACTATCAGTTTTCCAACTACAAAAATTATCTTGTATAAAATATTAACGACTTGTGTTTCCACCAATTTTTTCAAAACAAAGCATTTAGTTAGAAATGGTTAGTTAACACCTGAAATAATTGATAAATAAAGTTGACAGCCATGTTTACAATAAATTAACATCCCGGTATATTCCATATAGTACATTTATATATTAACAGTATCTCTGTTTTATGCTGTGGACAGTTTCACACATATGTAAACCGCTTAATGGGCACATCTGTTTTTGTTGGCATTACTTTTTGAGTTTCAATGTAAAATACGATTAATATCAAAACATATAGAAAGAATACATTAATTATAAATATATATAAATATATAAGAAAGTATTAATAATAATATTTCTTTATAATTTTAAACCGCATTAGTAATAAGTAATAAGGCATCCATTATTATTATTATTATTATTATCATTATTGTTGATGTTGAAATGAAAAATATTTAAATTATTAAAATATATTGAACTTTATCATTTTATGTCAGATGTTTTGTATTTTTTATGAATGATTTTAAGTAGATTATTTAAAATTTACTACTGAAAAATTTTATGACGTTTTCAAATTTTAATATTTAATTATTGATCATGAAAATTACACAAATTATTAAAGTTTTCTGGTTTCCTGTAACATAGCTCCATCATTAGAACTCAATTTTAAAAAAATTACAAAAAAAAAAAATAGCATTTAGGTAAAGGAGATGTACAGAATAAAAAGTATAACACTATAGAAAATGAACGTAATCAAGATTGGGAATTAAGTGTAAATCTATTCGTTGTGTGCGTAGTCATGGTAATGGCAATTCTTTACATGTAAATGTTATGGTAAATAACAATTTAAAATTATTGAAAAATAAAAATTTATTAAACTTGTTGTATTAAAAATTGTGATTAGATTTTTAATGTAAGCCATAAATGCAATCCATTCAATTATATATGCATCCATACAATTATATTAATAAAGTAGCGTTTCGTTACCATGGAAACACCTCCAATAAAACTCATATAACGGTACAAATAAGTGACTGAAAAAACAAGTTACAGTTAGCTGTTTTATTAGTAACAATAGTTAGATATGAAGTCTAAGCATTCCTATTCCTAATTTGCAAAATATGTTATACCTATTCATTTTATTGAATGCTATCAGAAGAAGGGGCTAAAAGGAGGACAAATGGATTTCCTGTCAGCTATAAAAAATTCAAACCTTTGTACAGAGTTTCATACAAATATTAATCTTCTATTTTACATCCTTAGGAGCAGAATTTCGAAAAAATTCCTTACTAAATTTTACCTGGATAATAAAATCAACATGCTTTCCAAATTTCAGGATTCTGGATCCAATTAATTAGACTGTGGAATGATTACATATATTCTTTCATAAATATACCGAAAAATTTCTGTTGGGTTGCACTGGATATCAAAACAAACAGTTTAATTCTATAAATGCTTATTTGTTTCAAGGTACGGGTTGTTGAAATTTAAAAAAAAAATCGGTTGGGTTAACTTGTATTCCTTAAACTTCTCTTTTTATTTTATTTATAGTCGAAAACAAAACCACGTTGAGAAGCTATCTTTAAATTACGTGCATTTTGAGAAATAAGTAGTTGATTTCAATACAAATTCTGTTCAGTTTATAACTCCCCAGATATACAAAATGATTGCGTACATTTGATTCTAATCGATAGCCAATTCCTTCCCTAAAAATGTATAACATGGAGCACTTTCCTTCGATTTTTCGTAGAAATCAATTTAATTGACGAAGATCATAGTTGCTCAAATTTCCTCTCTTTTAAAAAGAAAACAATTGCTTCCTTTGAATTGACTGTTGTACTACTCAACTCATTGCTGAACTAACTACCTACGGCGTTATGCCCACTCTATCCCTGAGTTAATACAATTTTCAAACATTTCAATAAATAAATTAGGTAGGTATGTTCAAAGATATACACTTTGAGGAAGTAATAAACCTATCTAATTAACTGAAATTGAAAACAAAAATAATAATTGAATACAAATATTTTTAAAATACCTAAAAGAGAAATAACTAACTGTAATATTAAATTCGGCAACTTTACACTTTTTAAAGTGATAAATTAACTTTACATATGTTTTTTTCTTAACCAAAAAAAGAATTTTTTTTGAATAAGAGAAAAAAATTCAAAAAATATTGAAATATAATACCAAAAACATATTATACATATATATATTCAAAATATATTTAGACGGAAAAAATTGACACCAAAATATTTACCAAGTATCTCAAAATTGAATTTGTAGAATATGTTCAGATTCTAGCAAAATATAGAGGTAAAACAAGTGAAAACAAACAATTGACTGAGTTAGTTGTTGAAATATCATGTATAAGCAGTGTTGATTACCGGGTAAACAGTGATGTTTACGAAAAAAGGTTTCAAACAAAAGTTTATTTTTTTATAAGGAGTATTTTTTACAATTAAACTTTTGTTATATTCGTAACGGTTTACAAGATGGGTCCTTCGGACCCAAGACGTAATTGACCCAAGTTGGTCATTTACGAACTCGACCTCACTTTTTACGTCCTATGACAGACGACAGACAGACAGAAACCGGAAATGGCCTATTTAGGTCATTTTATGAACACCTATACTCAAATTTTGTTCATAATATCAATATGAAGCGTTACAAACTTGGGACTAAACTTAGTATACCTTAGTATATTTCATATACATGGTATACAAATTGGCGGGGAGTCAATGGGTTATTGAGACATTATATCAGAAACTTCTGAGATTTTTTTAGGCTGGTGACGTGGCGCCTGTTTTATACTTAATAGGATACAAATAATGATGAAAGGGTTAAATTAATATAATAAAATGTGGAAGCTTAGTGTAAATACGAAGAATGCATGCAGGGCACCCAATTAAGGCATGAACGTATAGAGAAAGAAAGCGTATGATAAAAAATGTTAGGAAGTTTTTGAATTGCATCGGGGAGAATTTATTCAATGTTGGTTTGGAAAAAAATTTTGATTGAAAATGTGGAAAGAATGTCAAATATTTAAACCAGAGCAGATTGATGTGGATGAAATATACCTACATCTACTTAAAACGACTCATAAGAAAGAAAAAAAAAGATCTATCTCACTTCACTGTTTCATCTTACGAGCAAAGACTCAGATATTAGAATATAATTAAGAATAGTGAGGGATGTGAATACAAGCTTTCGATTAGAGGATATTCCATTCGAATATGTGTGTTCATCGTTAGTCCAATCAGAATGAAATTTGGAAAAAAGCATTTAAATCCAATGCATTTTACAAGATTTATTTAATTTTACTTGCCCCGGTGTCTTTAATCTTGCAAGTGAAATATGATGAAATAGTTATTAAATTTTGCTTGTCTTTTTTACAAAGAAATTTACAAATTTTGACGAAGACTCTTCTTTTTGATCTTTACTCGTCAATTTTACACAATGATTTTCGTGACATCCGAGTCGACAATAATTTTACAGAACGTCAATAATTCACTCGAAGTAGTCGATATTTGCAACGAAGATGCGTTTGCTCAATATATATCTTTGTGTAGAGATTTATGCGCACGAAGTTTTAGAAAAGTTTTTTCTTAACGTCGCAGAATTTACTCATTGAAAATTAATTTTTATTGACTTTATATGATGAACTAAAGCTAAACCCCCACTTTTCATGATTGCTGTGTACTTTTCACGATTTGTACTTTTCTTTTATATATAAACTTTCTTTAATTTTAAGGATACAAAGATACAAGAGTTGATACAAGGCAATATAAAAAGTCTAAATAATATGAAAAAGTCTGAATAATAAGAATGAAGTGAAATGATTAATTTAGTTGTTAAAGGACATGCTTGTCATTTTATAACTGTTTTAATATAAATAATAATTTATTCATACACGTGCCCAATGACGGATAAATATATATTAAATTAATAATTTGTACCATGTTCCATAGATTTCAAAATTGAGTGGATAATGGGTACACTTGAACATACAATATAATACAAACGTATGCAATTCAGTTGCTCTTAAATCAATATAGGTATTATGCATTTAAAGCGATTATTAACTGTTTATTTTATGTATTCAAGTAACATAATCTTATTATTATAACATATTTCATGAAATCAACTTGCATATACACTCGCCATCAACAAAATCGTCACTTTAAAAAAGCCAAATATTTACGAAAATACAAATACGAAAAATGACCTTTTCGTGATCATGACAACACTCGAATGCTTGGTGTTTGTAGTTTTTGAATAAGAATGCGCGAATAGGAAATAAGAAAGTGAATTCGGAGTGAGAAAATTATTTTGCAAGAAAATGTATTCGAAACCTTATGCATTTCGCATGTTTAGTCCCAAGTTTGTTTAACCATGTATATATGAAATATATTAAAATGGATAACGCTTGAAAATATTGTTGCTTCAAGGAAAATTTTGGTATAAGTGTTCATAAAATCACCTAATTTGTCCATTTCCAGTTGTTCGTCCGTCTGTTCGTCCGTCCGTCAACACGATAACTTAAAAATGAAAGAAGATATCAAGCTGATAGCATTATAGCGTCCTCAGGACGTAAAATTTGAGGTTGAGTTCATAAATGAGCAACATAGTTTAATTAGATCTTGGGTTCGTAGGACTCTTGTAATTCGTTAAAAATAGAATAAAAGTAAAGGTAAAAAAAGTTCCTTATAAAAAAATAAACAACTTATGGAGAGAAAACTTATGGGATCTATTCTAATAAAAAATTGTAAGATACCCCAGGAGTTGACTTGATTTTATTTTTTTGTTAATTTTATGTATGTTTCTGGATTTCTCTCTTCTAGCTGCGTATTTAGCTCGAAATAAATGATCATGTATAACTCTGATTTCTGTAGTTTTTTTTTTATTGAAAAGGTTATACTTCTAAGTTGTTTGTTTCAAAGGGTACTTTTCACTCCGTCCCATGATTGTTTTATCAAAACCGATTCATTAGTTTTTAAGATACGGACTTATATGTGTATCTGACTTTATTTAAAGTAGAAAACAAAATAGAGCCGAATAAAATGCATAAAAAATTAAAAAATAATTTTAAATAAAATACCGTCTCCAATCAATAATTTCCTTGTGAGAAATTACGCTTTGAAGTCGACGCTAAACATATCCTTGACAACAAAATCAATTTGTTGCTGCGACTTCAATGACTTAGTACTCAAAAGAAAATTGTTGATTGGAATAGGTATTTTAATTAAATTTTTTTTTACATTTTGTGCAATTTTCGTCGGTTCTATTTTGTACAAAAAACTTTTTTTCTTGTATTTATAATGACTTATAAAATTGGCCACAATAAATTCAAATTATTAGACCATCGAAAGAATTATTCTCTCAGTTGAATCAGAAAGTATTATGATTAGAAAAAGACAATTTTTATATTAAGCCTTACCAAGAATTAAGTTTAATAAAATGTAAATCTTATTTTTTTTTTTTTTCGTTTTTAAAATTAATGGTTTGTTAGATAGTTTAATGAATTCATAATAGAAAGCTCCTATTTATTTGTCATATGTAGTTCAAAAAAATAAATTACGAAAACTAAATTAAAATATTTGGTTTGAGTAAGTCATTACAAAATATTTTCAATGTTTTATTTTCAAAGTTTTAAAATATGTTACTGTACTTTATAATATACTTAACTTTAGTTGTGTTCTGTATAAGTTACGTTCATTAGGGATGTTAACTTTGATGTTTAAATGCCGCAAGTAATATTTCATTCTTGCGAACGACAATACGTTATACGACACAATATCGCCTTGTCCTTTTGTATAACTGATACTTTGGTCAAAGGCCTCATATAATAATAAATATTATTTTTTTACAACATTTAAATTATGAAGTTTGAAACAAAAACAGAATGTTTATTTTTTGTGTTGTTTCTTATTAAAATGCATGTACATAATTATAAATAAATTTTAATAGTTTTGATTGTGGGAATTTGACTAATTATGTGCATTAAAACCATAAGACTTAAGGCTGTTGTGTACAAATTTTTGATTGGCGTGAAACATTATAATTTTTTAAAAAACCCTCTGAATTATTCATGTAAAAAAAAATTATAAAAAATTATAAAGAAAAGCGGTTTTCTAGATAAGAATGGTTAAAGTTACAATTGAATTTCAAACACTGAAATTATACCCTTTTTTATATTGATTTGAAGTTTGGATATGTTATAGGTATTAATATTGAATCTGCCCTGGTTATTAATATACAACCTGCCACTTTTATTTTCCAATTTTTATTTTTCACATCCAGGTACATTGGAATAAAAAAAATTTTGCAAATTTTTTTCACCAATTTAATGGGAGCGTATTTTGATCTGCCCTGGGACTATAGAAATTTTACTTATTCTACTATAGATAGATGGATATAGACCCAGTACTCAGGGCAGGTAGAATATGAATTGCTGTAACATATCCAAATTTCAAATCGATAGACTAAAGGGTATAATTGCAGTGTTTGATTCAATCAATTCAATTGTAACTTTAACCATTCTTATCGGAAAACCCGCTTTTTTTATAATTTTGTTGTCCAGTAATGAATATAAGAGGAATTTTTAAAAAATTGTAAAGTTTCACGCTTAAAAATAATGTTTAAAATTTTCGCATAACAGCCTTTATATGTTTAATTACGAGTAAAAAATAATTGTTATAATATAGGATCCGCCATTTAAGATACCAAAAAGTTTACATCAATTAATCAGTGGTGCTTTATCGTTTGTTGTTCATTAATTTGGTTTTTTTTCTAAACGAAAACAGATTATAGATAGCTTTCGAAACAATCCACATTGTATTCCGTAACCCCTGACCACAACTAAACACTTATTATGGGATTGAATTACCCCCTTGCCGTATTTTCAAATTATACATTTATTACTCTTGTCAAGATGATTTCATGCTTCTCTTCCACTTACTCTTTAATATAAACTTCTAAAATTTATGTGCTTCTTACTGCAAAATATATACATTGAAGACAGTTAGTAAAATACTCATCTTTCAATATATGCCTTTTTTTACTAAACAAATAATAAAAATAAACAAAACAGATAATATTATTTTCTAAAAATTACTTCAAGAATTACTCTTTAATTCTTTTCCAGGTCTTTGAGTTTCATCGTCATAAGAAATTTTATTGTGAGGAAGTTACATTTCGAGAAAAAGAATAACAATATTCTTGCAACTGCAATGGTTGAATATCTAAGAAAGGATTCAACACAAGGTAATTTCAGAACGATTTTTTTTTTCAATTTATCTATTAAAGTATGTTTTTATAATTGAATATGTTTTCCAAATAAGTACATTGGTATTTCGTAACTGTCATTATGTATATTAACTAGAACACACAATGATCTATTGGACCTACAAAGTTACTAATTTAGCTTAAAAGTATCGCAGTAGATTCAGCCATACCTAAACTGACGTTGAATCAAAATGAGCCCACCTATACAGTAATTTCTTCTACATAAGTTCAATTTCGATGATGCAGGTAGGTTTTTTAACAGTTTATCTAGTAAATAATAATTTTGATTGCACCTTCGCCAAAAATTCAAAAATGAATATTTTGTTAATTCTTTCATTAAAATTCAAGACAAACTTATGACTAAAGAAATCCCATTGGTTTTTTTATTTCAAATGAATCAATCATAAGTTATCCTAACTACTGGTGGAAATTTTTTTTTTTTGGATTGACTCGGTTTTCATCACTACCGACTCAAAAACGAAAAATATATCGAGCGAAAATTGAAACTTATAGTGTGCTCAGAACGATGAAATGAGGTTGATTTTGTAAACGAGCATCATGGGTCAAGCAGGTCTTTTGTCCATAGGAGCCATCTTGTAAACCGATAAAGATAGAACAAAAATTAAATATACAAAAAGTTCGTTATAAAAAAAAAAAGATTTGTTTAGGTAACTTCAAAAAAATAGTCTATTGACTTAAATTTCATACCAGACCCAAACGACAATATTAAGAGAGTTAAAAGGGTTAATTTTAAGGCGATAATATTTATTTGTTTCAAAGCATTTCTCTAAAAAATACTTTTTAGATTTTAACCTCCAGAATTTGGTGATTTTAAAAATTATCTAATAATTATAACAAGCAATGATATATTTTACTCTATCTATGCAGAGTATTTCACCAATTATCTCAGTCAATTATTTATTTTCACTCGTTTAAACTTTAATTGTTAATAGAAATCAATTGATATTTCAATCAATATATAATAACTTTTATAAGTTTAATAAATTCAGTAGGTATGTACAAATTAAAATATAAAAACCGTACGTTTTCATCTACAGTAGTTAGTTAGTGAGTGAAAATATATATACTTCTTTTACTTGAGTGAACACTGTGTGAATGTGTTGTAAAATAGGCATGTCACATGGCTCTCAAAATGAAATATTACATATTTTATAAATATGTAATATTTAAATCGTTATAAATGCCATAACATTTGCTTACAACTAACAAATTATTCTTCTGCCAAATCACATTTATTCATGTAATTTGTTTTCTATTTTTTTTTTACGAAAATTTATATATTTATCGTTTTGTCTCGTCTGTCTCTAATTATTATTTTTTTACAAAAAAAAATAATATATATTTTTTACAATTTCCTCATCAAGAAAAATCAGCTATTGTTTTTGTACCATTTATTAGAATTTTGCAAAATTTAAAAAAATGAATCATTAACGATTAGTGGATATACCTATAATTTTAAATTTTATTTTTCTAGCCTGTTTTTTCCTAGGTATGCAATATCTTATTTATTCCTTTATCAAATTCCATGATTTAATCCTCATTTTTAAGCTTACTGTGCTGGTTAATAACGAAAATAGACTCACAGTCTAAAAATGTACTACTAAGGATAAAGCAGGGTAGATAATTAATTTTAAGATTTAATTTAGTTCATTATGTAATTTGTATATCATATCTGTAATAAAATTTCCAATAAATAAAAAGAAGAAAGTAAATTACTATTGGCTTTTTGTCTATGTGTATCATAGACAAAATGTTTATCACTTACCTATATATTATTTCTATAGCCTATTATTAGCCAGAGTCCTACGGAATTCCTGTTTCCTGTGATTGGTATATTAGACTCTAATGACTTTTCGAAACTTTCAATTAATTATTTTTAAGATGGAATTTGCTAAGCATACACGCTCCAGCGTGCCGACGTTTTTATATTTATTTTTAAAATTTATTTTAATAATATACTTAACTTTGCTTATTTTAATTATAACATCGTTTTTTTTTATTTACTTTTTGGTGTCTTGTGACCTATTGAATATAGAGGAAGTGTTTTGTTATTCTTAAAAATTTACACTTGACTCTATAAATAATAATAACTGTAAAATTGATTCTGTGTAGAGTTAAGGATGTAACACTCACTTAGAATTTCTACAAGATCAGCAGATGGCATATTACGATCCTCAACTATACAGTTGCATTTCCTAGCGAATGTAATACATTATAGAGAGAAAAAAGTTTTAGGCAAAAGTTTCCTCAATTTAAGGGAGAAGTATATTATTTTTTCCATTACTGAAAGTGAATTGTAGATCTGCTTCGATTTATAAAAAAAGGTCAATATTTTTAAAAGCAGATTCTTTCTTTTGACGTATATTTTTTTCTTGTCTGCTTGTTACTAATTTCCGATAAAATTAGAAAAAACTTATTTATGTATATTGATAGAATATTTACGGAACTTTGATTAAACAGTGTGATTATTTGGTAACAATTATTTGTAAAATTAATTTTTCATGGTTAAAATGAGTGTTATGAAAAGCGTAATATTTACTTCACACTTTGATAATTGATACTGGTATATAGAAAAAATAAAGCAAAATTTTATTATATGCATTTTATGACAATAAATTTATCCATTTTCAATAGTATTTATAATATGTAATACTTTTATTAAATATATAATATTATACATAAATATGAAACAGAATATATATTAATCATCCATGGTAGTATAAATTATTCCATAAAACTACCTATTAAGTCAAGGTTTACGGAAATCAATTTATTTTATAAATATCATACATATGAAAAATAAAATAAGAATGTTATTTAAGCCACGCGGGAAATTTCCTTAAAATAAATAAAAGTAAAAGTTATGTGTAAACATATAACGGTTTTTAAAGCCATATTTCATAATAAAATGTAATATTATCTTAGTTTTGCAAATTTTTCAATGTAACAAATAAATTTTTATCAACAAAAATAGTTAACGTATACTGAGAAGTATAAAAATTCAGAAAATCGAATGAAAATTTTTATTTTTGAACTATTTTAACTTTGACTCATATTTTTTGGCCTCTTTATTTGAAGTTCGAAAGGCATACGGTACTGTAAAGAAATTATTAGTTGTCCACCTTCAGTATCGGTAATCATATACCTTTGAACCATAATAACAGACAGTCTAAGTGTGGTTCAATATGATTAATCCCAGCCATAATGATGATTTATTGCTGGAGCTCAGATGGGTTTGTTCGGTCTCGACAAAATTTGTCTCTTCATTTGCTAATTTATCTGGAGTTTGTTGTATATCGTCTTGTCTTGTTCTTCATAACATCGTCTAATATCAGTAAATATGAAGTGAAAGAAGACAGTCGCGTGAACAAACTCCACGTTTTTTGTAATAGCTCCAGCAAATACCCCGGTGCTTAATTTAACATCTTTTTAATTAAATTTATTTTAAGCTATCTTTTCTCCCCTTCCAGAAAACATTTTTCCTCCCCTGTGCTTAAATAGTATAAACACTACGGTAGCAAGTAAAGAATGTCTCAGATCTCATGTTTGTGTCAGCCTTGGCTTCGCCCTGGGCGATAATGAACATAGATCTGAGACATTCTTTGCTTTTGTCCCCTAGATGTTTGATATACTAAATTTTTCAACAAAATAACGTCAATAATGTTTTAATAAAGCTAAATTTTCAACAATTTCGTTTTATTAGATTTTTGAATAATACTGAATACATCATACAAATATAATCGATTTCTCATTCTTCCTATGTCATCATAAATTAGGAACCTTTCAGTGTATTTGTGTTATAATATAAGTAATCTTGACAAATTTTATTTTATATACTGAAATTTAAGTAATTTTTATAATGTTTTATCAAATATCAAATGATTTATAGTTTATATATCACACATTTAGGTGAAAAATAAAAATTTATCATTGAAAATTGTATCTTTACAAGAAATATTAAAAAAATATTTCATGTAATTGTAGAACTTGAATTAATATTCATATATTAAGCTTTATTTAGTACCTAATTGAACACACACTTATTTGATCTATGTATGAACGTAAGCAAATCAATCATAGACACAACACAAGCCCATGCTGAAATTTTTCGGGTGAAATGACCCACCTATATCTAAAAGTAAGTTTAAGTACTATTTGATGGATACTAACCCTGCTAAAGCATTTGAAGCGAATTACATAAATGCCGTACAGAAATAAATTCGATAACATCGGTATCGAAAGTTTTTTTCAATTTTTTCTCTCGTCAATTTCCGAAGTTTTATGTGATTTTTTTCTGTACGACATTAATGTAACTCGTTTTGAATACTTATGCAAAGTTAGAATTCAGCAACACTGTACATATTTGATGGTGCAGAGGTGCGATATCAAGGATTGTGACATTCATATTCTTAACTGTATCGCCCAAAATTGACGCTGGTGGGCTATTATTGGCATTGGACCCGGAAATAAACAATAACAACAATATTTCAACATAAACAATAACTAAAAGTGTGATTTTCGAAAAAAAAAAAGGCAGTTAAATATTTTATTGTGAAAAAATTAAATTATACATTTCTTTAAAGTGATGTAACTCATCTAGACCAGAGTAGATAATTTTTGAAACAAAAAAAAATTACAGTAGGATGAAACCCATTAGAAAAGGAGGGGAATATGATCAAAATGAAAGGAAAAATAAATTACGGTCGATCCGAGTTCGGGAAGTGGGAGGGGGTGAGTTTTTAAGGGTAAAAAATGGTTTATCTTGATTTCCGGCAAAACTACAAGTCCTATGGAAAAAAGTTAAATGGCAAAGTTGTAGGCAATAAAAAGATCTACAACTTTTGTATTTGCAATTTTTTCACATAACCTCAAAATTTAGATGAAAAATTCAAAAAACCAAGTTTTTGGTTTTTCATTTATATCTTTTTCAAAAAATTTTTTTTTCCTACGAAATTGGGTGAAAACTTACCTTATTATGTCCCAAATACACTATAATTTATTTGATTAAAAATATTATTTTTTTCGCTTCATTTTAACATAATATCAAAAAAGCACCCTAATTTTCAATCGAAAATTCTGACGTCAAAATATCAGCTTTTTTCAAAAAGTTTGGGGGCTTTTTGTTCGTTGAAATATCTACTTTAGGATGGTGTAAAAAAAATATACATTACTATAGGAAATATTCTTAGAAAATGCAAAAAATTGAAAAACCTCAAATTCGAAAATTTTTTTTTAATTACTATGTACAATTTCATCAAAAAAATGTGATTGCTGCAATTTTTTTAGTTAAAAAGTTTATTTATTTTACTCGAATTATATTCATGTCATAGAAAATCTCATACAAAAAAAATATACATGTAAATCGTACTATTGAATTTAGAAACTTAATTCTGATTACGTTATTCATTAAATTTTTTTTAAAAAACGTTAATCTTGTTATTTATAAATACCTTATCTGAAATTCTAATCAGTTATTCATTAGTTTTTGTCTCTTTGGAGGCATTTCTTCATCGTCAGATTCGACAAATCTTTCCAACTCTAGTTGATCGTCGAAATCTTCAAGACCATCATCTTCGTCTCCAATGTTATTTCCAGTCTGCATTGGTTCTTCATCCATAATTTCATCTGAATCATTTACTTCCTCGTAGATTCTTTCTTCCATATTGGAGCAATTTTCAGAACCATGACAATTAGTGCATACATTTGTGCATTTTAAACCATGTTTTCGGCAGCCACATTTTAAACTGTTACATCCAGTTTCACAGCTGCAGCAAATAGTTTTGAGCCATACTTCCGGAATTAAATCCTTTTCTGTAAATTTGGGCATAATGCCACGCTGATGTTGCTTCCAGCCCCAATCTGTTGCTGTCAATTCGTTACCCAACCAAGTTTGAAGCTGATAATATGCTCTGTAACAATGTTGTTCTGCTGCTCCTTCTGTGGGTGGGAGGTTTGCCAAAATGAAGGATGATTTAATTTTTGCCAATTGATATTTTTGAAACCTTAATTGATTCAGTGTTATTTTTTCTTTTTTACATTTATAAATAGATTTGATTAATTGTAATCCATTTTTTTTTATATTTTCTTTACTTTCATCTTTTTTGTAAAAAACATTGGCCAAATTTGACAAATTTTTCGCGTCTAATATAGAATTAACGATACTTTTCTTTCCTTTTCCGGCAAATCCAGATGTTGTATCGCAACCAGAAAAACAATGCAGAAATGCAACAACATTTTTGAAGGATTCATGTTTGAAACTATTAGACGTGAAAAATAGATCCTTTCCATTTCAAAGGAATTTGAGGTTTCTTCAATTTTTTGCATTTTTTAAGAATATTTCCTATAGTAATGTATATTTTTTTTTACACCATCAGAAAGTAGATATTTCAACGAACAAAAAGCCCCCAAACTTTTTGAAAAAAGCTGATATTTTGACGTCAGAATTTTCGATTGAAAATTTGGGTGCTTTTTTGATATTATGTTAAAATGAAGCGAAAAAAATAATATTTTTAATCAAATAAATTATAGTGTATTTGGGACATAATAAGGTAAGTTTTCACCCAATTTCGTAGGAAAAAAAAATTTTTTGAAAAAGATATAAATGAAAAACCAAAAACTTGGTTTTTTGAATTTTTCATCTAAATTTTGAGGTTATGTGAAAAAATTTGCAAATACAAAAGTTGTAGATCTTTTTATTGCCTACAACTTTGCCATTTAACTTTTTTCCATAGGACTTGTAGTTTTGCCGGAAATCAAGATAAACCATTTTTTACCCTTAAAAACTCACCCCCTCCCACTTCCCGAACTCGGATCGACCGTAATTTATTTTTCCTTTCATTTTGATCATATTCCCCTCCTTTTCTAATGGGTTTCATCCTACTGTAATTTTTTTTCATTTTTTAACATTTTTGAAGGCTTCGGCACTGGTCTAATCTTACATTTGTTCGATATTACTTTCAACGGTAAAATTTGTTTTTTTTTTCTAAAAAATTGCACTTATTGTTTATGCTAATTTAACATACACACTCGCAGCGTGTGTTATGGTAGAACAAAAGTTTACTATCGTTAAAAAAATTTACAAGCACATTTTATTAACGATCAGATTTAATTTATATTTAAATCATTGTTATAAGAATGTTTTATAATAATATTTTTGTACCAAAATTGTTTAATTTTTCACAATAGGTAATATGGTTACATATTATAATATCGGTGTTATTTGATTGAATATTATATTAAGCCACGAATATTTTTAATGAATTTAAATTAATAAAAAATATATTCATATAAATTTTTGACAAAATATATACATGTATAAGTAATTATAAATTAGGGAAATTTTTATGGGAAAGTATTTTTGAAAGTAAATTTTTTCTTGATATTTTTTTAAAATTTGATTAAATACATTATTTGCCAGAAGTTCTTAACCACTATTTAATGAAATGATTCTTTTAAGGTAAACCTAGGTCTAGGACCTAGGTTAGTTAATGATTTTCTCCCTTACTCATTTTCGTAACTGTTAGGAGATAGAGAATCACTTTAAATTAAAAAGTTTTCAAAATTACAAGTCTCCGGAGAAAAGTTTTTTGCTATAAAATTCGTTTCAATGCATGTAGATATGTTTTTAGAAAAAAATTCTAATTTATTTTTGGATTTCAACTTCCCATTCTTTCCGGCCGCTATGTTCTTGTTTTTTAAACTTATCTAATTGATACAAAATACGAGATCTTATATTCCAACTGTCGGTACAGGGTATTTCAACACTAAACTCAGTCAACTGTTTCATTTTCACTTATTTTATTTAAAAATAGAAATTAGTTTTGCAATAGTTTTTTTATATTAGTAAATTTATGTTAGTGTTATTTATCGCAATTTATAAACATTTCATGGATCAAAAACTAGTCGAAAAACAAAAATCTCTAAAATGGTAATATATCAGAGACTATTTTGAAAGCATATTCTAGTAGGAAATTGAGTAAAAGCTTAAAGATTTTGATTAATTTACAATTTTTCAGCTTTCGGCATAACCACCACACTTGACGTGCCTATTACCACTCTCAATTGAATGATTTTCCGTAATGATTCAAAATGATTAAAATTGATTTATAATAACGGTGGGGCTATGAATCATAAGAACTGAGTTTACATTTTTACCCTGACATTTACAATTATTTCAAATTGATTTGTTAAGTATGTACTTGAAACGAATTTGATGAAATTTGAGGCATTTTGATAAAATTTAAAACATGAATAAAAAATATATCAAGATTGAAATTTTTATTATGTAAACAACAAATTCAGTTTATTATACTTACAATAATTTAAAATGTTGTTTTTTTTCGTTACAAATTAGTACAAACAAACATTAATCTTAATTCTAGCGCGAAGCTAATATTTATATTTTTCAAAGAAATTAAAATAAATCGAATAAGTCTAATTTTATCCTAATACATAAAAGGTTCAGTTAAAATTAAAAATTTATACATTTATTTAAAACCAATTTTTGGTTCATTGCGCTGCAACTTCTATTATGCAACTAAACATTATGGATATTAACAGGCAAATTAAAAGGATTTTTCGAAAAAAATAAACATTTTTAAGGTTATTTATCAATAAACAAACTCAAAAATGAGACTAAATTCATACTTGTAGATATTTCTTCAGCCTGCAGAGTAGAAATGACCTTTTTTCAAAATTTAGTTAAGAATTTTTTTACAATTATAATTTTTGAACAAAATTAAGTTTGGTACCCTTGCAAATTTAAATCTTCAATCATTGCATTGACCATTTAAAGCGTTAATAATAAATTTTTCACTGATCAAAAACTGAAAAAATCCAACATTTTACCTATTTTTTGTCTAAACTTACCACTGTTCATAAATGTTTAAACTATGTTTTAACCGCATCAGTAGCCGAGCGAGTTAAGGAGAACTGGTTGTGAGGTGTGAGTTCGAATTCAGGCAGTGGCAATGTGAACAGAACTAGTTAATAGGGCGTTAAATTGATCACACTGTCGTCGCTTGGACAAGAACGAAGTAACCGAACCCACCCACATCATAAAAATTAATATATATTTGGATGTAGTTTAAGAATTAATTAAAGATTAAAAATAGTGATGTGGGTGGCCTCTATTATAGACGTGGTCTGAAAAACGGCGATTAAAATCCAATATTATTATTATTATTCTTAACTACACTATCAATGACGGTGTAAACTTTTAAGTTTCTGAAAAAAAAATTGTAAAATTATCTACTTTTTTCCAATGCCGAGTTTTAATAGAGACATACAAACTGTAGGATTTCTGCTCCGCCCACAAAAACACAAACGCAAATTTCGTAGCTCTTACGAAAAATGGCAAATATGTCATTACACGGGAATCGGTTATCAGAAAGAGAGAGATCTGCAATTTTGAGTACTCCTTGCAAAATATATACTATTATATCTGTACAAATCCTACAGACCAATTAAAAAAACCAATAGAAACAAAATCTTAATATAATCTTATACTGCAACGCGTGTAGACAAAAATCATATTCATTTAATGTCCGTTTTAACTTGAAACTCTCTTTATTCATTAATGCCGCTCGTTGCCAGATTTAGAGACTGCTAATTAAGATGAACGCTTTCTTTTGAAAACAAACCCTACTCTCTTCAAGGAACATGTTGTGTGACACATATGACAATAGAATTGAATTGTGTTTTCATTTCATACATATACAATTGATTTTAAAGTTTCTTTACACATAAAATATTTAAGGCTTATTATACCATGCATATATGTAATATGCAAGGTATACTTAGTTTAGTCCCAAGTTTGTAACGCTTAAAAATATTGATGCCACGCACAAAATTTTGCTATAGGTGTTCATATAATCACCTAATTAGTCCGTCCGCCTGTGGACACGATAACTCAAAAAGGAAAAAAGTAATCGAGCTGAAATTGTTACACCGTACTCAGGACGTAAAAAGTGAGGTCGAGTTCGTAAATGAGCATCATAGGTCAATTGGGTCTTGGGTCAGTAGGATCCATCTTGTAAACCGTTAGAGATAGAACAAAAGTTTAAATGTAAAAAATTTTCCTTATCAAAAAATAAACATTTTTTGCTTGAAACATTTTTTCGTAAACATCACTGTTTACCCGTGAGGACGCCAATTAGGCGGAAATTTTATGGTATGTACCATACTTGAATATCAGTTATGTATGTGTCACATGTATGTAATTGTTATGTGATAAAGAAATCAACACGGACTATGCATGGTATTTCAACAATTAATTCAGTCAATTGTTTGTTTTCACTTGTTTTTCTTGAATTTTACTTTTTTGTAATTTTATTTCGATGTAATCCTTTGGTTATATATTCACAATTTACTCTTTTAATTTTCGAAATATTTATTGATAATTGGTTTTAACTTATAAAAGTTAAGCAAATTAAAGGGATTAATTTTATCCCGTGCCTATCTTTCTGCAGTTGTTTAAGTAAGTGGAGGAGACAACAGAATCGGTCGAAGCGATGTTCTCTTATAAAATTTGCAATAAATAACACGATTTATTAAAAATATGATTATTTTTCAATTACAAGTGATTGGCATGTTAATGTCAGATAAAAATTATTGAATAATACTAGTTAATTGAATTTTCAATTCTATTTACTCACTTCGTTAGGAAACACATCGAGTAACTAAGTATAGCAATCTTTATAAAACAGAATTCGAGCTTTCTTACCATGTTATAACACAAATCAATACTGAATACACATACTTAAAAAATTTAAATAAAAATTAGCATATACAATTAGTAATGTTAGTAATTCATAAGAAAATTATTTTGTACTTTTCAGTACAAAGCATGTCTCCAAAAAAATATTTTTTATTTTTTGAACTGAAGAACGTATTACCTATATCAAATATGGTGGAAGCGATGGAAAAATAAGACCATATTGTCATCCAATTTACGTATGCTTGTAAAAAATCATCTCAATCGGAAACCAGGAAGTGGCCCAAATCAAACTTGCAAAATTCTCGTACAAAGAAGTGATAAAAGCTTATAAAAATCACTTGTAAACATACATAACACACGAATATGCATATAACAGTCAAACATTATAAAATATTGTCAACGCTCTTACCGGGTGTTTCAGAATAATAAAAATCAAGTAAATCATATTTACTATTATTATTTTGTTTTGTTGTACTTATTATGTACTCTCACAACACGCATTACTTGTTTTCCAGAACATTAAAAAATGAATTGCAGTAATTGTAAAAATAATTGGTGGTAGGTTGTTAAAAATGATGGCCTGCTCAAAAATATTACTCTCTCTTCTTACATTTAATATTTATACAATAATTAATAATCAAGCCCAATTATTAATCATTTTAATAAAAAGTACCAATACAGGATAGGTTATCACAAAAATTAAGTTCTTTTTGAACGCAAAGTACTCGGCCATCAGAAGAAAAAAACGAGGGGATTATGAGTGTTTTCCAAATACAAATTCTCACTTAGAGCATTTATTTTCAGGTGTAAATAATAAATTTGTCATTATGGTGGACGTTAAGAATAAGACACGAAGATGACTCCTGAGTAATTTTTTCGTTCTAATAATAATAATAATAGGGTTTCTCAGACCACGTTTATAAGTTGACAAAGACAACCCACATCATTACTTTTAATCTTTATTTATTTCTTAAACTACATCTGAATATACAGTTAATTTTATGATGTGAGTGGTCGGTTACTACATTAACATTTTTTGTTCACTCAATCGCTGCCTGGATTCGAACTTGCAACATTCCCAGCCAGTAGTCAAAGCAAGCTAAGCGGCCTTAACAAGCTCGGCTACTAGCCCGTTTATTAAAAATGAAAATACGTAATGTGTGTTAATCCATGGAAGTGTACAATCTCGCCCTCATATATCCATACCTTCTCTAACCTGTGCCTGATACACTCTATACATAAACAAAACATAATATCTTATCTTTATAAAATATAATAGAACATATTATTAATTTGAAAATAAAATTGTATATTTTAATTTATAGCAACTATTTTACTTTGTATATCCTGTATAATGTATAATATGTAAATGAAGTTTAGTTAAGTCTGTTTATTTGTTTCAATGTCTGTTATGTTTACATGTGTAATTTGGTTTAATTTTCATGTTATACTACATGTAAAATGCACTCATTTACTCGCTGTTAGTGCTTCTGATGTAGTAAGTATAATATTATTAGGTACTTATTTCGTTTGAATGTCATGTCAAATAAATAGAATACATTTATCATTTCTACATATAGTGATACACTTTTTAAACCATTTTACAAAGTATATTGTCAACACTTTATTTAATTTATTTCATCATATTTTAGTTTGTTTGTAACATCTATAATTTTTTTTCGATTTTATTTTTTTGAGATCCTTTTGAAAAAAAAAATTTTGATATTTTTTAATTTGTACAAATTATTGTTTTAAAAATGGTTTACAAATATTTTGGAGGCAAAACACAAATATTTCCCGACTCTGTAAGTTTTAAGTTGTGTAATCTAGGAGGTTAACTTACTTTCCTCATGCCGTACTGCATCAGCAAATCGTGAATTACATTTTATTATAAAGGGTTTTCGAAAAATATAGAAACATTCAAAAAACTCGAAAACAACTCTTTGTTTTGAAAACACAAAACTATATTCGGGTTTTTTCAGATAGGTCAACCTTGAAATACATCAAAGTACGTTTTTAAAGCATACAGTTTAAAGTAAGTTGTTCGATCTTTTAATTCTGCTTCCAATTAACTTATACTTAACAAATTTATAAATTCGAATCAATTAAATTATAATAATAAGATCGAAAACACATTTTGATGTTCCCAAGGAGGCCTCTCTAAAATAACTCGGGTATACGTGTTTCGATAAGCCTTAGTTAATGCTATATATAATATGTTAGCCTTAGTTAATGCTATATAATAAATTTTGCTATAGATGTTCATAAAATCACCTAATTAGTCCATTTCCGGTTGTCTGTCTGTCTGTCGTCTGTCTGTCTGAAACTATAACAGTGTGCTCAGGACAAAAAAATGAGGTTGAGTTCGTAAATGAGCAACATTGGTCTATTGGGTCTTGGGTCCGTAGTACCTATCTTGTAAACCGTTAGAGATAGAACAAAAGTTTAAATGTAAAAAATGTTTCTTATAAAAAAATAAACAACTTTTGTTTGAAACATTTTTTCGTAAACACCACTGTTTACCCTTGACAGCGCAAATTATGCGCAAATTATATAGTATGTATTATATGGGTATATCAGTTATGTATGTGTGACATGTATGTATGTGTAATATGACAAAGTAATCAACACTGTCTATACATGGTATTTCGACAGTTAACTCAGTCAATTGTTTGTTTTCACTGGTTAAAATAACAAAATGGGAATGTACTTCATCAAGTTTATGTGAAATTATTAATTAACAACGTTGACTAAAACCATGTTAAAATAGTCATTATTCCTTATCATACGCCAGTTTATATCTGTTTATGACTATTTCTTTATTTTCATTAGAATATTAAAACTTGGAACATAGACAGACACACAGACAAACAAACATTAAAAGTTTTTATTGCAATTTTAGTTTTCAATACATTTATATGCATTGACTTTTGATAATATATTATATGGTTCAGTAATAAATTTTTGTAAACACAACAAAAAAAATAACGTATCAATAATTTTTAAAACTGTGTATGAAACTGTATGTTCAATAATAATATTTTCATAAAAATTTTAATACACTCGATGAGAATGATTCAATTTTTTACAGACAATTTTGTTGTTTGTCCGCTGCCCGCCTTTTTTCCATTATCAAAAACTATAGCAAACTTAATATTCGATACTGCAGCTAACGAATTGTAAATATGAAATTTAAATGGAAAGGAAAAAAGTACTAAGTCTTAATTATTTTCTCGATATATGCAAATATAATGATTGTTACTGTCAAGCTAAATATTGATCTAAGAAAAGTTATGTTCACTTGGCCCGGATATTCGTTAAATAAAAGAAAACGCCAATATAGTACTCAGACCTTGTCCATGCACTCAGTTTAAAATTTTGATTTATTGAAATAAAGTTAAGTAAAATGAATTTTAAAGCTAAACGTTATTATAATTAAATCTTATTAATTTAGTTGATTCAAATTTTATATTTTGAAAGAAAAACAAAAGAAAGGAAGTTAAACAACCGAAACAACAATCCTCTGATAACTGAGAATGCCAATATTGAAATTCACAAACCGACTCAACAAAACTACAGCAGCATTTGCGATGGTAGGATCAGTCTGAAGAAGTATAGAGATAAAAAGGAAGGCTAAGCTCACAATTTTTATCTCGAATCTTTAGTTGATAACACAATCTACAGACATTCCTCAACAAAAGTCTCAGAACCATTCAAAATACATGGTAGCCTAATTTCATTTTCAATGAAGATTTGTGGGTAATTTTTTGGCAACCGCAAAAACTACTGTATAAGAGAAATCATGAAATGGAACCCACAGTGCGGCCAGAGAAGTGAATCGAAGACAATGGGGGTTTTGGATGCCTGTGAGAGAAACATGTAGGGTTTTCAATATTTAAATTATATATATTCTACGATGATGTTCCCTGGGAAGAAATGTAATGATCGCATGGTAAAGAGAGCGGCTTCAAGTACATTTAGTGCGTATTCGATGCGTATTCGGATGGTTATTCGATGTGAGTAATGGTACAATATCCTGTTGTACCATGGTTCACATTTATGCATCATGGTTTGCTTGTTTTTATCGATAGAGTTTTGACAGTTAATTCTCAAAAAAAGTGCTAAAGAAACAATTTTTCAACTCGTTTCTTTTCCGTGTCATATAAAATAAAAATATTTTGAGGAAATTTTAAACACTCACAATGTTCAAATACTTAAATTTGTAAATAAAAATTTATGGTAGTAATTAATTGCGTATCAAATAGTCATAAGTTTACATAGATTTGTAATAACAATTACGCTATATATGCCATGTCTTTGGATCTGTACACAAAATATACAAAATAATATTGAAATATTTTCAAAATAGCAAAAACTTTAAAATTAATAAATTTTATAAGATAATAATAATGTTATATAAAAATATGTGTTATGGAATAATGTAAGTGGTAGTATTTTTATGGGAATTTTATTCATGTCCTTGGCCCATTACAAATTTTATTATTTGGTTTGTTTTCGTTCATACTTTCATGTCTATACACTCAAATAAATCACCCTTTTTTAAAGTAATAAATATCCAACATTTTAAACAGCTTTATCTCCGAGAAAATGTTTTTCTGATCGAGATCATCAGCAGGTCATTCGCATGCGAGTACTTTTTAATTTTTGAATTCGAAAGTGAAAATTTTTTACCATCCCTAACGCTTTTCTATGAAGTTTAAAATCATACACAGAGTGCAATAATTATTTTAAAAGAAATACAATATATGCATTCGAAAGCTTATGCATTCACTGTGGCACGATTGTAATCATTTTTGCACGAGCTTTACGTCTGTGGATGTATTTGGTAAATTTTTTTAACGTAGAACTCTGTCACATACAATGAAACATTTCAGAACTGTAAAAATAAGTCTGTAAATGTTTATATGTTTAAATAAGTAATCAAATCTCTGTCAACGAATTAAATATCAGTATAAAACACAAACCCACATTGTTCTTCAGCACCTGGTGAATAATAAAAAGTATACATTTTATTTTCTTTACATAGCTTAAACTTAAAAACAAAGAATTATTTCCATTTTGTTATTTATTGGTTGTCCGTTCATATGGAAGTTTAGATATTTGGTAGATTTTGTATAGTAGTCATTGGCGAATTTATAAGAGAGAAAAATAATTTCAGACAGATTCCAAAAAAATTAAATTGATCAATAAGAACGATAGATAATATTAGTTTCATTCGCGGTGAAAACTTTAAAATCTGAAATTTAGTTTAATAGAAATGAGATCTATAACATTTTCAAAGAAAGACCAATATTTAATCCTCTTTTTATAATACGTATGTATAGTAAGTGTCTTCATCTTAAATTCGACACACTGTACAGTTTTCCGCCGCGTGATAAATAACGTGGCGGAAAGTTAAGGATCGTGGATTTCCGGACACGCCATATCCTAGAATAATCATACTTAGCTTTGAAAAAAGTATTGTTGTCGAATTTTCATATTATTTACAGCAAATAATTGAAATAAAATACAAAAAATGACTATGATTTGAAACCCAATTATCTTATAAGTGTGTAACTAATAACAAACCAAAAACTAATAAAATAGTTTTTGAAATATACTTACATGATTTAAATAATATTATTTTGTAAATAAAATGTCCTAATTTATTAGATCCATAAAATTGTGAAATGTTTGTCTAATAAAAATATCCTAATTATTCGATATTTAAAATTAACGATCATATTTAGAATCAATAAATACATATATTTTTTTGAATATTAAAATACAAAACATGTAACTGAAATAAAATATTTATTTTTTATTCATTTATTAGAAATAATATAATTACATGTTTGGTAATTTGTACAAAGAAACCTCTGAGCTTATTTGCAAATATTTGACCAAGATTGGAATGTCAAAATACTATGTTCGAACTGGCAAACACAGGAGTGTGATATTTGGAATAGGCTTGCCTAGTGGTAATAAATACAAAATTACAGTTAAATTTTAATGATATTTTTGTGTCCTACCGACACCTCCAACATTCAAATATTTATTCTACATCATATTTACGATTTTTCTTTCTTATTATCTTCAATTCACACGCTCTGAAATACGGAAAAACTGAATAAAAAATTGCATTATATTCTTACATAATACGTTTGGGAAGATCATCAAAGTAAGCCACACACTTTTGGTTCAAGAAATACCTTAAGAAAATTAAAAATGTAATAAACATTTAAAAATTTACTCATGATTGGCCTCTGCCGTCTAGATTGGCCCATTGGAAGACAGATCAAACTTTGTTAAATTTATTTGCTTTTTTAGAAATAACAACTTGAATACTGGAAAGAGCTTGCGATCATATATATGATATTTAATGAAATGAATGAAGGATTATTTTATGAATTATCATAAATATGATATTTCAATGAAAATTTCTCCAGATAGCATACAAAGTGTTCGATTAGGTTGTACCGCAACCCCATTTACCAAATTTACAGTGACTCCACGTTAGCATAACGTATTTCTACACCAAAACTCATGTGGGATCTTTTATTTCACAAATGGTCCAACATAAACGACAAGCAGCATTGTCTAATTACCAACGAATACGTTAGAGGATTTTATGCCTAAGTATATATTTAAGCATAAGCCTCACTACATGATGGCCACAAAAACTGACTGTTCAAATCGGAAGAAACAAATTCACACTCAAATGCGATCATAACAGCCCTAAATAGCTCTTTTGCATTTCAGGTCCCCATTTCAAAATGAGGGAAGTTTCGAAAACAATTATAGGGATTGATTGAGGTCTTCAAGAAAGAAAAAATTACATTTTCTCGTTTTAATACATCTTTTTTAAATGATTATAAACGATTTCATGATGCAAAGTTCTAGATGCATTTTATTTTGAATTTTATAGAATTGTTAAAAATTAGCCACAATTGTAAAACCAATAATAAATATTTCTAAACTTTTGTGACACTAAAAACACCTTTAAAAATAAAAGGTAATATTTTTGTGTATTGTTTATAGTGAACATCGTTTGACTAAGAAAAAAGCGGTTAGACTAAACATGCAAATGTAAAATATCTTTGTATAATACCGCGGTTAATTTAGCATGGCGTCACTTTACACACACTAAATTTTAACTATGAGAAGACTATTAATTTAAATATGAAATTTGATTTTTATTGCAGTTGGATATATCAGTTTATAACTTATATTTGAACATAATTTATTTTGAAATATAGACGAATCAATTTTTAGGATTCCGTAATCGAACCCGTTTTCGTCTTTTCTGTCGAATAATAGTTGGTAATTGAACAATTTTTCATTATTTTCATTTCATCATTTTTCAGAATAAAAACTGTATTTATTGCCATCCTTCCAGTAAAAAATAACTCTTTCTTATATGTTTTTATACCAAATACACCAAAACTGAACATATTTTAGAAAAACTTCAAATGTCTCAGCTTTTTTCATTTCATGTTTTTCACTCCGAAGAAGTTGAGTGAAGTAGATTATGTTGATATCTGACCAAACGAGGTTTTGTGTATTCATCAGGCGAGGTATGTTAACATTGATAAATATTCAATGAGATTTATTTCAGTTTAAAAAAAAAAATTAAATTCGTTGTTAATAATGTAAATTATAAACAACGAATTAATTAATAATTTTAAACATTATTACCATGGATACTTGAAAATGACTCAATTAATGTAAGATTTGAACTTTGCACCATTTGTGCGATTAACTGCTTACAATGAAAAACCAAAAACAAAATAGTAAATAGAATGATTGTTTGGCAACTGTGAAAGTTGCGAAACTTTGGTATTTCGGACCATTTGGACTTTTTACGTTGGAAGTTTCCAAAGTCTGAAGCCTGTGCCAATATGCTTTACAATAAAATTTCGATGAAGGAGCTCCTTCCTATATGCTTGCAAAATTGTGTAGTTTTACTCGGTATGTTATTCCATAGCCTTATAGTTATAGTATATACAATACTTTATGAATCAGTAACAACAACTTTTATAAGAAACTTTCAATATTACCTACTTTCTGTGTAAATTTTGGGTACTTCCTTAATGAATTATTCTTGTTTTTATTTTGATCCGTTAATTATAGAACGGATCATAATAATATTATACAAATTAATTATTGTATATATCATCATACTTTCAAATGCTGTAAAAATATGATTAAATATTTCAAGAATATTTATAAATATTTATGAATATAAGTAGGTATAATAGCTTTATTAGCAATAATATTTTTAAATAAATAAACTTATATAAAATAATTTGATGATATTTTAATTAGATTTACACTATTGGAAATTAAAAATTAACACTCAATGAAGTTAATATCAGACGTATATTTAATATATATTTATATTGTTAATTTTTTTCTTCTTCTAAAGTGAGTTGATAATCTTTTCTCACGCTTTTTAACATATGTCGGAATAATGATTATTAAAATTTTAATTTCTATTATATTAAGACTATAGTAGACGTAGTAGTATTAAGTGGTATGTTATTAATAGTTTTGAATTGAACACATATAACACGATATAACTATATGAGTAGAGTGTTATTAGTTTACATCTCAACCAGCACAGAAAAAAATATTATAGGTATGTTGTTATTGTTATAAATATGTAAGTATATTGGTTGGTTTATTACAAGTACAGTGAAGGCAAATTTACTACTTGATTAACAAATTCAAATCCCAACAGCGAAAGTTTGTCAGTTATAATTAACAGGTCGAATAATTATAGTCAAAGGATTAAACTAATTAATTAATTAAACTGAAGTAGACGACCTCCAGTGGTCCATATTGACCTCCAGTGGTCCACGATGACCTACAAGGGGTTCATATGAGCGAAAAAAAGAATTGGGTTTCTTTGAGAAGTAAAACGGTGTCCACGATAGTCGATCTCATTGAAGTACTTAATTTTATTTTGGCTTACAAAAATCAAGTTTTACACCTCACTACAGTTAGAAATGAGTCTAAACTCTGGTCAAAGCCTCAAAGTCTCAAAGCGTTAAACCCTCTGGTCAAAGCCTTAATTTTTTTTACTTAGGTATTAATAACATCGGCTAAATAATTCCAGAATAATGTGTGATGTATTTTTCAATAAAAATTGTACCCACTTTTAGGTGTCATAATGATGGAAATTGTTCATACGATCGACGACAAAGAAATAATATAATCCATGTACTTTTTATCATAACGAAAATCAAAAATGCGATACGAAACAGAAATTTTGATGGTGGAGGGTACGGGAAAACATTAAATGTTTGGTTAGTTTTGAAACATGCTAATGCACATTATTTATTATAAAGTGCAAAACCGTACGGTAGTGGATATCTATTAAATAGACTTATTACTAGAACCAATATAAGGAGAACTCTCCATTCTTAAGAAATAGAATTATTTTGCAGTATTTTCTCCACAAATAATAATATCTTGTGAAATCAGTAACAAATGGACATAGGCTCAAATATTTTTATCCTTTGGCTATCAAAATGAAAGAATAAAAAATCAGGAAACGATAGATAACATCATAAACACAAAAGAAAAATATTAATTACTAAAAAAATTTTCTATATTTTCCTATAACACAATATAACACATTATTTATTATATGAAGTTTCTTCTGCATAGTTTAACATATTTCATTAATACTGTTAATCATGTGTAAAAGATTTATACATATATTTATTTATTTTATATTATTTTTATTTTATAAACAATAATTTTTTTTTTCAATTAAATTAATGCAAATTTTTATTGATTATTTTATTTATTTGTAAGAATGTTAAGAGATGTGTATGTGGTGTTGTGTGAATTATAATTAACACTTTGTTAAATTTGTTGATGCGTTTAATTATTTGATTATTGTTGTATTATTGTGATATATGTAACGATACAATATTTTTAATTGTATGTTTTTTTATTGTATAATACATCGATGTTTTTATTTATATTTTAATATAAATTAAAACAGATTTCTCCCAGAAAGAATTGGGCGAATATACGTTCTACTCCCGTAGGTTTCTACAATAAAAACAATGAGTGAATGCTTTCAAAATTCTAATATATTTTACTGTTAACTGCAAAGGTGCATTAATTCTCAACAAAATCAATTGACAATCTTGATTTCTAAATATATTCACAACTAATATATTTAATAATAATTGAACAACAACTCTTCGCACTGCAATGTTATACACTTGCATATATGTCGATCGTTTCTATGAAAACCAAGTATTATTTTCGTTATCTATAGCTACCTTAGATTAGAGACTTAACTTAATTACTTTAAGAAAAGACTTTCATAGTTACCAACAATAGCAAACTCGTTACTATATTTAGTTGAAAAATAATAGAACCGCGGATTCACGTGTACGAAACTGTAAGTTTGGAAACTACATATAAATTTAGAAATACGCTTAAGTCTTACTTCGCAGGTAAAAAGAGCAAGTTTGTATTTCTCGAAAAAAATTCTATATTTACTTATTCATTCTAATTTTTTCCATCTTATTTTTCTGTATTCATTTTCATTATTTCACAAAAAATTGAAATAACTCAGCGAAGCCAGCATGTAACGGCAAGTAAAAATATAAAATAACTAACACATTAATTTTAATTTGCATTGTCCATTTTTAAAAACTCGCCATCTAATAATTTTGTTGGGTAAATATATTAATCGTATATAAGGTATATCCGATTTTATTATGTTACACCAAATAATTTCAGTTGGTTTCAATACAGGGTCTTCTAAACGAAATACTCAAAATAATATTCTAATTCTACACTGAAAAAAATAAATAAATAAAATAAAAAAAGAAAACCACAAAAAAAACTGTTTTTAATAAAAAAAAAAAGGTTAAACTTAAAAATCCTTCGATTTATTTTCACAAATAAATAATTTTAGCAATAATTAGCAAAACGCTAATAAAAAGAAAATGAAACATTAAAATTAGAGCCTGACCTCAAAGTGTTTGAAGGAATTACACAGTAGTACATCTATGTAATTTCTTCCAAAATGTCCTTTGAAATAATATACTAATATTTCGGTTTTTTTTTATTGCGACCATATTTCACTGTGCCCCACTTACTTTTAATGAATTTTTTATCAATTGTATCGAGCGTTAAATTGTGAAAGTCCATTATACTTTTTATTTATTATTTATAAATAAAACCAAATAATATTTTAAATAAATAATTTATAACAATATTTGTGGTTGTTATTGTTAAATAATATCTAAATAAAAAGTAAAAATAATTTTTTGTCATAATGTTTACTTGAAATTTTTTGGTAAACGTTAAGTCTCATATTTTTCAAGATATAATATTCGGAACTAAATTTGAGTCATTTGAACATAAAAATTTACAAACAATATTAATTATATTTTTATTTGAATGTCCCAGCAATAAAATAACAAATTTTGATTGGCATTCATTATAGCTTATCTTGATCATAATTCATTTCGTTTAATTCCCACGGTTGCATACCTCTGAATGCTTATTTTGTTATCTTATAAGACAACCACCTATCATAAAAACCTAATTAAATATTTTTAAATATGAGCTTTCAATTTTCAAAATGCACATACGCTACACTTTTCAACTATCGTTAAATATTTTTTAATGATTTTTTCTACTTTTTCGGCCTTGATAAATATTTCTTTTAATACAAAAAACCGTTTTATTTACATTTTTCATCACTTTTTAAAATTATTGCTTAAAACTTTATGAAAAGAAAATGATAATATTATGTTCAAGAATTCAGTTGTATCTTTAAAAAGCCTAAGTGTCAAAGAAGGAAATTTCGAAGTATAATGAAATCGAGGTTGACTGAAAGTGCATTGGTTTGCAAAACCTTGGTTTACCAGCCCTCATCCAAGATTTGTCTATGATTCATAAAACAAGTCTTGGTTTACCAACCATGGCCTAAGGTTTGGCCAAGGCTAATAAATCAACGCTGTGTTTTTCAACTTTTAACCAAGATCAAGCTACTTAGTCTTGGTCTGTTAATCCTTGCTCTAATTAATTAGATTTTAAATTTTCGTCTATGTTGCATATTTTTTCTCAGCATTTGCGTATTCGACTTTTAGTTTAGAACTTTTATTAAGTTGCACACTTGGTATTTAAGTATATTATTCTACATCTTTGGTATGTCTAAGTCGTATGTATTAACTATGAAGTATACAGAATGTTCGATTTACGTCTAGGCATATAAATATCACGAGTATAACAGAGTACATGCGTTAAGCAATGCATCTAAGTAAGAGGTATTATAGGTGTTATATGAAATTGCAAAAGTGACTTGTATCGTGGCTTATCTGTAGTAGTTCATCTCTTCAACTAAGAAACTCCAACTCTCCAAGGGTCTTACAATTATCTCATCGCAAATCGAAGCTTCATCACATGTATATGATACGACTCACTTAGATGCATTGCTTAACGCATGTATTCTATCATACTCGTGATATTTATAAGCATAGATTTAAATCGAACATTCTGTATAACATGTTTTAGCTTATGAGTATGAGTATAAATGTAAAGGTTTTATATAAGTAGATTGTGTGGCGATAAAATGGTGCGTTTATTTCTCGACAAATCTTATTTATCGACAAATGTATCATGTTACTACCTCTTTCTGTTTTAATTTTATTACCATAACCGTTGCAAATCAACACAATAGAAATAGCTTATACGTTTTTATATTATATATATTATTTATATTGTTATTATTATTATTATTATTACAAAACGATACAAAAACAATAAAATAAATTAAACAAGAAATCAACAAAACGAAAACTAACAATTTTATTATCTAGTAGAGAGTTCTCCAGAAAATTCATGTAAGAGAAATAATTATATTCTAGGGTATAGAATAGGCATGGCCTTAAATAAGCTTTTTAGTCGATTTATTTGAAGCGGTTTTTAAAATTGTATATGTGGTGTTTGGTTACCAAACTTTAATTATTCAATGGCCAAAAACTATAGGTAAAATATTCATAATATTTATGGCTCGAGAATACGGTAGTTGTCTGATGTCGAGTTTGCCATATTATGTATAATGTAAAAACTAAACTTGATACCATGACAAAATTTGAAAGTGAAATTAAAATTGATTAAAAACGAAAAAGTTATGAACATTTAAAGATTGTTGCCCGTCTTCTTTTAGCAAAACAAAGTTTTATACGTATTTTATATGCATCTTTATGATGATATTGAAAAGTCAGAGATACAAGGCAAATAATAATAGTTATGTGGAATGAATAGACAAAGTAATGAAGAAAAGAAGACTTTAACTCCTGAAGGAATTTAAAAATTTGTTGTTATAAATTTTTTCTTTTTTTTTTGTTAAGGTAAAGGGTATAATCGCAGTGCTTAACCATTCTTATCTGGAAAACCACTTTTCTTTACAAACATTTTTTCCCACGAACGAATGTTTAAGAGGTGTCTTAAAAAAATTAAAAGGTTTCACGCCAATAAAATAATGATTTCACTTCATTGAAAAATGTGTATAGAACCGTCTTAAACAGTACCATATCAGTTAAACAAAACCTTTATGTCAGGCAATGATAATACTTGTAACCTTGGTAAACCTAGAAGTAAGTTGTGGATCTTTTTTTGGAAGAGGAATTATAATATGGGTAGGCAGATTTTAATCTGGCTAATATTTAAATGAAAAATATTCAATTTTATGAAATGCTATGTTTTCTTTCATTAATAATTAGCTAAAACATACAAATTTTGGATAGAGAATTTAAATTTAACATCCACCGTTTTCAATTAGTTATTCGACTGTTTTTTTGAAAATTGTTCAGGAAATAATTTTTGAAAAAAATATAATTTTTTTTATTTTAACGATGTAGTTATTAGTAGATATGGTTGCTTAAAAATTATAGCTAAAAATAACTGCAACTAATGTTTTAACTATTCTTGTAAGAATATTCGTATATAAGAGTTTAAAAGTAAATATTTCATATAATATTCACATATGTTATTTATTACAATATAGAACTGCAGAATTTAATTATAAATGCTGAATCATAAGTCACTAGCCATCAGATTAAGTAAATTGTTTGCGATCAAATTCGAATATCCCTTCTAATATTTTGTGCCCTTAATTTCGTCAATCACTCTAAATTGACGAAAATTTAAGCGAATTGCAGATTTTTTTCTCATACATTGCTATTAAATATGTTAAAAATTATTGATTTTATTTCAATTAAAATTGTCCAGATTTTGTTTATTCAACACAATTACACCATTAAAAAAATGAAAATAATAAAGTTATAAGGGTACATCGATAATATTAGATGAAAAATGTTCACATTCTAGAAATTTATTTTCTCCTGTGCTTTGATGAAACTTGCATATTCCCAGTTTAATTCATGTACAAAAAAATTAACCTTCTTGAAATTCGTAAAATTGATGTATAGGCACCCACCTTTTAGATTCGCTAAGAATTTTTATAGTTTTGCCAAATCTATTCGGCTATTTCCAAAAATGCAGTAGCCCACAACTCTTGTTTAAATTGAAATAAAATATTTTCTTTGCAATAAATTATATTAAATAACATTACAAAATTAAAAATTTTTTAGTATTTTAAATAAAAAAAAAAACAAAACAAAATGCCAGGCATCATCAAAATATCATAGAGGAGACTAGAACTTTTTCTCTCCTGTGCTTCGATGAAACGTGAATAGCCCCAGTTTAAGTTACGTACAAAAAAAATTAATATTTCAGAAATTCTGAATACAATTATTGTAAAGGTACAACCTTTTAGATTCACTTATATTCGGCTATATCCAAAAATATAGTATAGCCCACAATTCTTGCTTAAATTGCAATAAAGTATAGTAAATAACAATACTAAGAAAAAAATTATATTTTTTTTAAATAAAAATCTATTTCTATCCGTGTTAGCACATACAGTATCAATTCTCTGTACGATGCTAGTTTTCATTCAAAATCCTAGAGCGGCAATTTTTAATAAAATAAACTTATTTACTTATGTACCAAATCATCTTCTTGAAGTAAAAAAAAGAACTTATTTCTGTAAATGTTTTCAAATTTTCTCAACACCCTTTAAAAGTTATATATTCTAAGTTATATTTACACATATTTTAAAAGAACAATCGGTCAAAACGTCAATTAACCTTTAATAATATATGAATTTAACCCCCTAAGAAATACTTCATGTACACTATTTTAGGGTGGCACAAGTCTTAAGTCATCAGGATGTTTACAGGCAACGATAATATTTGACATTTTAAAAATTCCTGTGTAAACCCTGAAAATATTAAATTGTTATTCCCCCTAAATTAATTCTTATCTTGATAGATAAATTATTTTTAAACAAGAAATATATCTTTGAAAAATTTAAGAAGAAATTTCAAAAATTTACAAACTTCCAATTAGATCACCAATTGAGCTTTGTATGAGTATTTTTTCAATTTATATCGGAATGAAGAATACCTCACAACCGATTTTCAACGATACATTGTTTATTTAAGAAACAATAGAAAGTAAATTATAACAACAACAAAAAAAAAACACTGCTGCAAAGGACCTTGTCATCTTCGAATAAGCAGTGAATTTTGATTGAAAATTCTTGAAAACAAAAATATTATAATATCGAGTATCATTGACAATTTTCAACAACAAATAACAAAAAAAAATGCTGTAAAAGACCTTGCCACTTCGAATAAGCAGTGAATTTTCATTCAAAACAAAAATTACTATAATAAACAAAAATTACTATAATATCGAGTATCATGTCAGAACTCCATTTGATAAGGAGCTACTACAATCTTGTCAACCCTAGTAGCTCAGTTGTTTTTAACGTAACCAATTCTGTTCCGTTATGCCTAGCGTAGCGGGTTCGATTTCCGCGTCACAACAAAAAATAATTAAATTAATATTTGTGATATTTGCTAGTTGTGATATTTGCAAGTTTTGTCAAAGGCTCGTAAATGAAGTTGGATTACAAATGCTGACACAATCTCAATTTCATCCTAAAATTTTGTTTCCTAATTGAGTGAGAAACGTTTTATACTACCATTTTTATTCTATTAGGTTCTTTTTTATAGCTATGGAATGCTAGATTTAAAAAATGCATACATCTATATTTTTTAACTGTAAGAAATTAAGGTAGTTTAGCAGAATCACAGCCATACCACTCTAGTAAAATTAGCAATAATTTTTTTTCTTAGCAATCAATTAGTATATAATTTTTCTCATAATATGTGTTTATAAATAATAATAATTTATTAGTTGAATAAATAATAATAAATTATTAGTTGAAAATAATAGCTAGTAATTAAAATAGCTTTTTAAGAAATAAAATAAAAAATTAATGTAAATGAATTAATTTTTTTTTTTTTAACGGTAAAAATAGTATTCTAGATCTAGAGTAATTGAATTTTGATAATTTGAATTCAGCACTTTGTAAAGCAATGCATTATTTTCTCTAAATCAATTCATAAGTCAAGTTTAAAAAATTAATTTAAGACAAGTGAAAACAAACAATTGACTGAGTTTTTTGTTGAAAAATCATGTATAGATAATGTTGGTTTATAAGCGTTACGAAATTGGGACTAAACATATCTTGATATATTTCATATATACATGGTACAAAAAACTGTTGTGGTAAATCTTGTTGAAATTCAATAAAAATTCGTTTTTAGTGCTATTTAATACATCAAGTAGTTTTTTACTATAAGTAAACTACCAATTTTTTAAACATAAACCATTTCTGGTAAAACTGAACACTGATAAGTGCTCATGTAATTTTGAATCTGAATTAATTATATCTCATAAACGGTACGGTAAAAAAATATAATTTTTTTTTTCTTTTAACGTAGGTAACTATGATCTTTTAGAATAAATTTTTTTTAAATAGTAGTTAAAACTGTGACCCTCGATACTGCTATACTACCTTAATATACATTTTGAATATAGATGAAGTATCTTTATACATACATTATGTGTGGGCAGTGACTTCACAGATGTGCTTAATATAAAAACAATCGGTAACCCTTGTTTGAAGTTCTAAATGACTGCTGTTGTAGGCGGAGCTCTCATCTGAAAGCTGCATCCTGCTTGAATGAATGAATATGATCGCATTGTCTTTACTCGTCTTGTCTCTGTACATTATACATATATATTACTAACATACAGAATGCAATCAATTTATTATATTTATGCAAAATATATTCATTCTAATTTTAATAAACTTGTTAAAATACAAATTATTTTATACACATATAAATCTATTTGTTTATTTTATCTGTTACGCATGTGATGAAAATTTTATGCGAAATTTTTCGATCATTAAAATGTCGTGCAAAATGGTCTGGAACATGTAACTAATACTCATGTAAGTTAAGGTAGTCTAGTTGTATTAAATCCGTAATTAAGTAACGCTTTATAAAATATAGATGATCTTATTTCTAAAAGAAAATATCTAAAACAAGTGAAAACAATTTACTGGGTTAATTGTTGAAATATCATGTATAGACAGTGTTGATTAAGCGAACGTTTGGTTTTTACGTCATGTAAGTAAAGAAAGATAGTAACTCTTACAAAGTAAACAAATACCTACATACATAAAATAAATGTATACTTGATACAATACAATAATACATGTATATAATGCTTTAACCTAATTTGCGCCCTCGCGGGTGAGCAGTGATGTAAGCGAAAAAAGTTTCAAACAAAAGTTGTATATTTTTTATAAGGGTCATTTTCTACATTTGAACTTTTGCTCTATCTCAAGATGAGTCCTACGGACTCAAGATCCAATGGGCCTTTATTTCTCATCTACGAACTTAACCTCACTTTTTAAGTCTTGAGCACGCTATAAAAATTTCAGCTTGATATCTCTTTTCGTTTTCGAGTTTTCGTAGCGACAGAAGTTAGACAGACAGGCAGACAGACGAAAGGATAAATTGAAATTAATTTTATGAACATCTATACCCAAATTTTGTTCGTAGCATAAATTTTTTAAAGCGTTAAAAACTTGGGATTAAACATAGTATACCTTGATATATTTCATATAAACATTGCATAATAGTGTATACAATTGATTAAAGGGGTCTTTTCAGTTTTTTGTTTTTTTTTTTATTTTGGAAAAATTTTATTATTTGTGGCAACAAAATATTACACAATGTCATGCAATTTTAAAGAGCATAAAAAAATTTTTTTCAACTAAAAACACATGTTTACAATTTGTTGATGTAGATATTACCCACTAAAAAGAGGATATGAACCGGTTCCCATTCTAGCGTCACTTTCAATAAACAGTTAGTCAATAAACAATTGACTAAGTTAATTGTTGAAATTTTTCTCACAAATTGACCGATTTGACCCTATTAATTTATTATCTGATTGATTAAAATTAACATCAACACTATTCACTATTTAAAGATACCTACAATTTTTCAAACTTTTATCTATTAAAGTTTTTGAGAAAACGGTAACTAAACTTTTGGAAGGCAGGTTGTATGGAAGCTAGCGAATTTATAATTTGTAACATGTTTTAAATATGAGTTATTTTTCAAAGAATTTATTGATTTTCACATAAATAAGTAAATTATTTTATATTGAAATATTTCTTTCTATTACAGATATTCTAGACGGTCATGTCCAACAGTATGGAGAAGTTAATCAATTAGGCGGAGTGTTTGTTAATGGACGACCTTTACCCCTGCCAGTACGGCAACGAATTGTTGAATATGCTCAAAATGGAACACGACCGTGCGATATCTCAAGGAAATTACGAGTTTCACATGGTTGCGTATCCAAGGTAAATATAATTGCATTCTTTCAAACTTACACCCAAATCTTCACTCTATACTAACAAAAAATTAGTAGCACAGAAGCTATGTTAGCTAAGCGAATTCCCTCAGAGAAGAATGTACTAGTACTATTTTATTGGTTCAAGAAAATATGTTCTTAATATGGAGCAAGTTAAAAAAAACTTTCCTTTTCCAAGATTTAAAATGCTTTTTTACATAAATCAGTAAATTATTGTTTCAAGAATTTATCACGTTTGTTATTATACCATATTTCTTATTTGATATCTTTTTTTTATATTGAAGAATAAATATTCTAACTTTAAGTATATCATATCAAATCTATATCTTATTTCAAATCTTTTATTTTCTTAATTCAGTGTATCCTACCACTATGTTAACTTGATATGTAGAAAATTGATCGTGAAACTTAGAAATACTCTATTATAGTTCATTCTACGGTAAAGAGCTTATACCCCAAATATATAATATATACCCCAAATAAACTCTTCACTACCTAACTTTGACTCGATTGATATTTGCAGACAGTTTAGCTTAAAGGCATTTCTCATAAAGATTCTACACCCTCTATTCTTATTTCTTTCAATGGACAAGTACCTACAATGGATAAGAACTAATTTACAGCAATAATGTTATAAAATAAAATAATTAAAATAAATTAAATTAGACCTCCGCGTGTCGTGCCCTATGCGATATTTTAATAATAACATGCTTATATAAATTTATTATAATAATTAAAAATTAAAACAAATTTTTAATTCATTTATTACATTTAGTGTGTTAATAAATACATAATTAGAGCATAGATTAATTAAAAATTTTATTAATTGAAATAAAATTATTACAAGTTTATTAAAATCAAATTTAAAAATATTATTCATTTTATTATTATGTTTATTATACCCATTCATTTGTACTCGTTTTTAAGTTCATCGCTTTATTATTATTATTTTTGTAATTTTAATTAAGTTTATTATTGAAAGTTTAATTACAATGATTGGTACACGAAATGAGACAAAAAGTTATTAGCAACATATTATATATATTATTATATTGACAACATTATCACCCTAAATATTATTCATTTAAAAAATATAAAATGCAAATCTCAGTAAATAAAAAAAATTTAAATGGTTGAATCAATTATGGTTCTTATATCTTAGTTGACAAGAGTTAATTGAGTTAATTGTTTCATTACCTTTCATATGCTTCAATCCTTATATATTTAAACTCTTTATTTATATATCATATATCGTATTTAAAATTATTAATATACATAAGCAAAATATAACTACGGTCAGCGATTATTAATCTTAATTAACTTGCAACTTCAATTCATTAATTGCTATCTTTTGGACAGGGCTTCTGCCTGGCTGGAACGTTCGGTAGTTGAACTCGCTGCGCTCGCATATCAATCAATTAGTGAAATACCATGTTTAATTAACAATCTTTGGTGACCATTGCATTCCACCCTTACTGTTGTTCCGTTCCCATATAGCTCTAATTTATACCTACTCACAATACCTGAATAATAATAAATAATACCCCAATACTAATCAAATACCTGTTCATAATTATAGATAAATATGGTGAGAGCGCAAATAAATACATAGTATATAGTAAGATATAATGTTATACATTAATTATATGCGTTTCCACCATTTCTTTCATGGGTTTTAATTTCTTGATTCGAAATCCTCAAAAACATTTCTAGTGGATCGAACTGTGAATTTAACCATTCTTATATATAAAACTGTGAACTCATAGCCAAAATAAAAAAAATCATAAGACGTACATGTTGGCGTTTTGGCGTTTCGAACTCTAAACATGATCGTGGACAAAGGGTTTAATATTGAAATAAAAAAAGGCTATTCACATCTGATTCAAATAGAGCAAGTTTTGGAGTATATTTCTCTTGAATGTTCTAATTTTAACGAAATTAAAAGGATAACATATTTTTAAATTAACAATTTATCCATTTGGGTGGTAACCAATTTTCACTCTAGATATCCTCTTTTATTTACCGGTCAGTGTATCATTTATTTTAAGTACATTAAAAAACAGATTTAATTGAAATTTTTAATAAATTTTTGACGTTTTTGATTTATTTATTGTTCTATAATTTTTATTCTCCATACAAATCGAATTTATTTGTGTGTTTGTATCAATTTATTTATAGATTTATATTATTTGCGCGACTCGAAACTCTTTTCGTATTGCTTAACTCTTACTTAAAAACAATAATCTTCTATTCTATTTTAAAGCTTCTTTTATTCGCTGAAAATTATTGATCTAATTAAGATTTTGAATTATTGTTTTTTTCCAATTTGATAAAAATAATTTTTCATATAAAAGTAAATTGTACATTATTTTGTAGCTTAGACGTTCAAGTGATGTTGTGCACATAATATCATTGCAATTCCCACCCTAGCTTTATGAAGGACTAAATTTGGATGTTTTTAGAATTTTTAGGATTCTTCAATTGTTTTTAAATTATTCTATAACATATTCACTCTTCAGATAAATTCAAAGAATAAAATTATTCCAATTTTTTCAATAAAAAAGACACTGTTAAAGATATTGTGTTTCACATTTTGCTCACAACAAAACTTCACTGTTTCAACTTCGTTTTAAAGCACACTTTAGTATGTTGAGTTGTTTTTTTATTCGAACTTTAAAAAGTATAGAGTACTCTTGCCTTGGTGCTCGTTCTACTTAGACATTGTTATTTTTTAAACTAAAAAAGCCTGATAAATTATGCTTTTATTTTTTGTCTCAATATTTATTTCCTAACATTAATTTTTTTTGTTCTAGATTTTGGCACGCTATCATGAAACTGGCAGTATATTACCGGGTGCGATAGGTGGATCCAAACCACGTGTCACCACACCGAAAGTTGTACAGTATATTAAAGATTTGAAACAAAAAGATCCAGGCATGTTCGCATGGGAAATGCGTGATAGACTTTTAGCCGATGGAATATGTGATAAATTTAATGTACCGTCCGTGTCTTCAATTAGTCGAATATTACGCAACAAAAATGGCTCATTCATTCACCATCATCATCATCAGGATACCGTACCAAATTCCACAACTGCCGCAGCGGCACATCATTTATATAACACTTACAACAATGGAACATTTATACATCCGCACCATCCGCAAGATACCGTACCAAATTCCTCGACGGCAGCGGGCGCGCATCATCTATATAATTCATTATATCAACGATATTCTCCATTCCCAACAAGACCTCATCCACAAAATTTAGGTAGAAAATTAAAGGCGTGTGGTAATACTTCATCTTTACCGGCATCATCACCAAACCAACCTTCCTTATACCTTGGTAATCACCCGACAACTTGTTGGCCAAGTAGTCATTCCATTCCGGATATTTTAGGTGTGGCATTTCATGGTGGGGGTGTACCACCTTGTACTCCTACCGCTACAACACATAATACAACCGCATCCACAGTAGTATCGCCAGGAGGGTCACCGATTACTGCTGATTCTGCGACTGCAGCGGTTAATCATCAAAATTCTGCGTATAATTATTATATGTATTTGCAGTCAACAGGATGTATGAATACACCTTCAGTTGCCTGCCCATCTAGTTTACATTCAACGCCGTCTTCAATACCTGCCACATCGCAATGATTTTTAAGATTTTGTGCCTTTATTGACGTCGCAATATTCCATGTAACAGTTGAAGTAAATAATCAGAAAATTTCAATATTTTCCTAGCTTAGATACATTAATAATACCAGCAGCAATATTGAAGAAACGTATTTCCATACGTTATATGGTTACTTCAAGACAGAATTAATTCCCAAGCAATCAGAGCTCTTGAATCTCAATTCCTGTCAAGATGTTTTTCATATCAGATACTGAAAAATTATTGCATTCATCTTGAGTGATATTAGTCGTCAATAAAGACTCAAGAATTGAATTACACATACTTAAACTCCCAATACTGCGAAAACTGTTAAAGCGAATTTCCTACTTAAAGTTTGTTTCAAAACACTGTTAAAATAAAAGTTTTGTCAAGAATGTTAGATGGGGAGATGTTTGTTATAGTGGTTTAGTGCCTTATTTGACAATCATTTTGAATATACAGTTAGACGAAGAAATTTAACACAAAGAACGTCAAAACCGCAAAAATTTCTAAATTAAGATGCATCGAGATGCGGTTTTTTTGCATTAGTTTGTAGAAGGTATTTATAAACTTTGTGAACATTGCAAATTATGGGGAGACAATTTTCCTCGTTTGAGCATTAAAAAATGCGTCTTAGCCAATTGAAAAAAATTATTTTCTCGTCAAATATACCAAATGCCCTGAAAATGGTTACTCAAGTGTTTTTAGGGTCGCTGAATACGAATCCGATGTTAAAAAAATTCCTCAGGGTACATGAGGCCTGGGCTTCCTGATTTCAAAAGCAGAACTTCAAATTTTGTTTATTTCATAAAAAGCTTGTAATAATCATGAAACGTAAAGTTATTAAAAAAAAATTTTTTTTAATTCATTTTCTAATAGTATTATGTTACAAGCACAAAATATGTACAAAAATGCATATTTTTTATGCTCAAACAAGGGACATTATGTCCCCATAATTCCACAAAGTTTATAAATACCTTCTAGTAGAGAAGGAAACATTATGTAAAAAATTTGGTAAACATATTTTATTTTAAAATGAAGTATTATTATTTTACAGTAAAAATATTTTTGAAATAAACAAATTGAAATAAATATGGGTTTTTGCTCAGAGTATTGAAGGCGTAATAAGAAAATATATTTATTTTGAAAAATTTTATTCGATCGATCGATACTATGCCCACAAAACTAAATAATTATAATTGCAGAGGCAATAGCGTTCAATGGTTTTCTTGTATTTTGAATTTTTTGGTTTTAAGGCGAATCGCATTTCTTAAACTTCTGAAATTGTTTTAGAATTTTTAGACTTAATAAAACTGACAAATAGGCTGAGTTTTTTTTTACAATGTTATTAATTCTTCAACACTTTTTAGCATAGCAATTATAAATTGCCTACCTTTTTCTCAAAAATGGTCGTGTAATAACTCTTTCCGAGAACAAAGTTGACGGAAAGAAAAGACAAGTGGTTTCGTAATCCCAAGATATTCAAAACCTCATCATAATCCAGGGAAAAGAGATAGATGTTATTTAACAAGTTATTTATATTATTTAATCCTGTCGTAAATCATCTCATAAGAAATTCCCAAACCAGCTTCAACCTACCACGCGTTTCCTGTCTCGATCAATGTCAATCACTGTTTGGAGGCTTTTAAATTTTATTTTTTCATAATTTCATTTTTATTCATATGCATTAATTTCAATTTGACTTACAAGAAGCTTTAAAATTAAAAAAAAAATTTTTTTTTTTCACAGCATTCAAACAAAATTTAACACTTCGATAATATTTTCAAAATAAATTTGAATTCTTTTATATATATTTAAAATAAGAATAAAATATTTCACGATAGTTTTTTTATTAATAAGTTTCACCTGTTCAAGGAACAAATTAGTTTTTAAGACTTTTTTAAAAGTGCTTTGATCTATTTCTAAAATAAGAGAATAGAATAAAATAAATTTATTTTATAAAAAGAGTAGTTTTTTTTTCATGATTAATTTTATTATTCAAAATTAAAATATTTTTGTAATTAATTTTATCAACATTATTGAACTGAGTGATGCGGGAATAAAAATTGAACTTAGGTACCTGCGGTATATAAGTAAGGAGTGCCTAAATTTAAAATACTAAAAAAACGCATATACTTAGTTAGAATTGAGGAGACAAAATACATCTTCCTGTTTGTGCCTTCCATTTTGTTATAGAAAATAAAAGGCTACAAAATTTAAAACTTTTAGAAATATTTGACTTTTTAACTTTTACTTTCCTTGGGTCTTATTATACCGCGGTGGCCATAATAAAAAAAAAATTAAATATCAATATCTATTCTAAATGTAAAAATAAAAACAATTGACTGAGTTAATTGTTGAAATACCATGTATAGACAGTGTTGATTACGCAATCGTTTGTTTTTTTACGTCATGTAAGTAAAGAAAGATAGCCAGTCTTTGCTCAAACCTTAATCAACGCTAGTAAATGAACTCTTTGTTTGCCAGACCTTGACCAAACTATGGCCAACTCTAATAAATCAATTATTTGTTTGTTAGCCTTTGTCCTAGCCTCAACCAAATCTAATAAACTAAGTTTGTTATTAGTTATTAATTTTTATATTTTGCTGTTTTGGTAGTTTTGGCAGGCCATACAACTTACAAACTCCAAATGTGCCAAATTTAATAAATGGAAAAAACGGATTATCAAAGAAGTTATATATAACAGACCGAAGCAACCGAATGTTTAATCGAAAACAATTTTTTTATCTTTAGCCTTGAACTAAGACCAGTAGTCCAGTGTTAGGCCGAAAGCTGACCATCAATTGGTTCAATACACAATAATCATTTCCCAGACTTGAACCAACATTGATTGACCGACCCACTTTACGTGTTATTTCCTATAATATATTAACAGGTATAGAAAGAGTTTTCAAAATTTTGTATTTAGTTTCAGAAATGTTGTCTCCTTTAATTTAAAATCTTAAGACATTCAAATAAAATGATTATTATTTATAAATAAAATGATTATTATTTAGAAAAAAAAAACTACTCTAATTGTTTTGAAAATTTTAAAATAAAATATAAAAATAAAATAAATATTTGTAAATAAATAAATATAAAAAATGAAATCTTTATTATTTTTAAATTATTTTATTGATAAAAATGGTGTGCACACAAAGTATTAAATAAAATAAAAAATAAAACATTTGTATATATTTAATTTAAATAAAAATAAACGTCAATTATTATTATTGCTTATTAAATTGTTTTATTTTCTTTTACTACATTTTTAGGTATACTAAAAAACCATTTCATCTTCTGGCAGAATGTTCACAGAATTAGATATCTGGCCTTCAACTAGATTGTGATGGGGGTAGTATCGACAAAGAAGTGGTGCAAGTGATGTGCTCTTGCCAGCCCTCGATATAAAAACTCAACGAAAATGTGAACTTTTAATGAACGATCTTTTGACAACTTTTTATAATTTTTTATAAATAAGTCATTTTATGACATAGACTGGGACCTCCTGACAAAATTCTGGTACATCCTTCAAACTTACGACGGCTGCCTCTGAATGGGATCAGGAAGTAAAATAAATATTTGACGATACCAAACAGATGGAAAAAAAATGCCCGAATCGATAGTAAATTCGATTAACTTATAGTGAGAATGGAGGAAAATGGCGTTTAACTAACTGCAAGCACATATATTCCGGTTCAAACTCTGGTTGAAGTGCATGTAAATATAAGACATTACGTCGTACTATACATACCTAACATATATGGCTTTCAATAGGATCGATCCAGATAAGATTTAAACAAGATACCATAAAAACATGAAATTGAATTTTGTTTTACTTGAACGCAGGCTTTCGTGAAGAACGTAATTCTGGCTTATGTCTATATCTGATACTTAAGCATGAAACGATGTTAAGTATCATCCGATTTTCAATCAGAATTCAATCACAGACAATCGAAGTTAAGTATCATCCGATTTTAATTCGAGGCTGGGCCAGGTTTGGTTTCTAAGCTTGATCCAATGGTTAACTATCTCCACCCAGACTGGAGTTCATATGGATTGAATTCTTGATTACCTTTGTTCGATATTCGATACTCACCGAATTGAAACATTCGAGAGTCAGAAAAATTCAATTTCTGGCCACTGGTTTACATTTATTGTATGGACACAATAATAAATCCATTACTACTTATAAACAAAACATTTATTTAACACTACATTTACGAAAAAAAAAATTACAATTAACAATTATTTATCTAGACTTTCGAAGACAATAATTATTAAAAATTTATTTTTAACAAATTTCACAGACTTTTTGATAATAAAATGATTAACATTTCTTTAATTTTTTTGCGAAACATAAAACCGGACAAATAATTTTTGTGAAACTTTTGTAATTGTTCGTATTGATTTCAATTGTTTTATTATTTTGATAGGTAATAAATTAAAAACAATGTAGGTAATATTACCAAAATAATATATTTTATCGATTGTGTATCGTTAATATAAAAATCAATATAATCTCTTTACCAATCAACAAATAAAAAAAATGAATAATGTGTAAAACATGCAGTACCAACCATTATTTTTCACACGTGCTTGGGATTGCGTCTGTCCAAATACGCCATAATTTTTACATACAATTTTTTTATGAATTTTCATCTAATCATGGTTAAATATTAATATTAATTGAATGAAATTGTAACAATGAGTGTTACACTCTGTATTAAAAATAATGTAGGTAGATATTATTTTACCTATCTCAAATAAAAGTTGTATGAACTTGCGATAATTTTTGAGTGGCGCTCAACTTTCAGGAACCGAAAAACTGCCTAATTTTTATCCGACTGAGCAACGCAATGGTCTTAATGGTAATCAGTCTAGATATGTTTGTTTCTATGTGGGACACTAGATGCCAATCACGTTGACCGATTTTTATATATATTTTCGAGCTTTTTCCTCGTATTTAATTGAAAAGGCCATTCGATACAAAGTTTCCTAATGACTTTTGATGGGAAAGCTTTTTAATGTAGAACAACGATGAGAATGAAAATGAAGAGTATATGTTTTTGAATTTGAATGTATAAGTTTTCTGCAAACGATTGAACTAAAATTGTACGGATTTCAGATGTAAACATGATCATTTCTCGACAGAGAAAGAGACTAAGAACAGTGCTTACTATTAAATTCCAAAGTTTGAGAAATTTTGACCGATGAGATAAGTAATGCCTGAGTTCCCAATTTTGACCAATTTACTTCAAAATTACGTACTTCGGCATTTACTCGTGTTTTAAACGGTCAAAGTTTCTGAAACTTTGGGATTTAATAGCAAGCCCTATTCATAGCCTGTTAAAAATTATGCATTAAATTCTCTCGAAAAGTGAGTTTTACAGTAGTTTAAGCAAAGAAACTATCTTAAACGAAAATATAATGTAGGGAAATACTACCTTGCAAGGAAACATTTACATCAATTTCTTACCTAAAAAAGAATGAACTAGTGAAAACCCTATGGAATACTTTTTGCATAAGATTAATATGACATGTTTTCACTGAGAAATAGTGAAGAAATTTCTCTACGCACAGTGGTGCATGGTCCAGCATACTACTTTATAAAATTAGCTGATGAATAACGAAACAAGTCAATTTTTTCTGGCAGCAACACTTTTTTTAGCGTACAATGACAACATGTAACTGATTTGTAAGGTTTCTATATCTTACATATATCGAGGATCTTTATTATTTCCACAACAATTTCAGTTCACCTTTACCAACCATCAGAGTCAAAACAGCCAGACACAAATTTTTTTCTTCGCAAATTGTACATATACTCGTAAAGAATGTAAAAAAAATGTTATATACTATAATCTTGAAAAAATGACTTACGTCGTTTCTGCCCACAGCAAGTCTATAATTTTAATGATTCGTAGAATTAAATTAATAAAAATTTGTTCATTTTTATATAGAGGATAAATTTATATATATATTTTTTTTTTTTTTTTTTTAATATATTTTTATACTGTGTGTTTAACAACTATGGTCATAAATTTATATATATTTTATGCGTATTTATGCCCCATTAGGAGCCCCCGTGTCAAAGGTCCATGAACTTAACACCACTTTCTTTTTGAATTTTTACTCGTTTATCGTAATCTTTATAAGCATAATTCAGCTTTCCTACTATCATGTGTTTTTTTTTTACACCCAACTTATATCAACTAGAGCATTTTAATCGATCCACGGGAAAAAATGTATTAAAAGCATTACTTACTCCAAGTAAAGCTTTTTACAAATATATATATTGTATGATTTGTGTGGTTTAGATACCCTTAAGCGATCGAAACCTTGAATTTTTCCTGGAACTTCAAAATTATTTAAAAGTCTTCTCATGATCGTAATTGATATAAATTTAAAAGTTGCTAAGAAAATCCTAAACACATTTTGTTGGACACTTTTTTTCGGAAATGGAATTAATAGTTACAGGAAAAGTTTTCAATTAAAAAATCTAGCTGTATTTCTGTTAAGATATATGTTTGCATTCAGTTTCTGATAACGACAGGAGATGAGGATCAACTTTTTAATTTAAAGTATTATCCGATCTCTTACTAAATTGGATATTAAAGAAACCCGAAGAACTAGGTCCAATCTGATGTCAGAACATGATGTCCCCCACCGAACTCTGAAACTTTTTTTAAAGTTAATTTTTTATGGGCTAACATCAAAACAAGCTTTTATCCATTATAGATTAACATGGCTTACCTCGTATAAAGTAGGAGTTGGTTAAATCAGTAAAATACAACAATATTCTTAACAATGAGCAAGCCAAGTTCATGTGGGTACAATTCATGTGGATGAGTCATAGCGGGGCAGCTACTTATCCTCGCCCTCCACTTCGGTACACACCATTTTGGCGGAAAGTATTTGAGAGAAATTGATTTTATCGAGATTTTATCATGAGTCATGAAGATAACGGACTAAAATTTCCAATCGTCGTACATATGAATCCTTGTGAAAAAAATTGTTAAAATTATTTTGGCCTTATTACTTAGTAGATCCTTTACCAGTGCCCTTGTCTTCCCTTCTTTTTATAGCGCGAGCGAAGCCAAATATTCTAAAGAGTATTTAGAAGGGTATTGAATTTTGAACTTTTTTCCTTACTTTGCTGTATCCTTTTACAAGCAAAAATTCGTCGATCAATTGCGAACAAATTTTTTCATAAATAGATGGTATTAGTTCACAGACATGATGATAAAAGCCATTCGTATAATTTAATCTTAAGTGAACCTTGAATTTTCAAGTCAAAAATCTTTTTAATTATAAAAAATAGGAAGTACCCGATGTAATGTATTTACAAGTTCATTAGCTGTTATCAATTGAAGTTGTAATTTACGTATTTCTTATAAATAAATCCAATCTTTTCAATATTGTTTTATGATTACGTAATTTTAATATACATTAGCTCAATTTGTTCTAGAATATTTCATACATATTATTATTTTTCATCATTCTCCTTAAAATATTGTACCAGGACACGGACAAAAAAAAGTTATTGGTTTTTGAAAACCTTTAGAAGTTTGCATAATATGAACGTTTAAAACTCCTAATTAAACAAAGAGGAACATATAGATGTGACGTCATTGCACGGTGTTACTGTAGAGATTAAATATGAAACTCTGTTTTGCCTGGAAGAGACGGGCAACAGTCTTGGAATGCTTATAACTTCATTTTTTAATCAATTTTAATTGAATTTTCAAATTTTGTTGTGGTATTACGTCTACTTTTACATTTTTGCATGGCTATAATGTGGCAAATTCGATATCGGTCAACTACGGCCGTATTGCTAGTTTTGGCATTCAATGATTTTATGTCTATCAGCTTAATCGAACCCACAAAATTGGTTTGTCATATAGTAAATAGTTAAATGCGATAAATTAGAATTTTAATCATGCTCGTAAAAAGCCCAAAGGCCCTATTACTCGTTTTATATCACCTTTTTACATCCACACATTAAAAAGTCAAAGTGTGCAAATTCATTGACAATTAAATATCAAAGGTGCACATTTGATTTCAAATTTGATATTCAATAACTTATATTTTTCTAATAAAATATCTAAACCCTTTTAGTCATTCATCTAATTATTTTGGCTCTCTCAAATTTTACTCTATATTAACTTTCTTAACTTCATAAAAGAGTAGACGGGAGGCTTTCAACTCAATTGATTTTATTAATCTACGTTTTAACACTACTTGTTATACACCTGTTGTCGTTAAATAAATTAAAACCCAATCTTTTAGCAATGGAGAGGGTAGAGGTGTAGTTATTATCAGGCTTCTCTCCCTTGAATGAGATCCACAGAGAATGATCCACAAAGAATCAATAATTGAATAATAAAGGAAAAACGATCAAAGATTTTTTTTTAAATTTAAGGTCGCTTTTAACGTTGAAATATGATTTACTAGCCGAAATAAATGGCATAGATACTGCTATATGCTTGTAGAAAAAATAGTGCTTTTATAGAAAAGATCGGGGTAAGATTGAACTAATTGAATGCTGAAGACATGGACATGTGATAGTGTCCATGGCTGAATAAATCCGGTCATACAAAGAATTTTTTATATAGATAGTTTACATCACTGTACTTCGTGTTGCCTAAACAATCTGAGAAAAGTATATAATACTGAACAAAATGTAATTCAAAAATCCATAGATATAAAACAAAAAATCAAACTCCACAACCTTTTTAACTAATAAAGCGTATTTTAAGAGGTAAAGGTTGTAGAAATAAAGATTGTGTTTTTTCCTCGGTGTAGAACTTTGTGTGAGCAGAGAATGGAGACCATAAAATAATATAATGACAGAGACCTATACGTTCCATTCTCTATTTTATGAATTGAAACACATATTTAAAAACTGAAACGTTTTTTTTTACATATATGTAAGTCGTTAATGAAATCTCTTAAATATTTAATCTCTATTCAATGCTTAATTTTTTATCGTATTTCAAGCATATTTGAAGAAAATATTTCTTAGAATAATTAGAAAATATTTTAAACCATAGCAAAATATAATGACAGAGACTTATACGTTCTATTCTCTATTTTATATATTAAAACAAATATAGGCAACTTTAAGAACTTAAACGTTTTTATTTTTGCATATATGTACGTCGTTAATAAATTTTTTTTTAAATATTTAAACTCAATTCAATGCTTAATTTTTTATCGTATTTCAAGCATATTTGAAGAAAATATTTCTTAGAATATTTAGAAAATATTTTCCTCTTTGTAGAACTTTGTGTGAGCAGAGAATGGAGACCATAGCAAAATATAATGACAGAGACTTATACGTTCTATTCTCTATTTTATATATTAAAACAAATATAGGCAACTTTAAGAACTTAAACGTTTTTATTTTTGCATATATGTACGTCGTTAATAAAATTTTTTTTAAATATTTAAACTCAATTCAATGCTTAATTTTTTATCGTATTTCAAGCATATTTGAAGAAAATATTTCTTAGAATATTTAGAAAATATTTTCCTCTTTGTAGAACTTTGTGTGAGCAGAGAATGGAGACCATAGCAAAATATAATGACAGAGACTTATACGTTCTATTCTCTATTTTATATATTAAAACAAATATAGGCAACTTTAAGAACTTAAACGTTTTTATCTTTGCATATATGTACGTCGTTAATAAATTTTTTTTTAAATATTTAAACTCAATTCAATGCTTAATTATTTATCGTATTTCAGGCATATTTGAACAAAATATTTCTTAGGACCAAAAAATTCCAACTTTCAAATTAACAAAATAACCAAAATTTGTCTTGTATTAGGTTTTCTTTGACAAAAAATCAATATTAAATTCAAATTATTTATTTAAAACAATCAACAATACAATACATCAATTTAAAACTCCCGATAAAGAAGGGAATGATTCTTTGCATCTTTTATCAAATGGAAGAATCGAAGTGAATTAATTCCACAAAATAGTATTATTTAAAATTTCGTTGATTTTTTTATTATTACGGGTTTATCGGTAGTTTTATTTTTGAAAAACATGTTTTAAGATATTTGTCGGACACTTAAATGCACTGTCAAAGGGCTCAACTAAAAAAATAAATGTACTCAAATTTTCATTCACAATAATCTTGAAATTGCAACATTAATCTGTTAAATAAAAATAATATTGTGCTTTGATATACAACCCGAATATTGATCAAGAGGTACCATTTTAAATCCGGCCGCATCCGAAGACCGGCTAAAGCCGAAATGTTATTATTTGTTACAAACTTTCAAGGTAATTTTTTATCCCTAGATCAACTTTTAGTGATGATTTAAATTACCTTTAATACATTCAATATTAAATCATTTATGTTAGTCGTAGGTTTTAGCCAATCGACCGAAGGTTATGGTGATAGCCGATTAATTGGCTTCGGCCAGTAATGGACTTTCGTTCGGACACTACTCTTTATCAATGTCTTATTTTGTACTCTAGAATTAATCATATTTCGTCAATGACATTACATTAGTAGATCCCATGACTTATGTAATAATGTCATAGTTAATAACGTATAACGTACATAAACACCGTAGAACGATCAAAACGCCTTTTTGATCGAACTATGTACAGGTTTATTCTGGACGCTGAAACGACTTCATCTACTTTTACATTCCTGTTGTTTTAACCGTATATGTCTTACAAGTATGAAATCTATTATTTTTGGGACTTTTAAAATTATAATTGTCAAATTAACTACTAGCTCTCGCGATTAGTTTGAAAATCTCATTTCCGTATTGTTTATTCCCAAAGGTTAATCGAATATTTCAAAATACCAACATCGATTAGATGAGTTTTCTTTAAGTAGACAGGAAAAACCTTTAAGGTTTAAATTTTAAATCCATTAAAAACAATATTGGTTGGTTCTATAGATAATTCGAGTATCGATTATTATAAAAGCACTTAAATTTTTGTTAAATCTTCATAATCTGTAATAATGGAGTTTCTAAAACTAATTATAAAAACATGTATCGTTAACAAGAAAACAAATTTCTTAGGATCAAAGCAATCATGTCTCTTATAATATATCAGCTTTATTAAATTACTGGTTCCAATAAAAAAGAAGGGTCATAGCTACTTAGATTCCCCAAGATCGAATCTTCAAAAGCGTAAAATCTTCTATTCAAGTCAAGATTTAGGTACCGGATGCAACAAGCTGGTTCAAGAATAAAAATTGAATCCTGCTGTTCCTTTTAGGTGACGTAGGCAATTAGACGCTAGGGCGCATAAAGAATCACTTTATTAATAGAAATGGTGTTACGGAATCACGATGATAACTGATATCTATAATGGCAAATATAAAAATTAGCGATAATTTTTATAACAATGGTTGTGATGGCTGGTAGGAATTGTTTTAATAATCAAAAGAATGTCACCTAAAAGGAAAAACGGGAATGATATGATTAGTGAATATAAAACTGTTTTTCTTTTTTTAAATATATTTTTATCTATATTTTATTCCTATTTATTTATATTTTCTGGAATGGTAGGTATAATTATAACATTATATAATACAATAATTATTATTTTTCAATATAATTATAAATTTTTTAAACACAACGAAGAAAAATAATCCATCACCCAATAACAGATTTTTTTAAATATATTTTTTTGTTTTTTTTTTTTGTGATTTTAAATTTATACATTAATATATTACACAAGAGAACTTTTTATTTATTGTTTCTACAATTTTTAACTATCTACATGCGATCATAAAATTTATATTAAGATGAATTTAAACTACAACTGAGAGCCGTAAAAAGTGGGAGAAATGCATTTCGACTTTTCTTTCATATTATAAATTTGAGTATTTTTAAAATTTAACAATTTTTCAAATAAAAGATCATCTCACTTTTAACTACTCCTCAGCTTATCTTTCAATAATATTTGCAGAAAAATTTGTTTTTGGGGGGTGACAACAAAAAACATGATAAAAATACCAAAAGTATTAAGATAAAATAAACATTTTAAACAATTAAAAACTATTAAAATTGAAAAATGTTTCAATTAAAATTAAATGCAGAAACAAATAATTCAAAACAAAATAAGACAAATATTTCTGCGAAAAATTATTTGAAGAAAACACTCATTTTTATTGTCCGCGAAATACTTTTTATTAAACAAATGATTGATTATGACAAGCAAAGAATGTATATTATCAGATGCATCGCATACAATTTATCATCTTATTAACTTAATTTTTGGACCTTTATTTGCGGCAAGAAACTTTTCGGTTTTATTATACGTGTACGCTAACTAGTAGCAAAAATTCTGGCTTCGTGAGATGATAATATACGCGATAATATCTGAAAGGGAAATCATCCTGTGATAGATGTTGATTGCACTTTTCTTCTGCTATCGGTTTCTTTGAGAATTTATATATATACGCATGCGCACTACTATATACTAATATGATATAATGAAAAGAAAATTAGGGGTGTGCTATTTTACAAATTATAAAATTTTTGTGAAAAAAACACAAAAATAAAATGGAGATTATTAAATTTTTTTTGTACTAACAATTGAAAACTATTTACAATAAATTATATTACATTATAGCGAAAAATCATTAATTTTGTTGTGCACGTTTGTTATAAATTTCGATCACGTGATTTTTATTTAGTTAAACTATGTACAAGATCCGATTTTTAAAAACAGCATTTAAAAAGCATATCCTTTAGTGAAAGTTAAGACAACAACGGTAGTTTAAACAATATGGCGGTAATCAAAACTATCACTAGGGAAGAACATAGCAATGAAATTTTAGCAGCCATCTAACGAATGAATAACAAAATAACAACCCCTAAAGTATCTAAAAAATAAATTTTGAAAACACGTGATCTGACTAATTTTTCATCAAACAGGCGGTTTAGTACGGGTGAAAAATTATCAAAGAATATTAATTTCTTTCATAATTTATGAAATAAATCAAACCAAAAAGAATAAAAATAAAATTAATACTGATTTATTCGCTGTTTGATTTTCTCTGATGATGAAAAAGATAAAATTTGATCAGTGATAATAATTATGATAATGAGTAAGTCAATATAAGTAGTAGTACATTTGTGTTTGTGTTATTTTTAGCTTTTTCTGCTACCACGATTTTAAATAATTTAATCTTCCAAGTTTCTAAAACCTTGTTGAATATCTTCGTACAATTGATCATATTCAGCTTTAATTTTAGCTTCACCATCTTTTACTGGATCTTTGAATTTCATACTACTTAATTGATATAACAATTGGCTCATGGAGTCTCGAATTATATTCCAGGTGATCTTATGTTCAGATTGGGCAGTTGATTCAACTGAATGTCGGGCCATATCGTAAAATGCAATCATATTTTTAAGCATACCAACAGTTTTGTAGAATGGACAGAATCGATCGTATGACGAATAACTAGAATTTAAAAAAAAAAAAAACTTTAGTATTGCATTTAACATAATGTACCACTTAGGTTTTTTTCGAAATACATAGTGATATAATAAAATGTATGCTAATGAAATTGTAGAGAGCATACAGAATATGCGGTGTTAATTAAAAAAAAGTATAAACCACGGATTTTAAATAAGTAATAAAAATATTTCTTAACGGTGATATATTTTCCATAATCGTTTACAATTGATATCCATACATTAACCACGGCAGTATGTTTAATGTTTGTATATCAATTATGAACGCTTACAGTGGGTTCGGTTCGCAAACACGGGAAATATGTCACACAATATTCTCATTTGAAACTGATCAATACAGAAACGAAAATAGAGAAATTATTACCTGTTTTGTTGTAAGAAATCTTCTTTAATCAATTTTGCAACCTCAAGGGTTATTTTATCAGTTTCAGCTAAACTACCTTTACCGACCAACTGTACAATTTCGGATAAATCTTCTTCTTCTTGTAAAATTTCTTTGGCTTTTGTACGAAGTGGGATAAAATCTTGGAAATTTTTGTCATAAAAGTCATCCAATGCACGTAAATATTTCCTGAGGAAAAAAGCATTTCATTAAACAGTTTAAATAATTCTGTAAATTTAATCAAACTTACGAGTAAGAAATAAGCCAGTTTACAGATGGGAAATGTTTACGTTGTGCCAATTTTTTATCCAAACCCCAAAATACTTGTACAATACCCAATGTAGCTGATGTAACGGGATCTGAGAAATCACCACCAGGTGGTGATACAGCACCAACAATTGATACTGAACCTTCACGTTCTGGATTACCCAAACATTTAACACGCCCAGCACGTTCATAAAATGAAGCTAAACGTGCACCTAAGTAAGCTGGATAACCAGAATCGGCAGGCATTTCAGCTAAACGTCCAGAAATTTCTCTCAAGGCTTCAGCCCAACGTGATGTTGAATCAGCCATCATAGATACATTGTAACCCATATCTCTGAAGTATTCAGATAATGTGATACCAGTATAAATAGAAGCTTCACGAGCAGCGACAGGCATGTTAGAGGTATTTGCTACTAAAGCTGTACGTTTCATAATACTTTCTGTTACACCATCAATTTCAACTGTCAATTCCGGGAAATCACGTAATACTTCAGACATTTCATTACCACGTTCACCGCAACTGTAAAAAAATTTTTTTATTTATTTTCAAATAGCTCATTTTATTGTTAAAAATATGCGATTGAGAAACCTTTCACAGATGTGGTTTTTCCCAGTGACCAGTGACAGTGACAGTGAAAAAATACCTTTTTACACTTTGCATATAAGAAATATATACTAAGTTTAGTCTAAAATTTTTAATGCTTAGAAATATTAAGAAACAGTATTTTAATACAGGTGTGTATGTCATCACCGATTTAGATCATTTATGCCCGCTCCTAAAAATTTTCATTTACAAGTTTTATGAATATAAAGAATCTTTTTTCGAATCTAATTGAATGGTGCAAATTTTTTCAAAATCTATTGTATAGGGTATCGCTAGATAGGTTTTTAAAAATAAAATAAAAAAAATTATCTATCGCTGGATAGGTATTTAAAATGGAACAAAAGCCTACAAGTCATTCTCTTTAATGCCAATCTCTTTTACACCAATTCAACTTTGCGGTTAAAAGATGGAAACATGCAGTTTAAGTATTCGTTTTCTATCAAATCAGAATAGATTGACCTTTGAATTTCAGGTCACAAGTTATAAAAACTTCCAAGTTAGTTAGTCACTTAGCCCAGTAGATAATCTATTTATGTTGATGACTTTTCAGTAACTTACCCAACGTAAATAATAACATCTGAGTTGGAGTATTTTGATAACGCTTGAGAAATTACAGTTTTACCACAACCGAAAGCCCCGGGTATAGCAGTTGTACCACCTTGAACACATGGAAACAATGAATCAAGAATACGTTGTCCAGTTAATAGTGGATGATTTGCTTGTAATTTTTCAGTAACAGGTCGTGGTTGCCGTACTGGCCATACTTGTAACATGGTATGTGATGTTTTTTCATTATCGAATTCTGTCTCCAAAACTACATCCTACAAGATTAATAAACATTTATGAATCATAATACAAAGATTTTAAAATTATCAATTATCAAGTTAATGACGATACTGCTACATGTATTAAATTTCAAAATCGCCCATTTTTTAGATAGGTTCTATTATCATTTTTTTTAATATAATATGGAACAGTAAGACTTGATCGATAAAAATGGCAACTTTGAAATTTTACATACAATTTTCGAAAATAAAATTACCGTAATATTATAGCTTCCGGGTGGAGCAATATATGTAACAGTTCCCTTTGCACGTGGATTCAATGTTAATTTTTGTTTAATCAAAGTATTTTCGTAGCAAATACCAAAAATATCACCTCCAGTAATATGAGATCCAATCTGAAAAAAAAAAAATTAAAAACGGTTTAAAATTATCTATTGTTCTAATTGATAAACGTTTTATAACAAAACATGAATATTGGAAGAGCCTCAATGTGCTGAATCTCAATTTGATATATAATCTGATAGCTGCTCTATTAGGTCAGGTTTGCAAGAAATTTTATTATTAGTTTTTTCATTACATTTGAAAGCCTCTATATAACTTTTTAAGTTTTTATAAACGTCGTATGATTTCCAAATGGATAAATTTAGTGTGAATTTCAAAGAGAGTATTATTGTAAATTTCCGCAAAGCACTTTGTGGGAAAATATTATCGAAGATGTAACATAATTTCAATTATATCCAAAAAGATTTTCACTTTTTTAGGATAAAGTATTTCAGAAACCTTTCGTGATAAAGAAACTTGGAAGTCGTGTTTCGATTCAGCTCTTTAGAAATTATAAGAATGGTATTTTACCTTAATATTTGAATCAGGTGAATATTCCCATGCAGATTTCTTATTTAATGCAGGAATATTTACACCCTTCGGTATATAAATACTTTGACTCATTTCGCAAATTTCTTTTAACGGACGTTGGATACCATCAAAAATACTACCCATAATACCAGGTCCAAGTTCAACAGACAATGGTTTACCCGTACGTAACACGGGATCGCCAACAGTTACACCTGATGTCTCTTCATATACTTGAATAGTAGCTAAATCACCCTCTAAACGAATAATTTCACCCACTAATTCATAGTATCCTACACGTACTAACTCGTACATAGCAGCCCCGGACATTTTTTCTGCGGTTACGACTAGACAAAAAATAAAACACAAATTAGGTTAAATATATTTTCTATAAATAATAATATATTTAATAATAAACTTTTAAATCTCCAAATAAAATTATTAAATAATAAAAGTTAAAAACGAAAATCCGACTATGCAAATAAGGAGTTAATCCTGTATCCCAATTCTATTGGAAATATCTCGAATTAAAAATGGTTTTAGTTGAAAAACCAAAAAAAAATTAAGCAAAATTTATGGAAATGATATTTCAATTTGCTTACTTTCGCCTTTTGCTAGTAATTTCTTAGCTTTATCAAACAGGATGTTCCAATAATAATGTACATGAGAAAAATGGTGGATATAGGATGGAATTCTAAGACGGTTAATTTTAAGTATTTCTCGATTAAATATTGGAAAACCTCAAATTTTTACAATAAGTAGGAAATAAAATTTACCAATTTACTATCAGAACATTTAATACTAACCGAGAATTTAGGTTTAACATTCTAAATACTTGATTTTTTACTGAAAAAATTATTTCCAGAAGTTTAAACGTAAACTCTGTAAATATTAAACTAAGCGAAAAAATAATCTGAAAATATATTGTAATAAATTTCATTTTCTACGACTTTGTTTAATATGAAAATTTCAGTTTGTCTAATATTAATAGAGAAATTCCTAAAAGCGAAAACGATATTAACCAAGCTTCAAGTCGTTGCATCGGATAAAAAAACACTAAGAGAATTTCTCGTCTAATAATTCCATTCTCATCCTCTATCCATAATTTGTCTGCTGTTCACTATTTATGAGACTATATATATTACAAGCAATTTTTTTTTCTGAAAAATCTAACACAAATTACGAGGGTTTCTGAACAAAATACAACGGTACTTCATAATGTAAGAATAGATTAAGTGGTTTAAATATTAGGAATAATACTAGGCAATAGTGAAGTAACATAACATAAATAATAAGTTTAGATTAGTAGTGCGTAATTGCTTAGAAAACAAATACTAAAATATGATGATTGCACACGAATAAATTCTGAATTAGTTCAAACACAGAAAACCGAAATTTTTATTTTGAAATATTCGTATTAAAGAAGGGCAATTAGTCAATGATCTCCGTGCTGTATTGATTGAACTAGCTGTTATTCTTTAATCCAATCCAACGAAAAATCATAATTTATCGTGTAATGTTTCTATATCGAGTATATGTGTATATGCTCGATTCGTTAAATCTACTTGTTACCACATGCTACTTGATACCAAAACTTAATACTTTTTTGGTAACAGTGGAGATTTTAATGTTCATAAACAATGGTCAATTTTATATGGATTGTGTTGATTTTCAATTCTCTTCTGTGTTAAGTTTAGAATGATATTTTTTACGAAATGAATGTGATTCGTGCAATCCAAATATCACATTTTTTTCTGTTATCGAAAATCAGAAATTTTTCTTTAAAAATCAAACAAGTTTGTATATCGAAAATCAAGTTTTCCTTCGAAAAATTTATTTTGAATATTCGAAATTAATTGAAATGTCTATATTATTGAAAAATTGTATTCTTACTTTTTATTTTGTTTCAAAATCAAAATAAAATGGTTACAAAAAAACACTTTAACCTTGCGCTAACTCAACACCTATTAACGAAAATCAACTCATTGCGTTATATTTAGTTGGTCTGGGTCGAATTATCATGGGTGGGGCTGGTTTTTTACCCTTTTTTTGGAAGTCAAATTTAAAATTTTACTAGTTAGTTTACAATCTGACGGAAATTACGATATTACGGGGATACAAATGTTAACTATTCTATTCTGCCGTATTTCCAAACGTATCACAAATACATAACACACAAAAATTAAGAAAGTATTACTTCTAAGACGTATGAATGATAGGTTTTTTTCTTATACCATTATATTCTAATATACAAAAGTTATTTTAAAAAAAAACTAATTTCCTTACCAGGTCCCGATACACCGAAGACGTAACCATATTTGGACTCCCTTTCTTCATTTCCTAATTTCGGTAAATTAGACATTTTGAGTAACTTTTTCTGAAATTAAAAAATTATAATTAGCCTCGATTATTGAATTTTCTTAAGTGAGGTCATATGAAAATATCACAAGACCAATAACAAATATTGCTAAATAAATATTCAAAATTGATCCAATTCTTTAATTATGAAATTTTCATGTTAATAATTTAAAATATTATAATTTTAGTTTATAAGAAATAAAGCCATTGTATATACCCTTTGCCAAAATATATATTAGTTGATGAAAATTTAAGATAACTAATATTTAATTCATAGAATAACACTTCAGAGAAATATATAAATATTTAGATCAATTTTCGAAATAGAATAAACATAAATGCGGTTAAACTTATGATTTATTCGACATTATATAGAAAAAATCAATTTATCCTAAAAATGGTCTCCAATAACATGAAATGAACTATAATCAATATATACATATATATTGCAAGCTTAAAAAATAAAAAATATAACATTTAATAAAATAATGGAACACTTACCTGTTTTTAAGAAATATAATATCAAATAAAACTTTTACTTCATCCAAAACTATGTCAAAATTTGTTATACAGAAACCTCGCCCTGTTAAATTGTGGACAAGTGATTAAAACTCAAGGAACACTTTAACAGCAATCACAAGACAGATAGTCAGCTGACACAGTGGAATCATTTCAATTATTAAATAAAATTATTCATGGAACAAAATTCAAATTTTGGTTGAAAAATATTTATTTAAAAAAAAATACATTTTATTTATATGTTAATTAATCCAAAAAATGCATAATTTTATATTTATTATTCAATTTATTAGTTACTTCAACCGGAAGTAACGACATGGTATTAGAATTTATATTTAAAAATTCGCGGTTTTCTTTTAAATAATTACGAACTAAGGATTTGGATTAGATTTATTATGTATGATTCAATAAGAATATATTTAATTAATATATTGAATATATAAGCGGAATATATAGAATATATTCCGCTTACGATCCGTACTTTAATTTAAGTACTGTTTTAAAACGCTAACAGATACTGCATAACTACTTAACAATTTTGGTTCGAAAAATTTGGGCATAGCGATGATTAAATTAATTTATTTTATGGGAACAAATATTTAGTAGGTTTTTTCATATACCTATAATTAAATAAAAATAAGTTTCATGTATTTGGTACATATTTTTATCGTTTTTAAAATAATATTTAGATGTATGAGATAGAAAGAGTTTATTTATTGGTTTACTTCTATTTTGTCCCAACAATACCTAAATTCATCACTTATTTTGTTTAATCCATTTGAAAGAGAAGTTTGAAAATTTTATCTGCTACATAAATCTTTATATTTTACTTAAATAATTTAATAATAAATAGGCTATAAACAGGTGGAGTGGAGGGCATTAGATACTGCCAAAACTTCAATTCATAGTTCGATTTAACCAGCCTCTCAGTAATTAAATAGCGAATTTTTTAAATTGCAAATAAAACAATGATTAGTTTAATTAATAATTTTTAGCATAATGAGTTAGCAATTGGTCAGTTTACTAAAAACGCTAAAGTTAGTTTTAATGCGCTCAACTTGTATAGAAATATTGTCCTATAAATTTAGTCAATTCATTTTATTCAAAAGGCTATTTATTGTGGAGCATTTTCGTTTTAAACAAATGTCGTACGTGGAAACAATCTCAATGAGATTTCCAAAGAACTATTATTATGGACGTAAGTCTCCATAAAGCTTTCAACGTTATTACGCTGTAACTTTGGAAATAAGACCCCCTTATAATATCTAATAGTAGAAATAAGTAGACTTCATTTGTCCATCCTTTGTAATTTATACAAAATATAAAAAATGTCTATTTCCTTTTGGTTTCGGATTAACAGGTGGTAAATTAAATTATTTTATCACCGTAATTGAATTTTTTTTTTTTTAAATATTTAATTTTTTCATTTCTATTAGTTTTGCAAGTGTCGCTGTACTTTTGCTTAATGTGTTGAACACTTTATTTACTGTTTTGTGAAAAATTATTTATCATGTTTATGAATAAATATAGCTACTGCGTCACAAATGTGAACTATATCTCAACTCGAAGTCAAAAAAAATCCATTATATTAGTACATTAACCTAGTCTAGTGAGACAATTTTCACTCAGGATCATTTCAAGAAATTACGGCGTGGAAATTCGTTCTTGTTGATATAATAACCATTTATAATCAAAAATAGAACAAAAAATCAATTGTAATTTTTATATACTTGAGTAATTTCGCTTATTTAAGTTTTAAATATATCCTTCAGTGAAGTTTTAAGTTTTACCCCTTGTATCTTGAAACTAGGTTTCACGAAATTTTTCAACATTTGAAAAGCTGTTCAAAATGGTAGAAACTGCAACTTATCAAAAGTTTAGTCATTTTTAATCGATTTTATCTGATATTTTTTTAAATTTAGAAAAAATAGAACAAGGTACTAACTCTAATATTAGAGTTAACTCTAATTGTAGACAATAGATTGGAAATTTCGACTATGATTTCGCCATATACAGATATCATCTACAAGCGGTTTGAATACCTCAAAAATTAACTCACTTTTAAGTCAAAAATTCAAAGTAATAGACATTATATTTTAAGTTTCTACTTCATATACGCCAAATATTTTCGAAGAATATTATCTTCTTTGCTAATAAAAATTTAGAATGTGCTAAAAGATCTCTACTAGTTTTAATTAAAATTACATTTTAAGATGATCACGAATATCTTTTTTTATTGAAATGACAATCATTTTTGAAAACAATGTAACGAAATTTTAAAATAACCAAAAAAAAAAAGAGATGAAACATATTTTAGAGCATTTAATTACGAATTACAATAAGTTTACGTAGGGTGAGATAAACCGTTAACATGTGGTTCACTAGACTTTTTACTATTATTCGAACTTTCTTCACGCTTTCTCAATGTTTTTTGTAAGACATGCGCATCAGCTGGTTCTATTCGCTTGTAATAATGTTCTTTTGTTTCCACAATTTCAAATCCAAATTTCTTATAAAATTCAATAGCGCCTTGATTATTTACTTGGACATGCCTAAAAAATAACGCAAAAATGTAGGCATATACTTGATTCCATAAAAATCACAACAGTTAAAACATTCTAAGCGTACTCATCATATGTTATGTTATAATAGTAACACTTAGAATGTTTTAATTCGAGCGTTTTTAATGACATAGAGTATACATTGAAACGTCTAAAAATTAAATAAAGGAATATTTGGCTAAAAATTGTATATCAAGTTTTATAAGTCTATTCTACAATTTAAATAGTCGTTTGTTGTTTGTTGTAAAAAATAAGTCATATTTGACATTTATTGTAGATAAACTAATATATATGGTATATAGGGATTGAGAACAGAGAGTAATAAAAAATACAAAAAATAATTAAATTCGGATTCTTGCCCGTCAAATATACTGAATCCCCTTGATCAAAATGATTTGGATTCAATTAATAAATTTATTAATTTTGTAATTGTTTTGTTTACCACTTGCCATCACTTTGTTTCACATTTACCTCGCCAGGTGATGTCAAAGTCATCTTTCTCAATCCCTATATGTCATGTCAGTTTTCGAGTCTAATAATACTAAACTTACAAAAATATGGTATCAAAATTTCCATCATTTTGAACATATTTCAAAACATGTTGTACCATTAATGAACCAATACCTAATCGTCGATATGGGTACAAGCATCCAAGTGTCATAATATACAATTTTCTGGAGCCATCTGAATTATCTACGCGACAACATACAGCGCCCACGACGATATCATTATAATATGCTAATTTTGCCAATTCGCCAGCTTCTAATACATCTTTATAAAATTTATCGTTGTAACTAACTGGAAATACTACAGTATTGAGACGTTTTAATTGTTTTATGTTATGCGGTGTTACATCACCTAATTCTATTTTCGAACTTCTGAAAAAAAGTGATACATTAATTTCTATTTAAAATAAAAACGCTTCAGACTTAAAAAAGGAAATGATGTATACTTGATTGTTCATGAAAGTTAACAGATTTTCACTTCAAAGTCTTCGATAAGCTAATATTTAACAAATTGCAAAAATTACCGTAATTTGCTTCGAATTGCACATATTTTTTATTTAATTAACCTCATTTAAATGTTAAATACATAGTGTTAATTATTCGATTTCTACATTTCTTACCAGAATATTATTCAATATAATAACGATATTAATTAAAAATTCTGGATTATAAAGAAAAGATTATTTCAATAGAAGAAAACACAAATTTGAATGAAAATGTATAACCTCACAAATCAAGTATCGTTTTTGTTGGTTAATGTTGTTGGAATAACCAAAAAAATTATTGCTTAAATTCATTTATTAAAATTTATAAACCTACCGTGTCATTTTTAAAATAATTTATGTGAAATGAAAAAGTAAAATGAATAAGTTAGTAATTTTAGAAGTATATAACAGAATAAAGATAGAAATATTTCTCAATTTGATGTTGAAATCATAGATGTGTCTGATATTTGATGGTGGTTTTATGATCATAGATTATAATGACAAAAGCAACGTGCTACGTGTGCGTAAAACATTCATTTTAAAAGTACCATTTATCGTAAGTCGTAATTAAAAAGCGATTACAAAAAAATTACATTTAATTTATATGATTTGGTTAATGCAATATTAAATTTTGAAAAATAACATTGGTTGCGGCCAACATGCATTGCGTGATCCGAGAAACTAAAGGTGTATTTTCATGCTGACGCTTGACGCTGAGTTTGAGCGTCAAAGTAGGTCACGTAGTCAGCTTAACCCGTACCATGTGGAAATTACTTAGCAGCGTCATATCGTAAAGAGCTACATAGTTTAGCTTTATATTCTAAGGATTTCTTGACAATAATTCTTTGGTGTATCACAAAGTAATCACTTTTTAAAATGAAAAGGTCTTTTGAACTAGCTAAAAGTATTTAATTTTCATACTGTCAATGCTAAAGGCAGTAATGCAGTATCGAGGTCATAGTTAACTACTTTAAAAAAAAATTTCATAAGTGTTGTTTTTAGACTTTTTCAGGCAACTTTTATCTCCGTAAGAACTATCCTCGTACTTCAAGGAATATTATAAAAAAAGAATTAGAAAAATCGGTTCAGCTGCGCTCGAGATTTGTGCTTAGCAACACATTCAGCGATTCATTTTGATATTATAGATAAGTGGATAGGTAAAAAATAATATCTAATTGAAGTAGTTTTTAGCATTAAGCTGAAATATAAACTGAAATTTAATCAAACTTTTTATTTATTTGAAAAAATCATTTTCAGTTGCAAATAACAACAATTAACCTATTTGCAGTGCATACACCTTTGTTGCCTAATAGTTTTATTAATACAATTAATATGAAAAATACAAAACTTTAAAACCTTTAAAAATCAATATACATAGAATTATATTAAGGTGAATGGCTTAGTTAGTATCTGTTGCAGTATGAAAAGACTAGAAAGTTGCATATAAGTAAGTATGAAAAAAGAACCTTCAAATCAATATTAATTAAATTTAATATTTACTCAAACGAAAAATTAGTTATAAATATACTCAAACATTATTTAATATCTAATTATTATTACATTTGTATATCTTATTTTAATGATTAAAATTCGTGTTGAAATATATTATAAAACTAGCCTGATACCCGCCTGTTTCACTGGGATTAAAAGGAAAAAACACCGCCTTATAGCCTCCACTTTTTTTGGATGTGCACAGTTTTCAATTTTGTTAAATGCAAAATAGTCATAATTCATTGAGTATATCAGAAAAGTTGGCTATGAATGGTTTGACGTTTACTTTTTTAAGTTTTTACAGAATACTTTAATTTGTGGTTCAAAATGATGATTATAGATCTGCTCCATCTATAATCATCATTTTGAACCATGAATTACAGATTTATGTAAAAATTTAAAATAATAAATGTCAGATTAAATTTTATTTTTTTAAAATATATCTTTATAAATTATAGCTCATGTGTTATTTTGAAGTATGAGCTATATTGCTATACAGTTTCATTAAAAACCTTTTTCTAGTTTTAGGGTGAAAGCGTAACAAACAAACAAATAAGCATGGTTACTTTCGCATTTATAATATAAAAATTTTTAATTTAAACGACAATATATCTTTAAAAATTATAGCTCATGTGTTATTCGGAAGTATGAGTTATATTGCTGTACAGTTTCATTAAAAACCATTCAATAGTTTTATCGTGAAAGCGTAACAAACAAACAAACATGCTTACTTTCGCATTTATAATATAAAATAGAGATAGAGATAGAGAAGAGATACTTTGAGATTCTAATTTTTAATATATTATACTGTGCGTCGCAAAATATGCTTAGCTTTTAAACATTTTTGAAAATTATAAAACAAAATAGCCTATACAATGGTATGATCCTGTCCATACATAATAACAATTAAAAAATAAAATTTTTAACAACCATAATGTTAGTTCTATTAAGTTTTCAAAGATAATTGCGAGTTTCATAGCTAAAACGTAAATGTAAAAAAAAGGTTTATTTGCCTGGTATTTCATTTTAAGATAGTCTATGTGATTTTGAACTAAAGCCATAATTGACTCAATGAAAAAAAGACCTATTTTCTAGTTATTTTACTTTCAGTTTGCGATATTTCATGATTTCAAATCCATTTACAAAAATATACATTTTTATACACTTATCTTGAATCTAATCTGGCACCTCCCGGAAATCGAATTGCATAAAAAATTATCAAAAATTATGATTTTGGTGCCAGTGAGATGATACTTATGTATTATGAATCTTTCTATAGAATCCAGTAATCCGAACATTCCAATAATTCGGCACCCTCTGGTTTTTAATAGTGCCGGATTAGTGAAATTGTACTGTACTGTTTATTTGTCTATAAACGATTGATATTAACAAGTATTTACAAAAGTAAAAATATCCCGATAAATTTTTCGAATACGGAATCCTAAACTATCACTTGAAACATAGCTAAGAAAACTTCCCATTAAATTACCTTTCAAACGAAACAAAAAAAATTCAAATCGGTAACTTATAACACCCCTTTTATTTTTTTTCGGGGCGCGGGCTTAGGCAATATACATTTCATATATGTATGTATACTTGATGTCGTTAAATATCGCAACTCGAAAGTCGGCTAGCTTGAAATGTGATTATCTTAAGAACAATCAGTGGTGGATTTACACTAGGGGCAGTCGGGGCTAGTGCCCAGGGCGGAAAAATTTTTTAGGACGGCAAAATTTGGAAAGTGAAAAAATATTTTCTATACAATATATAATTAACTAATTCTTTTAAATAAACATTTTATTTTTCAAGAAATATAATTTATGCATTATGTATCAAATCAAAATTTTGTATATTATAATAGAGGAAATGGTGCTTAAACTCTCTTTTACATATAGAAGCATCTTTTTCAATATGATTCCTGGTGGGTATTAAATTCAAACCAAATATCATTATTTGGACAACTTGCTTGAAAGCTTAGTAACGAATTGCATATATTTACTAGACAAAGATATGACAGTGAAAATTACAATAACTCAATAACAATATATTCAGTTCAAAGCTTAAAATGTTTACTTCAAAGTTCCTAGTGTTTTGCATTTAATGAAATTGGATAATTATGTAACAAATTTTTTTAGCATCTGGGTATGTGTTTATATACAATGTATATGAAATATATCAAGGTATACTAAGTTTAGTCCCAAGTTTGTAACGCTAAAAATATTGATATTATGAATACAATTTTTGTATTGGTGTTCATAAAATTACCCAATTTGTCCATTTCTGGTTGTCTGTCTGTCTGTCTGTCTGTCATTACGATTACTCAAAAACGAAAAGAGATATCAAACTGAAATTTTTGTGGCGTGCTTAGGACGTAAAAAGTGAGATCGATTTCGTAAATGAGCAACATAGGTCAATTGGTGGATGTGAAAAATGTTTCCTATAAAAAAATTAACAACTTCTGTTTCAAACATTTTTTCGTAAACACCACTGTTTACCAGTGAGAGTGCAAATTATGTGAAAATTCTATAGTATGTATTATATGTAAATATCAGATTATATATGTGTGACATGTATTTATGTGTGATGTGACAGAGTAATCAACACAGTCTATACATAGCATTTCAACAGTTAACTCATTCATTTGTTTGTTTTCACTTGTTAAATTAAAAACTTAACTTTAATTAAAAATTATTACCGTGCAACAATAACAGATACAACACGTGTTTTTTTTTTATAACTCTGCAATACTAGGTACTTAATTGTAAATTTTATGCGCTATAAACTAATAACATTTAATTAAAATGCAATTATTATAATTAGAATAAAATGGCCACAGTATATCCTTGTGGTAATCACTCATAATGTACTTCTTACATCCAAAATAGTACAATAATTATTTAACCGTATCCATTATTTAATTGTAAAAATTATAATTAAATTATATTGTTTTTAGAAAATTGGGGTTTAAATACACAGTAACAATCATAGGTGGCCCTAACATGTTCTAATAGTGCTGCGAGATATCATTAACCCAATAACCCAATATATATTAAACATCTCTTAATTATTGGTAATAAGATGCTGAGAGAGTAAGGGTTCCGAAAATCCATGAAAATAAACAATTGATTGAGTTTGTGGTTGAGTTTGTGCATTGAGTTCAACAATTGAACTCATATTTTATGTTCTGAGCGTGCTATAAAACTTTCAGCTTGATATACTTTCTCGTTTTTGAATTAGCGTGATGACAAGCGCACAGACAGACAGACGGACAACCGGAAATGGACAACTTAAGTGATTTTATGAACATCTATACCAAATTTTGTTCGTAATATCAATATATCTAAGCGTTGTTCCAAACTTGAGACTAAAATTAGTATACTTTGATATACAGAGTGGACCATTTTAATCTATACACCTAAATATCTTGTTTTGTAGTTAACCAAATAAAAAATAACTTATACATAAGTTGCAGAGTTTGATGGGGGACATCATACATTTTTAAGGGCTTAAACATTTTTTATGAGTTAACGTGTTTTCTTTTTTCGCTAAATGAAAAATTGACATATTTTTAAGTCGTATTTCCTCCGAAAGCTGACGATTTTTGAAAAAATGATTTAGATGAAAAAATGTTAGTTTTTTTATGAGGATCAACTTTCTAATTTAAAGTGTATTCTATCTCCTACCGTTTAGGATCTTAATTGGTTATTAAACAAACTCGAAGAACTAGGTCCAATCAGATGCCAGAAGATGATGTCCTCCATCAAACTCTGCAGCTTTGCATAAGTTATTTTTTGATTAGTTAGCTATAAAACGAGATAATTACTCTTGGACTTGGAACACCATGTATTTGTATTTAGGCAGTACACACACGACACCATATACAGTTAGCAACAAGCCGGTTATTGTACTTATTTGTTTATAAACTTTATTTAATTCATTTTGATAGTCAAATCAACTAGATTTATTTGTAAACTTGTTTGTAATAAAAAGTTGCACTCACTAGTGTAGGTCCTAAAAATACATTGTTATTAACATAAATACACCTAGAAATTTTTATGAGGTTTAACTATATGCATAGTCTAATAATTCGTTTCTCTAATAAAGTTCAAATTCTTTCCTCTACTTTCCCGGAGTTCTGAGTGATTGGATAAACTTAAAATAATAAAAGGAAAATTTTTGTTGTTGTTAATGTATCTAATATATTGAATAGTAAATATATATTTGTCTTGTACCCAGTGAAGGGGGGTGCCTAATGTCCGACACTTTGATAATTAAAATTTTTGCAAATTTTTAAGTTTTACATATTTTATTTCAAGAATTTCAAATTACAACAATGAAAAACGGATCGTGAAAGAGAACGCTCCACTTGCGAAAATTTTCATAGAAGAAGAAATTGTTACGCTTAGCTTAATAAATTAAGGCATACCTACCTATACATATTAATAATTTCTAGAGGTATGTTTATCAATGAAAATGCATTCTGACGGGCACACGGGACTATAAAATTTCAATGAATTACAGAAAGTACTCTGAAAAATTTTTGGCTGTCGAAGTTTTTTCTAAAGAGGGTATGTATTACTTTCTTAGTTCAAAAGAAAGTTAAAATAATAAAATACGTTAAAAAACCATAAACAAATGTTATAGATATATTGGTTTTGGTCATGAATATTATAAAATCAGTTATTTAGTTATAATAATAGTTTTTTATATAATTCTAATTGGTTTTGTGATTATAATATTATTATGTACACTCGAACCAAATATATTTGAACTGGTAAATCACATAATTCTAAATGAAGGGTTGGTACTTTCTGTTCTTTTTATACTGGGTGTGGCATAATAATTAAGTATTTTGTTATAGGAAAGTGCTATTAGAAAAGAGAGGGATGTGCAATATGTTGGAATCAGGGGCTCACTGACGATAAGCGACCTATTGGAAACCGGGTAAAAGGTAAATGGATTTTACTGAAAACGATTTAAGCGGTCGTCAATTATTAGTACAATAAAAGATGTTACAAAAATCGGTTTATCAAGGAAAATGAAAGAAACCGCTTGCATTTTGCTAAAATCTCATGGAATGTGTTTCTTAGGTGTCAAATATCATTGTAAGGCATGAGTTAGTGGCAAATGTTTCTAATATTTCTAAAATAGTTCTATTTCTTAATAAACAATAAATTGTTAATTCAATGAAACGATCAATGTTAAAGTTTACTTAAAAAATTAGTGAATAGGCAACTTGTATGACGTAAATGTTAAATGTTGGTCAAATAATCGAAAACTTTTATACATGTATACCGTATACGTAATTCAAGTTGTCAATTTATTAATTCTGTAAGTCAACTTTAACATTAATCGTTTCATTGAAATAACAATTTTTCGTTTATTAACAAATAGAAACATTTTTTTGCCACTAACTCATGCGTTAATAATCATATTTGAAACCTAAGAAACACATTCCATGTTTTAGCAAAATGCGAGCGGTATCTTTTATTTTCCTTTATTTGTAACATCTTTAACTCTACTATAGGTAAAAACAAATAATTAAGCGTTAATCTTTCTGATGGTACAGTGATCATACCTCTAAAACTGATTCAATTTTTTTACTTTATATTGTATCTGCTATTAGCTTAAGTCCAGCATACAAACCAAACGATCATTTTGTATAATTGACAATATAACAATAATTATAATTCTTACATTATTGTGTGTATATACAGAGTCGGTCGGTAGTTTGATAACACAAGTGCAATTTTACAACTTTTGTGAGTAATTGTTGCAAATATAGTTAATTGTTAAAACAAATCATTTTTTTAAATAAATACTATTGTGAAAAATATTTTAGAGATTAAGTGAAGGTGAACTTTCAGTGTTTTTAATGAAAAATAAAACTAAAAATCTAAAAAAGTAAAATTTTTTAAATATTTTTCATTATTTTAAATTTAAAAATTTGTTTAACAAATTTAAAAGAATACAATCAGCAAAAATTGCTGGAAATAATTGATAATTAGGGTTAAATTTTAATTAAAAATTAAAATATGTTTCATTAATAAGTAATATTTATAAATATTTTCTTTTAGTTTGATAAAAAGGTTTGGGTCACCACTAAAAATTTAAAAATTACAGACAGTTAGGCGCTGTACGACTGGCTTATTAAATTAAATATTTACGTTTAGAAAAAAAATATACTAAGTAACAAATATCGATGATTTGCCTTGTATTTCTGAGTAGACTGGTAATTTGCTTGAAAAGTAGGTCAATAATTCGATCTTGCCGCAACTCTGATAATTTTAACTTGAAAAAGATAAAAATATTGAAAAATATAAGAAAATAATATTATGCCCAGGTATGCGTGGTTGATTCCAAATTTCGCTAATATGAAGGCATACAGACGGACTATCATTATATTTTTTTATTTTATTTTATTTTATTTATTTTTTAATTTATATAAAATATTTTTAAGGAATCCTTACCCGTCGTGTTTGCAAGTAGATATTTCAAATTTTGAATTTGTAAATTCTTCGACTCCAGATTTAGATTCAAACAATATCGAAAGTTTCCTTAGTTCTGTACAGAACTATTTTGATTTTGATTTATATATTTTTGAGCTGTACAAATTTTTTGCAATTATTAATTTTTATTTTTCAACCTAGTTATTTTAAAATTTTTTTAATGATTTTGTTTTGAATTTCCTCATTTATGTGAGTTATTTCAGATGGTTGGCTAATTTAGTTTATATGGTTATTTTAGTTAAAATCAAAAGGTTTTTTGACGAAAATTGGCTATTTTATATAAAAAATCGAGTATCTTAAAAAAATTTTGTAAAATATTATATGGTTTTTATAGACTCAGAGTATTGTTGTAATTACGAGTTGGTTGGGGTGAGGTTATCGACTATAGAGACGTTGGTTGGGTTATGAAGTGTTTAGCCCGTGCGTTCATGGGACACTATTACACAAATTTTGTTCGGTCATTTTTTTTCCATTTAAAAAAATGGAAAACATGAATAGAATCATTTTTAGGGAGAATGATAATATAGTAATTTTGTTAATTGTGTTTTTATTATACCTACGGAGACGCTTCTTGGCCAAACTGGGGTTTTTTAAATTGAACTAAAAGATTATAAATATTTATTTACGTCTATTTTGGCACTCATTTTTCACGTTAAAAAGTTTCCAACATGAAAATGTTTTACCAATTCTCAAAGTATTATATTAGACAGCATTAATTTTTTATAGAAATTTTTATCTTTTAAAGTAGTTACTGTCAACATAATTTTTTTCCTATTCTGTTTCTACAATTTTTTACTTTTAAAAAACCGTGAAATCAGGATACTAAAATTCATATATATAGGAAATAAATTTTTAGAACAAATGTTACTTTTAGCGGTGAAGAATCTTTCTGTAAAAAATATGTACTTAATTCCATTTAGAAAAAAAAGTGTATCCCTGTTTCAACGACGTCCACGTATCAAAAAGCTTTGATGTTTTTATTCCATTCAAAAATGAGCAGGATACATACATGTTTTCGGGTTTTATAATTTTCCATTCCGCTCTCCAAATACAAGGGTTGAAACTATTTAAAAAAATCACCCTATGTACTACACACTATACAGTACAGACTATAAAAATGTTTTATTTAGTAGCTTTTCAGGATTAGGCTTTATATTACACCGATTTTTAAAGGTTCTATCAATAAGCCCTTATAAATTCAAACAGGCTGAAAACAGGATGTTTATAATTAGTAAAATCCAGTAAAAATTGCCGTCACTTAAAATTCCATTTCTATGATAATTTATTTCTCGTTTAGGTTGTCTCATTTTTTGTTCAACCAAAATTTCGCGTGACTTTTATTAATTATACTTAAGTTTTCAAGGTTTTCTTACAACACCGAACAGTGTTATATTGTAATATTGTAATTTTCTCTCTTGTCTAAGTGGGTAAAAAATCGGACAAGATTTGTTTAAATTTATACAGTAATTATAAATTATATAGGAATTAAATATTATTTTTTAGATAAGAAAGCATTTTTATATGTAAAAAAAATTGTCCAAAAAATTCTATTTTTAGAAATGAGGAAGATAATTTTTTTTAAATTCTAATTGAACATAAAAAAACTGCAATTCAAAATGTAATTAGACAATTCTTTATAAAAAAAAAAATTGATTAAAAAAGTACAACTTCAATGAAAACTTACCATTTGTTGATTCTTATTTATATATTTTATTTTTTTTGCGAAAGACCTCCAAATTAAAATCAGTATACAATTTCTGTTTAAGTTTATTTATTTTTGCAATAAAAATATACAATTTTTTTTCTAAATAATATGAATATATTTTAATAATAATTTTCATAAATTCTGTACAAAAATAAACAAATTATTGTCAATTATTATATTTAACACTTCCTTTTATAAAATGTTTATTTTTTTGCAACAAAAAACAAAAAAATACACAAACTTTTTAGTTCAGACAGCTGAGGTGTTCGTGTGGTTGATTTAAATCGCCGGATCTATCCATTTTTTTAAAAACATTTTTGCCTTCAAATTTCGATGATAGAATTTCAATAGCCCGTGCAAAAAAAAAAAAAAATCGTTCGAAAATTTTCGAGGAAATTCGATATTTTGAAGAAACGGATGAATCAACCAGTCCCTAGATTTTAACTTATTTATATGAAAATACGTTTTTTTTTTAAATTTTTGTTAGAAAAATTTGGAAAATTTGAAAATTTTGGAATTTTTTGTATTTTAAGTGTTTATTATTCTGTGGATTCCTACTGAACGTTTTTAAAACTAAGATAGGCCTAAAAATCTTACCAAGGTACATTTTCTGTTTTAAATACGTAAAGTCTTAATTAAAAAATGGAAAATTTCTTGATTATCTCATGAATTTAATTATGTATGTTTCTTGTAAACTTTCCGTATAGTTAACTTATTTTGTCCACTTATTCGACGAACTGGCTTCTGGGTTTGGTTTAGGAGGTAAAAATATATACCGAGGAGGTATAAATGTATTTTTTTTAAATAGATATATTTTCCTAATCGATAATCTTATTCCATAACAAATAGGCATTGAAATTAAATAATCTTCAATCACTTTATAGGCTGAAAAATTGAAGTCGCTTTTGTCTTGGAGGACCCGAAGGATTTTAGAATATGCCGCGTGACTACCATATAGAATTTTTTTTTATATTTTTCGAATCCCCATAGTAAACTTTGTCAAAAAATATCTAAGAATATTACTTAAATCTCCTGTAATTACCTTAAATTGCATAATTGACACACTTGAACAGTTAAATATACATAAAAAACAAGTTATATGATATTTAAATAAAAAATCGTTTTAATGGTATTATTTTAAATTGATTAATCGAACCGAGGCATGAAAAATTGTATTTGAACAAAATTCTATTAACAAATATATGAATTATGCAATTGAGTGGTAAGATGTAGTATCTAGAGCTAGTGAACCTTGAATCACTCGTAGTTTCTTGGACATTGATATTTACTGAACAGCGTTAGTACTGAAATAAGGGTATTTTATTAGAATGTACAGATCGGCTAAAAATTGATTGTGTTTCTGATTTGTGTTAGAATAAATTAAATATAAAATTTCGAAACAAATATTGATTCTTCTATAACAAATAGCGAATTTTAGATTGTTTTATAAATCATATACAATGTAATTCACCGGTAATTAGTGATTAAGTTTTTATACCATATTCTAGTATTAAGCAGAACCTTAAATTTAGAAAAGGCTTAGTTTCAAATATGCAAATTGATGTACCTTGAATCTAACAACAGAATTCACCTTGAATCAATCAATGTATGTAGGTAATGTAGGTTTTATATGTGCATTATATTGTAAATTGTAGCTATTCTTGTGTTTTATGGGTTTTTTTTAGTAAGTACTTATTGGTAAACGCAGTATAAGTGTAAAAAAGAAGTCTCATTCATCTTGAGTCATTAAAAGTACTAGTTAAAGCTGTTGCTAGACGCTCGGAGTAGTGATACGCTATAAGAGAAATGTTTAATGTTATCAATTCTAAATTGCTGCTCCTTAGAGTGAACTGAAAACGTTATTACAAGTTAGTACATGTTTATGAAGTACAATTGGTCAATTAGTGGGAGTGATTCTAGGTACATTAGAATATGAGCCATGGTACATAATGATGTTTTGCAATAGTTTATATTTATGTATTTATTCACAAGTCTTTGTCGATATTTTAGAAATATCAAAAACATAGTGTTGAGGAATAGCAGTTATATAAGTAGATATAATTACCTTTGGCATATTTAAAAAAATTGCTTTAAGAAACACAAAAATGTAAACTTTGATTCGTGGTAGGTACTACATTTTCCCCTACATAGTACTATCGCGACAAAAATTGTTAGTAGGTAATAAACTGATGACCTAATCCATTCTGAAATTGAAAAATTTCAAAAATAATGCATCCATATTGAATTTTACGTTTTTCAGTGAAAATAGTTGAATTCGAACATTTGTGTGTTCTAGATTTGGTTTCAATGATCGTGAAGATTCCTGATTATATTTTAATTTTGTTTATTATTTTTAAAATAAATTATTTTTATTTTTAGTAGTAAAATGAAGATGCTTTAAATTAGATTTGTTTCTAATAACTTCATTAGGAACATTAAATATTTCGAATTCTGTAAAAAAAATAGTATTTAGTAATTTGTCACATTTGTGAAATTTCAAAAATATTTCAAAAGTAGAAAGTTGTTTTAGAAAATATTTTTATATCTACTAAAATATTTCAAAAAATTGTTAAAGACCTTTTAAAAAATTGTGATAAACGAAAGTCGTTCTTAAGATATTTAATTTATTCATTAACAGATAAGTTAGATTTTTAAAGTGGCACGGTCACTTTTACCTCCCCACATTTAAAAACTACAATGAAGTATGAATAGAATATAGATATAATGTGTTCTATATCAAAAAATTGATTTCAGTTAGTCGTGCATTTCAAAGAAGCGATAATTCGAACAAGGGGAGAATTATTTTAATAATGCGCGCACTTTTTTAACGTGAGACTACTTATATATTAAATGTACTCTACAATCAGTGCTGTTTAGTAAGATGCTACAACTTTTATGTATTGGACAATCTTTGTTTAACACACTAGTAAGTAGCAACGTAACAAATTACTAAACAACATTGTCAACAACCTATTTATTAATATTCATTTTCGATTTTCAAGATTGAAAGTTGTTCTTGCAAGAGATCATTGACTCTGTACGATTATTATCCGTTTTAATTGCTCATATTATATGTTTTTGTTTATTTTTGTACACTAAGGATAACATGTGTATAATATATTTGTACCATTTTGCAAGGTAAAAGCCATAAGATTTAAGAAGTAGGTAATTTATTAATACTTAATAATTTATGGATCATAAAAATCAATTTCGTGGCAATTTCATTGAAAATCATATTTGAAATTATGGCAAATTTAAAATTATTTATTTGATAATTAAATTTTATCTTTAATTTATTTTATTTTATAAAATTAAATATCTAAACATTGTTAGGAGTCTTGAGACACATATAAGTATATCTAGATCTAAAGAACAGGAAACATAGTACCAACCTACGCGACTAAAAACTATTGAAATATACATAGCTCCGAAGTATATGTGGTTTTGCTTGTTAAATGTTGAGAAATGTAAAAGCGGTTTTTTCTAGTTAAATTATTCAATATATTGACTTTATTGGAAAGCTAATAATTTTATATGTACCATCCTATGTTTGATTTTGCCCTAATGCCAAAGCTACGAAACTGGTAGAGGCAAATAAAATAAACTAATTTTCAATGTGATAAAATCCGACAAGTTTTTAAGACTGAATTTAAGTTTCTGTAAAATAAAAGGCATTTTTTCCCTCAGTCTTTTTTAAATTTATTTTTAAATTAGATGTGTTTGATTGCTTCGCTTATAATAGTTCAAAAAAAAAAAAAAAAAAAAACAAAAAAAAAAAAAAACAACAACACAGTAATAGCTCAAATATTAATGAAAAGAAAATTTTTTAAATTTTGGGATCTTTGATGTTTAAATTTATTAATTTAATTTATGTGCTTAGGTAAAAGGCCAGCGTACTTATTTCAAAAAATTAATTTTTGCGCAAAACAAATATAAGCTGTTGAGATAATATTTGTATGATAAGTTATATTATATCGTGACAAGTAAAGAAAAATATATTTTGCATCATTGTAATTATTTTAAACAAATACTTGGTCGTTCCACTTCGTTGATAGCAAGTAAAGAAAACACAGAATTTTGAAATATGTACATAAAATCCTTAATAATCTTTCCGCCGAAAATGTAGACTTGTGCATTGTATGGAAGGTCAACAGATAATAGTCATAGCACCTAGAAAAAGATTAATAGGATTTTGGAATGTCTGATGTATATAATGTTTCTCGGTCTTTTAAACGGGACCTCGTTTCAGCAAAAGTGTAAGTATTACATTTGTAATGTACCTTCGTACATTACAAATGTAATACTTAATTTTTTATTTACAAGATATTTTTCTGAAAATTTAACGAATACTAATTTTAGAAGTCAAATACTTGTTTTATTCTTTAAATTATTTTATTTTATAACCACATTTACTATGAATTATGTGTAATATTAGCTTAAAAAAGACATACTTGATTTAGTAGTTAACCCAATATGTGCGTACCTACATTACATTTGGTTTGATCAGGATATTTATTACGATTTAACATAAAATTTCTTCGTTCTTACTTTAAATCATCTCTGTTATCTTCTCTCTGTTAGCTCTCTTTCACAACTTTTTTTTTCAATAAAAAAACCATTTTGACAAAAAATACAAATTGACAAATTATAAAAATATTTTTTCTTATTCTCAAAATTCATGGCATGCTGAATCGATTGAAATAGTTTTAGTTTCCTAGGTGACCTAGGTGAAAGTGGCCGGTTTTTGATGTCGTTTCTTTTGTTACACTATTCGTTGGGTTTACCTTCCAATCCGCAAACAAATCAGAACGATAACGTACGATAAGGAACATATTTCCAAATAAATTAAATGAGGGAGGAATATGCCTTTTGTGATGGGCTCTGCTGCTCATGAGTTTTTTTTTATATTTATGATATCTATATAAATGCAATTTCATAAACAGCGGATGTCTATATTATATTTTTCATATTCATATAGCTTTAATAGTAATTACAATTATTAAATTTTCATATCGGTTCAATAATTTTTGATTTTTGATTATAAAGTTCCTCCAGGGAAATTGATCGACCAACTTCTGGCTTTTTCTTTTTGTATCAGAGCTGTACTATATATGAGGGGCCCATTATAGGGAAGATTTCAGCCAGACTAGATATAAATAGGCCACGACTGTTAAAGTTACTATGTAAACTACTTGACTTGTTTCTTTCTTTTCAGATTTTAATTTTTATATTATTTATATTTTTTGTTTGTGTACCTATTAAATTTTTGTATACTTTAAACATTAGATTTATATTCTTTTATAAATTCAAAACAAAAAAAGAAATATGAAAATAATTTCACAATCTTTTAAGAAAAACAAAGATGAATATACAAATGGACTATAAGCGCTCCCCTATGCTAAAATACCATTTGGAATTGCAATACTATTTTTCCGGTAATAAATACAATTACCGACACCGGTATTTATACTTAAGAATGAATATCGTAAATATTACTTGAAAATATATGTTACGCAGGTCACGTACACCTTTTAATTATTTATAACCTCATGTATATTGAGATGTGCCTATAGCGAGATTTTATGAGAGGAAAAACGAGTAATCAATAATAATTTTTATATCAATTGGAATGCAATATAGGAAAACTTTAAACATTAGGATGGGTAGAATACAGAGATAAATCAGTCACAGTCGTGCATCTCTTGACCTTTCCTTACATCATAAATGCATATATTTTCATTGAAATCAAGATTTTAATTAGATGCAAAAAATATAATAATTATACTTTTATGTTACATTTACAATTGTAAGGCTAACTAACGTATAAGAGAGATTCCGGTTGATTAAATAAAGTTTTAAATTGTACAAAATTTTAAGTTTAAGGCTAAAATTATAATTTGTGGACTTTGTTCAGAAAATTGACAAAAGTGAAGATTATTACACTAATGATATTAAAAAAGTTTTATATGATAAAACTCACAAAAATACAAATAAAATACAAATTGTTTAATATTATTGAAAAATAACAAAAAAATTGTCAACTTTAACATACAAAAATTTTCTTCCATACAAAGTTTTGGCGTTTCTCAAACAGTTTTTGAGAAACGCTCGGAATCCAAGAACAATCAATGAATTATTATAAAAACTTTTCGACTGTATTGTTTAAAGCTCATATAAAGAACTTAAAAAAAAATTTGTGTCATCTTGAGTTTTGTAAGCCGTAAGAGGTACAACAAAAATTTAAATGAAAAAAATGTTCCTTGTAAAAAAATTAACAAGTTTTTTTGAAACATTTTTTGTTCAACGTCATAATTTACCTATGAGAGAACTAATTAGGCCAGAGCATAAGTATACATTTTCTCTCCACCTAAGAAGAAACTTCGAGCGAATACCTACTTCAATTGACTTTTATTATAAAAGAAAGTTTTTTTTTTTATGTTAAGAAGAAGTGGATGAAATCAGGATAACTGACTATATTCTTGATAAAATTATAAAATAAGATTAATAACCATTATGACGATAATAGTGTATTTTCCTGCAGTTAATTTAGATCTAGTACCTACAATAATATGCTTTGATTCAAATTATCTATTTTTTTTTTTTAAATTAAGAATTTTAATAAGCTATAAGCTTAACTAGCCTTATGGAATAATTTATGTTCTGACCTAATTAGGGTCCTCACGGGTAAATTATGATGTTGACAAAAAAATGTTTATTACAAAAGTTGTTTATTTTTTTTTACAGAACATTTTTTATATTCAAACTTTTGATGTATCTCTCACTGTTTACAAGATGGGTCCTGTGGACCCAAGACCCAAGATCGCACAAATTTTTATTTTTAACTCTTTTATGTGAGCTTTAAACAATGCAGTTGAACAGTTTTTATAAAAATTCATTGACTGGTCCTGTATTCCGAGATTGTACAATTTTTATGCATTAATAATTTCTTTCAAAAAAAATCCGACTGCGTTAAATAAAATCTGAAAAGAAAGAAACAAGTTCAGTAGTTTACAAAGCGATTTTAACAGTTGGTGGGGCCTGTTATTGGGAGATTTGAGTCGGTCTAGATTTTAATGATCCCCGATACTGTTAAAGCCACTTTGTAAACTAGAGCACGATAACTCAAAATCTAAAAAGATTTCAAGCTGAAATTTTTAGAGCGCAATCAGAGCGTAAAAAGTGAGGTCGAGTTCGTAAATGAGCAACATAGTAAACCGTTGGAGATAGAACAAAAGTTTAAATGTAAGAAATGTTCCTTATCAAAAAATAAACAACTTTTGTTTGAAACATTTTTTTGTAAACATTACTGTTTACTCACGAGGGCACACATTAGATGCAAATTTTATAGTATGTATTAATATGGGATTATCAGTTATGTATGTGTGATATTTCACCAATTAACTCAGTCAATTGTTTGTTTTCACTTGTTTAATATGAAGTTTTTATAACCTTATAAACAACTGTGGAAAATTTCAAAGATGCAACACTTTTTTCTTTATTATCATTATTTTTTACTTAATTTTGTTGTGCTATTATCTTATTTATAAAAATAATACAAGCACTGATATTAAACACTGTCTATATACAGAGATTTCAACAATTGTTTATTTTCACTTGTTTATAGAGTTTTCAGGAGAAATAAATTAAAAAGGTAATTAAAGAATTATTCATTTTGAAAATTTTTATCAATTTATAAATAATACACAAATGAGTTTATTGTACTGAGAGTATTTACACATATTTTTGAATAAACAAAAATTTTGAAATTTAATTTATGAATAAACATTTAAATGAAATATTTTATATTATTTTAAATAAATAAAATTTCATTCGTAAACGACTATTCATACACAATATTTGATTACCTATAATAATATTAACCTATAATATACTACAGTCATTTAAAACATATTATTCTACCAACCTTTCACTTTTAGCAAACAAGGTAAACTTTTTGTGACAAGTAGAGATTGATGAGTAGAACCCAATGAAACAAAAATTTAAATTACTAACGTGAACTCGAAAAAAAAATTTTAGGCCTTTTCTGCCTTGTAAAATTTTATTACAATTATCTCCGTTGGTTAAGGCGTAACCAATTCCGTTCCGTTATGCCTAGCGTAGCTGATTCGATTCGGAGTGCATGGTATATGTATCAAGGAGGTGCACTCAGCCTCTGAAATTGAGGAGCTGATAAATGAAATTATCGGCGGAAAGATGGTAAAACACATATATGGTATCACAATGAGCTCTATAGCCTAAGCGTGACCTTCGTGGAACGCCAATATAACGTAACCTAACCTAACCTAACCTAACCTAAATCGATAGATAATTCATACAACTAGTTTTCTATTTCAAATGGTTTCAAAGTTCTTTGCAATCAAAGACTGACCATAAATGTCAAAAAATTTTATGACTGTCTCACGTTTGGCTCTCGTTAATATTGTTTTTATTGAATTCTGTGCGACATACTCTACGAGTCATCAAAAGTGCACCTTGTTTCAAAAAATTTAAAAGAGAAACCCCATGATGAGTGTGCTATATAGTACATAAATATTTATATCAACTTAATGGGAAATTATTATTAAACTTTCTGGTAGTAAGTTACTCTACTCATCCTGAAAATACAAAATTGCGTTTTGATGTATTTTAGAGTGTTTTGTTAAAAAAAACTAGGGGATTACTTTACACAGACTTTGTAAATTCTTACCGATCGGAAACCAATAGCTATCTTTTACCATAACTACCATAACAGTTATGCGTTACCAGTGGATAACTACTGAAGAAACGGCGATTACCTACATAGTAAATTTACTCTCAACCACAAAACTTAAACATTTCTAGGGTTGGTATTTGTAAAAAGCGAAATATTTAGGTACTACAAGAAAAATAATTCCCTCAGAGATTGAAAACTATAAGCATCTAGAGACATTTAAAGAAATTTTCCCAAAATTCCATCATCATTAGGTACAGAAGCAATAGCTCTATCTCCTTCGGTATTTCGCTAATAAACTTAAGCAGAAAGTAAATGGTCTAGTGTTTAAAAGTCATATTCTTTACGGCTTATATTGTTATCTTTTGGTCAGTTTGAGACAATTTATAAGATATAAATATTTTGAAAATCTATTCGCATATAATAATATTATAATAATTGTTTGGTATGTAACTTTTTGAAATTTTGTTGAAGTGTGAAAAGTGAAATTTCTGTATCCATGTCACTTTGTTGATCGTGAAATTCATAAATATTTTACGTTCTTAAACACTTTTATAAAACTATATATTTTATGGGCCAGAAATATATTTAGAGTAACGTCTGGGGGTGAGTACCTTGACTACTTGACATCTTCTCAACTGTTTTGTGTATGGAAAACTTGTAAAAAGCATCCGCCATATATCTTCTTTCTGGTATATATTTTTAGCTATAAAATCCTCGTACGATTATGAATCAGATAAGATCGAAGTCGCTAAATACGTTTATGGCGTCCACAGTTCAAAAATTTTAAACAATAAACTATGGTACCTTTTGTTTTAAATGATCAAATATTTGCTGAAGATTATAGAAAAAACTCTCACAATTATCTTAGTACTTTAGAGAAAAATGTGGTAGAACCATAAATTGTTTCATGAGTAGAATCGAATAAAAAAATTTTCCAAATGGAGGGGATGAGGAACATCAAAATTTTGGTCCTTATCTGCCTAGATAAACTTTGATTGCAAATATCTCCGAAAATATGCAAGCTACTCACAAATTAATTCAAGCACCTGTAATTTCCCGATAAAAAATTGTTATAAAAAAAAAAAAATTGTGCGATCGCTGGTTACAAAAGCGTTCATATCTTGGAAACGAAAATGGATGATTTACATAAATGATCATAGCTTAAAGAATGCGGTAGACATTAGTATGCCAAGACAAGCATTTCGTAACTATACCGAATACGAGAGGTTTTTGAAAATTCGTTTCGTAAAAAAGTTCGTCATAACAAAATCATTGTTTCAGCAATCCTTGAGCTGAAACCAAGATTTAAAAAAAAAACACTACAAAGAAACTTAACCTTTTTAAATAAATGTAGATTTATTAATTACTATTCAGTACCTAATAATTTTTTATACGTTGCTGGTCAATTCTCTTGACATTCTTTAACCCTTCGAGACCCTACGTACATTTCTTGCTCCTTCACTGCAAGCCTTATTTAGTAATATGGTAGGCATAACTAATTTTTTTCCCTTAATTTCATACGAGCATGTTTCTGCTTGTAAAATTGAACTATTTTTAGCCCCCGAATGAAAAAGGGGCTTTAGTAGTATGGCCGCTATGTGTGTGTGTCTGTCTGTCTTTCTATGGCATCGTAAAGCCTAAACGGGTGAACCAACTTGGATTTTTTTTGGTTTCGTTTGAAAAGTAACTTAATGGAGAGTGTTCTTAGGTATGTTTCAAGTGCAAGTTTAGGGTTCCGTGCCCAAAAAATTTGTCGGGGTTTTTTTAAATTTTGTAAATTTCACTTGTCTAAATAATACACTTAGTTTATTTCATAGGTCCATGTAAAATTAGACAAAAATGAAGATAAATTAAAACAAAAACTATAAAAATCAAGTGAATTTTCGAGAAAACTGATATAAATATTTTAATCAAAATGAATTCGGACAAATTAAAATCAATTAGTGAAAAACAACAAAACAATGACAGTTGCACAAAAGAAAAATCTTCATTTAAAACGCGCATGCAAAACTTTTGCGCAAACATAACAGTGGAACCAATGATGGCATGTTATATAATGCCAAGTGTATTATCAAGTTTAGCTGTACAAAATTTAAATTTAGAAAAAGCATGTCGTGTAAATTTAAATTTTGGTAGTGATGTATGTGACGCATTATCCAGACGTGATACAGCTAATTACACGTTCGAAGAAACACAAGTACAACAACTGGTTACCGGATTAACAATATGGAAGACCGCATTACAAAGTTCGATACCAGTGATTTTAATGTTGTTTGTTGGATCGTGGAGTGACCGTCATAGTTGCCGTAAACCTTTTATGATTATTCCAGTTTTTGGTGAATTAATGACTACTTTAAGTTTAATTCTTTGTACATATTTCTTTTACCAATTACCTGTTCAAGTTAATGGGTTAGTTGAAGGTTTAATTCCTGCTTTGTCTGGAGGGTGGTTTACAATGTTTATGGCAACGTTTGCATATATTGCTGATGTAACAACAGAGGATGAACGGACTCTTCGCATTGGTGTAGTAAATGTTTTTTGTTCGTTGGGTGTACCAGTTGGTTTAGCACTAAGTGGTATTTTATATATGGAAATCGGTTTCTATGGTGTATTTTCGATATCATCGATAATGTATGTGTTTAGTATTATATATGGAATAGTATATCTTAAGGAAAAGAAGAAAATCGTTCCCATGGAAGAAAAATTACCTTCAACAAATGAAAAAGATTCAAAGTCTTCGGTAAATATTTGTGCATTTTTAAGAGACTTTTTCGATTTTAAAAATATTCTGGAAACTTTTCGAGTAACTTTTAAAAGTGGTGAAAATGGAAGAAAAAAGAAAGTTATTACAATTATGATTGTTGTCTGTGTTGTTATTGGACCAATGCATGGTAAGTGTTATTATTAAGACATTATATAGACTTTCAAAGAATCATTCTAATTAAATTATGAGGCATGAATTTTGCTCAAGAGTTGATTAGATTCGATTGAATCAATTGAATGTGACACAAGTTTATTTGGGGGATGGATAGTGTTAAATTCAAAAGTATCTTAATTGGGAAATTTTCTATAAATAAGATTTATTTATAACATCTTTGCTTGTGCTTAATGATTCAGTTCAAAGGATTCCAGAAAGGATTCAACCCGCTTGCTCTTGCTAAGTCCAGCCAGACATCAAATTTGTGTACTCCTATGCGTCTGGTAATAACGAATTGTCAAACTATAATATGAAACAAATTAAGTACACAATAGCTGAACCTTTAGAATACCTTATAAACTTAATTTTCTTGGAAAGCACTTATCCCGAAAAATTGAAAGTAGTAGTGGTAAAACTAGTGTTTAAAAATAAAGGCGATTAACTTGAGTTCACTAATTAGAGACCCATATCATTTGTGTCCTTATTATCAAAGAACTGATATCAAAACGTGGCGAGCCTATATGTATTTACACACCTTTTCGGCAAATAAAATTTATTATTATTATTATTAAATCTTGCAAATTCCACACTTGTTGGTTTAATTCTGACAAAAAATTACAATGATTTTTTTCCTCTTACATTCCTCTTATACAGTAATTCTACAAGTTTTATTTCCTTTTTTGCACCCCGCCTTTATGTTATGCTATCATGATTGCAAAAACGGGAATAGAAGTTAAAATAAAATATTTAAAATTATTGTCAAATAATAATTTATTTTTGATGGCCATTGTTGAAAATAACGTGACCAATGGTATTTTAAAGATTTTTGTTTTGTCAAAATATCTATATACGTAGTTAATCCTTCATATGAATTATTTGACTAACTAATTTAATTTTTGGTAAATTTTATAAACAAACCTTGAAACAAGGTGAATGTATTCAAAGGAATGCATTCAAAATCAATAAATATTGCTTTTTATTTTGAATTTTCCTTGATCTAGAAAATTAATAAAAATCTTTGAAGCAATTAATATTTTCTACTTTTCGATTTGTAAAATTCACGAAATTTTGTTTCACATCTGAATTCTCATAATAAAATTATCATAAGTTTAATGTGCAACATTTACAAATGATTGCAGGTGTTGTACTTACCTTTTAAACGTTCCTCGCTTATCCAGGTCTCATTCACCCGGATTTGACTCTATTTTACGTATGCACTTCTCAGAAATATACTTCCACCATAAAAATTCTAGAGGGTTCCCAAACAATAGTTCAACCAATATTTCGAGGAATTTTTTCTGTAGTAATTTGAAGGGATCCGACTTATTATTAATATTTCGTTCGTATTGTTATTATTTTGAAAGTTTTTAGATTAGATATTATATTTCATGACAATTGTGGAATTGTATGTCCTTTGTGCAAATGTTTGTAGGTAATACTCGTCGATGCAGCAACAAAATAATAATAATCATAATGATAATGATTTCACAGTTTAATGATTAGAGGTCAATTAATTATTATTCAACTAGAATAGCGGTGTACTACAGTCACATATTACTGAACGTACCATGTTATATTTACTTGAAATTGAGCATTTCACGAAATTTAAATTTTATTTCTAGTAAATATCAGAATTGCAAGAAAAGTTACTGGGATAGTTATTTATAATTAAGATTGTGTTCTTATTATTATCACAATTTTATATGAACTTCACTTGTAAATAACAAACAATGCACTAAAAACCTATAGGTACTTCTCATTCTTCGATTAATTAAAAATTTGCACACCTATCAAAATCCAATGACAGTGCAATAATTTAATTTGAATATTAATACTATTTACAATAACAACGTGATGTAACGGCTGTGGTACCCGCACCGAAAACGGAAGGTAGGCAGGTCAAAACAAAGATATACTAATAGATTTCTATTTAAATGCTATTTTGTTACCCAAAGAGTACACAAATTTTAACTTAGCGACACTAAAAAATAAGAAAATAAATTATAGTTTAAAATTAGATAATAATTTTAATTGAAATGTAAATTTCAAAGCATAGGGTGGTCATTACCTATCAGGTAAGCTAATTTAAACAAGTGAAAACAAACAGTTGGTTGAGTTAATTGTTCAAATACCATGCATAGACTCTTAGATAGCTACCTACATAATATATCCATATAATACATACTATAAATTTTGCACCTAATTTGCAATCGCGCGGGTAAACAGTGATGATTACGAAAAAATATTTCATAAAAAAGTTGTTAATTTTTTCATAAGGAACATTTTTTACATTTAAGCTTTTGTTCTATCTCTAACGGTTACCAAAATGAGACGGACCCAATTGACCTATGTTGCTCATTTACGAACTCGACCTCACTTTATCGTGTCCACAGACCGACGGACAAATGAAAATGGACTAATTAGGTGATTATATGAACACCTGTACCAAAATTTTGTTCGTAGCATGAATATTTTTAAGCGGTCCAAACTTGGGTATAAAATTAGTATACCTTAATATATTTGATATATGCATGGTATAAAAATGAATATAGAGTATTTTACATTAAAATTAAAATGATTATCTACTTTTTAGGCCAATAAAGCGTTTTTTTATACTTTTTAAACTAGGTAATTTATTTACCTTTAACCTTATTGATAAATTTTTGATAAATATTTAATGAATGAAACAATTTGGATATGTGACTTGTTATAATGTGAAATTTTTTCCAAATAATTGCTAGATCAAATCAGGATTACCTATGACTCCTTCGAAACATTGTACTTTCAAAATGAGAAAAGTTATTGCACAAATTTCTACGAAGTTAGAACTAATATTAACCGACAAATTCCTATTTAGTTTAGTCCTCTGTCCTTACTATATGCTCCGAGTATGTTAACGAATGAACATAGTCTTAACAGTTCCCAAAACAAGTCAGATATAATTATTTCTGATCGAATTGAAAATGATCTTCGTTATATGATGAGTAAATCTAAACATGCTTAAGGTAGTACTATCGGTAATAGACTTTGCATTCAGAATTTAATGCAACTTGGCATAGTTGTCCATTATTATATCATAATTAACCAGTTAAATTTTTAGGGGTCTTCAGAGAACTGAAAATCTGAACTTGCAGTTTTGCGCAATAAAATAAAATCTGTGATTTCCCATAAGGATCAATGTTAAAATATCTCTAAAATATCTTTTTTTTTCAGTTCTCTGAAGGCCCCTAAAAATTTAACTGGTTAATTGTGATATAATAATGGACAACTATGCCAATTTTCATTAAATTCTGAATGCAAAGTCTATTACCGATAGTACTACCTTAAGATATTGAGAACACATATTTTTCATGAAGTGGGTAATTTCACTAAGAGTCCATTCATGTATATGTAGTTTGTATGTATTTGCACTAAGGAAGTTGTTAATTCAATTGTTTAATATGTGAAGTAATTTACTTATATTACCCGAAAAATGACTATTTTATATAAATTACATACTTCATTGAATTTGTATAGTGAAGTAGTATGAGACTCGTTACCTATATAACAACTACTACTTCTAAACGTGTATTATCTAGTTTTGGAATCTATTACTCAAAAATTTTTTCACCCCATCCATTTTGCTCTGAGGGTGGAATGGGTGAGAAATGTTATCAATAAATTTTATATAAAGTTTAGAAGCATAGCAAAATTTCAAAAAATATTTTACAATAAATATTTTAGTCTTGTTTATTTTTCTTGAAAATGAGCAAAAAAAAAAAAAAACTTTCCATACGAGATTTTTAGACCAACATATTCGCTTTCCAAGCAAAATATAAAATCCTATATCAACAGAAGTAATCATTGCACTGAAATTTTTCGAATAGCATTCGAAAACTGAAACTTCTTGTAAGTCTTTGCATATTGTTTTGTAAAAAATTTTACCATTCTCCTAATCTTCGCTCTTAAGACAAGTCAAAAAACAGATTATTTCCAAATTTTAGGCGTTTCTTCACGTGGTCCCCAATTTTATAACAACAAAGCGTTATCTAAAATGTTATCATGTTTTTTAGAAAACTAATTTTGGAGCGTTTTAATCGTACAAAAAGTTTAAAAATTATTTTTCAACAAATTTATTTAGACCACTCGGAAGTTTGTTTTTTTTTTCTTGAAAATTTGTCTAAAAAATCTTTCTCGAAAATGAACTATAAAAAGTTCTAGCACGAGCTTTTTGGACCAGACTATTCGCATTCCAAGCAAATTATTAAGTATTTGTGTATTCCTAATGTTTGTGCATAAAATTTTTTACAAAACAAGATGCGAGGGCTTAGAAAAAGGCAGTTGAGTTTTCGAACGATATCAGAAAAATTTTTGTGCGATGCAGATTATACTGGATTTTAAATCCAAATTGTTAAAAGTGCGTGGAAAGCGAATTTTATAGCTCCTATTCAAGAAAAATAAACAAGTAATGAATGATAACCATGAATGATAAAATTGTCACATCCTCTTAAACTATATAAAATTCATACAAATACTGAAAAACCTCTATTTTAATTTATATATCTTTAAGTTTAATTAGTATTTAAGGACATATTATCTAATGTTCAATTGAATGATTTCTATCTCGTTAGAATTTTTGTTTACAAATAAAAGCACACATACTATGATGTCTTTAAAAAGGTTGCTCATAATAGGGTATTCTAATATTTTTGAAAAAGTACTTCAAAATGTTGATTTTGCTAATAAAAAGCCACCAAAAATTTATTTCGGGAAAATATACACGCTTTCTTGCCAAAAACTTAAATTAAATTTTAAACCTTTTTTAAACTGTCAAAAACGCGGACATCCAATTTGATGACGTAATATCGGTATCATTATACGAAATAACACCAATAAGTTTGACAGATATATTCATAGACATCTGATTATAATAAATATAAATACTGATTATCTATGGATATATTATACCCAGCTGTCTACACTGAACTAACTGATGGTCTATGGCTCATACCGATATGATATCACAGCAGGGCTTTCCCGCGTTTTAGAACACGTGATAAACAGTTTAAAAATTACGATTTTTAATTTTAATATTTTAAAAGAAAAATGTGCTTTTATGACTCGAAATCAGAATATTTAAGTAAATATTTCATAAATTTTTTTCAAAATTTACAATTTATTTTTGACTAACGATAATACCCTATTGCTCCGTTTATAGATGATAAGATGATGATAGGTCAAGTGTCTCCATTTTTTTGCGTCTACCTTGTAGGAAGCTGAAAAGTGTATTTTCTGTGCAACGTTTACAAAATATATTCATAATGGTTGCCAATGGTTTCCGCACTTCGAAAGTAGAAACCTTGATTTTCATTAAAAATCTGTTTGTAAATAGTTAAGTTTGATAGCCCGGAAAATAGAAAACCATGTTCCGGCATACTATTCCGTTCACTTGTAAATTTACCCTCATTTTAGGAAAGTAAGAAACTGCGAATTAATAGAAAACGAAGAACGAGGTTTTATTTGATACAAAAAACACTTTATTTGGTAATAAAATCATGGTTGATATGTAATCTTTCATTGGCATTTTATAAAATTTGTACACTGACATAATCTTTCCAAATATTTCCATAAAACGTTTTAGTCCATGGGAGATGATCCCAAAAGTACCGATGCATGACATGTTAAAATGGATAAAGAAAAGCAGTATGTACGTACGATTGCGTACATCACACAATGAACAACGAACAATGAACAGGAAATTTTGTTATTCGATGTTCGTTGTGTGTTGTTAACCACTGCATGTGACCCCAGCTTTTGAAGTACAGATAAAAAGTATTATCCAATAAATTCCCCAAAGAGTTATGATTTATAGCGATAAAAGACAATTTTAATGATATAATGATATAATTTTTAAAGTATAATCAAAATAAAATTTTCTATACGTGAAAAATAAGTTATGTTATCAATTGAAGGCTACAGTTAAATGTTTTTTAATTTTATGATTATATAAACTTTATTAATTACTATTTTACGTATTTTTGTATTAACTTATTATATTATAGGCAATTTAATCATTTTATTTAATAAAAATTTCAAAAATTCAAATAAGAAATATGAATGATAAAGTTCTTGGACACTATGTTTTGTAATAATACAATAACGATGTTATCGTGTCCACAGACGGACGGACGGACTACCGGAAATGGACTAATTAGGTAATTTTATAAACACCTATGCCAAAATTTTGTGCGTAGCATCAATATTTTTAAGCGTCACATATTTGGGACTAAACTTAGTATACCTTGCATATTACATATATGCATGATATAAAAAAAGGTACGTTGACTTCTGTTTAATCATAAAGACGTACAAAAAACTAAATAGGTACTGTATATTAATCATTTCCCTTAAAATAACACGATTAGTAAAAATTTTTTGGAAACTTTTAAAAATTGCTTTGTAAAAAATCTATAATTAGAAGAATGTTTATTGTCTGTCTGCGGACTAATAACGTAGTGGTTATACCAACTAAGGGTATGTGCACGTAAAGGGTGAATTATGGTAACATTATTTTACCGCGTTCGAAGTTTAAATATGACATTTATTACCCTTCGTTCCTTATTTACCTCACGTAACTTACTAAGCAAAATATTTTTGCAGGCACTTCTTTAGTATCTAATATTATTTTAATTTGTACAAATTCATTTTGGGAACTCTAATTAATTTTAATTACCTTCATAATAAAATAATTGTTATCAAATATGATTTAAATTGCATTTAAAATGAAAAATTTGCTTTTAATTGTTAAGAATTTTTTTAAAGATAAAATAAATACCCACAATTATCTGTATATTATACAGAAATTGGACCCGGATACTCAATTTGAATGCTTTGAAGTCATTTAATATTAAATTTTTTTTAAAAACTGTATGTTGAATTCAGATTTACTTATTATATAACATTTAAACTATTATTCAGCGTGATAAAAATTTTTAAATTTTGAGTAAACAATAAGAGCAAATTACAAATAAACTGTAATCATTTTTCACAACGAGTATCTTATTTGAAGCAAACGACTTACTTAATATAAATTTCATATTAACAACCCTTTAATTCCATTGGCGTAGAAATTTACCGGGTCTAATAGTAAGTATTCGCCATAACGATTTTATATAAATAACAATTTCCTAAATGGATTTTATGTTTTTGATAAATCAGTTTCGCATTCACCATGTTTTATGTGTCTGAAAAATCGTATACTCCGGTTTTCAATTTCTTTAAAAATATATCAAAATTTCAAATTTGAACTATAATTTCAGATTTTTTAGGAACTAGATTAGGTTAGGTTAGGTTAGATTAGGTTAGAGTGGTTGTTCTGGGGAGAGACACACTTAGATCATGGAGTCCGCTACCATGGATACCGAAAAATGGTTGGCCCATCCCCGGCCACTACTCCATGAACCCTTTGGAGCTTATTAGGAACAACAGAGAGCTTTGACGTCAACAGACTTTAGGTCAGAGAGGTCGTCAGAGAAAGGCTGGCTCAAATAAGTCCGTCTCCCCACGGCAAGAGTTGGATAGTGACACAGAAGATGAGATTCGTCTCCTCCTCCTCCACACTGTGACAGCTCCTGCAATAGTCATGACATACTATCAGGCCCATGCGTTCAGCATGCCTACCGCCCAGCCAGTGTCCTGTAATAGCCGCAAAAACTTTGCTAATAGAGGCCTTTAGAAGCGTTATAAGATCTTCGGAACGCCTACGATTGTACTCTGACCATATAGGAACTAACTGTACAATAAATAAAAGTGACTTCTGAATGGCCAATCAGATTTTTTTTAAATGGATTGTGAATTTCAGTACACAAAGTTTTTGTTTGGAAGTTTTTTCGAATACCATTTAAGTTTTATTTTTTTTTATATAGAAAAACTTACTAAGCGAAATATCTAACAATCGTTTTTTTATTTGCCAAATATGTTTTCATTATCTGAAAACTTTTGGTTTATAATTTTTCCAAAACATCTCATTCACTATTTTAAGAGTAAGTTAAAGTTTTAAGAGTAAGTAAGAATCCATCACTAAACTCATATTTCCACTTCATTTAATGTTTCTTATTGTTCTATTGTCCGAAAAATAACAGTTTTGAAAATGTTGAAATACCGAAAAAAAAAGGTAAAACAGGGTTGGAAACTTGACACCTCCAAGACTCATATTCTTCTCAGTATGAAAGAGCTGCAGTGGTGTCTAAGTCCTTAAAAAGCGTGTTAAAAAAGCCGGTAGTGGCTGAAAAGCTAACACCTCCAAAAGGCACATCCTTGACATTAACCTAATCTCATATCGATTTTTAACTCTATAGCTCAGTTAATCGAAAAAAAAGAAGGATTTCCTCTGGGAATCCCCTCCATATTACAACACTATAAACCGAATTATTTATTGCTCGTTTAAAGGGGACCACATGTTCAAGAAACAAACGAAATTTATATTTTCAAAAATATAAATAATTATTTTATTAAATACATAAAAATATTTATTTAAATTAGTTATAGCTATATATTATTTAATGTTGATTTTCTTTTTCCAGGTGAAATGGCTGTAATGTACTTATTTACAAGATACAAATACAATTGGAATGAAGTTGATTTTAGTCTGTTTTCAACTTATAGTGTTATTGTTAATTTAATAGGTAAATATGAATAAACTTTCTCTGTTATTTGTTTCAATTTATATTTTATCAATAATTTACTTTTAAATTCATTCATTTGTTAATAATTTGATTATATATTTCCTCAAATTTATCTTAGCAATTAAGAAAATAACAAAACCTTTTGTTATACAGTGTACCTGGTTCGAATCGTCCTAATTTAAATTACTTGTAAAGAACGTTATAATCGGGGCGGAATTTCCAAATCCATTCATTTGTTTCAAACAAACAAACAAACAAACATCCTCACTTTAACATTTATAATATAAAAAGATATGCAGTTTAATTGAAGACATAGAATCTAAAACTAGTATAGATTTATTTGACATTTTAGTGATAAGTGTACTCAATTAATTGAGTCAGTTAGTTTTTGATAAATGATAAATACATATTTGAAACTTCGTGACTGGTTTCCTTTTGAGCAGCCTACCAAACTAGTTATTAATGCTATCAAGTGGTCATAATGTCTGCCAAATGCCTTGCTGCGTTTTTTTAGGTCGATAGCTTAAATATGACGTTATCATGCTCATTTGAAAAAGCAGCACTTTCGAAAAAAGTTGTATAGAGAAAGTTTGGTAGATTCGCCAAAAAGAAGTCACTCACAAAGTTTCAAGTATGTATTGATCATTTAAGAAAAAGGATGCTGTCCCGCAGTATAAATACTTATTTTTATAGACAAAATTCGTGAATTTTATCAAACTTTTTATATTTATAGTTTCTATTAGAATTAGTCATATTTCAAATGGTTTAACAATAAACTGTTAGTAGGTCCCTACTTCATACAGTTTAAAGTTAATTATAATTAATTTTCAAATTGTTCAAACAGGATTGTTTTGTTTTTTATTTTTTCAAATTTTTTAAATTGAATTTAATTCAAAATTATTTATATTGTATGTATAACGTTTCCATTACCATTTTAAAATATAAATAATATTATTAAATTAAAGGTTGAATTACTTCATGTATAATCGAATAGAATATTGTGAAGTGGAAACCGGAAAATGACGTCAACGTAATACTTTTTATTTCAAATAAAACCTATACAATTATATTTCTATCCATCATTATCTATGTTGTACACTAATTTTAAAGAATTTGTATTTTCTCACAACCATATATAATATCATTTTTATAGTACTTCGGCCTGTTTAATTATTCCAGCTGAATATGAAAATTAACTAATGTCGATCAGACAGCGGAACATGTCCAGTGTAGATATTTTCATTCTTGTAAAATGTTTATAGTAGTTTGCAGATATTGATCATTCCTGAAATTTATACAACAAAAGTTTGTGACACGAAATTTTTGTATACATTCAATAGGGGGTTGTTTGGAGACATTAAATCTTGAAAATGACTTTTTTGCTTTTCATCTTATATCTTGCTTTCTATTCATTAAAACTTGATGAATTTAGTGTGACGAATGCATAAAAAATCTAGTGCCGCTACTTTTTGAGTCACCCCTCTTCGATTTACGTAACTAGGTTCGGTTAAGTTATATTGGCTATTCACGAGGATCACACCTAGGCTATAGAGTCCATTGTGTGATATCATTTATGTGTTTTACCACTTTTTCCGCTGATAATTTCTATGTCAGCTCCTCAATTATTTTCAGAGGGGTATGTACACCAGCCCATCGCAACTATTAATTAAATTTTAGGTTCAATGTGGTGGTCAAGTTTGACAATCCAAAATTATCTGCAATGATATGAGATCGAAAACGTCTACAATGAATACGTCTCGCTGGTAGAACATAAGGAGATATAAGATTTGTATTTATCCTGTTAATAAATTACGAGTTATAGAACAGGATAAATCGCACGCAACGGTGTCAACACTCGACGCCAAAAATTTCACAGGCCGATGTACTATTATATATATATACAGTGTTGTCTGTTTAAATAAAACGAAATAAAAAATAATGAAATTAATTTAATAGCCTTGTTGTCGTCGAATCATATATATTTTTAATTTTCTGGCGACGAGTTATTTTTTCCATCCTGAAATACATATAAAATAAAAATCTTTATTATATCTTTACGTTTTGAAATTAAAAAGAAAAAGCGTTTCAGCGTTTGTATATGTCAATATGTAAGATTAAAAAATTCAAAGTATGTCTCAAATGCACTTTTTTAAGAAAAATGAAGAATTTAATGGTAAGCTGCCGTTTGCTAGAAATTTTGTAAAAGCCCGATAAATTTGAAATTTAGGCTCACTTGCAGTTCTATTTAATTGCACACTCGTAGGTTTGTTTTTAACTTAACTTTTGCGTACAAATCTTGAAAACATATCATTGAATTTTCGGTTGAAAATACCTTTATATTATTATTTTTATTGGGATAAATTAACCAAAAAAGTTTTTTTCTAAGGAAGCAATATAGTATATTTGTGAATATGATTTTTTAAATGTGAATATTTCGAAAAGAAAAACTTTTACAAGTATACTTATAATTTTCGTGATTTTTTTTTTCATTTTTTGAAATCTAAATGCTTTTAAATTAATTTTTAAACAAAAATACTTTTCTCCAAAATTAACCACTTTGTGCCCATATCGGATGGATTAAGTATGGAATTACAATTAATATACTCTTTTTTACAAGCTACCAATAATATTTCTTTAGTTTTTGAGAAAATGGAAACTAAGGTTTTGCCCTAATAAAGTGTTTCAAACAAAAGCTGTTTTTTTATTAGAAACATTTTTTATAGTTTCCAAGATGAGTTCTAAAGAACCAAGATCTATTGAACCTATGTTTCTTATTTACGAACTGAAACTCCCCTTCCAAGTTAAAACAATTTAAAGAGTGCATAGATAATATACTCAACCAATCAAATACACTGAAAAACTTCAAATTAGATTATTTCTACCAATCCCGATAAGCTACAATTATCTTAGTTTGACAGAAGAGGAATTGAACTACAATTATAATGGGGTTCTATGGCTATGTCATATCGTTTTATGTGCAAGTCTCTTCGGACACTACAAATAATGATCAATTACAAGTGAAATTACAAAATTAAAAAATCCCCGACAAAAGTTTCGGGTACAGAACCCTAAACTCACACTCTCCATTAAATTACCTTAATCTGTTTAGAAACTGTGATACCACAGGCAGACAGACAGACACACACATAACAGTCGAACTAATAACACATTTCTCTTTAATTCGGGTGTTAAAAAGTGGGCTGTACTTGAACTCTAGTTTCAAAAAATGAGGATTGATGAAATGAAAAAAGGAGGTTATCGTAATCCGTTTAAGAGCTACGATGTGACAGGCAGACAGGTAGACATAAACATAACGGTCAATTTTAAAACAACTACATCCGATTTTTTAACCCCTCTCTTTGACTGGGGTTAAAAATTGGCTGAAGTTGAACTTCTTAGTTTCAAAAAATTGAAGACGATGGAAAAGAGAGGAACATCCACCACTAAGTTACATAAAGTATACTGGAGAGACCACTTTTTAAAAATATTCGTTCTGAGGGAAAAATTGCAAATGGTGACTAAATAGTCTTTCTGAAATTATAAGTAACTTATTTCTAACTTTTACCCAATTTTCTTTTACTGTCAATATTCTGTGTTTACAATGAGCTTTCGTACCAACATTAGTGATAATATAAAATTGTTTCCTTGAAATTAATTTCAAAAGTAAACAAGACATAATTATTTAAAACTACATTTTTATTTTAAAATGATGACTGAATTCTATTATTTAATTAATTGAAGTGTACCTATGTGTACATAATTAAAATGATATTTTATATATTTTTAATTTGCTCGTTTCAGGGACATCGGTGTCTGTCGGTGTATTTAGTCACGTTTTGAAAATTGATGACACCATAATTGGAGCACTTTCCTGTACAAGTAAAATATTATCAAGTTTTGTTTATGCATTTGCGCCGAATACATTTGTTTTTTATTTAGGTAAGCATTGGTTTTAGGTCTTGGTCGTTTTGACCAAAGGATGCCTTTTTTGGCCAAAATATGCCCATAGCTAAAGATGACCAAAAATTAAATTAAAATCATGCTTTATTTGAGGAAATCATTAATTTTATTTTCTTGAGTATAGTTCTTAGTTTTTGGGAAAAATAACGGATCCAGTGTGGAATATTTTATAGATAAAGATTGCTGAATAAATTTTCATAGTTGTAAATAATGTTTTTAAATAAATAAATCTTTATAAGGTAGTACGAACGACACGGCAAGTGTTTGAAATTATTTGTACTTTGTTTTCAAGTTTGATGATGAATTTTGTGAATGTAGACGAAAAATAACAATAAAATCTTTCGATATCTGTCTTGTTTTTCAAAATATTGAAAGCTAAATAATTAACAAAACTTTCAATTTTCGATATTTTGAAAATTACTCCAGATATCGAAAAATTCTATTCTTACTTTTCGTCTTATATTGACAACTTATAACATAATTCATCATTAAAATTGGAAATATATATTTTTTAATTTGTGCCCACTATCGTGCTCCTACATTCTTAACTAGCCGGAGACGCGGATATTTTTGTTTCAATAATTTATTAAGGTTTTAACTTTAATTTAAATAATCGGGCACGTGATTAATTAAATCGGCACCCGATAAAAATTTTGACTAAAATTGTTGTAAACTTTCAAATTTATATTTTTACAGGTTCAATAGTAGAAATCTTAAATGGTACATCATTTATTGCAATGCGTTCCATGGTGTCAAAATTAGTGCCAAATGAAGAATTAGGTAACTTTCAATATAACAATTTCTCAAGACATAAAATGAGGAAAAAAATTTGTATTCCAGGTCAAGTTATGTCAATTTTTGGTGTATGTGAAGCACTCATGCCGTTAGTTTATGGACCCATGTATGGTGCAGTTTATTCGAAAACTATGCATACAATGCCAGGTGCATTTTTTGTTTTAGGTGGCTTATTGACAATACCAGCTTTAGTCATCTTTCTGTAAGTTACGAATTTTTACATTTAAGGTAGTTGAGTCCTTATAGTCAAGTCTATACAAACATGCTCTAATATATTCGAGCACTGTTGTGTACAATACTAAGAAATTGTTTTTATACATTTACTTTATACACACACTCGGGATATATACACAAGTATTCAAATTAGAGTTTTCATGTCCGCAATAAAATTTTTCATTGACTGTATCAATTATTGTAATATATCGACTAACGAAATGTTTAATTTTATAGCTGGTTGTACACTGAAATGCAAAAGAATCCACCAAAATCAAATGATGTTAAAGAAGGTATTACAAACAAAGCTTTTGAAGCTGGCGAATTGGCTGTGGTAGATTTAAGTGGAGCTCATTTTAATTCAAAAGTATAGGTATAATGTTAAAACCTTGTGCATTATAGTTGCCTTAAGATTGTGGCAGTAGGAGCAGATGGTGAATTAGACAAGTGAAAGCCAGTATCAAGTTATTGGCGTGTTTCAAGATAGATATTAAAACGTATTTAAAATAATTTATTATTATTGTTGATCTGTTCCTACAGACTTGGTTAATATTAATCTTCGTTTATAAACAAATTATTATTCTGATGATCAGAAATGCAGATGCTCATCATAATTCAATGACTAAAATATACAACGTGTTCTGTTATTGACTGCAGAAACCTAGCTTCCGAAAATAAGCTCATCATGAGCAACAAAAAAACTCTTTTCCAAATTTGGATCTGACTCCTAATTTGGGAGATACGGGTATGACAGAAATTGATAAATTTTTTCATTCACTGACAATCATTGGATTACCAATAGCCAATGATAATCAGTAGATATTTATTTATATTATTTTAAAAAAACATTAGATTATTGTACGTACACAAACAAACCATGCGACAATGGGTGTGGTTTGTTTGTTTACGTCCAATGATAAAATGTTTACTTATAATTATTATTATTTTCTCACAATAATAGAATAAAAATATAAAAACTTTGACAGTTTGACCAAATTCAATTAAATAATTTTATACTTTTTAAAATTCCTTCCATCATTAAGTAAAACTTACTAATATCTACTGATTATCATTGGCTACGAATGATAGTCAGAGAATGAACAAATGTATCAACTTTTGCCATACCCATATCTTCCAAATTAGGCATCAGATTCAAATTTGGAAAATAGTTTTTTTGTTGCTCTTGATGAGCTTATTTTCGGGAGCTTGGTTTCTGCAGCCAATAACAGAACTAGTTGTATATTTATGAAGAAATTTTCATTAACTTCGAATTAGAATGACTTGGTGAATTTTTTGACCAATTTGAATATATCAGATATTATTAGTCAGTTAGTTTTTTAATATATTCGAAGTATGCGAAGCATTTTATAACAATTTTTGGAATGGCTTAACAGTGTCTTTGGTTTATGGAATTTTTTTGTTTTAATTATGATACGAGTTAGTTTTGCAAAAAATCACTTTTGAAACCGATTTCAGAATAGAAAAATCAAATTCCGTCCTATTATTTATTTTTGACGTTTGAATCGTAGATAAATATTTTACTATTTTAAGTCATTGTTGGACTATGCTACAAATGAAGTGTTAATATGATATTGATGTGGAATGAGGCCTTCTTTATACGGAAAAAAAACGGTCCCGAAATAATCCTCAATTTTTTGAAATAACACTTAGAAGAGAAATATATACTAAGTATAAGAGCGAAATATGTACAAAATAAATTTTACAACTTATCTTAGATCTATGACATGCGCACATTGTAATTAGTACCTAAACGTGATTAAATTTTAGGCAACTTGTTTTTTTCGTAGTCTAAAATTATTTTTGCTGAGATGTCAAAAACTTGAAGTCCATCATTGATTTTAAATGTAAACTATTCTTTATTAAAATCCCATATAATGAATGAAAATTTATAGCGAACAAGGACTTTTCAACCAAAAAATTTTTCAACAACCTTTATCAAAATTTATAAAACTTTAATGAATCTGTATCTTATTAACAAATGTAAAGAAAAACAGGGTCCGATAAAAATTTTTGTGATATAAAGTGATAAATATCACTACTTAGTTATAAAAAAATACAAAAATATTTTTATGTTGGTAGTAGAAATTTAAAATCCGTTAATTCTTAAATAATAATAAATTCTTAAATTGCTTTCGTTTGAAAATTAAGGAAGAGTCTTTTACGGGCAAAAATGTTAGATCTTCGGCCATTGAGAACAATAAGAAAGACTTTTAAAACATTCATTTTCAAAAATTTTGATTTCAAAATACCATGGAACTGTGATTCGATTTAATAAATTTTTTAAACACCTTTAACATTTTGTGTTCTCAAAATGATAAATGCAATGGCTTAATATTATGATAAATGTTTTTGAAACATTACACAGACAAACAAAAATCGAATATCCCGGACATTATTTTTGTTTCTAACTTTTTTTTATCATTTTTTAGTTAATGAAAACTAATTTTATCTCAATTTCAAAATTAATATATATCTTATAACTCTCCAAAAAATATTAAGAAAAAATACAAAGAACTCTTTAGGGGCTTTGAAGATTTAACTGTTTTTCATTATTGTTTTAGGGACTGTTTTAGCTAAATGCCTTAGTTGTATGCTTTTCTTAAAATGAAGGCTAAAAACGGTGACTCGAGTGTCGTGAAGCTTTTTGATTTTTTGTTAATAACATTTGGAAAAAAATTATATTAACCACACAATACGAACCCAGCATCGAAGAGTTTTAAAGTGGTTCTGTTTTTTACAATTTCACTTAATTTTTTAACTTTTTCAATAGTTGCAAGCTTCCTGTCATTTGATGTCACGTATCGTGTTGTCAATACGTTTCTTTTAATTTGTATATTGAAAAATTGAAATTCGATACTCAAAGCCATGGTTAAAACTTTAATATTATATTACAAAATGCCCTTATTAATCTTCAAATTATATATGTATAATAGAACCTCGTGGTCTATAAACTTTTTAATAAGTTTTATATGAAACAAAAAATTTTAAATTCTTCCTGCGTCTTCTCTATTAAGATCGATTATTTTTTCTGTTAACCGCAAGTAAAGAAAATGATTAAATAAATTTTTTTAAATCAGATTATTTTGAATTATTCAATAAAAGTATTCTGGATTCTGGATTTTCTATTACAGGCATTTAAAATATTTTTCTATGTAGATATTTCAAAAGAATTTAATACTTACTTCATATTTATAAAGTATTTAAGATTATAGAAAACAACAATTTTAATTATTTACAATATAAAATGTATAATATTATTAAAACCTAATAAATTAAATCTATTCATAAATTTTCAAATAAAATAGATGATTATTATTATTTAATTATATAAAAGATGATATTTTAAAAATTATTAAGTAAAATAATACATTATCTTTAAATTATCAACAGACAGTTTAGTGAAAAATGGACTGATGTATTGGGAGGTAAGTGTTTGGATAATGTTTAGTTTAGTACAACAAAAAAGGGAATATTTTTAGTGAATATCCTTGATATAAATATTAAATCACGACCCTAAACCCAGAAGAATTCGAGGCTTTTACGTCAGAGTCGGATGACCATACTTAAGTTAAGAGATCAATGAAATATGATTTTTATTAAATTGAATATCACGAAAATGGCAAATATAATTTACATACGACGTTTCTGAGGCATGATATCCGAACTTGCGCCTCAAGGATGCCCTGACAAATATGTTAAAATACCTCAATTTCTCTTCGACCGTCTAAACGAGGATGAAAAACACTTCAGATTTTATTACCGGAATAGAGTGATACTCACCCGGTTCGCTGGGTTTAAAAGTAAAGATAGATAAAGATTGCTCTCGCTTATCCCCTTTCGATAACACTCGAAATAATGGTAAGGATTGTTTTACACAGGTAAAATATATGTATGGTTTTCTATTTTTTTTAAATGTATAATAGTTATAATTCATTGAGTATATCAGAAAGATGGCCGTGAAATATTTTATAGTGACTATTTTTACAGAAACCTTATGGTAATTTCAAATGACTACTTTTACAGAAATCTGTAATTTATGGTAATGACAAATGGCAAATTCAATTAAATTTTTTTATTTCTTTTTAATATATCTTTATAAATTATAGTTCATGTGTTATTCTGATATATCAGCTATATTGCTGTACAGTTTCATTAAAAACCATTCGTTAGTTTAAGCGTGAAAGCGTAACAAACAAACAAACATGCTTACTTTCACATTTATAATATATAGAGATAGAGATTACTTGCTGTATGATTAAAATTTTCATCAAATTTGATCCATGTGTTTTCCAAAAAACCATCATCCTCTCACAAGATTCATTTATTGTTGTGTTCTGACATAAATTTTTATAAATTGTAAAGACAAAAAATACAGAATAAATTAAACCGTATTTTAAATAATCTCTTTGTTTTTATTATATTGTTGTATGTTTTTATTTTAGTTATTTTTTCTTATAAATTTTTCTTAAAAAAAAGGTGAACATTTTCTTAAAAAAAACTTTGTTAGAAAAGTAAAATAAACAATGTTTTTTGTTTTTCAATTAGAGTGGAACATAAAAGGAAATATGACTGTTAAGTCAAGTATAATTTTTCGGTACAGAATATGGTTCGATAACGAAATAAATATTATGATATACCAAATAAGAAAAATAAGATGTGATTTCAGATTAGTGATATGTTATTCATTTTTTCGAATTTGTAAAAACTTGTAAAGAAAAGAAGACCGACTTCAAAGAAATACTTTTCCAAAAGAAATTAATATGCACTAAAAAGTAAAAAAATAACGATAATATAATGTAGTTAAAATTATTGCTATTTTTAACTAATTTGCTTTGGAAAAGTTTTTTTTAAGTCGGTTTTCTTTTTGTTTAAAGTTTTTGTTATTTTGTGATTTTAATGAATCTGAAGTACATGAACTAATTTGTCACTAAAAAAAGAATCATCGAAATCGGTTGGCATGATATTCAGTTATTCGTACTCTTGTCGTGCATACTTAATACAAATTTAAGACTTTATGGTTTTCTTTTGGATGCCATAAAGGATGCCAAAACTGGACCAACATGAAATGAGACCACACGGGAAGACTTCAAATAGATAAAGAATTATTAAAATCGGTTTATCCAGTCGAAAGTTCTGAGGTAACAAACATAAAAAAAGAACAGTCGAATTGATAACCTCCTCCTTTTTTGTTTGAAGTCGGTAAAAAGTGTGACAACTGCTTACTTGACCTAAAACATATGATATTTCCAAAAACCTGAAACATTTCTGAATGTTAAATAATGAAAAAGAGAAGTTTCTTGTCCTGAATTGTATTATGTTTTATGGTGGAAGCGCACGGAAGTGATGGTTTATAAAAATAAAAATATAAAAATTAATATATCTCTCGTTTTATCCGCGTTACCACTTAAAATAATCTTCCATATTATCATCAGGCTATAATTTAAATCTGCTTGTTTATCTACTATAATATTTCTCATCACCGAATTTATCTTTTAAAACACAAAAAAGTAAGTAAAAGTAAGTAAGTATGTTTGTTGTTGTTTGTTGGCCAGTGTTTTGGTTTTTCGCATTATTGTAATATAAGATTTCTATTTGTGTTATAATGAACAAAGAAACATGATGACTATTTTGGTCTGTATGTTTACCGAATTATGTAGAAGATGATGTAGCTATATTCAAAGAGCACTGCTAAAAACTATCTCAATGAGACGTTCGGCTAAATTTGCTATAGAGCTAGAATGTTTAACAGATTTAGAGCGAATCTACAAGTTCGTTTAATAGAGAGAGCTTTTAAAAGTGGCCTATAGGGTATAAGTACCTATATACGTTAAAAAACTACTTTATGCTTCTTGGTACGGAACTTTCTCAACGATTTTACAACCTAAAAATACTTTTTAGTACTTATTAAACGTGATTTATGTAAAACTTTTAATAAATGTTTTTATACATATAAAAATATAATTTTACTAGGCGCTACCCGTACGTACGCTAGGTTATTATAACTTTGAAAACAAAAGTACCGTATACAATATCCTTTACCTTTCTTGCCGTCATCTGTGTATAACACGGTATCGCAATAAAATCAATGCTTACTTTAAGAACAAATACACAGCATAAAATATCCTTAAAATCGTTTGCTCCTCTTAGCACCAGTTTTACTTCTATTCGTTGGACCATAAAACGACTTTTAAGCATGTATAAGTATAAAAGGGATTGCTTATAAATATATACTGTGAAAAAGTGTAGTTTTAGGGTTATATCACCGACCATCGTTAATGTAGCAAAATAAAATATGGAACTTGAACCTGTGATGACTCGGGACCCTATGATAGCAAACATTCGTGAGTATGTGTAAAACCTATCACGGACAAAGAGACAATTACGCTCTCACCCAAAACCGTTCCCAATTACGTTCTCACCCAAACACAATTACGCCACAATTTTAACGTTGTGCGCTAGTTTTTATTGAGATAACACAGTCAGTGCATGTTTTATAATTTGTCTACGTGAAATTTTTAATAAACCCAAGATAGCCCACACTAACTTATTTTGACACAATTTTCAAAAATTTTTTATTTTCAATGATTAAATTCTTAATAAAATGTTTACGGTTATATTTATAAATAAAGAAATCGCATTAAAATTATAATTTTACATAGTTTTGTAGCGGGCTTCTTTGGCAACTATGTTCCTAAAATAGCCCATCAACACTTCTTTTTAATTTATTCCTTTTTTTCAGATTAAAATTTAAAAAAAAATTTAATTTAAAGAATTTATTTACCAGGTTCCGGGACTATATATACCAGTTTTTAAGTCTGACCATAAGCTATTAAATAAATTTCATTAAAATCGTCCTTGTAGTTTTTGATGGTTGAACAAACACACAAGCAGACAGACATCAATTTTATAATAGTAAAGATAAAGAAGATAAGCATAAAAAAAAGATTTAGAATGAAATTCAAAAAAATAATTATCGTAAAATTTTGAAATCATAAAATAATCTATGTAATTCGTGCGTAGGTATCTACATCGTTATTCAAAGACGAGACATAAAAATACGTGACCTTTGTTGAAAGAATAAAAACTTTTCAACAATCAGTGAAGTTAATTTTGTATGCGTTTGTTAATTAATATTCATTAAATATAGCATTATTATTGATAAAAACACTTTTGTATTTATATATTAAAACAATTAAATGTATTATTAGTTCCGTTTTCCTTTATGCTTCGGTGAATTTCTATTCAAAATGAACCGATAAAAAATATTTTAAATGTTTGATCATTGAATTTAAATTATTTTTAAAAAGATGTTTATAATTATTGTTAGTAGCGACCATAGTTTGAATGAAGTATCGAAGTATTTCGTATTTAACTTGTTGACGGACCATCCAGAATATGCTATTACTTACAAAATCTTTGTTGGATTTCCTTTGCGGACCACTGGACCGCTGCGACGTTACAGTAGAAATCGAACCTTCTCACTTCATTTTGGCGGTATCTACGTCCAGGTGTTGTAATCATGTGTTTTTCCAAATAAAGTTTTTCCAGAAAAACAGTTCAAACCGACCGTTCCAATACCTGCGCGTTCAATGTTGACTTTTTCGCTTTTCTTGGAAAACGGTTATAAATTCGTAACATCGGCATCATTAATACAGCATAAAAAAGATACATACCAAGCTGCTAAATGACAAGCGAAAACCTTTCAATCTCGGCATGGTTATTTAGTTCTATTATTTTTATACCATGTATGATGTATGTAATATGCAAGGTATACTAAGTTTGATGATTGATGCTACGCACAAAATTTTGGTATAGGTCTTCATAAAATCACCTAATTAATCAAGTTCCGGTTGTCCGTCCGTCCGTCCGTCTGTCAACTCGAAAACTCAAAAAACAAAAAAGATATCAAGCTGAACAACAGCGTATTAGGGACGGAAAAAGTGAGATCGAGTTCGTAAATGAGCAACATAGGTCAATTGGGTCTTGGGTTCGTAGGACCCATTTTGTAAGCCGTTAGAGATAGATCAAAAGTTTAAATGTAAAAAATATTCCTTATAAAAAAATAACCAACTTTTGTTTGAAACATTGTTTTCTAAACATCACTGTTTACATGTGAGGGCTCAAATTAGGCGTAAATTGTATAGTATGTATTATATGGGTATATCAGCTATATATGTGTGACATGTATGTATGTATAATGTGATAGAGTAATCGACTCTGTCTATGCATGGTATTTCAACAATTAACTCAGTCAATTGTTTGTTTTCACTTGTTTCCAATATTATAGGCATAGAGAAAATAAAAGAATGAAGGGCATAATGGATTAATAATGAAAAAAGAATGACTAATAAAAAACACAATTTTTTATTTTTTTAAATAATTTAATTTTTATTTAATTACTTTTATTACATCTTACGGCTTTATTTATTTATACACATCCTATTTTTCAATAATAATTTACAATTTTTGTTTTAATAATGTTGTTTCCAGTTTGGAAAAAAAGGTAAATATTAATATTTTCAATTCCAGAAAAAATTTTACATTGACAATTTTTTATTTCTTTTAAATAAAACTTATTTTGAGAAGGCCTTTTTCCATAATGGGAGTTTTTCGTGCTCTTTTTTGAATAAAAAATTATAGATAGATTTTTAGTTAGTGAATCTTACTTTAAATTAAAACCTGATCAGTCTTAGTTAAACTATGTTTAATTATTTAGTAGTAATTTTTCGTTGGAATAACAAAGGTTTTACAAGCATGTATGCTATATTGCATATATAAGTGGATAGTGGATTGTATTAAAAGTAAGCTATACCTATACATATTCCAATCGGCCGCGGCGACGGGTAATTATTGGTTATATTTTCAAAACGATCACTCAAAGAATTATTCCTTTTTTTATCCTTCGTGTGCAAAAACTCAAGGTTCCAGGGCATCATTGATACATTCTCTAATTAATAACTTCTATACCCTTTGAACTAAAAGTTTAATGAGAATATATGAGTTTGAGTTACATAGGATGGCGTTCTTTATGCATACACATTTTGGAAAAACATATCCCCTTCAGGACCCACAATAAAAATAGTAGCTAAATTATATAATTATATAAATTATATAATTAGCTAGACCGGTTTCGAAAAGCTACTGAAGAGGATTGCTAAAGCAATCGAAACCGGTCTAGTTAATTAATAATAATTTTATAATCTAGCTAAATATTTTTGTTGTTTGTCCTGAAGGGGATATATTTTAACATAATACAGCCCACAGAAATGCTCATCTTGATTTGACTCATACACATTTGACACTTTCTACTCTTAGTTTAACAAATGTAGGCAAAAATAATATTCTTGTAGTATATACCTACCATTTTATCTTAAGCTCATTATGTTTCTTCTATTCGGTTAGCTGTCAGTTGTGAATACAAGTGTCGAAGTGAGCATTTTTATTTATTAACCCCCGAACTAAAAAAAAGGGGTGTTATAAGTTTGACCCCTATGTGTGTGTGTCTGTCTGTCTGTCTGTGGCATCGTAGCACCTAAACGGTTGAACCGATTTTAATTTTTTTGGTTTTGTTTGAAAGGTAATTTAACGGAGAGTGTTCTCAGCTATGTTTCACATGATAGTTTAGGGTTCCGTACCCGAAAAATTTGTCGGAGCTTTTTCAAATTTTGTAAATTTTACTTGTTTTAGTTTTTCCTGTTCTAAGCTGATCTTATGATAACTATATTTAATATTTCTCTCGTCTAAGTGAATTAAATATAATATTACTGTAATTAATATAACTATTTGAAATAACTAATGGAAACTTCTAAGAGAATTGGTTGGTTTTGAGCCAAATTGGTTTTTGAGTATATATTCGAGTAGCGGGGGGAATTCTTGAAATATATGAAGACAAAAAAAATGTTAAGTTGAAAAACTTGCCAGTCTATGCCATCGTACCACATTGTAAAATTTTAACTTCCATATTTTGTCGCTTAAAAACACTTATTGAAAACTAAACTTACTTCTTACATACGAACAGGTCTGCCCCATGACTTAAGAAGTCCATCATTAACACTTATATTAAACCGGAAAATACTTTAAATGATCTAAAAGAATATTTTCATTATAAAATGTTTGTTTAAATTTTAGGAATAAAATGGCCTTATCAAATTTTTAAATTTAAGGAGTAAAATGTAAATATAAGGAATTGACTTTTGACAATATATAGTACATACATGTTTAAATTTCTACAATATAAATTCTATTTGGTTTGTTATGTTAGGCACAAGGATTTACAGGTGGTTGGAATAATGATATTTTTATTAATATTTTGTTGTATTTTTTATTTTAGGAAAGATTCTATTGGCACCATTTAAAAAAAAAAATGGTTGAAATAAATAAAATTATTTTTTTTCTCGCTTAAAAGTTTATTACACATGACACTTGCTGTACTTTTGCAAAGATGACCACATGTTGGAGATATAAAAATGAAAAGAGCTTGAATAGGTACTGCATATTCGAATATGTATAATTTGATATTAAGTTCTTGACTTATACGCTCCAATGAAGAATATTCATTATTAGAAGACAAAAGGGGCTAACTGTAGATAAAATCTTCTTCGGACGCAAAATTGAGAAAAAATTTATTTGACAAAATTGCTTTTCTTCAAAAAAATTGGCAAAAACTACGAAAAAAAAATTTTGATAATATATAAATGGGTAGCGGAAGGAAATATTTTGAGATCTATATCACTTCTATCGAGCCAAACAACAACGACAATAGACAAGTACCAAACAGTATACAGAATGTTCGATTTACATCTAGGCATATAAATATCACGAGTATGACAGAATACATGCATTAAACAATGCATCTAAGAGAGAGGTATTATATACATGTGTTGAAACTTCGATATGCGTTGAGATAGTTGTAAGACGCTTGGGAGCTTCTGTGTTGAATGGATGAACTATAACAGATAAGCCATGATACAAGTCACTTTTGCAATTTGATATAACTCCTATAATACCTCTTACTTAGATGCATTGCTTAACGAATCTTTCTCTGCCATACTCGTGATATTTATATGCCTAGATGTAAATCGAACATTCTGTATATAATAAAACACAATCCATTGATATTTGCGATGTTTGGGGTTTGCCTTCAAGTCTGGGTACAGCATTATATATATTCTTGTTAAAACGTAGAAGAAATGATATCAGAATTAAAAATGATGCCATTAAAAACTTTCCCTTGTCATGCTTATCTATAGGTTTTCCGCATAGTGTCGGTACACTAAATTATTTTTATTGGGTGCAAATATAGTCAAAATATTATACTTTCTAGACCTTAAAGCTTGTTTCATACTATTAAAGTTTTAAGATTTAAAATTTTTTAAATTTTAAAACACAAATCCCTAAATTGGCACTGTCATTTTATTAAAATATAAATATTGATTTTATACATAAAAGCCAGTGAAATATGAAAAACAATACAAATACAATTGAAAATGTGCTTGGAAGATTTGAAACAAGTTTTAATTTCTTTAATTATTTGGTCTATAATTATTTCAATATTATATTTATCAATTTTTTTTATCTACCTATAACTGCGTTTAGAATTCTTTTATAGTTTTGCTTTTAGAATTGTTTTATGTCAAAAAATATTATGCCAGTTATGGTTCCAAATAAAAATTATTGATAGAATAAAATGAATTTAACAAAATAAGAAAATTTTATCATAAATTTCGATTAGAGAAATTCATCAAAAGTAATCTTAACGCAAAAAGTATGTTCTTATGTGAAAAAATATTTTTTATCTGTAAATATTTAATGGACAAAACTTTTTCATTCCGTTGAAGTAATATTCCAGATTTTCCCGATTTATTTATAAAAGTTTTTATTTCATTTTTAAAAACAAGGTAAAAAAAAATTTTGGCCGGATAATGTCGGAAATAATTGTTTAAAATATTTCAAATGCGCAGGGTTATAAGTTTAAAAAGCGATAAAAAGCAAGATTTAATATGGGACTAAATGGAAAATATAAATTGATATTCTATCAATCATCATCTTCTTATTCTACCAATAAATAATACAAAAATTCGATTATCAATATTTAATATTACTCTCTTAAAAATTATTGAGTTCCTTTCTCATTTCTGTCACAAGTGAAGGGTAAGTATTTAGGAATTTCTTACCATTTTATATACTTCCTATCATAGATTTATATTTAATAATTTTTAGAATTTATAATTGTAACTATTCCAAAATGAACACTTGAAATTATTAAAGGTTTACTTAAAATTGTGGTATAAAATTGTGAAATTTTTTATTACTTTAATAGTGGAAAATGGAGTGCTTTATTTGTGCTAAGATAAGTCTATACAAAAACAGTGTTGATCATTCTCTTCACTAATTTTTAACCGAGACATGAATCGATTATAGTTTAATCGATTCGTATATAAAAATTCCATAAAATTCTCATAGAAATCTATAGGAATATTTTTTATTTCCCTAGTTCTTTATGTTTTTTAATGTTTTAATACTATCTTCTCGGTTTTTGCTAGCTAACAACAACTTTGGCAAAAAATGAAAACAGACTGGGTTAGCCTTTCAATCTTTGTTATCTATTTGGTTTGCGAATAAAATTAAAAATTAAATAATGGTTTTTTTAAAAACCATGATTGTAAAGTTGATTATTTATTATTTTCTTATATAAAACAAAGTCGGGTTAGTTAGACCATTTATAACGCAAGCACGGTTGGAATGATTTTAATAATCTCTGGGTTGTTGTATATGTCTCCGCTTCGAATAGCAGTTAATAAAATTAGCACATACACGGGTCAGACTTTCAAAATTAATTTATTGTTTTACCTCAATTATCACTTTTCAATTTGGCACAACATTGATGCAATGTTTAGCCCTTAACTAATATCGACTTTATGTGTTTTTCTGTTCTAACATCGCATGCTCCTTACAAATTTGATTATGCCATCATCAACGATTATGATTAATTTTTACATCACGATTTTTTGTATTTCTCGAATAAATAAGAGGAGCTTTAAGAAGTCGCTTATAAATTTCTGGCCATGTAAAAGAATCGATTGAAAAATTGAAAACGATCAAGATTTGGCAACGATAATTTTACTTTCTTTCTTTTATAGTAAAGAATAAAAAAATACAATGATGGTAATAAAACTCAGATAATAGGCATTTGCCCACTAGGAATAAATCGGTTGGATAAAAGTTTCTAATGATTAATCATGATATGTAGATAAAAAAATACAAAATTATTTTTCATAAAAAATAAGAATTATTATTATTTGTATAAAAATTTTTTAGTCAGAACACAAATCAGAGAATATTGAAAGTATTACGTCACTACATGACAAACGCCATGTAAACAACATTACATTTTAATAAAACGAAACAGTTTACTTGATTGCAAGTGCTTAAATTTGTATACACAAACATATTGTAAGTCAAGTTGTGATGTCATTCAAGACGCCATGACGTTCTACATTGTTTTCGAAGTAAATTTGAATCGGGTTTTAAAAATGCAAATAGTTTTTTTTAAATAATACTTTTTTTTTTGTAAATTAGACACTAATACTAATGTAACGTATAAACCAATTTTTCAAATTTAGGGCAAAAGCCTATTACATAAAAATACGATGTTAAAAATGATAAGCTAGATGCTGATCGTTAGTGGGAGTTCAGAATTGACCTTACTATACCAGTTTTTCTCATAGAATTTGCGTTTTCGGTTAAAGGTTAAACATTAATGGCTGTATAATGGTGATAATTTTTGATCAGGTGGTCTTAATAACTTTTCCAAAATCAGCAAATGTTTAGTATTGACTTACCTTTAAAATAAAAAATAAAACTTATTCTAAAGAACAATATAGATAATAGTGTATAGTATAACATAAAATATTTATGCATATATTACGAAGTTCTACGACCTTTTAAGCAACATAATGCTCTAGGTATACTAAAACCTTTTTCTTGATGTACTTGATTATTCGATGTTAAATTTTTATTACCACTACACTCACTAACACTAGTACCAACTGTACTTGAAATTTTTTTATTTATTTTACTACTATTTTCATTACATTGAACAACAATGTCACTAGGATTATCAACAATAATATCATTTAAGACACTATTTTTTCTTTTAATTTTTTCACTAATATCAATTTTTTCATCACAACTAATAATTTCATCGGGATTGACAATCGATGCACCAGGTGATGGTGAAGATGATTTTCGATTATATTGGACCTTTGTTTGTAATTGACGACTACTACTTGATATTTCTTCTAAATGTGGTTTATTTATAATAATTTCATATTCAGTATTACGTCGATATGGTGATGGTTCTATGGTTATTTGATGTGTGGTAATTTTATTAATATTATGATGGTCATCATCTTCAGACGAACAACATTTTTGATCATCATCAACGGTTGAAGTTGTACCCGGTACCGGATCTCATGTGTCATCAGCAGCTTTTTCTGTGAGAATATTCTCTTTTTCAAAATTTAACGATGGTAACATATTCGCGGAGATGGTCTGTTGAACATCATATTCCATTCCAATTGAATCAGTGCACGTATGCATTAAAGTAAAAGGTAATTTTAAGGACACCTCCGTTACGGTTACAACACTTATGATTAATTTTATTTTCACATAATATGATACGTAAATTGCAAACACGTTGCGTTCACTAGGCGTTCCATCTGATGATGTAGGTGTTACTGTGGATGCTAAGCTTGTGCCCAATTTACTATAACTATCTTCCAATGCGATCCAATTTTTTGTCGAACTACGTACAGGTTTCAATGCATATGTTTTGGTATATGTAGTGTTGGGTTGAATGGGACAACCTTCTTTCGAATCAATATTTGCTACCACATTCTTGAATTTACCATTAGAAAACATACACACATCGACATGTTGAACTATAAATGCCTGTAACAGAAGGAAACTTTTTTAGTCAAACTTTTGCTTGCAGGTAGATTAGTGAAAATACTTTTGTAGTTTGGAAATTGTCCTGGAGAGTGGAATCTCCACAAGCAATTTCCCCTTTAACGACTTTCAATTTCAAGCATAAGAAATTAAATGGTCTGTATAAGAGACGCCACTTCACTTAAGATATTCCACTTCAACATCTAAGTAAATGTATCAAAGATTATGATGGGGCTCACCTTAATTCGTCGAACAGTTTTATGGCTACGATTATTTACTTGAATGTTGACAAACACTGATTCGCCATGTGAATAAATTGACTTGTCTAATGATCCTTCTAGTTCAATTTGACCTTCTGACATCATGAAAGTCTTCACAATTGTTCCTGAAAATGAAATAACATGTATTAATTTAGTGAATAATTTTTTCGTAAAAAGTCCATCATAATAGTATAAACAATTTGAAAAAAATGGGAAATAAGTAACTATTAGTTGATATTTTATTGAATGATTTTGGAAATAAATTCTACTAGGGAAATGGCTCAATCTGCGCCCGACTGCACGGAGGTCATAATTTGGATAACGTCGAAATTGAAGGGGGTGAAAAGAATTTTGAAGAAGAAGTGCTAACAAAGCCATTCTTTGCCCGTTTAATGGGCACCGTAAGGTGAAGGAGAACAATAAGGCAGATAAATTGCCCAATACAATATTCTCACCAACAGTGTATTAAAGAAAATCGTCGTTTTGCATGTCCCATCGCCATTTCCGAAAATGTTACCATGAATGGAATGTTTTTGGACGAAAAAGCATTTGTTGAAGAAAATAAAAGAAACATAATTGCCTTGGATACTGCTTTTTTAAAGGGAATATTTTTAAATTGAAATTAAACACATAATAAGTGAAATTACGTACGTACGACACCCTAAAATCGTACTTGAAACGTATCTTAGAACACTCTCCATTAAACTACCTTTTTCCTTAGATCCTTCTCTAAACTGAACCGGTTTTGAGTATCGTCGGTCGTGAGGCATCATCAATGCGCCAGTCATTAATAGAAACAAAAAAATATTATGAAATTTCCAAAAGACCTCTCACAAAGAATGGACCAATGCTAAACACAATTTAAATAAATTTCGTAACAGAGATATGTTATGAAAAACTGGAGTAGAGAAAATCAGTGAGCTGAAATTGCTGGGACGTTTGCTGGGAATGAATGGGCATCTGACGCGTCTAAATAATGTTAGGTGTGCGAAGATTATTCCTTCATAAAGACAGTGGCTTGACCCAGGAATCGGTTCCATGACATCATAGTTCATAGTTCATATATAATTTTAGTTTGACATAAAACAGGTTTAAAAAACATTTAAAGGTTTATTTAATAACTTCATAATATGTAAATCAATTATATGAAATTTGATATAATTTGTTTTTTCAATAGTGAATGTGAAAGTCATTAAATTTTATGATCAATTTCAAGCAAAAAGTACATATTTATCATACATGTATTACGTATACGTGTATGATATGTTAAATGATAGCATCAGCTCATACTCAACTCAATATTACCCATTATTATATTAAAATTGATACCATAAATTGAATGTGTACTTAATAGACTACAAGCCCATGCAAAAATTTTCGTGTGAAATGATCTACCAGGAATCGTGTTGACAATGATGGTCATATATGCAAAAGTAAATTTAAGCAACATGGCGTTAGCTTTGCGTGGTTTATACGAGTACAGGTGAGAATTGAATGTCACACCTCTTGTACCAACAAATATGTACGGCGTTGCTGTATACTAACTCTATATAAGTATTCGAAGCAAATTACATAAACGCCGTACAAAAATAAATCCGGTAACTTCAATACCGCAAGTTAAAAAAAAAATTTTATCTCCTGTAAATTTCCAAAGCCGTGATTTATATTTGTACGGCATTTATGTAATTCGCTTCGAATACTTATACAGACTTAGTATCCAGCAACGCCGTACATCTTTGCTGGTGCAGGGGTGAGATATCAAGGGGTATGCCGTTCAAATTCTCTTCAGTACTCACCTGTACCTCGCAAAACTGACGCCATGGTGCTTAAACTTACTTTTACATATAGGAGTATTTTTTCAATATTGTGATTCTTGGTGGGTCATTTCACCCGAAAAACTTTAGCATGGACATGTGGTCTATAAATGTTTATACATTCAATAGATATTTGATGTCCTCTGTCCAATGTCTTGTCAAAAATATGAGTCAGCTATAAAATGTACAATAAATTGATACGAAAATCTTTTGTTTGAATACTCAGGGAGTAATAATTTCTAGTTTAAACCTTAGAAAAATTACAAAATCGGAGAGTATGGAAATCTCTGGTTTAAACAAATTTTTAACAAACTATTTAGATTTTTTTTAAATAAAAATTACGCGCCATTTTTTAGGTGTATGTAAATGAAATACTTTAATAAAACATACAAGTGTAATATATAGAAATTCTAAATAAACAAATATAAATCTGTTTAAAATACGGGAAATTTTTTACCGGAGATTTAATTTATCGTCCAAATAACAGTCCAAAACCAGGGAGGTGGCAATCCTCAATTTATGCGACTATTTTCCTAGAGTCTTCACTTTTAAAATTAATTCATGATTAAATCTATATTTATATCAAAGTATCGACTTAAAATTTTCGAAAAATGACATTGGAAACTGATTGACCAAGTTAGGCAATGACCTGATTCAATTCTAATGTTCTCATGTCTGAATATCAAACTCATCAATTTCTGAGCTGTTGTGGAGCTGAAACGTGGGCACATAAAATTGCTTTGTTACAAAAAATAAATAATAAGGCCACAATCTCAACGAGTTTTCCTGTTGGTATATTTCGGACTTTAATAATAAAAATAACTGAAACTGGAGATTTTAATGTTATTGTTTTAAATGTATCAAGTGTTCAAGAAAATTTGTGTTGGGATATGTATTAAGACTACTTTTTTCGTTAATTTTTGTTTCTAAATTAGCAGTTATTTAACTTAGATTTAATAAATGTTGATAGAATAACATGATCTTCCATTATTAAAGCGACTTTTTAAACTAATTCTGGACGGTATAAATGAATATAGGAAGTAAACTTTAAAGCCGTAAAAAACTGAAAAATAGCATTGTTCTAGCTATAGAGTAATTTACTTTTAATAGCATTTTTCAGTTTTAATCAAAACGCATAGAATAAGAAACAAATATGTTATGGAAACAAACTATCGTTTTGTATGTAGCCACTCTTTAATGACGTATTTCTTTTAAGGTAAGTTTAATTTCTTTTAAGGTAAACAAAATGTTTCATAAAAAAGTTATTCGTATTACATATGGCATCTCCGAAGCAGCTTTGATGGGACTTTGACCTTGAAGGTTAAAAGTGAACTCGTTTTCATTTCGGGTAAGCGATAGAAGGCAACTTTAAACTAGAAATATTTTCCATATATCTACACCCAACTAATGTTCTTTCTTTAAACATTTCTTTTGAAATATAAATAGATTTGCAAATTGAATGAAAAAATGTATCTATACATGAAAGTATCTCAGAATTTCATAACTCTGTTTGGTTATGAGATAAGGCTTTCGGGATACCACTTTAAATGTAAATGTTTCTTTTAGCTACAACGTCCCCATAATTAACAATTGGATTTAAAACTTTTAATTTTGGAGCACAAGTTTAACTGTGCTAGGAAATTTTTATATTTGAATAACTGTCCGAAAAAACGTTTAAAAAATGGTTTTTATAAAGAAAAACTTGCTAATATAAAGCTTATCAGCTTATCAACGAAAACAAGTTGACTCTTAACTGGCCTTGAAGTTCAATTCTGTGAAATTTCCTTCCCATTTTGATACGAACAAATTTTACTTGTTACATTTTTCTGTAGCTTATTTACCTTGAAATAAAGATCTAATTAAAAAGTGGCTTAGGGCTTCTGGGACAAACTGTAGTATATTCTATTTAATTTTATAAAACAGAACTCTTCGAATGAGAATACTATAATATGTACGTGATTTATTAACGAAATACCTGTGAAAACTCTTTATTATTATCGCTTTATTAAATCTTTCAACCAAATACACATAGAGAAAAAAGGTCAAAATTTATTACCTATAATAAGTATATTATGTCCAGTAATAAATTCAATCAAAATTATATTTTATTACACATTCTAATAACGATTAATTGTCAAAATAATTGATGGGTAAGTATAAATGCCTTTTATATCATTCTGATATTATTATTAATATCATTTTAATTGTAACATTTCATTACGAAATTAAATTGATTTATTTAATTATTTCCTAATGACCTGGAAAGTGTTTGAAATGTCTGAAATTAGGTATATTTTATTTAAAACGATTTCTCTAAATGTAGACCAATAAAGAAAAAACCACGTATGCCCTTCCGGATTATTTTAAAATTTGAAATGTATTGATTTATGATTACTAGGTAAACAGAACAATAGGTTAAGGATTCATGTCTTTTGAACTTAATGCCAGACAAAAGAAAAAGAAGGGAAGATGTTATGGGAAATCCGGTGTATGTTGTTTTCAAATATGTTTGTTGACAAATTGTTTTGCTATTATTTATGTATTTATAATTTTAAAAAAATTTAGTTTTTTAAAATTAGAAATCACGTCTACGACCTCATTGAGAATACAATTAATATATCAAAATAATAAACTAAAGATCGCTCGGTAGTTGTCACTTTTTTTAGTAAAACCCCATCCGCCAAACACGCGATAAGAAATATAATTCCAAAAAAAATGAATGAAATGCTGTTTCTTGAAAAGTTCATACAAATACTGCAAAAGTAGAGAAAAATGTATAAAAACAACTAAAAAAAAAAAAAAATTAGCCAACGTGAAATGGTTAGTAAGTGTTCTTTGAAAAAATCATTCAATTGGAGAAGTTAATTTCACACTTCGCATTGGACTGAAAGTTTGGGTATACTATTTGAATACTACTTATATTAGCATCAGCTTGAACTACGTTAAAAGATTGTAAAATATGAAAGCATGAAGTATAAAAAATAAGGCAGAAAGAAAAATGTGCGCTTAATTTGGTGAAATAAGAATTGCTGCATTTGATTTAAAAGTAGTATTTGACAAGAAACATTTATAGATGGTTGCAATTATAGATTAGAAAGTCAGGTGAAAATTGAAAAATATTCCAATAATGAATGAATAGTCTAAGATTGTGACCACGAGCGACGAACGCAACATTGTCAAAAATCGAAAAAACCGTGAAAATATTGAAAACTCTTTTTGCAGATTTTTACGATTATAACCCAATAAAGGACCAGTTTTTGATAGTATGTTTCCAAGACGTTTTTAAATTAGAATAAATTTGCAGACCCAAGAGTTTCCGAGTTAAGGCCTTTCAAAGTTTATCATTTTTTCGGAAATTTTGCAATATTCTGTCATTCTGACATAAACCAAAGTAGGCAATTCTAGTCTCATATTGTAGCAAATTTAGTCTTCTTCAAAAACGTCTTGAAAAACAACCATCAGAAACTAGTCCTTTAGGGCTATAATCGCCAAAATCTGGAAAAAGCCGTAATTTTCACTGTTTTTTCGATTTTTGACAAAGATGCGTTTGGCGTTCAAGGTCATAAACTTGTATTATTCATTAGACCAACATCATAAACAAGTCTGCAAATCAGAACTACCGGACTTGCCGCTAGCTCTGACGTATAAAGTTACTGGACTAAAAATAAAACCTTGTCATATTATAAAATACCTACTCACCTTTAGGTTTTGGTACACTATCATTTAACTTTTCAATATCACTTTGTATATCCCTAAATTGTTGTTGCTTATCAGACTTTGTTGATCCAGTCAATGTGGTATTTCGATTTAAATTTGATTCTTTTAATAACTGTTGATTTGTGGATGTTGGCATATTATCAACATTTTTCGTTGGCGTACTATCCGTTAAACATGAATGTAATGTAATTGTTGATGCTTGATGACTTTTTGATTTTTTCGAAGATTTTTTACGTTTCATTGTACTCTCTTTTGAACTAGAATTTTCTATATCGTCTATATTCGATTGAATTTTTTGATCAGCTAAGAATTTTTTCGATTTTTGTTGCGTGGTGCTTGGAGGTTTATCTTCCGTGTTACTATAGAAAACATTTCCCGTTGTACCCGGATTATATAGAGCTGGAGCTGGTGGTATTGCGGCATGTTGCAACACACGTAAGCCCATTCGTACTGTTGAGCGTTTCTGTAATTTTTCATCAGCTCGTTCAGCTGAAACAAACAAATTGTCTAAATGATTGAATTGTTTTGAAGAACTATTATACATAATATTAAATTACGGGAAATCGACAAAACCGAAAAAAAATTCATTTGGAGATTTTTTTTGCAACTTGTGAAGGTTACTTAACCGAACGATGAACCGGTAATGGCTTAAAACGGTTTCGTTATCGATATAGGGAATTAGCTGAAATTATGTCCAAACTGTGAGTTTAATGCAAAAATATTTAACGCCATAAAACTGCAACAAAGTTTCCAATTTATCTGTTATATTGATGAAAACCATATGGTATCTGGTATCTGTTATGTTGACGAAAACCATCAGGAATGATGGTATTCACGTTTATAAAAAACAAGCGTCATGATATCCTGGATTTCGTATGACCCAAAAGAGGAACAAGCAATTTTTTATTGCAAAATGCACACACTTAACTTGGCCCATATGTTATGGTGATCTCCTTATCTTTTTTTCTTTTTTTAATTTTTTTTTTGGTAACGGTGGCACAGAAAATTTGTTGTTGGAAACTTTTTAACCTGAAAATCAAGTTAAAAAGTTTTCAGCAAGAAAATTTTTAACCAGCAAATTCTCAAAAGAGTATAGGTTTTTATTTACAGATTCTTATTTTATATTGAAAAACAAATAAAAAAGCAAACGATTTTTTTAACTACAGATGGGTTTTTTGCGGCAAAGCATAAGAATCTAAACTAAAAATATGTAGTTCCATTTCAAGAAATTAAACTTGGTTCCTGTTTGACTGAGGACGTTCCCATATATAAAAAAAACTAAATACAGTATTTTCATTACCCCTAAAAATGAGTTGCTACACTTTAACGCGTTTTTTTTATTAGCCATTCCTCATTCAAAATACAAGAAATAGAAATTTTTTTAAATGGCTTGAATATTAGGCAGATTAAAATTTTTATATCAAGTGTTGTAGAATAGCATATTACACATCTAGGGGGCAAAAGTAAAGAATGTCTCAGATTTTATGTTCATTGTCGCCCGAGGAGAAGAAGAGGGAGACAAACATGAGATCTTAGACATTCTTTACTTGCTCCCGTGGTGTGTATACAATTTTTCTGCCCGGCGAAAGCAGAAAGTGGCAACTTCGTTTTGCATACCGGGACGAAAGTTTACACTTTCTGCACGGAGGTAAGAAAAATAAAATTATTATAATACCAGAAGTTCTCTTAATATTCTTTCTAATATACGTTCAAGGTTTTTAAAATGCCTCTGTCAATATGAAACTTTAAATTATGTAAAAATTTTTTTTTTCCTACGTTGCTTACCATTAAAAGTTTAACTAGGCTATTCATAATCGAGCAACTGTCAAAATTACAAGCGATAATTTTCATTTCTCTGTAATAGTAAATCGGATTAAAAAATTGTAAAGAACTTTTCAAATCGTATCGCTATATCACCCTGTTCTTCTAAGTAAATAGTTTCGGAATATTCTATATATGATTATTATTAGATATTATTATTATAATCAGAAATTATGTATTTAATGAATTAGTGCAGTTATAGTAAAATAAACAATAAAATTGCCTAGGGCTCAAATATGGTAAAGTGAACGATTGTAAATATAATTTTTGGTTTTGAATGCAAAGTTATTAATTATTATTAGTTTAAATTCGTTATTTTATTAAAATTATTGTTTCAATTTGTAATCATATTATTAATTAGTTTGAAATAATAGCATTAATTAATTTCACAACAGCTGCTCTCTTGTTTAAATAACGTCATTCATCAAATAAGCATGACTTATAAGGGATTTTTATAGTCCGGTATGGTCCGTCTTTCATTTTTCTTTTTCCACACCGACCATTATATTCGATTAGAAAATCTATGAGACCGTTTCCAAGTAGATTTAGATAACCTATATAGCTATTCATAACACAACTTTAAATTAAAAACCTTCAAATAAAATGTTTGCTTCTTAATGTCAATGGTTAAAATTGAGCTAATCATTATTTGCTGACTAGGTATATGACGCTTTTTACCCGACTGTCAAGAAGTGGTTATGTTTTTCACATGTATTTTGTATGTATGTTTATAAATTTCGTTAATATCTCGTATCTTCCGAACGGCTTAATGGATTTCATAATTTAAGGCATCGTTATATTTGCCTCAAAAAACCAAGTGTTCTTAGATTTGAAAACCAAAAGGTTTTTGAAAAACAAAACATAATGACGAATTTCTGAAGCGAAATAGTAATACGTTAATTAGAAATATTAATTATCGAGTAGGGTATCAGAATAAAGGAAATTAAACGGAGATTACAAAAATATATATAAGTTATATATTTAAGTTTAATTAGGAATAATAAATTGATTTAAAAGTTTTAATAGAGTATGGTGAGAGTTAGTGCTGGGACACTAGAAAGTATAAAATAAAATTTAAAAAAACCCGGCTACGTTGAATAAAATCTGAAAAGAGACAAACAAGTCCAGTAAATTACGTAGCGACTTTAACAGTTGGTATCCATTGAAATATAGACCAACTGAAATCATCCCAATAATGGGCCCCGACTGTTAAAGTTGCTATGTAAACTACTTGACTTATTTCTTTCTTTTCAGATTATTTAACGCGGTCAGGTTTTTTATTTTTTTTTATTATTTTATTTACCTTATATTAATTTTAAATGGCTGCTTCACCCAAAATTTCACCTTCTTATGGGTGATATGCGTAATGTATTTCCCCCTCAAATGAGTCAACTTTCGTACATAATATATATATATATTTTTAAAATGTAACCCTGAAAACAAAAATACCACCAGCTGGGTTTATTAAAAAAACAATAAAACAAAAACAGCAGAGCAATGGGAATGTCATCACCCCGCCCCGAGAAAAAAATGTCCAGCGAAAGTGATTTTATTGCAAATATAATTACGTAATACAATGCCCCATGCTTGAGGTTTGTGTGCCAAATTAGAATTTGTCTACGCAATCGTTTTAGCAATATTCACAACAAAATTATTTTCCCTAAGCAACCGTTTTAGCAATATTCACAATAAAATTCTTCTGCCTAAACAACCGTTTTAGCAATATTCACAATAAGATTCTTTTGTGAAATTCCATTGCCTCGCCTCGTTTCAAGAAAAAGACGTTTTCCTGGCTACTATTTGATGAAATTCTGCTGTTATAACTTGGACATATATTAAAAGTTTACGTAGCGCACACGAGTGTAGCCTTAGACACAACTACTATATTGTTTTGTTAATCAAGTGTTTACATTTAGAGTAAATATATTTTAATTATTAAATAGTAGTCAATAATATTAATAATAAATTACTGTTTCTACTCTAGTTATACCATGTATATATGAAATATACATATAGTATATTAAGTTTAGTCCCAAGTTTGTAACGCTTAAAAATAATGATGCTAGGAAAAAAATTTTGTCATAGGTGTTCATAAAATCACCTAATTACTCCATTTCCGGTTGTCCGCCCGTCCGTCTGTGGACACGATAACTCAAAAACGAAAAAAGATATCGAGCTGAAATTTGTACAGCGTACTCAGGACGTAAAAAGCGAGGTCAAGTTCGTAAATGAGCATCATAGGTCAATTGGGTCTTGTAATCTTGTAAACCGTTAGAGATAGAACAAAAGTTTAAATATAAAAAATGTTCCTTATTAAAAATTAAACAACTTTTGTTTGAAACATTGTTTCGTTAACATCACTGTTTACCCGTGAGGGCGCCAATTAGGCGGAAATTTTATAATATGTACTATACTTGATTATCAGTTATGTATGAGTCACATGTTTGTATGTGTAATGTGATAAAGAAATCAACACTGACTATGCATGGTATTTCAACAATTAACTCAGTCAATTGTTTGTTTTCACTTGTTATACAAATAAAATAGGTATAGTATTAGAACAAATAAATACTAATAACGTTTTCAGAAATGCATTAATTTATAGATTGTATTTCTAATTACCATTAAACAAGGTGACCTAAAATTTTTCTAATCCTCTACGTAAGTCAATTGGGGATATTTTAATTATACACGAAAAGGGAGGTGAACGTTGCATCAGGTATTTGTTTTTTTATATTCGCATATTTTTTGTATTCGCTTTGGTTCGGATCATTTTTTCGTTAACATCACTGGTTTTTGAAAATTTAAGAAAAATTATTTTCCACAAATTTTTTTCGTTTTTCCAGAATCTTTTACAAGGCCACTAGTTGAAGCTACCTCCAAACTTTCAAATCACTATCTTTTATTGTTTTGAAGAAAATGAACACCAAAATTTTTCCCTAATTTGCGCCTTCATGGGTAAACAGTGATGTTTACGAAAAAATGTTTCAAACAAAAGCTGTTAATTTTTTTATAAGAAACATTTCTTACTCTTAAACTTTTGTTCTGTCTCTAACGGCTTACAAGATGAAATTTAGCGAAAACTTTAAAAATAGACTTTGAAAAGCTGTATTTCCGAAACTATCGGTTTTATAAAAACCGGTTTGATCTCAAATTGTTGCAAATTTTATCTTTTTTAAAAATATACAAGTTTTTGATGAAAAACCAGTCCTTCCAGATCAAAATAGCCAAAAACTCTCCCGAGGTCGAAAACTTGTATTTAACATTACCTTTACATTGCATACAACATATAAAAAAAAATGCCTGATTTGATGCAAGGTTCAATGTTTAATTTGATTGAATTATAAATTTATTTTTGTATTTTAATTTCATATTTAGGTAGGTACAAATAATGTAATAATCATATTTACAAGTATTGAAAAATGGAATAAACTTTGAAAAGATAAAAGTTATAAATATAAAAAGTTTAAAATCTAAAGTTACTTAGTTAACGAAATTCAAATAAAATTAAAAATGTTTAATTTAAGCAATTTAAATAGAGAAATAATAAGCGGATTCTATTTAGGTATACTTTTTTAAATGGATAAGGGGCCGAAACACTCGAAGGGGAGTTTTAAGTTTTGAGACACCTTGTAAATATTAAAATAGCTCTGTTATTGACTACAAATGACAGGCAACAACACGGTGTTTTAACTATTAAAGCGTGAAATACAGTATTGACTGATTTTGCCATTTTGTTCCCTCATTTTTTCACGTCTGCCATGAAGGGGACTCAAATTTATTTCTGTGATGTTTATTATGTGGATAAAGTTAGTAAAGTGACCTATTATTAACGAACCTAACAATAGTTAAAGACGGGATCTGTAAAGGTACAAGGGTTGCTAGTGACAAGAGAGTTGCTAATTACAAAAGTATACATAAGTGTTGTACAAAAGTGCGAATACTTTCTGCATTTTAGAATTTTGTGAAACTTTAAAATGCATATCCTGAATCCCAAAAACAATATTGGTCAGTGATTTGTCCAAGCCTAAAGGCTAGAAAAATTGAAACTTTAGCCACGCAATTAATTTTCCAAACTTTTCCTAATGTTAGTTAACATTGCAATACCCTTCAATACTCTAGAGCAGAAGCGAGGATATGTTGCTCCCAATTTTTTCAAAATCTCCTTTTTTACTTTTGCCTTAAGCAATCTTAAAAGGCGCAAGTTCGTGCAAGATATTCTTTCACAAGCATATTATAGAATAGTGATATTTTGCTTTGCTACAAAAAATTTTGCCCGACAAAATATGAAACATAAACAAAAAGCTTTAAGTATGATAAACTTGGCACTTTTTTGAAAGACATTGTTGATTTAGATCTTCATTATTTTTCGATGATTTAATTAGAAAAAAATTTACCAATAAAGTAGCACCAACAAAAGAAAAATAAAATGTAATTGAATATAAAACTATCACTGTTTTATCAACGTTCTTTTAAATACCATCTTGTGTTCAATGATGATCGTGAATGAATATGTTACATGGTTAGAAAAAAACGTATAAGAAGCAACAAGTATTAAACCGTAGTAGAACTATGAAATAAGAAGTATTTTCTTCTATAGATTATTATATTAAACTACTATGTTCAGTGTACACATCACAAAAAAAGTGTGGCAAACTAATTATAAATCAGGCGTATTCCAGTATGTTTGTAGTTTTTTGAAGATTGCTTTATAACAAAAAAGTGCCTTAACGTAAACGGCTCCTTTTTTAGAGTAATCGGTATTTCCAAGCAATGCCTAGTGAGCTCATTAACGCCAGCATCGTAACAATTCTGTGCCACTTTGTTTCTTTTGATAGTAATGGAAAGCCAGTACTACTATCATTTTTGATTGTTTCCAAAAATTTGAGAACGTATTTCGTATACGACGTATTTCCTAAAACTTTTATCTCCTCTCCTGTAACTAACGTGTGAGGTTCTTTCTTTCTCCGATTGCACACAATAATTTTTTCATGCGTTTGTCGGAAATTTTAAAAAAGAAAAAATTCTAAATAATGTTAAGATGATTCTTGCAACAATACAAAAGTAAATAATTTGAAATATTCTTTAATACATAGATAGACCACAAATTAAATGATTTGATTATACTTGAACCCTTAAATAATAATTTTAAACCCTTTGTAGGAAAGAGATGCCTTTTTCATTTGAACAATTTGTCGGTGTAGTACATACGAAGGGCCATACCTAAGTTTGGATAGACATTTTTGCTACGCTTCAGAATCTGATTTTACCAAAATTCTTCCTGATGAAATGTACCTTTTGCTGCTTGAGTTAGTACATGTGTAATTTTAATAGAAGTTGCACTAGAATAGACGCATTTTGCTAAGTTTTTAATATTAAAAATAAAAAAACTTCAACCAAATTATTTATACTAATTTAATTAATATCTACAACCTTTTGCGTAACTCACTCACGTACTCATATATTTTGGTATAAGGAACATATGCATACGCATTACAAACTTTGCATACTGTGACGACTTTCTACCGAATTTGGGGTTCCGAAAAGTTGTTTCGAACAAAAGTTGCTTGTTTTTTTAATAATAGTTTGGCTATTTATAGTTTCACTTTCTCTGTAACCGATTGTGAGAGAAACTGACAAAAATATAAAACAGAACTGTTATACAAAACTTCTAAAGCCTATATCTCTGCGAAGGAGTACTTCCGGACACATATGTGTTGTTTTTCACACGGAAATGTTTGTTTTAGTGTACATTATTACCTAATAGAATATAAATAATTTTGCCTTATACAAATTCGCGGTATACAATTTTTAACTTACAAGCTAGAAGCATATAGGTACTGGCTAAGATGTTACAATATGAATTTAACATATACGATAGACAAAACCAAATTTTCGCACAACTCAAGTTACAGTTTCAATTTATTCCACTAATTCCATACTCAAGCCACAGTTCCAGTTTAACTTTATTACAGCCTCAGTTTTACTTTATTACAAAATTTACCTTTATCTATCCCCCAAAATCAAATAAAATTAATATTAATATTTTTATTTCCTTAATAAGACCCTCTTCCACAATCAGGAATGTTTTGATGACATAACATGATGCATACAAAAATGTTCATAGTGTTAATAACAATCGATATTTTTGACTGGTATGCTCGATTGTCATTCTTGATTGACCGGCTTGGTGTATTCAATTAATGAAAGTTCATTTTTACAAAATGCCTAGTCTAATATTCTAAACTAAAAATTATGTTACTATTGGCTTTCTACATAAACACTTGACACATTCACACAATGATTAATTCCCAAAGACCAGCAATTGAAAATAGGTATAGATAGATACATAGATAATATGTCAGAAAAAATGTCTTTTATCTACGTCAGTGAGATAAAAAGTACTTTTCGCACTCAGGATGCGTGGGGAAATAGTTTATTATTGCACTAGGGTGGTAATGAATTCATTATCGCACGAGTATCGCAATGAATTCATTCATTTCCTTACTCCAAATTACTGTCAAAATGTAAACTAATAACAAGTTATTATAGTAACTTGTCTCATTTTCAATTTCTCTCAGTAAGCCATTACAAATTTCAAATAATAATAATTAACGTTTATTTTCACATTTTAGAGGCGTGGGTAAAGTTTTGTACGATACTAGTGTGTTAACTGTCCAACTCGTGCTACACTCTCGTTGAGCAAATTAGGTAGGTATAGTAGGCGTGCGTTAATAATGATGTTATCCCGTTAGTATCATAATAACTAAAACGTTTTATTTTATTTTATTTTATTTCAGATACATCTTATAAAATAATTTTACTATATTTTCTCAGTGGTGGATAGTAAATAAACAGCAGTAGGTATAAGAGCCTTCGATATCCAATTTTGATGGAATGAAAAATTTCTTGCGTTTGTGTAAATCAACAAGACAATGATCTTTGTGTCTTGAATTTAGGCTACTATATGTGTCTTAAACTTAGTATAGAGTGCAATTTTTCAGTTTATATTAGCCAAATGGAAATATTTAGTATGTAATAAATAATGGCGTAAAACTAATTTTAATCATCAACGTCAAACCCAAAATTTGGAATTTCTCGGTAAAAAATTTTAAAATTAAAATATTTTTCTGTATCTAGATATAAAATTTTACTATTCAATGGAAAATAAAGTTCATTTATCATAAGTATTTAGAAATAAACTGTACAATTTAATTCTTTGATCAAATGTTGAAATAATATTTGGAATATCTTTAGTTGAAATTGTTTTTAGAAAAATACAATTTTTAAACAAATTATTATCCATGGGAAGTACTCTATATGGACAGTTTTTGGTCTGGCTAGTTGTTCTATTTTTACAGTTTTACAATTACATCATAACATGAATGGAGCCTAAATTTCCCTGTCGTTTTTACTCTCTTTCTTTAAACTCGTAGTATCTGCGTGTCTTCTTGTTTACCGAAAAAACTTTGGATCGATTTTTAACCCTTTTCCCCGTGATCCAATCGAGCTGGAACTTTGCAGGCAAACTCGTGGCTACGATAAAAATTTTCTTTTAAAAAGATTTAAAAGAAGGGAGTATGATAAAAACTTGATTTTTATGGGTCAGTCTTTTATTCCGCTAAATATCAAAAACAGCCTGTGTATGATTATCATATGCAAGACAGAAACATTGATCACATACCGGAGATACTAAAATAATTTTTGTCACGTTCTTTACCATCGACTGGACATGAAGTTTTCAACACATCGAAAAAAATTTCTAATTTGTAACATAAAACTTATTTTTCTAAAGAATTCAAAAAATAAATTTATAAACGTGATAATAATGAATAAATATTTACAGCCTTGAAGTAAACCCGTATGTTACATTTAATGTTATTAAATTTGACAACAACGTTCACCATTTGACAACATGTATAATAGTATCATTGTGTAAAACAATTGCGGTTTACCGCTCTCCCTCCGACGGTGAATGATACGGTCGATGCGCGATAACCGGCGGCCATTTTCTCTCATACACATACCTGAAGATAATAACAAACAACAACAGTAGTGATTGTAATTGTATGCTAAAATGTTTTTGTAGAAACGGTTGGTGAATTAATTATTCAATTCAATTTTCTATTTATAGAAATATAAAAAGAATATCATTTATATTATTTTTTGTTATTTATAAATTCACTTTATTTTTTTACAGTTAAAAAAGAAAAAAAACATTTCTTTGTACGAATGGTGATGATGATAAGCGGTTAATATAGCGACTGAATTTTATGTTGTATTATTTGTTTTGCTCTTATCTGATTTAATAATAACGTGTGTTTGGTATTAAATAAGTAAACAACACTGTTTGGGTCTTTTTTTTCGAAAGGTAGGTATTTTTTGCTGTGTTCCAATAATATTAATCGCCCTATTAGCTCAGTTGGTGGTTAAGACGTGACCCATTCCGTCCGCGCTTGCTTAGGGTAGCGGGTTCGATTCTCACCGTCGCAACAGAATTAATTTAATTCAAAGTTGTGATATGGGCTGGTGTAGTGCATTGTATATGCATGAAGGAGGTGCACTCAGCCTGTGAAATTGAGGAGCTGATAAATGAAATTATCAGCGGAAAGGTGGTAAAACACATATGGTATCACAATTGGCTCTATAGCCTAAGTTTGCCCTTCACGGAAAGCCAATATAACCTAATCTAACCTAACCTAACCTAATCATAAGATTATATTCCCCAAGTATCCCAAGTATGTTTGGATGAATAATAGTACAAGGATGAATATTAAGATTTACATATTATTAGCCATTACCTAAAAATCGCATGCTTTACTTAACAAAGTATTCTGAGTAGGTATAGACTGAGTAGCCTAGAGTAACAGCCTTAACGTGCGGCGATATTTGAAAGAGAATATTTAATCACTAAGATTTCTATTAATACTATGTTTGCTTCTACTCATTCTGACTCTTGCGTAATAAAACATCTAACTCATATTTAATACAACTTCTGACTCATGTGTAACACATTATTGCTTTTAGATCCAAAATATTCCCCGATTGTTTGATGACCCAATTTTATCATGTACGGCCAGAACACGCGATGGCCTCAGATCTTTGGCATACAAAATCTCAAATACAGCAAGTTAGTTTTCTTCTTTTATAAGAGAATAAAAGCAAAATAAAAAGAGTTTGTTAAAATATCGCCAGTCTGCCGGATACTGGCTCTTAGGCTTTGGATGATATTTTTACCATAGTTATTTCATTAATCAAACAAAACCACATACTGTTGAAGGAGTTCATAATGCGAACTTAGTGGCCACTAAAGCGCCAACTGTACTACGCTGTTGTCGTTACGATCGTTACGAATTTTGGAATACGAATTTGGACGAATTTGGAATGGTATACTTCTAAAAATTGTGAATGATCATTAAATTAATTTTTTTTTCTTAATTGTATAAGACATTTTTATATTAATAATACATGTTTTCTAGAAAGAAGGTGGTGAAACGCGTTACGCCTCTTAAAAATGAATGAAGGACGACGATTCATTGCAGAAGTGAAAAAGCACGAATGCTTATGGCAAACGTCGCATGTAGCGTATGGCGATAAAGATGTTAAAACTAAAGCATGGCAGCAGGTATTAGAAACATTATATCCTGAATGGGATACTTTACCCATTGAAGATAAAATGAATAAAGGTAAATAATATTGTTCAACTAACAAAAATAATTGTACTTGTAGTGTTATAATATTGTTTTCAAAATTTCTTTTACTAATACCTCTTTCTATTACTAAGTAGTGCAAGAGAATTAAAGTCTATATTTTTCTGTCTATCTATGTTTTGTATTTTTTCTAGCTCTAGGATAAATAAAATCACGTATATCGTGTAGGCCAAATGAATATTGTGAAAAGTAGTTTCATAATTTCAAAAATAATAGCTTTTCGAAGAAAACTTTCTTATTTTCTGACTAAATTGTTCATTGTACGCGAAAAAATTATTTCTATCCTCAAACTGTTATTTTTGAAAATGTAAACTAAAAATTTTAAATATGCTAAATTTTGGAAAAATTTTCAAACACTATTTGTCATTCATCACGTAAAATCAATATTTATCGATATAATTTTTGAAAACTACCTACCTACCATTAAAATTTCTGAAAATTTCGTTTTAATGCAAAGCTATGTATAATTTTAGATAATGTATTATTAATTCGATTTAGAATAGAAATAGTCATTGTCGCAAGATATTCATGTCATTGTCGCAAGTTTTAATTCTTTAATTTTATATTCTTAAAACTAGTTGTAAAACAAAATATAATGCAATAAATCTACTAATACATACAAAGATAAATCAAAGTGGCAGACTACATTCTTATTCCCTTTTTTGTATTATTTAAATAAATAAAAAAGAATATAATTAAAAATAAATTAATATTATTAAATAGGAAATGATGTACAACGTAGATGGAAAAATATTCGTGATAGTTTCAAAAAAGAATTAAACAAACAACAGCAAGCCAGTAAAAGAAATATAGAGAAACGGAAGAAATATAAATACTTTGATGATTTACTATTTCTTATTCCACAATCGTAAGTAATCTAATTAGTTCAGTCTATAATGAAAAAATAATCCTTAATTGATTGTAATCACTGGATTTGTAAAATTATTATCATTTCAAGAACAAATACAGTGCAGTGTGTTTAGAATACCGATACTTTAAAACAAGCACATAATGACTTGAAATTTGGTCAGTTGACTGCTTTAATGTTACTGGCTTTTTGTAGACAAACCCTTCGCCAATATTTTTATCAGCCTCACAGAATTTACCATTATATTTATGATTGCTAGAACACTTTTATTGTACTTATAAAACTTATAAAACTTTCTCTAAAACTGAAAAGTTGGAAACAAATGGGCTTTCTAATGTGCGCGAACTTTAGCTGCACCATCTTAGAAAACACGAAAATACGACAAAAATAGTAGGAAATTTTTATTGAAACTGTATATAACGTATAGGTTTTTATTTATAGCCTGATAAATCTTGCTGCTCGTATGTTAACAGTGGCAATAAAGTGTTCAGAAAAGTTTCAATAAGGTCGAGTGATCTAATTTAATTTATAAATAGTGTGGGGACACCTAATCATTTATCGATCTCCTATTAGTCCTTAATGAGTTTTATGAGTCTATTTTGACGGGCATAAAGGAGTGGCTATTTTAGTTTCCGGAACAAAAGTTGGACCTCTGACTGAGTTATGGCTTATATGAAGACTCGGAAAACAATATAACAAGCAGTTCACTTAGTTCAATATTTGATTTAAAATACTATTTTTCAATTTTAGAGCAGCTTCTGAAAAATCAATACAAAAAACATTACTAATCAAACAGGAATATAATGTGGACGAAAGTGACGAATGTGATTCTAATGATACACCACCACCAATAAAACAAATGCATCGCGAAAGGGAAGGAATATCAACACCTAATGATTGCGTGGACACTAATAATATAGCCCCATCTTCGTCGTGCGAAAGTAATCAAAAAACTGAATCATTTGAAAAAATCCTTATAGATTTCTCATCAAATTTTGTACAAGAATGTCAACCGGAAAATGTTAGTAATAGTCGAATTGGTACCCAAAGTTTTGAAGATGTTGCATTCTTTATGTCTCTTGTTCCTTCCGTACAAAAATTAAACGATGATCAAAAACTTACTTTTCGAATGGAAGTATTAAATGCATTGAAAAAAGTACGTAATAGTTGCCGTGATGGATACAGTTAAAATGTTTGGAGACAGTGCAATATTTTGAGATAAATTTGTATTAGCAGTTGATCAATACAAACTCTACGTCACATCCTTTTAAGTATGATTGAATTATTACAAAATGTTTGCTTTTTAGCTGTTATTCCTATGGGAAAACTTAATGTAATCTATTTTTTGATTTAATAAAAAATTATTTTGATAAACTTTTGTAATTTTTTCCTTAAAACATTTTTTTTTTAAAAATCTACAGAGATTGTTAAATTTTAAAATGAAATTTTGAATAATACTCTTAATAGGAGTATTAAAACTCCTATATGGTTAGCCACCCATTTGAGCACGTAAGAGGAAAAGTCACGAGAAGAGTGAGATGTAAGTAGGTAGCTTTTACCTGATAATTGCGCGTATAAGACATAATAAACACGAGAACCGCTGCATCGTTCGAAATTCGGCGGACCTCTCTCTCGATTTGCCATATAGGAGGAGTATATAACATATTTGTTTTTTACTTCCAGTCGACTGAAAGTAAAACTTTGAATTAATGCCAAATTTACTGTTAATAAATCCAAATTCTATTATCTAAAAATCCCAAGCATTGGAGAAATATCCAATAATGCCCCACAGCCATGGTGGATTGTATTTGATGGTGTTTTATTTTGGAAATTGTGTTGTTTGATGTTAATTTAGTACGAGTGATTGTAATATGTCGTCAAATTTTATTGATATAATACGCCAGAATGAATTTTTTGTTTTTTCGTGGTGGATGTATAGTATTGTTATTATACATAGTTGTAGGCTGATGTATAATGTATGATGTCCTCCTACGACATAATAGGAGTTAATATGTGTAGTTCCGTATGCACTAGAATTCAATAGATATTATTTGTTATTTCCATAGAATTGTGAGTTGATATTTTCGTTTAGTCGTAAATGTGGCATCCACAATCGTGTTTTGTTTGTATTGGAAGCTTTGTAGTATTTGAAGAGGCATTTTCTATTAGACATTAGAAAAACAATATTCATATCAAAGAACATAAAAATACACTTCACAAGAATAAAAAACGCAACACTTTTGTCTCATTGCTATTCTTTTGGGCTCTACTAGGGTTATTATTTTATGTAAATAAGTGACCTTAAATATTCGCTATTCCAATGTACTCTAATACTTTTCTCATGGCAATATTAAAATTCCTTTAAATTTTGATGTGTGTTCCCTAGCCGCATGAATTTTCTTATCGATATATGGGCTTATTGTCAGCGTACCTTTTATCTTAGAAAAATCAAAAATTATTATGCAACTTTTCAATTACTATAGATTTCAGTACAAAATATGGTAAATTTTGAAAGATTATTTTTTTAGGAATTTTAGGTTCTTCAAATTTTTCATATTTCGAAACAACACAAATTGGAGGGAAGTTTATAAAAAGTATCAACAGTTTTTATAAAAAAAGTGGGACAAAGGCGGTGCGTTGTGACAAGCTTATGTTAGGTGAGGAGAGGTTAGGTAAGGTTAGGTTATATTGGCTGCCTACGAAGGGCACATTTAGACTATAGAGCCCATTGTGATACGATATATGTGTTTTACCACCTTTTGGGCTGATAATTTCATTTATATGTAGCTCAATTATTTTGATAGGCTGAGTGCACCCACTTCATGTATATACCATGTAGTGGTGTGTATATACCTAGATATTCCACGAACAGATATGATTACACTTTATCCACCTTTGTGGTTGGGACAAATAGAACAAACATTTTTACTTTTACAAATAACGTTAATTTCTTTGGCCATCTACTACAAGCTTACTTATTTAATATTAAAATAAGCTTTGGTAGTACCCAAAAGAGACAAGGATAACACAATTTACATCTCTATAAATATTCGATTGTTTAAATGAAACAAAAATGTCGCGTTTTATTTTTCCGAAGTGTATAATATGATTTTCGATATGAATATGAAAAAGCAATTACCAATACGCTGGATGTGCTATTACTGTTGTTGAGAGTGTTAGAGATTGCAAGCGAAATGTGGGTTTATATTTAAACCACAAATAGAGTAATAATAATGTAAAAACAGTATTGAAGTTACATTACGATACGATATATATATAAATGAACTTTACCCTATTGCATTTAGTCCAAGAGACATAGAGAATCCTATACAGGAAATAAAAACAGGCTAATATTGACCTGAAGCAAGACTGGCTGGATAAAGTTAAACATCTTGCCGAGCTTGGAAACCGCAAATGACCCAATTTCGTATCAGCATCGAATGATAACATCGTTTCAATGCTGAGTGCCATATTTCTTTTTATACATATTAGGTCTTTAGTTTTAATAAGAGTTTGCCATACGCTGGCTTTGGACCATTGTATGAGTGTGCTTGCTTTAAGTCAGACAACTTGGCTAACACGATCAATATCAATACTATCATCTCTATGTACAATATAAATAACGACTGCAATACCATTGCTTGGCAAACAAATTTTGGCCTAACAATGGGCAAGAGGCAAACCAAGGCTCGATTTGTATTTTTCCTAAGAAGACAGAGAGGGAATAACGGCTCTGCAGTTAAGAACTGACTTTTTGTCTTTCCTGTCTATTCTATTATTATTTAACGCCTACTGAAGTTGAGTTTAAGCGGGTTATCATGGTTCCATTTGAATCCTCTGATTGTCGCATGGCCAAATGACTATCCCTATACAACTAGCTATAAGATACGTCTAAATTTCCATTTTTTATGTTCAAAATCTATCATAGTAATATTAGAGCAAAGTCACCTTCAATTCGACAAGTATTTTTCATAACTTTGAAGTTGGAATACCCATTTCTCTCGGGCTATTTTATTAACCTACACAATTTATTATTAGCTACTTGCTCGACCCGTGCTGAATTCAGCAGTACAGTACCCGTACCTAAAAACAGGCTACAAAATTTATAGATATATGAGTGAGCAATTATTTTTATTTATATGCAATTTTATTACAGATCTGATATACAAATTACAATATAAACTCTAGACTGTTTTTTTCCAAGCGGTACATTTCTAGACCATGAGTCTATTTTTCGTTATTAGCCTGCACGATACGCTTGAAAATGAAAGGTAAATCATTGAATTTGATAAAGGAATATAAAAGATATCCCGTGGACTGGAATTAACATGCTAGAGAAATTAAATATAAGGTACATATGATATTTATTCAGGCAAAATCAAATGTCATTATTTATTCGAAATAAAATATGCCAAATGAAATTTACATGACTGTGAGGAATAAACTTCAAATCGCATCAAGATAAATGAGGGATGTTTTGTAAATATTAATATCGTACACTCGGAGTACACCCGAATTTAGTAAATTCAAAAGTACAATTTCTGAGACCAAAACTGGTCAATTATTAGAAAATCATTAACATTATCAATGCACCAATCACGACCAAGACGGAAACAAGCAACAAGCAAAGTGTTTTCACTTAGTTGATATAGAATCAAGGTTTCTATTCGAAGTATGCATTAATGGAGATGACTTCAACTGTATGCCAGTTATGAAAACGGATGGGTTTATTTGCAAAAATGCAATCATACAAGTAACTGCATGTGACCAGTAAAAGAGTCATTTAAAACCGATTATTCCACCAACCTCTCACTTTGCATAAAAAGTAAGCTTTTGGTGACATATAGAGTTTGATGAGTAGAATCAATTAAAAAAGTATATAAATCTAATGTGAACTATACATAAAATTTTTAGACCTTTTCTACCCAGAAATACATTGATAGTAAATATCATCAAAACTATTTGAACAATATTAGTTGTATTGCTTATTACAAAATAATTTAGCATGCAGTTGACACCTGCCTATAAAAACTAAAGATTTGCATGTAAATTTCACTATCTCCGCACGGTCTTATCAACATCCCTGTACGATAATGTGTATGTACTTATTCCCATATATGAAATATCAGCATCGATAACATCAATGATAACATCGTTTCAACATTGGATGCCAGATAAAAAATAATTTCGCTTTTGTTTTGGTTTATGGAACTATCATAACTACATAAAAGATTAATATTTTATAACAGCAAACTTGATGCATTAGCCTTTTCCGTTGCTTGGGTAAGGGTTGGAATACCAAAGTACCGCAAACGGATGATGGCTCAACCTTTGGCAACGGTTATCAAAACCATAAATTATTAGCCTTGATCAAGACTTAGTTAAGAGTTCGCAAGACAAGACTCTAGTCAAAGTCAAAGTACTCGGTCAAGACTGCCAAACCAAGACTTGTTAAATCAATATTACCCTATCCTCATTTTAATCATAGGCCTTAGCCAATCCTACATAATTTGCTGTACTGGTAAGAAGGGACTCACACTCTAATTGCACAATATATTTGTTTGTTTTGTATCCTAGAGTATTTATTTATTATTTATTTATTCTGCAGAAAAAGTCTTATAAAAGTGTAATAGCATTATCCTTTTCTACTGACACCCTTTGTACTATACCGAGGCATAACGATGATTAACAAACCTTTGTGCAGTGTAAGCACTAAGACCACATGGTGATAGTCTAGTGTTTAGACTTTTTTCCAACATTGCTTATTAAATGTTTGAAGTTTCTTCAAACAGTATTTACGTTTGATGTGTGTTGGATCTATATTGCATGTACAGAATGTTCGATTTACATCTAGGCATATAAATATCACGAGTATGACAGAGTATATGCGTTAGGTAATGCATCTAAGTAAGAGGTATTAATGGTGTTATATGAAATTACAAAAGTGTCTTGTATCATGGCTTATCTGTTGTAGTTCATCTATTCAACTAAGAAACTATCACTCTCCAAGGGTCTTACAACTATCTCAACGCATATCGAAGCTTCAACACATGTACATAATACCTCTCACTTAGGTGCATCGCTGAATGCATGTATTCTGTCACACTCGTGATATTTATAAGCCTAGATGTAAATCGAACATTCTGTATACTAGAAACAAACACGATAGCTGGAAATAAATCCCGCGTATCTTCAGTGTATGCTCAGTTATGCTCTGTGTATGTTCCGTTTGGGACGAAATGAAGTATTTAATTTTGTTAGAGCACATCGCTTTAAAATAATGTTTTTTATTGTTCCTATCGACGGTATACTTGGATATACATGATATGTATAGATTTAAATACAAAAATAACCCATGATTACGTGATAGCTGATATCGGGATAAATTGTTTGAAGGAATTGACATATTTGTAGGTCGTGGAAATTCTACTTTTATTCTTTACTATGGATTGCTTACCAATGATCAGGGATAACAAAGAATGTATGAAATAAGGAATAGCCTCTAGTAATGTAATATAAGAATATATGGTATATTGATAAACTATTAAAAAAATCAATGTTATATAGACATTGAATTTTTTAGATGAGGAAGTTTTTACACATATAGGAAGGTCTATATGTGTTTTCAGAGGTTCTTGTCATAACTTCCCTTTATTTTAAAATAACTTCCGGGTGAGGTAGAGATTTCAAATTTGAATATTGATAAGAACTTCTACTAAACTACTAAACGATGAAGGTTGAAAATTGTGCTTTTAAAAAACATAACAAATATTCGAAAATCATTTATATATAAAAATAATATTAGGATTTTCCTGTATACACATACATTTATAAGCCTGTTTACATCTATATATGAGTTACAGGAAAAGTCAATTGTTGGTAAGAGTTGACTCTTACTTAAAACATCAGTAACAGAAAATGAGTAAACACGCTTTTCCTAGAATGAGCTGACTATGCCTGCTTGAAGTTTTTTTTAAACTTCTCTATGTACACTTATTAATAAAAGTCTTTCTTACTTGTTTTTTATTAGCTGGTAGACCGTTTCCTTGCAAAAAGTCAACTTTTTCTACTTCAGGGCAAGGATAGTATACTTAACCTAGCTAAAGTATACTCTGACTAGTACATGTTCATCAAATTTCCACATTTTTGGGTTTTAGTAAACTTTTACTGCAAAGATCAGTAACAGTCGACTTTACCCAGAGAGTGTCAACTCTTACTAGACGATCAACTATCCTGTAAAATATACAAATTTTGAAAATATATAAGTTTGAATTAAAATTTCTGCATTCAAGTGATATAATGATGATAACTTATCTCATTTTTATGTTCTTCTGTAACTACTTTAATTCCTGGCGTGTGATTTCAAAGTATTTGGATAATCAAACTGTAAGCTTCCAACAAAGTTTCTGTTTTTTGATGTCGCACATTGGACATTGAACACAATTACCTATACTAGTCAATTTATTTCCACAGAGCAATGGAATAATGTATTTCAAGTACACGTAGTTCATAAAGTAAGCAATAACATGGTAGATAGAAGTTATTCTTCTATCTAATATACAAAGTTCCAAAATAAACTTACAAGATCAAAATCAAACTTAATTACATATCTATATAGGTACGGTATCTACTTGTTACACATTTTAAACATAATAATTTGAGTAAGCAAACAATTTATGAAATAAATCAAATAATGCATGAACTGTTTTAAGTTCATTTGTAATTACTGCATACCTACATTTTACCGAAAAACTCCGAAATGTTAAAGTATTTACATTTATTGTATCTAATAAAAAAATGTTAACTGAATAGTAATAATAATTTTATACATATCATACCAATATTTAAATTAATTTCGAGCACCTTTTCGTGTGTTGCGGTTGATGTGATTCTAAGAAGATAATAGCTCCCTATTAAATGAATGCGAATAATCTAAATTATTACTACAATATATTTCTTGTTAAAATCCTGCTTGTGTTTTTATATCATGTATATGTATAAATATGAAATATATATCAATGTATACTAAGTTTAGTCCCAAGTTTGTAACGCTTAAAAATATTGATGCTATAAACAACCCTTGCGTAATCAACACTGTCTATACATGGTATTTCAATAATTAATTCAGTCAATTATTTATTTTCACTTGTTTTTATTGATTTATTTAATTATTTATTTTATTCCAGGTGTATTATTCCTACTTAAATTGTTTTGATCAAATTTTGTTGGTTACGATAGTTTTAAATGTTTTAAAAATAATGGTAATGGAATAGTTAAGAATTTTAAGTAAATTTTGATTTTCTGATACTAGGTATATCCACAAAAAAAAGAGAAATTCAAAAAATTGCTTCATCTGGCTTTTTAGCCTGTTCTTTTTATTCGTTTCAATTTCGACTTTTAACAAACTTTTCTAGTACCTTAAGCAGCTACGATTAAGAAATTTAGAGAATTCATTTTCTGCATTTACTAAGTAGGATTGAAGAATATAATTTTTTTGTTTTTCTTCAGAAATTTAGAAATAAACAAAAATGTTAATGAAACCAAATCAGAGTCAGTATTTGCAATACCCGGATCGATTTCAAAAATTTTGTTGAAATAGACCATGGCAATTTAACTTTTGGTACCTAAAGCTTATTTCTAAAAAGTGATCTTTATTAATTAAAGAAAATCGAAACAATAGCAAACATATTATCGTTATTTTTTTACTTTTAAGTGCATATTAATTTGTTTTGGAAAAGTTTTCTTTTGAAGTCGGTTTTATTTTTGTTAAAAGTTTTGTTTATTTCGTGATTTTTAGTGAATCTGATATACTAACTAATTTTTCACTAAAAAAAGAATCATCGAAATCGGTTGGCGTGATATTGAGTTATTCGCCCTTGTGCCGTGCACACTTATTGCAATTTAAAAATTTTATGCTTTTCTCGTGGATGCCGTTGTCAGAACCAAAATTAAATGGGACCACACGGGAAGCACCAGCTTTCAAGTAGATAAAGAATCATCAAAATCGGTTCACCCAGTCTAAAGTTCTGAGGTAACACGCATAAAAAAGAAAAAATACAGTCGAATTGATAACCTCCTCCTTTTTTGTTTGAAGTCGGTTAACAAATAAAAAAGAAGTATTACCTCTCATCAATTAGTGGAGCTATGTCAGAAAATTGCTTAGAAGTTTTCTTAAAACATTTTTTTGTGTCGTTAATAATTTACAAGTTACAGTATTATAATCGAAATCTAATTGAATAGCAAAAATATTTTTCTACCCTCTCAAAGAATATAAAATACAAACGACCAAACATAGATGCGAGCAGTCTCCAAGTCTATTTATTAATGAATAAAATAAAATTATTATAATTTGAAAGATATTTTAATAGAAATTCGGACTAATACTAAAATATTCACGTAGATTATTTCCTGTTCTTTAGTTATCCTGACATTAAAGAGAAAATATTGTCGTTTGTAATTATTTTCACAGCTTTGATGTCGATTGGGTGGTTTAGCAAATCAGCAATGAGGAATAACTATGATATATTTATAAAAAGCATCAACTCAAACGTAAACTAGTTTATTACTTCAATGAATAATTTTCAATACCAATACAATATTTGATTGATTAATTAATATTCGTATAGAAAATTAAATAAGATATGACGGGTATGATTAGCACCTATCATTTCAATAAATTTCTGATTAAGTTAAAATTTGGATTATTTTTGTCTGCTTTTTGTATTTTTATACCACGTATATGAAATATATCAGGGTATAATAAGTTTCGTCCCAAGTTTGTAACGCTTAAAAATATTGATGCTACCAACGAAATTTTGATATAGGTGTTCACAAAATTAAGTAATTAGTCCATTTCTGGCTGTCCTTCCGCCTGCGAACACGATAACTCAAAAACGAAAAAAGATATCGCGCTGAAGTTTTTACTGCGTACTCAGGACGTAAAAAGTGAGATTGAGTTCGTAAATGAGCAACATAGGGCAATTGGTTCTTCGGCCCATTTTGTAAACCGTTAGAGATAGAACAAAAGTTTAAATGTAAAAAATGTTTTTATAAAAAAATAAAAAACCCTTGTTTGAAATATTTTTTCGTAAGCATCACTGTTTACCCGTGAGGGTGCAAATTAGGCGCCAATTGTATGGTATGTAATATATGGGGATATCAGTTATGTATGTGTGACATGAATGTACGTGTAATGTGATAAGAGTCATCAACACTGTCTATACATCGTATTTCAACAATTAACTCAGTCAATCGTTGTTTTCACTTGTTGAGCATCACGAGTTTTTCAATTTTTGGGTTCAAAGACAACCACAATATCTAAAAAATGGCAGGATATCTGTAAATTTTGAAAGGGCGAAAATACGGTGACTTAAAAAAAATTTTTCTTCGTTTGACAGTGGAAAATTTTCTACCATTCGTTTACAAATAGTTTTGTAAATTTAATTCTAGTATATACACGCTTTTATTTACAATAACAAGATAATCGAGTTACAGAATCCCACTTTGTCTATTTCCCCCAACCTTATCAATATCAATCCACCCAAGTGCAGGCAAAAAGAATCACAAAATTGCCACTTCATTATGGATTTATTTTCTATAATTTATTCTGAATAATTTCATTTGGCATAAAAATTTCTTTAACATAAGCCGCAAAACTGAAAATTTTGTTGGAAAACATTAAAGCCGTAAATATTATTGTCATTGATAGTCTTGCAGAAAAAATGATCTATAAATTATGCAGAATATCATTCTATGATATAACCGGAGAAATTCGGGAGTTTGTATTTATTTTCGATATAAAACTTTTGATATGTAAAATATATTTTATATTCCATCTGTACTCAAATCATATCTAATATATTGTAGTTTCCTCTATTTTATTGATTTCTAATTTTCCATCGGAAACAAATATTTATTGAATCACATACGTTACCACTATAAAGAAAATATATACATAAATAGTTTATAAGCTTTGTAAAGCATAACTTTACTCGTGTGCATAAAGTAAATACGTAGACTTGCATAAGTGTATACAGAAAGTAGTAGGTATGCAAAGAGTCGGATCAGAAAATTTGTTTATTTTTTGTTTATTAGATATAAACAACTATAAAATGATATACGTTGTGTTCCATAACCAGGTCCTTCAGAGATTCCTGTTCAGAATATACATAGTCTCAGGATAAAGTTCGCAGTTATTGAATTGGATGTACCAATAAAGAGATACATCTTGGTTAATCATTACTTAGTTTTGAGAATTTTTCGATGAGTATAGGTATATTAGTAAAATTGACGTTTTATAACCAAAAAAAAAAAAAAAAAAATCCAACGTTCTAAATGATTAAATTTTTTTTCGAACGATTGAACGTAAATATTTGTTTATACTAAATAAAAGAGGAAAAATATTACGACGGTAAACCAGTAGCAAGATTTCCGACTAAGCCCTGTGATTTTCCTTCAGTTAACTTTTAAGTTACTTTTTTGGTGAAAAGACAACCAAAAATCTGTGGAAAGTAAGTATTTCTAAATAATTCTATAAATTCTATTGTATAAAAACACTTTCTGTGTTCGATCGATGCATGTACAAGGATAAATGTTTTCCTTATCTGTGAACTACTATCTCTGTCTCAGAAAAACAACCTATTCTATTTTAAATAAATTTTTAATGAGAAAGTATTTTAGTTGATATATGTTTTATTTTCTGAAAAAAATATCATAAACTATTGTATCGTACCGAGATAAATATTCCCCTCAATTTTGCATTTCAACGATACAATTCGAAATAAGAAAAATTCGCCTGATTATGACCAAAAAATAAAAATGTAATGAAATCAATAGGCCTTATAATCAATTAAAATACTTTTTTGGGGATAAGGTACATAAAGAATTTCCTAACAGATGGCAATAGCGAAAAATAACACGTTATAAACGACCTTTTTTTCTTGAATATTCAAACTATAAATATTACAACGAACATGGCAAAGAAGTATGAAAAAGTAGTGAAATTACAAGCGTGGTAATAAACCTAAATCTAGCGTTATTCCCAAAGTTAAAAATGTAACTGTTGATTTAAAAAATTAGCTAGGTAGAGAGGTGTATTGTTAAATTTGCAGTTAGCTAGTGAATGTACTGGGGGGATACCTTTATTTAATTTAATCTACCGTTTAATTTTTGTTATTTCGGAGAACGTATTTAAAGAGCTATAAATCTCTGACATTCATTTTAAAAGTTAGAAGTAGCTAGAAAGTATAGTTTTAAAATTTCTAATAATATTAAAAAACAACATAAAACTTATGGAATATGCAGTAGTATTAAAATAAACTTAAATTGAAAACAGAATTGCTTAAATATGGATACATACACATACGAAGTGGAAATACAGCTTAGTTTCTGAAAAAAATTCTTTCATGGTTAAAACTACAGTTTAGCCTTGCTCTTATATAACCATGCTTATACTACTTTTAAAATGTCTTGTTGAAAATGATAGCCTTATTTGCGAATACACCTCCCCCCCATTTTTAGACAATGATATCATTTAGCCATGTACCTAGAAAAGGAAGAACAAATGCAATTTTCTTTCTGATGACGTCCTGTCAAAATTTATAAAAAATCACCTCTAACTTTCGAGAAAATTACTTTTTAAAAAATGACAGGCTATTCAAACAAATAATATGCAGACATCCTTTACTGTTGCATTCTGAACTGTGCGATGAAAACACAGATGCGGTGCAAAAGGGGAGAACAAGGCAAGCTTTTCACATCGGATATCACTCAATACACGTACATTTAGCACTACATTTTGGCATGTAAATGAAACGGGATAAATTTAAAATTTTTTCTTCAAAGAAAAAGGCGTTGGCTGATACCGAAAATCAGCCATCGTGTTCACTCATTTCGGCCCACTATAGGGCTAGCCATTTAGTACAGTGGCCTTCTAACCAGTGATTTTAAACGCTGCTACTATATACTCTGTAAATGCCTTGTGAAGGGAGATAATATAAAAATGTTTGTTTAATGTAACAATATCAGTATTTTACAATTAATTTTATCATATTGTGGATCTTATAAAATTATTAAATATAGGTAAGATTCATATAATTCATTAAAAAAAAAAATTTGCAATAAATAGAACCGACTTAAAAAAGTAAATAATTTTAAAAGTAATGATTTCAATCAATCATTTCCTTGTGAGCAATTATGCTTTGAAGTTTAAACTAACGAATCGATTTTTAGATATGGATGTAGTTAGCGTCGACTCCAAAGCGTAATTTTTCACATTTTCAAGATATTGATTGGAGTCGGTACTAAAAAATGATATTTTACTTTTTTGAGCCGGTTTTATTTTTGACGAAACATTTTTATTTTGAATATTGAGTGAGTTATGATCTACGTTCGTACACAATAAACAAAGTTACTTACACGTAGTAGTAGTCTATATCTAAAAATAACAGTACCGATTTTGATGAAATAATTATGGAACCGCCTGGAGAGTATACTCCTTCAATTCGAATTAAATATGTGTGTAACTTTCAACAGAATTAGTTCATAGATGAAATTTTTTTGGGAATAATCAATCATTTCTTATTTTATTACGCTTAGAGGCAAGTTATTTTTGGTATCAACTTTCAAGTATACTGTATCCAATAGTCAAAATTGGACTACCCTGTAAAAATTTATGCTTGGCCATACATAAAAAATAAATTTAACTTACGGGTTGAATTAGTAAGCACATCCGCTTTTTCGTTAGTTAAAAAAAACAATCTACGATGCACTTTTTTAATAAAATTATCATTACTGTTTTTTTTAAATTTATAATAATGTTTGTTTTAACTATGTTTTGTTTCTTTGCATTATCAAACTAACCTTCATGGACTCGCGTACAGTCAAAGTCGAGTGTGTCATAATGAGTATTATCTTTTGTATTCGACAATCTTGCTAAGGAAGATTCGATCTACCGATTTTAATTGGAACCTTTCTACAAGTCCCTTTACAGACATCGAATTTTATGATTGTTAATGCTATTTATAGTTAGTGATTTTTGGTTTGTTTTGGTCAAAAATTTTTTTAAATATCAAATAAAAATATACCTTTGAATAAATATTACTGTGTAGTTCCTAAGACAGAACAAAAAGTAAAAAGGAATGGGAAATAAATAATCTGAAGCGAATTTTGAATGGCTAAACTGGCAGCAATGCTCATATTAAGAATGAAAGCCAGTTCAATACATTTTACAAGAAAAAGATAACACGGTAAAGTAAAAAATAAACAAGAAATCAAATTTTAACAAAAATTATAATTATCAACAACACAAGAGAACAATCTTCATTCATTCATTGCCATTTTCAAGAAAGTAAGCTTTCAAGTTCGGGAAAACTTAAAAAAAAAAAAAACAAGTGAAAACCAACAATTGACTGAGTAAGAAATTGAAATAACCTGTGCAGAAAGTTTTTAATGCCAGTGCTTGGATTATTTTTTATAAATTAGAAAAGTTTAAAAAACTAAAACAATTATGGCAGCCTTTAGGTTCACTTTTTAAATAATAATTAAACAATCTAAATATAATAATTAAAATTTTGTTTAATGCCTTATATTTTAATGTGATTTAAAAATTATGAAACTGATACAAGAAAATATTAATAAATATTATTATTATTATTATTATTTTGTTATCTATTTATTAAACAGTTCTTTTGTTGCTACGTTATAATGAGTCTGGTTTTTAACCGATCGATAAAAATTGTTACAGTAATGAGAGTATACGCGAGCTGACGAAGGTTAAAAGAGGAAAAAGGAATAGTACATCACAAATGAAATGGTTCATGTTTTATACACTTTTATATGTATACAAAAGCAAGGCGAATAATAATAATAACTATATATAAGAATTATTTATATTACTAGTAGTAGGTTTTATTTTTTAATATCGTATTTATATTAAATACAGTACGTATATTTTACGAATGATCGACAAATTTTTTATTAAGACAACATTTGTTTGATCGGTGTAAATTGGTATCTATTTAATGCATGGAGAACACAATTCTAATCCTTATAACTCTTTTTAATAGATCAAAAGTACATGCTAAAATTTTTCGGGTGAAATAATCTACCAGGAATCATTTTGAAAAATATGTTCCTATATGTTAAAGTAAGAAATAAATTCGTAGAAAATATTTTAAATCAATTTATTGAGTACTGTTTGTACAATCCATTCGTTTTTATATCAATTACATTGACATTTTCTTTGAATCCTCTGGGGGGGGGCCTGGGGGGCCCAGAGAGAATCACCTAGTGGCTCAGTATTGAATCTACTGGGGGGCCTAGTTTATACATAATTTTACAAAAATGTATGTATTTAAATTTTGTTTTTTTTTTCCTTTTTATGTTAAAAATATTTTAGTCCCAGTAGTTTCGATGTTTAGAGGTCAAAATGATCTATATTTACACATTTTCCTTCAAATTTTCAAAACAATATATTTAAAAACTTAAAATATGTTTGCATTCCTTATTAAAAGCTCTTTTAATGATACATTTTGGATAAGTATCATTGACTATAAGAAATTTAAGTTAGAGTTTTTTGACTTTCTAGCTTATCCCTTGAAATTAACCAGAAAACTAGTCTTCTCGAAATTAAAACTCGGCTGTTTATACGGAAACAGAATGGGTTACCAAATTTGAACATTTTTTGGAGAAAATAGGCAGGGCAGTTAGACATAAGAGTGATATTCATTAATGGCTTTTTCATCTTGATGAAGGAACCATAAAAATGTAACGATGTAAAGGTAGAAAAAGTATCTAGATATACACGCTGTTAAAAGGTCTAATCAAGGCTCTACGAGATATAGTACAGCTAGTTTTACATACCTTTTAGGAATACCCTGTATATGCCTATAAGATCCGAATTATCTCATATCCGAAATTTTGTATAACTGCAATCAGCCTTAAATTTCAATCAACCTGCAGATTCTTTTAGAAAATATTATTTTATTTTCTGCATTCACTCAAAAGTTCCTTTTGAGTGTTAGGAAAAAAATATAATTATTAATTTTTTATATTGTTTCGTCAGCATGAAGAGTAAATAATTACTTTGTTAAATCGTCACAGCCTTAAGGATCGTGAAGTTGAAAACCGTATAGAGAATACAAAATAAACGTACTTTATACTTTGTATATATCGCAGCCGTATAATCAAAACTCATATAAAAGAAAAAAGATTTGCATTAGTGAGCTACCCAAGCATACAATACCTCATAATCATTCTGAATTCACACAAAAGGTACATACATAATATCTGTATTATTTTCTTTATTTTTGATTTGTTTCCATCTTATTTTCTAATTACAGTCTAATTTTAATGAATTACATATTCTGACTGCAAAATTATTTAACTTACAAAGTTAGTGCAGATTTAAAGAAAATAATACCTCGATGTTAAGGTGTTCTCTAAAAGCCATTTATTATATTTATCGATACACATTTTCCACGTATTCGAATCGTTGGGGAGATCCTTTTGTCTATTATGTGGTGTTCTATTCCAAAACATATATGTTACTGCTTCTAAGGAAAATTGTTTGCACGGTGGCCTTCTAATGATATTCATCTGATGACTAATAATAGGGAAAGGTGCAGTTACTAGAATCTAAATTGACTAGAATTTAAATTAAATTTTTGTATATTTTTGAAAACCATTCAATGGAAATTGTCTCTGTTTATAGTACTGCTATTCCTTAACTATATGTTTCTTTAAATTGAGACGTGAAGTATTAATCAAATTTCGATAAAAATGTGTGAACCGTCTTATATGATATATGTAACTATGGTACAACATTATATTGCACCCAGGTTCATTACCATAATGTACTAAAAATCATTTATACTGATTTTACTTGAACGCTACCTTTTCAACTTATAATCTTAACGGTTCGCAATAGGGAACATATTATTGAATGTGTTTTATTGAAGAATTGAAAACCCTGCAAATTTCTCTTGTAAGCGTCACTACTCTTAGTGTCCTGTAATTGCTTTAATTGGTATTTTTAACGACTCGAACTTTTCGCCCTTAAATTTCCCTCATCTATACTTAGCAACCCATAAGACAGAAGAAAAATAAAGAAAAATTTAATACTTAAAAATAAATTTTACACTCGAGGTACATCAAGCTGTTAGATCCAATGTACATTACTTTGCGTATTTGAAGCTTTATAGCTCAAAATTAAACGTTATGTTTAAAGCTGGAACCAATAATTTACCTTGAGTAGAATTTATGAAACAATTATTGCAATGGTCAAATAAATGGTCCAAAAAGTGAAAATATTTTACTAAATTCCTTCTCATAAAATGCCTTCAATTCAATACAAATTATGTCCAGTAAATAGTAATATCTACCGAGAAAGTACAGAAGATTTAAGATACATTTACTAATGGGTAATATGATCTCCCTAATTACTCATCATGTTGCAGATCTTGAACGTGATGATTTGATTTTATTCTTGATTTTTGGGTTGATATTAATCGTTCATGCAACATAAAATACCAATTAATAATTTGTATGAATTGTTTAGAGTTGAATGCAGTGGAATCATTATACTCCTTTATTTTTTCTTTGAGAAAATATTGAATAATTTGAAAAAAGATTAACGATAGAGATAGTAGAAATCTAAAAAATTTTCCATGATAAAGTTAAGCATGACAAGCAAGGATATTTTTGCTGTAATACACATTTTTTCTTAGGGCAATCATTTTCCTCTAATATTCTCCATATATAAATAAAACACTACACAACCAAACAAAGCTCAAGTATTAGACTTTACATTAAACATGAAATGAAAAAACTCTAAAACTTAGTTTATTAAATTTTCGCTGGAGTTATTGTAGTTAAACAGTTTTTTTACAATATATAATTTATATGTTTCATAAATGTTTTATTTCCACAATTTTTATGGCTACAATTTTTACAACATAAAATATTATTTCTTTTTTCCATTTATACCATCTTTGTTTGTTAACATTCGAGCATACTAACAAAAGCTTTATGCTGAAAAAGAAAATTATATGGATTATTACCAACGCTTGGATCTATGTTAACACCAATATAAATTATACAAAAACTGAAAAAAGGAACAAAAAATAAAAAAGATGTTGGCTAAAAACTAGAACTATTTTTGATCGCTAGGTAAATCGGTTCTTATTACCGAAGCCATTTGCTTAAAACCGAAATTCTCGCACAATAGTAGTAATGAATTCGGTTACTATAATAACTGTTTTAATTTTATAATTTAAATAATAATTATCGTTTATTTTCACATTTTAGAGGCGTAGATAAAGTTTTGTACGATATACGTGTGGTATACGTGTGATGAGGCGCATTATTAACGTACTTCTGAGATTGTCCAATTCGTGCTACGCATTTGTTGTAAAAATTTCGGTGGCGTACGTTAATTATGATTTCATCCCTTGTATCTTGTATCGTAAATAATTAGTAAGCTAAGCATGGATACTATTGTATCTGTCTCTATACCATACCATCATTGTAGTAATCGCCATGCATTTCTTACCGTATAGGAACTTATTGGAAATATTGCAAAATTATCTAATATTTAACTTTATAATATTGTAAAGAGTAAAGCTTTCATTTTTACTATGTTTGTTTGTACAAAATTTTTGTAGAAGAAATGGATAAACTCAAAAACTGTACTTAGCCGAATTTACAAATTCTTTCACCCATAGAAAGCTACATTACTTAAAGCATACTTTGCCGGAAAATTTTTACTTTAAATGCAAAGACTAAATAGTTTGCTTTCATAATAAAAGTAACTTATTTCCAGTGTGATGAGAGGGGGGGAGGTTAGTGAAAGCAAGAGTGGTGAAGGCTAAAACGTGGTAGTCTTCAAATTTATAATTGAAATTGTCCTGCAAAGCTGGTAGATAACTGCTAGAAAGAAGATGTATCTAAATACGTCTTATAAATCCTTAATGTACGAATTATAATTACAAACAATATAATTAAAGTTATACAGAATTTAATGTCTATATTTTCTTTAATTATGGTTCAGTTATGACTCATAATTATTAAAATTCTTTTCATTAAAATTCAACACGAGCATATTAATTAATGAAATAATAATGTGGGTTTACAGAATGGAAGGGAATAGACTTCAATATGTAGTAATAAACTACGATAAGCTACGATTTAACGAAATATTTGGGATGTGAATAGTATTTACAGGCTCGTAAAATGGCAAATAATTAAGGTTTTCCAAGTCTTTACCAATAATGAATTGAAACTTTTGATAACCTGTTTTATTTAGTAGTTAGCGAGTAACGATAATTTTTTAAGTCATTTAAGGAACTTCAAAAGTTTGTCCCATCATTACCCTTCCACCTGGTACAATCATAATATTTAAATTAAATTCAAATAATTATCGCACATATTCAAAACAAATTATGTAATAATTAAATTTGTTCCTAAAAAAAAATATTGAGGAAAAAACGAAAGTTCCATGCTTGGTTTGTTTTTAGATACAGCAACCAGCATGAAATATTTTCCATAGAAATTGTTTCTGTGGCTTTTTTAGAAGTTATCGTGCTCAGGTTACTCTACGACTGTTTTGAAGGCTTCAAAAATAACTTAAGTCTGATTAAGTCAGAAATACTAATATATTCCTATGCAATCTCTATAGCAAATGGTTTTTTTTTTTTTTTTTTTTAAATTTTGGTGGATCGAATCGGTTTTTGCATATTTCATTGACATTTCAAGAATCAATCGTCCTCAGCTCATTGCTACACTTAGGTATTTTTTTAATTATTAATTAAAGAGGTTAATTTCACAATTCTTGCTTAATTGTAGTATGATATATATTTGGTTAGACAAAAATTCTAGAAATTTGAATCCCTCTTTCCTAAATATTATGCTAAATTATTAACAAGTGATAATAAATATTAAATTATCAATTAATTTTTCAATATCAAAATTTAAAACTTTCCGCTGCAAATAATTTACATCCAAAAACGGGATTAGTAGTTTGTGTATTTTGTAGATGAAGCAACAATATATTCCTGTACGACTATGTAATTTGTTGATCGAAGCGCCAGCCGTGATCCATAGGAGTTCGGAAATGTGTTCATTCTACAAAATGCGTTGTTAAAAATAGAGTTTCGCAGAGCCTGTTGTGAGTCTGTTTTGCTGATTTCTGTTAGCTGTTTCAAACGTGGGTGTTAGGCATTGAACCACCTCTGGCTTTTGGTTTTTGACTAAGCTTGGGATGAATGCGGTACTACATCTAATAAATTGATTAAAAAGTATTGAAAAAACGGTGTGTGGAAACCACATTCGCTGTTTGAACCAGAATTATGTACTTTCTGTAAATGAAATGTCACGAGCATTCTCTCTATCATAAGAGCAAAAACAATAATGTAAATTAACAACAAATTTGGTTCGTTAGGTTTGACTAAGACTTGAGCCTGGACTGACAAAACGATATATGTATATATGGTTTAAATAATAAAATTTGAAACACTTTCAATAACTTGATTAAAATTTATTTATCGAAAATATATTTTACGTATTATTTATGCTAATGGATGCCTAACTTCTCAGTAATAACAGTGTGTCTGCTATAAAATGAAAATATTTTATTCTGTTTTGAACCCTAAAACTATTATTATATGAGTGATATTACTTACATAATAATGTCATGAATATATGTATGTTTTCAAAATTATATTAATATACATCTAAAAACATTTTGTCTATTGATTTTATTTAAATTGGGTTATGAAATTATTAGTAATATAAACTCATTTATATAAACTTATATAATATACATAGTATCTCTACCTATATACTAACGTACCGTTCTGTTCAGGATCATTGTTCTTAAGGATTAAAATTATATCTAAGGGAATAAAATAAATATTTCACTTCTAATTAGATTGTTGATGAACAAGATAAGCAATAATTATACTGAAATATATAATTCCTTGAATATACAAATTATTTCAATTTATTATTGTTGGTAAAGTGACCCTAATCCTTTTTAGTAAGTAATTAAATACTCGTTTTGAAATGTTGTTCTATAACTGAGTTTCTTTTTGAGTTTTTAAGAACTCTTTTAAATGCCTTTCTTTGGAAAACTCTCAGAACGTTTGTGTCAAGGACATTTTGTCACTACATAAACAGAATTCAAGATTCTTAAGGAATGTCGAAAAATTTATTGAATTAGTTATACGGTATTATTATTTTGTATTTCAATTTATATTGTCTACAATGAAAAAAACAATCTTAATATCAACCGATATGGGATGTATCAACCTCATCGCGAGATCAAATATGGCGAATGAGGGCGACGAATGTGATACAACTACCGTACGGAGTTGATTGGTGAAGTTGACACAAACGTATGAGTTGTTTGTATGCAAGTAATATACTGTCTAACAAATTTTATATATTGTTGTTTTGAAATACAACATTGTGTTAAAAAAAAAAGAATTTCTTCGAGTCGGATTTGAACCAGCGATATATTGATTGTTATTGGTTTTAGCGTCTTGGGTCCACTGCTGTACCGACTGCGCAACTGATGGTTTTTATATATTTTTACGCAAACATGCTATATATTATAAAAATGATCCATAAGTTTATTTCAAACTCACTGTAAGTTAGTAACAACAATCTTTATGTAGTTGACACAATCGCATATGGACTAGACATGACAGCTATGAGCTCCAACCAAATCCAAATCCGTAATAACCAAATCCTATATTTAAAGCAAACGCAAAGAAATTTTCTTTTAATTCATGGATTCGCTTATATATTTTCACAATTATATATTCCAACTAAGTACAAATTTATTTTCCATCAATAAAACTGTACTTGTTCCAATGATTAGGAAATTGTTAGAAAGTATTTTTACTTTATTTCAATGAAACAGCCAACTTCGGGATGAGGTTGTCATTATTTTAATTTTTTTCAGTGCATATATTTCCCAACTTTGAAAAGTTCAAAGTTATAGAACAATGTAATTTGTGCAACGAAAGTACAATTGAAATAGTTCCACCTTAGCAGGCTTAAAAGTTGACATATTTATTTGTAATAATAAAGCGTATACAATGTCATATTATGCTGACGAGCATCGCAACCATGTTATATGGAATTTTTTTAAAATTGTAATGATTGTTACAAATTGTCACGAGTAATGGCCTCTCCATATTTTCATCATCTTGTTTATAAAGTTATGACGTAAAAATGTATAAAAAGAAAAACCTTATGCACACTAAGCACCATCGTAAACTTTCTACTTTGTGGTGATTTAATTTAAAGATAAATTGCTTGATATATGGGTATACTGTAGCTGACTGGAAACATTTACAATCAACCAGAGTATTCTAATATTATTACGATGAAAAAAAAAACATTGTGGTGTTGTAATATTATGCTATTAGGGTCCGTTGATACAAAAATTTCATTTCTATATAAATTAAACTTTTTAAGCTTCTCAAAGAATTTGAACTAATACCCTAGTGGAATCATTATTTGACAAATTACATTCATGCAAAGGTGAAACTCGTTTCATAAGGGTTATCAATGACATAAGCCAAAAAAAATTGGATATTATTTCGAATCTTGAATTGAAACCTTAAGCATGGTTCTCAATTAATAAATCAAGATTATAAATTTTGAAATATTAATTTATTCTCAATTGGAATGTTTTTATTTTACTTTTTATAAAAATAAGGGCACGAGGAGTATAAATAAAATAAAATCTATTCAACATGCCTTAAATCTATCAAACAAAGCCTAAAATGGCATACTCAGGATAAAGTGTACCAAATAACATAATACAATAATATACTTATAGCAACTATTCTAGATACACGGTTGAGCTTTTAGAAATAGCAAAAACTTGACACAAAATGCCTTAAGCATGCAGTTTTGTATAAATCTATTGTATTTTGAATAAAGTCAGTGGAACTACAGTTTTTTCTAGAAACAGGGTGATGGGACACCCATAACTGGTTTTCGTAATTTGTCAACATAGGCTTTAAATCATGAAGAATATTCTTTAAAACATCCTTTTTCTTCTATATTTTCACGATTATAAATTTTCTAAAAATTCTAAAATTTCAAAATTTTGTATCTAGAAAAAGACGCTTTTGCTACTCTAAGTCTTGTTGCTATAATTTGGATCATATTGTCTAGGTAACAAGAATTATAAATCACAGCCTTTGAACATCGTTTTCCAGTTCTTCTTTCTCCAGCTTCAAACTGAGAAAGTAGGTACATTTTTTTGTGAGAAATTTTTAGGAGTTCAACTCGTTTTTTTGAGCTTTAAACTGAAAACCAGAAGTATTCAACATTTGATAAATTATAATATCGATAATGTTTTTACAAATTTTCAAAAAAATTACGACTTTTGATTTTCTAAAAATACGCCACTTAAAAAGTTAAATATATATTAAAAAATAAAGATCCTAACATAATGAACATGCAAAAAGATCCTTAATAAATTTTAACCCCAACGGAAATGCTAGGAAGTTGTAAAATATTCTCATAACACAGATACTTTAAAACTCTCATTACCTAAAAATGATACATACTTTCCATTTTTCAATTATTTTAGTATTTACATGAAAAGCTTAAATCTGAATGTTAGTACGGAGGCTCTAACATTCGAAGCAGGATCTCTTATTATCGATATTACTCTTGTTTTCCATGCTAGAGAAAATGTCAAACAGAATCTTTTGTCCTAAAGTATGTACCTATATGAGTGTATGTCACTAAAAAAAATAATTATTTTGTAAATATTAATGGAAAAAAGAAAGGAATTTTGAGATGAGGTTTGTCAAGCTTCCATTACTTATACCTATAAAATTAGGTATTTTCAGAAAAAAAGCCTAGATGGAACTCATATTGTTCCTCAATTATGAATTAATAACTTTTTGTTTTAAGTAATGTAAAAGTGATATGAAAATATTTTGAGAAAGTCTACTCTTTTATTAAGTACTAGCTTGAAACCCGACCGCTTCACTCGGCGTAAAAGTAAAAACCACCGCTTTAGCCTCCACCTCTCTTGATATCACTTATCCCCCTTCCATAACACTTGAAGGGATTGTTTTACCCAGCTAAAAGATATGCATAGTTTTCAATTTTTTAAATTGTAAAATACTCATAGTTGATTGAGTATATCAGAAAAGGTGGCCATGATTTGTATGACATTTATTGTTTTAAAATTTTACAGAAATCTTTAATTTATGATTCAAAATGATGATCATTTTGCTCCATCTGTGGTCATTATTTTGAACCATAAATTAAAGATTTCTATAAAAATTTAAAATAGTAAATGTCAGATTAAATTTAATTTTTATAATTTATAGCTCATGTGTTATTCTGATGTATGAGCTGTATTGCTATACAGCAGTGAAAGCGTAACAAAAAAACAATTAAACATCTTTACTTTCACATTTATAATATATAGTTATAGGGATAGGAATAGGGATTGCAAAACAACGCCTTATTTTTGCTTGTATTGTATGTTCTTAAAGATTCATTGTAAAAAGCTGTCAAGTATTTTTACTGAACCATTCATGTGTGTAGCCGCAATTATACGTTTTTGACCAACTTTTCTTTCTAGTTCTCTTTTTTTTCATTTTATATATCCTATCAATGTGTGTTTTGTTTATTGTTATAAAACAAAATGATATTCTTTTATCTACATTGACATCGTAGAATTCATGTCGATAATAAAAAAATATAAACCTTTTAAGAGATACAGATATAAATCGTCATTCAATAGAAATTACTTTATAGAATTTTAATTATACAGTTTTGTGTGTGTGTGTGTTTAAAACAAATGGTATATTATCATAATCGTTTTATTTTTATATAAACGTACCTACCTACCTATTTTATTACTGTCTAGTCTTTGAAGTTTTACCATGACAATTTCATAATATCGCATTCAATTATTGTTTGTAATATGAAAATTTCATTCATTCTTTGATGAAAATAATATGATAATGGGGTTAAACCTCTAATTGCAGACTTTAAGCCTTTTCACGGAGGCCACATAATTTTTTTACCTTTATTAATGAAGTATGAACAGTCTCTGCACCCATTTAATCACAAAATGACAGCATATAATGCAATGAATCATCGTGCGCTATCCTTTCCTCTGTTACCAGAAAAGAGAATTGAACACCATTGAACACATTGCTACACAGAAATAAAAACCTAAAAATTGGGACGGTTTATCCTACGGAGAAATCACTACAATGTGAGATTATCACCTATTGCGGCCAAATTTCGGAAAAAATGTGCTGCGAGAAAATCAAATCCAAGTAGCGTTCCGATCGACCACATCTTTAGGGACTATGGTCTTCAATAACAAGAAAAAGATGATGCAATGGAAAAATCTGGTATTTACAAAATGACGTGTGATAATGTTGGGGGATATATATAGGACAAACTGGGAGGTCTTTCAAGATTCGCAAAGAAGAACATATAAATTCTTATAAAAACCGAAAAACGGATTCTACCTTTGCGAACCATTTAAAAGAATTTGACCTCAAACCAAGCTTTAAATTGAATATATTCCACACATAAAGTGAAAAAAAGACTCTTTTTAAATTGTTAGAGGTTCATAAACAAAAAAATGGCCCTAAAAAACTTTTAAATGACCAAACGGACCTTGATATATTCTTCCCTTTATGAAACACTGTGAAACCTTTTAAAATATACTATGCTCCATTGCATTATTTATATTTATATTTTTGTTTATTATTTTGATATGTATGCTTAAATTACATGATTTATGTTTATTTAATCATTGTGTTACATATCATTATTTTATACCAGTTCACATGGTTGCTATATATGATTTTAACCCAGATTATTTTGTCTGTGATGTATTATATTTTTGCCAATTGTTTTTTTATTTATTTATGTCTTTTTCATTTTAAATCATTTGTTTGTCCAGTCCTAATTATCCTAATTGTCCAGACCCAAGGCCCAATTGCCCTCACTTTTTAAACCCTGAGCAGGCTATAAAAATTTTAGATTGATATCTTTTTTCCCCTATACCAAAATTTTGTTCGTAGCGTCAATATTTTTACAAACTTGGGACTAAACTTAGTATACCTTTCATATACTCATACACATGGTATAAAAAGAAGCTAGTATAATATAAATCATAGCTGGACAGGCTTTGATTATATATATATATATATATATATATATATATATATATATATATATATATATATATATAGTATCTCTAATATAAGAAATTGTCCCGGTAATGTACTTTATTTCGTAAACTCATACTCACATACATCTAAATTTTACTCCATGGTACTTCGTCTATATATTATATTCGCCTATAAGTTGCAGTACTTACCAAGGAACAAAATTTATATGTATGTGTCTTTTAAAGTAAATTTTTAAAATATCACAATGGAAATAGTCAATTGACTTAAATTGAATAGGCGAATATAATATATAGACGAAGTACCATGGAGCAAAATTTAGATGTATGTGAACAACACACATATAAATGTACCATGGATCATGGGCATCGTAATGTACATAAAATTACTCCCCCCCCCTTGATTGTACCGACGGTGCTCTCTTCAACATACGTATATACATACCTAAAGTTTCTTTTTCAGGCATCCTTCAACCGGGATGAATGTTCTCACTTTTACTACGCAAACCTATAATTGGTAACCTTTATAATAAAGGAAAAAATAATTTTGAGAGCAGAAATTGTTTCATCCGCCATATCACACTGTGCTTTTTTAAAAATTTTACTTTCTAAACGTTTGGTGTTGTGTTTCAAAATGAAATATAACGTATAAAACTATCCACCAATAATAAAACATAAAATTCTTGTAAATATATTCATTGTAAAAGTTAACTTTTGTACTTAAAAGAAAATAAGAAATCTTATTTATGCACATGGATAATCATTATTTATGTTGCTTGCCTTCTAGTAACTCAACTTTATATCTTATAACAGGAAATTAGAAATGAACCAAGGTACAAATATTATTACGATTCACAAGACTACCGACAATAGGTAAGGTATTTATGTTAAATAATATTAATTTTAAAACAAAGAACATTTATTTTTTAAACATAAAGAGAATAACTTTTGTTTTCTTTGATATAATAATTACTGAATAAATACAATGTAACTTACCAACATAAGCTCTGACGTCATAGCTTGTACCTATTGGAGCACCTCGATATTCTTTAGCTGGAACAAGTTGTACAGATGGTGGAGCTAATGGTGTTATTTCCATTGTAAATGGATATGCGTTTGGCCCCAAGCGTTTTATCAAAGCTTCCTAAAATAACAAAGAATAAAATGAGAAACTTTTTTTTATATACGTAGGTATTTAAATTATTATTATTCAGAGAAAAATGTTTTTCAAATAATTTTAATCCCGTGTTTTGGTTTTAAACATTCAACGTGTTCTTAAACGAAAATAAAATTTCGATCTGATCAACGTTTTCGATCTAAAAGATTAAAAAATCAATATTTTAACACTCGTATTATAGTTTTTCTATCGAAAAGTGTTCATAGTTAATTAAATTAATAATACCATATGAACAGGTTAATCAATATAGGTAATCGCCGATCCATTAACCAATCGATAGGCATAGATATTGTATAGGCATAGATAAAATATTTAGTTAGATTGTAGGTATAAGCTTTCCATGAAGAAATCGTTCATGGAAAAAATTGGTTAACATAGATTTATTTAAAAAATCAATAAAATTGAATAGAAATATGATTCATCTGGTTATCAGGTGGATGAAGATCGACCTTATAGCATCTCTTAGACCAATATACTCAATAGTTCAAACAACTCTCAAAAAATACGAAGAATGTTTCAGAAATGGACCCAATCCGCCACAGAAAATAAAACAACATATTTGACCATAGCAGTCTAAATATTATTGACCATAGCAATGAAAGTTGTAAAGCTCAACAAAATCATCGATGCCACGCATAGTACAAAGATACATATATAAGGATGTTTAGGAGATGGTGTTTTACGTTAAGATGTTCCACCACGTGGAATATGGAATCAATTGTGGAGTCAATAGAAAACCTACAGGCAATTGAAAATCCAAAAGTGAATGATGTACCTATCTGAGATTACGGGAACGTTTCTAGTTCTTGTACTTGCCCACATGTTTCAAACCTAAGCTCTTTTAGACAAGATGAATGTGTATTCATTAGGCCTTCGGAACAAAATCTCTGATAAAAGTACCATTTCTTAAAGAATGACAAAAAGTGTTCGTAGCTTTCATAATTCTAAACTATTTAAAAACCATAGATACAAATAGAAAAAAAACAATATTTGTATGCAACTTAAATGCATGTACACATGCATCCGAAACGATAGCACCATCACAAACCCTTAATAGATATATAATATAATATCTAAAATTTATCTATCATTAAGAATGAGACGCGTAGCATAATTGATTCGTTTGGCTCGTTTTGTTTGATTAAAATTATACGTAGCGTCTCGTTCGAATAATAAAAGAAAGACACTCCAAAATATAAGACGGCCGATAAAGGTGCGTGTGAGTTGTTATACCGGAATTTAAATCTCTAAACGTTGTGAAGCTAAAGTTACTATAAATTATTTACCAACTTTTAACGAGACACTTCATATAATTTTGATCGAAATTCACCGGTCTTCGTTGATCAATCTATCCCAACTACGTCTCAATTAATATTATAATAAATATGCACTTTATTTTGTATACAGCTATAGCCTACATAATATGTACATACGGTTGAATTTATCTGAAAAGAGTCTTTGATAATATGCACACGAATTAGCATTTATAAAATGAACATCATTAAAACTACTATAATAGTTTCTATGTATTATTAAATTTGCAATGCATTCTTACGTGTTAAATCTCTAGACATCAGTTTATTTATTAAACATGGGGATCAATAACAAAATTCCAACTATTGTATGTATACATGCAGATGTACCAATATCATACCTTTACCTATATGTACATATTGAATACAGGATGTAGCCAGTCTTTAAAGTATCTAGATATGTTTGTAAGTTCAGGAGATATGCAATGATTGAAGAATGCTTGGGATTTCAATAACACTTTATGAATACATTTTTTGATTGCCAAATTTTCCAAAATCACAAAAATCCCTAGGTCATCGGGCTTTTTATTTTTATTTTATCGTTCAGTTGGCTGCAAAAATGATGAATCATATATGTTATCCTTTTCAATTGGATATTTCTTTATTTAAACAATCTTGTAGTTTATAATGATACCATAAAAATATAAGGTAGCCGATGGTATAAAAACAAAATTTTAATTTTTGATGAACAGAGACGACTATAGTTAGAATATTAATGTTTGAAGAGCGATATCTATATTATCAAATTTATAAGCAGCATTTGCATACAATATATTATATATTTTTGTAGTTCCTTGGTATTGTAGCTAAAAGCAAAAAATAACACATTTGACTACAAAGCACGTATTTGGTTTATATGTATGTACCGTGCAATTAACTAAAACTGTAGGGTAACAATCACCTTAAGTATCTGTTGATTAAGATCCATTTTTCTTGTTTTAGATATATGTATCTAGATACTTAGACCATTAACAAATAAAAATATTAATACAATATAAAGTTCTAAAATTAAAATCCCGCTAACTACAAAATCACGACCAGCGGACGATCAATTGGATGTATACGGCAAAACAGATATGGTCAGAGTGCAATCGTATGTGTTTTGATTGTATTTGATCCCTTCAAAGAGGCGTTGCCCAGTTAATTAATTATTATTTTAAACTTCTTTATCATTTTAAATTTTTAGTGTTTCTTGGTTAAAGAAATTTTTATAATAAGCAAAATTTTAGACAATTAGCAAGTTCATTATTTACAGAGATGTTGTAAAACAGTTACTTTGTAGTTAGTTTCAACAACTTTGTTTTTTTATAAAATTTTCAACCTTACTAACATTAATCAATAAATTCTCAAAATTAAAACTGTTTATTAACAAATCCCTAGCTCGTTAATGCTATAACAAATCAAAAAACTGCTAAAGATGTTATAATCCTAGTATTTCTCGATCCTAATGATTATTGAGAACCCAGTACATAAAATATAGCGGTTATGACAACGCACTGGCTGGAAGATAAACAAACTGAACCTTGTGCCCACCGATTGAACAAGAAAACTACAGTAGCCACAAAGAAGAAAAACAGATACGCTATCCCTCTTTTTGTTCTACTGGTAAAAATATTATCCATGATTCTGTCTATGTTTTTTATTCACCATCTATTACTGCAAATATTTATGAGATTCCAATGTTTATGTTCATTCTGTATACCAGGTAAAAGTACATATACCACAGGTAAGTGGTATCTACATAGCTAAAACAAACTTTGTTCGTATGCTTAATGCATAAAATTATTCATGAAACAAATTTAGTATCATTGAATAATAAATTGGCTTCTCTATTTATCTCACATGAGCCATAATAAATGTTAAAATGAAACAAATGTTTGAAATTTTTGAAAAAAAGATTTTAATTTCAGGTCGTACGAGCGACAAGGGAAGTTTAGACTTGTGGTTGAAATTATTTTTACTTTATTTTCAACTTGGATGATGAATTTTGTTGTTATTTTGAAAACCAAGTCAGATATCGAAAAATTTTATTCTTATTTTTCATCTACAATCATGAAGTTGATGGTGATATCTTTTAAATGATACCAAAAAAATTAAAATCGGTTCATCCGTTTAGGCGCTACGATGCCACAGATAGACAAACACACAGACACACCACACACACATATCAGTCAAACTTATATCACCCCTTTTTTTAGTTCGGAGGTTAAAAATAGTAAAAAAAAAGGAAAGGGCTAATTTATTGGAAAACGATTGCATTTGTTTTTATTTCATCAAAACTTTCAGTCTTGGCGAAATAAAGCAATTTTGGTTGAAACGAGAACTGAAAATATATTAAATCGATCCAACATAGCTGATTTAATAATCAAAGATGTTAAGTTTCTTATTCTGCTATGTTTTCGGTCTCTATTACCATAGTTGAACAGGCCACCAAAGGTTTTAGTTGACATTGTAACTGAATAAATATTTCATAATATATGATTTCTCGTCATATGTTGAATCTAGAAAGCTTAATTTTCCGTGTGCTTGCATTTTAATCATTGCATATAATATGTACAGTTTGACACATAAATCATATATTGCTCTAAATATTTAATTTTCATCAACTAGGTACGTTATTTTCAAACATTTAAAGAATTTCTGATTAGAAATATTGATCCATAACAATATTTATCTACATTCATTGAATATTTATTACGTTTTAGTGGTTTATAACCAACATAACCTCTTTAAAAATTGCTCCTAAAGAAAATGAGAGAAAACAATTATTACTTTTAATTATAGTTGTTTCTTTTACATACAATATATACACTCGGTGCGACGAGTAGAAAACGATAATAGTCTTATGATACACTATACTGTTTGTAAACTGTATCGTTAGCTATTTATGTTATATGAAGTAAGAAGAGTTCTATATGAACGTTCTTGTGTATAAAATTAAAGAGGGACTTGAAGTTGTACACATACAATACCAATCACACACAGTTACACATTCCCATAACACACATACACCCTCTTTGTTTTATACATGAGAGCGTCCATAAAATCTCTTCTTACTTCATATATTCTATGGCCAACGAGAATGCTTACAATCGGTATAGGTAATTATAACTATTTTTTTCAACCTACACCCCGTGCAAAAAGTGCTGGCAAAAGAAATGAACATTATAAGTATGAATCATAAACATGAATCATATTAATTTAAGTTTCCACATATGTATTTTTAAGCTTGAACCAGAATGAGCTTGTAAAAATAATCCACTAGCATCCTTAAACTCTTGTAAGTAATTTTATGATCACAACATGTTATGGGCCACTAGTATATTTTGTTTTTATAAATAGGATAACAATTTGTTCTCATGCATCAGTTAATAAATAAAATTCTTTTAAGAAAACATCAAACTTGATCTGTCGTGTGAATTAAATAATAATAAATAAATTATTTTAAAGTGATATTAATATTTGATTTAATTAAAACTTCCACATCATTTCCAACAATAAGTACCTACAATTATAACCTAGAACCTAGCTTTTTGTTTCTACAATGTAGACCCATCGGAAGTCTACGGATTGTATAAGTGGTGCCATTGCCTCGGACATCGTGTTCGAGAAATGAGGAAACAAGTTTCTGAAAACTTAAAATTTATGTCTATTTTTGTGTAATTTATGTATGTGTTTTTTGGTTATTAATTATGGTGGATATTGGTGATTTTACTATAATTGATTGTTGTATGTTTAGGTTAGGTTGGGATTTGGATATATTTGGAATAGCAGGAAAGCTTTGATGTCAACGGATTTTGGGTCGTAGAGGTCGTCAAAGAAAAACTGGCTAAAGTGCGCCCATCTCCTCATGGCAAGAGCTGGAGAGTAACAGGGAAGATAAGACATCGCCTCTTCCTCTTCTCCACTGTGACAGTTCCTGCAATAATTGCGATTTACTGTCTGATCCAGGCGTTCAGCATGCCTGTCACCCAGCCAGTGTCCTGTTATAGCCGCAACAATTTTGCTAATAAAATCCTTTGGAAGCGATGTTATAACTCCGGAACGCCTACGAATATACTCAGACTATATCTGTCTTGTAGTACCACAACAACGTTCGTGCCTCCATCTAAGATTGGTCTTTATAAATATATCCTCTTTAAGGAGCAGCTTGCAGTTTGCAAATGGAATATCCGGATACCTATTGATGCTTGTGTTTGGCATCATTGTGCCATTTCGAACAAGCTCGTCGCCTTCACAATTTTTGGAATGTCCCTGTGTCCCTGTACCTTTACCAGGTATACATTAATTTATTTTGTCAGCTCATTTAAGGACTATGACAGTCCTGTGCTATCTTGTTGTATGTTACTTCTATTTACAAAATCCCATCACTGATGACAAGGCAATTTCCTAAATCGTATTAAAATAAGGTAAAGATAATAAAATAACTTAAGCCAGCAACTGATTTAAGCAGATTTAAGCACCATCCATTATACGAGTAATTATTTACGATAAAACGTCACTTAGCCCTTTATATAATTTATACAATAATGGTACAGAGAAATAACGAAGATCAATCTGTAAAATAATAGAAGTATATGTAGTTACTCTTGAAATGTTAAATAACTTGACGTTTGTAATATTTATTATGCAATACAATTGAGATATTTACAATGTTAACCAAAAGCAAGGAAGGATTAATAAAAACAAAATAAAAAAAGCGGTCTACGTGCGACCCGAAAGGTCCACACGACTAAATTCCCAGTGGAAAGGATTTTGTATCAGTAGAATTATTTTATATCGTATTTATTATTATTTTTGTAAATTCGCCCCCCAGACAATTGTTTATTTTCACTTGTTTAAAATAATTAAACATTCGATATAAACTTCATTTGACCTTTATAGTTACTAATCCTCCAAATGATAGTTAAAAATTTCGGTTAATTATGCTCCCGATTTTTACATTGTTCAGATAGAACCTTTGCTTTCTAAAATTGTACTTTCTTTTAAAACACCTGGTTGTATTATCTATATTTACTCAATCCATTATACATACATACTTTATACAATGGACATAATAGTTTCGTGACTTCGAATTATTTATTTAGCCTTCTTACTATGTATATTAATTATTTGAAAATATAATTCCGACATAGAATATTCTAGACGAAATGAAATCATTTTCAATATTCACTTCCTCTCCTAAAATAATAAAATTTTTATACCCATGCATATTTTAGAGAAGGGAATAATTTTTATATAAAAACAAGTGAAAACAAACAATTGACTGAGTTTATTGTTGAAATACCATGCATAGTCAGTGTTGATTTCTTTATCACATAACACATGTATAGACAGTATGTATAAAATGTATAGACAGTGTCATACATTGCGCACTCATTTGTTTTTTTGACGTCACGTAAATAACAAAAGATATTCACTTTTAAACAAACACACATACAACATACAAATACTATAAAATTTGCACCTAATTATCGCCCTCGTGGGTAAACAGTGATGTTTACAAAAAAATGTTTCAAACAAAAGTTTTTTATTTTTTTATAAGAAACATTTTTTACATTTAAACTTTTGTTCTATCTCTAACGGTTTACAAAATGGGTCCTACGGACCCAAGACCCAATTGACCTATGATGCTCATTTACGAACTTAGCCTCACTTTTTACGTCCTGAGTAAGCTGTAAAAATTTCAGCTCGATATCTTTTTTCGTTTTTGAGTTATCGTGACCACAGACGGACGGACGGACGGACGGACGGACGGACGGCCGGACGGCCGGACGGACGGACAACCGGAAATGGACTAATTAGGTGTTTTTATGAACAGCTATGACAAAATTTTTTTCCTAGCATCATTATTTTTAAGCGTTACAAACTTGGGACTAAACTTAATATACTATGTATATTTCATATATGCATGGTATAATAATATACCCTCAAAATTTATTATAAATTCTAGCAGTGTTGTATAAGATATTTGTTTTTAAATATCTACATAATACAAATACAGATACAATGCTAAAAATATACCTAAATATATATAAATTCATTTTTGATATTTAAATAGAGCGCCTCCAGCATTTATGAACAGCCGTATATAGATGACTCATAGAAAAAATTATTTTCTTCTTTTGATTGTAAGAAAAGCTTATCGTTTAAGAAGTATTTTTTATTAAAATTTTTAATTTAAAACTAAAAATGGGAAAATCAGGACGTCACTAGGTATTGTCATCTAAAATAAACGTGTATACAAAATTTCAGCTCAAAAGGTTTCAGTTAAAAGCTTGCAAAAAAGAAATTTATCAATATTTTTTTGTAATCTAGTACATACATGCATTGAAATAAGTTTTGGTATAGGCATTTTGGTCGAAAAGGGTTAATTTGTCATGATGTGTCGACCACAGCGACATGATGTGTGAGTCAGTCAGATAAAAATCGTTTCAGATTGTTTTGACCCCTACAATCCCAGGCATAAAATATTGCCTGTTCAATGTTCTTAACAGGACAGACTAAAGAAAGCATTGTACAGTTTCTTTTCACTAAAAGAGAATTGAATTTACATTTTCAATATTTTACAATATATTAACAATACATTTATACATGAAATTATAATAAATCAATATAAATTTTATTAAGAGAGCTTTATATAAATAAATACCCATTAAAATCATATAATATCTATTCCCTAAGGAAAAAGCTTTTTTACAAATTAGTTTTGTTTATATAATAAAATTTTTATATCATGATATATACTTATTTTATAAACTAAATCATTATTAAAGAAGAACGTAATTTTTTGATGGATTCCGTGTTGCAAAACTAAGCTCTGATTTTCTGATTGAAATTTCTATGCTTGTTATCAGGCTTTCGTAAAATGCATTTCAATTTATTTTACATGAGTGACGGGAAATGCATGAATAAGTAGCCAAATACAGAAATTATATTTATAATTATAAAGCAGAAAAAACTGGTTTAAAAGAAAAGTAAATTTAATACTATAACAAATTTTTGATGCTTCCATTAATATCCTCGACAAAATATTGCTGCATAAAATAATCGGACGACGACCAAATATCTCTAGACAAAACATACACAAGTATTAGCATAAATTAGAAAGTCTTTAAAAATTAACCGCTGAAATGGAACAAATATAGAGTAAAATGTAAATGTTTTTGTGGAAAATCGTCAAAATCATCTTTACGTAATTAATGAATAGCTCCTTAGGATACAATTGACAATTTAATCACTTATACAAAACACTGAAAATGATTCCATACAGACTTCTATAATCCCGTTTTGCATCTACTTTTAAATTGTTTTTAATCTTCGCTTAAGATTTTGAACACAACTTGACTTGTAAAAACTCTTAGGGTCCGATTTCGGCTTTTGACCAAAATAGAAATAATTTAAAATTCATTTCGAAATATGCATATCTCTCCTAAAGTATCAATATAAGTCACTTGTACAATATATACTAAAATAATGATGAACATACGTTGCAAATACTTGTGCAACATTTTTTATGAGAAACAATCTGTGATGGCGTTTTCACATATAGGTTATTAATTTTGATTGAAAGTTTTCAAAAGACGTGGCAGTTCAAAAAGTTGTTACCACTTAAATGGGGTAGACATGAATTTTAGAAATAGATAGTAATAATAGAATTTTACTAATAGTAGTAATAAGTAAATAATTTTAAACATATAATATAATGTTACTCTCCCATTTTATATTGGAAAATTCGTTTAAACATCTTTTCGGTTAATGTATCTCTACCATTTAACTCTTAAGTGCTCGTGTTGGGTGTCATACGGTCTTATTAAACGGGTTATTAAATGTCTTAAATGAGACACACCGTAAGATGGGTGGTTTAACTAGAGTCTGAAAAAATTTATGCGCATTTAATGATGCATATCTCCTAAATAAAAACAACTTAAGCAGAATTGTTCTTTGAGGTGCTTGGTTTTGCTCTGTACTTCTTTTTTTTTGTTTGAAGAAATATAAATGATATATATAGTTCTAGTCACAGCATGGTTAAATTGCAATGGCGGATGCAAACGATTACATTGCTCCCGCGTTCCAACCTCTCTCTTGACTGTTATTCATTTAAATTTAGAAGGTAGGTATCAATAAATGCGTACATAATTTTGTCCAACTAAAGTAGAATCGCCCAAATACAGACATCTTTTAAAGACATCTAAAATAATTCCGCATTATTTTTGTAATTCATAAATAACAACTTTGAATTAAAATGGTTTTTTTGCAAATAAAATTACGAAAATCAAATAATTTGTTAGGCCATATAACACTTCAAAATACCTTCCAATGTATTTATTACAAAAACCACTACTCATCATCCTATTTAATTTCATATTTTCAATGGGTAGTTTCTTTTGTTCCATCTTGTATTTTCAAGATTCTAGTTCCTCTCTAACAATATTTAACACCCCTCCAACTATAACACGCAAGTATCTATCAAGGGAAAAGTTTTAGGAAATATATTTATCTATAATTGTCAATAATTACAATAATTATCTGAAATAGGTATGTTAATAAAATGGTCCCTAAATGTCATATACACCACGGCTTATTTTTTTTTATACAGGCCAGTAGAGACACGTTTAATATTTTAATATTAAATGACGAATATTTGAATTTTTTCTTGAATATTGTACACTAGAATTCATCTATACGTTACTAATAAGAGTCTTTTATCAAAATGTTTAGGACAAATTGAATTTGTTCAACTGAAAATTTTTATCATCTTCATTTATCTTATTAAGTGGATTTTTTTTTAGATAAGGTAGTTTTTCTAATATACAGAATCTTCAAAGAAACAAGTGCAAACAAATCATTGAGTGAGGTAATTGTTGAAATACCATGCGTAGATTTGCGCAATTGTTTGTTTTTTACGTCATAGAAGTAAAGGAGGGCAGCCACTCTTACACACAAAATAATAAGGGTATCTTTCAATTCTTAATTCTTAGTTAATTCTTAAGTGGATAAAGTATATGCTATAAAGCCTATAAAAAAACATACATAATACATATGTAACGTATAAATTTAAAATATATGTATACAATACCTGTATACATAATATATAATGTTCGAACTTTATTTGCGCTCTCACGGGTAAACAAAGATTTTGACCAAAAATTATTTATTTTTTTAAAAGGAACGCTTTTTAAATTTAAACTTTTGTTCTTTCTCTAACGGTTTATAAGATGGGTGCTATGAACCCAAGACACGATTGATCTGTGTTGCTCATTCATGAACTTAACCTGACTTTTTAAGTCTTAAGCACGCTATGAAAATTTGAGATTGGTATTTCTTTTCGCTTTTGGGGTATCGTGATCTCAAGAATTTTTGGTGAAGGTGCAATCAATGGACGTAGAAAAATTAATATTTTTGGCATTTTCGAACGTTTTATAGACTGCTCAAATTTGTGTAGTAGTAACAGAATTTTAGTATAAATAAAACCTTTGTATTGGATAGTAGGTTCTGTTTTTGTTATTATACAATTTATATTTGTTTGCGAAATTACTCCATTCACTTTAAATTCGAAAAAGAGGAAGATAATATAATGTTAATAAAATAGACATAAACAATTTAACCTATTTGCTTGGAATGTAGGCATTTCTATTTTCTACGAAAAAAATTTTGTATGAAAATAAACTTCTATATAATATTACAACACCTGTGTAAACAAAGCAGGTATGTTTACGTATTCTGACTGATGAGACTTCGTAAGGTGGCAAAGGTGGCAGTCAGTTTTTATGTACATACTTTTTCGTACTATTATTTCCGAAAATATAGACTAATGTACTGGATTATATATAATGAATTATATAATGGGCGTCTTCAACGATCGCATTTTGCTCAAATGAGCTGAATGCTTATATTAACTTCACTTGTAACTATTTGACTATGTTATAAAAAAATCTTTACCAACTTCTAATTTTCCGAGTAATTTGAAAATCTGCACATATCAAAGTAATCGATGAAAATACAACAGTTAAACTAGTGTTTTGATCGCGATCACCAAGATTGATTATTTATTTTATCTTTATTACTTTTGTTGATTGAATCAATTTAGGTAACAAAATTACCTGACGCTGTAACGAATCGAATGTCGAAACTCGCATTCAAATCCATCTGTTTCGTTCCTGCGACTATTTATTAGTTCAGTACTAAGCACGTAACAGTAAGAAACATTAAATGAGGGGGAAACATTACTTTAGCGATGGAGATTTGTTGCACATGAGCTTTTTATATATAATTCAAATAAAAAAAAAAAGAAAATTTATTACAAAATGATATGATACTCTATAATGTAGGTAGGTACATATGAAACAAACATTTGTTTTTCATAACAATTTTCTTTTACTTATGTAATACGAACGACTTCCTTTAAACAGGTATACCATGAGGCATTTTACGTTTGACTCTTTAAATATTTTATAATTCAATAGTACTGGGTTATTCAAGAGAAATAAGAAATGTTACAGGGTGTTATTATAGCACAGTTGGTGGTCTAAATTTCACCAATTGTTTCTAGAAAGTAATGAAATTTAACTTGAATTTACACAATTATTAGTATTTATGCAAATTCTTAATTCTCACCTTGATGCTGTAAAAGAAAATAGCTAACAGGAAGTATGGGACAATTAATGAAACAAATAGCAAATAAAATTTCTTAAAAGATTGAATATTACAAATGAACAAAAATGATTAACAAGGATAGCTCAGTTTTGTCCGTTATTTTATTTTCTAAGATAAAATGTAAATAGCTATCTGCAATAGTGTTTTCTGAATAAGCGTATAAAGATGAACGAAAAAACTTACAGGAGATTCAGGATGTGAAAAGATTTTGTTAGATGATTTTGAGGGAAAACGAGCAACATAGGCCAATCGGGTTTTTGGTCGAACTTCCGAGCCGTAGGCGAAAAAACAAATGTTTAAATGCAAAAAATATTCTTCATACAAAATAAAAAACTTTTAATTATGGAATTAATATATAAGGTGGAATTAATATAGGAGTTGATATACAAGGTGTTCTATAATTGACTCCAGTAATTTTAACTATCTAAGATAAACGAAAAAGTTATTTTCTAAATTTTGACATTTTGACCTGAGGCCCAACTTTCGAGATGATTAACCAAATCAATTAGAAAATTTATCCAATGATAGTGCGCTTAGAAATATAACGATGTCTTTATCGTTGCATTTAATTATCATATTATCCATCTCACTTTTTAAATTTTTATTACGTACCATGGCATATACTTGGGCTTAATAAAATTTTAAAAGTGAGATAGCTAATTTTATAATTAAATTCAACGATATAAACAGCAATAATCATTGTCATATTGTTGTTGTCTTTATCGCTGCATTATTTTTAAATTTATATTCAACTTCACCCAGTCACGATAAAGACATTATTCTATTTCTAAGGTCTTTGTCATTGAATTAATTTATTAATGGATTTTGTTAATTATTTCGGACACAGATCGAAGTTTGGTTAAGAGCTTATTTGTTCGTCTTAATAAGCTTATTTATGAAATCAAGAGTTCTGTAGTCAATTATAGAACACCTTGTATAGCCATATACCTCTTTCTTCCACCAAGTTCCTTTGGTCAAGCTAAATTGCCTAAATAATAAGACCTCTCATTAATTATATACTGAGCAGATCTAACCTCCATATATCTCCTCCATTAGTGTTTTAATAAGATAGAGTGTAAATTACACAAAGTAAATTTAACAATGTTTGGTTTACCATGGATTACAATGCTGACATCTGAGTTTAGCTTTATGTAAAGTATGCTATAGATAAATATCATAACTTACCCAGTAATACCAACGTAAACGTTGATAATATCCAGATATGAAAATATAACACTGGAGAAACAAAAACTTACCTATCTGGATATTTTCTCATGCAATGTAATTTCTTAATGGATAATATAATATCGTTTCAGTGTATACAAAACGTGTGATGTAAGTTATATGCAACTGCTTTTTTCTATACAAGATGCCAAAAATAGTAAGTTTTTTTATCTTTTATCTTTTGATCTGGTGCATCATTTACAAGCTGGGGTTTCGTCAGTATAGTTTCGGAATCTAAGAACTTCTTGATTAATATTAGGAAAACTTTAATATTTTTAAACTAAAGAATACATAGTTTTAATGTTTTTCGAAAAAAAGTTATATATTTTTAGAAATAAATACTCTGTAAATACTTAGAGAATAATAATCTGATAAGTTGTATTAAATTTAATTTCTAACAATTGTTCTTACCATAAAAATTTCCGATTTTTTTGGCGAGAAATTCTTAAACCAAAAAAGAATACCAACGAATCTTTAACTCGTTAACGATGCGGTTTACGATAGGTCAAATCTGAAAACAATAAAAAAACTCCGTCCTAGAATTCCAACTTCTTTTGCTTCATTTTTCTAGTGTACATGATTTTTGAGATACACAGTATTTCGACGAATTAAAAAAAAGTTGTAAAACTTTTCCACATAAAATGTTTACATTATAAAATATAAATAAGAGAACACACGTATAAAATAATATTATAATGGGTGTCAACAGAACCGTTATTAAAAAATGCTTTAAAAACGTAAATTTCATTTTTGAGTTGAAGCTATAATAGGTAATAAATCCTTTTATATTTTTTGAAAAAAAGGAGTGTAATGCAAATGTGCACGAAGAGGGGGTATTATCAACCTACGCATATTATGCAGCAGTCGCTTGTCATGGCACTAGGTATCTTTAAGTTCGTTTTGGAAAAGAAATACTCAAAAAAATGCTGGAAAATCATCCAGGCAACCGGGGACAATAGGTCTAAGCGGAGCAGACATGCAAAATTTTTTTGCTATGATATGATCTGTGGCTGGTTTTTTGATCGAATGTTAAAAATAGTTTTTACATCAGCTAGAGATCCGGAGACACCTCCGGATCCAGGCAATTTCCAAGTGGAAAGGTTGATCGGATAAAAACAACGGTACGGATATGTCACTGATGTTTTTATAAAACGTTCAAAACAGCATTTTGAACGTAAAATTTGAACATCAGCCAGAAATCTTGGGATAAAAGATTGGAACAATTTCTCGAAAATTTTTCCTTCAGGTCCGATGCTCTAGGCTATCGTCTCCGAATTTCTAGCTATTTAATTTTTTATTTAATAATCGGTTGATTTATCACAATTGTTTATAAAGTATAATTTATTGAATAATCATTTAATTTTATAAAAAACATTACGGCCTATTTCTTGCGATATTACCAAACATATTCGCCAAGTCTCAAACAATTAGAAATTAATTTAATGCATCGAAAATTTAATACCATTACATTCAAAATAAACAAATTCAATTCATTCTATCCCCGATAAATCACCTCCGATTATTGGTTTTTATGTTTCGTTAACTTTCTCTATAAGATTGTTCTTCAGCATTTTCAGAAAGAGTACTAGGAAGAATTATTTCAATTTTACATAATCATATGGAAAAAATTATAAGAGTTAGAAATGTTGAAATTTGTTTTTAAAGTTAATTAAACACATTTTATTTGCTTAATTAATATTAATAACTTCCACAAATTAACGCTCTCAAACTCTAGATTTACGGTCTTTTCGCTATTTGCGTTTTCTATTTTTATTATTAACGGATATAGGAGATGTATAACGATTTCGTTGACATCCTGTACATATATAATCATATATATTTATATCAAGTAATTAGTTTTTCATATTATACTTTTTTAGTTTTTATTTTTTTCTACATAATATGCTTAGTTGTACACATAATTGATGCATGATAAGCTTCTTTAGCTTAAAAGTTACAATTAATCAAAATATTTTTTATTATTTTTGCTTTAAAGTGAATTACTATTACTTGCAAAAGTGATGTATACAAGTTTTCAAATATTTACAGTCGATTTCAGTTCATCGCATTCGTGTGAAAAAAGATCTCGTACAAAATGATCGTCTTTAAAACGTTTGGCTATAAACTGGGAGGTTGTGAGTTCGAATCCAGGAAGCGGCAGTGTGAGAAATTATAACTAATGGGGCGGTAAAATTCATCACACTGTCGTCGCTTTTATAAGAACGAAGTAACCGACTCCACCCACATCATAAAAATTTAATTATAGGGGATGTAGTGTAAAGTAAAATAAATAAAGATTAAAAAAATAATAATGTGAGTGGCCTCTGTTATAGATCGATTTCTGAAAAAGGGAAGTTAAACCCCATTATTTTTCTCGTTCGAAAGTAATTCATTATAAAAAGTTTTTTTTTGTATTATAACGACTAATGAAATATTCTCCGGAACGAAATAATAAAATAAATGTCATAATATGGAATTTATTATCAAATGAGTATTTTTTTAAAAGTTCGTTGCCATGGTAAATACATCAGACACAGCTCGACGTTAATATGAAAGGCCGTAAAATGACAGGCCATACATGCCATTAATTACTTATATAATTAACATAATGATGTGTCCGTTACAGTAATAAATTCAATGCATTGTTTACAATAAAAATAAATAAAATTTGAGAAACGTACAGCATTTTTGAACCCAATAGTACATCTGGAACGAAATACGTAACATTGAAATGAAACTTCCTTCAAAACATTAATCTTTTGTTTTGACGTCACGCTAGGTAGTTAAAAGTGTATATGAGAAAATTATCCATATCCTTTTGGTAGCGGTAGGTAAACAACATTTTCGGATTAATACAGACATTATGGTGGAAATTATTCTAAAAAAATTTTGTATATCACAGTACGACATGCAACACTTTATCCATTATATTCGCCTTGTTGATTACCCCAATAGAGAAATTGCATGTTTTTTATTTATTTATTTATTTAAGTTTAATAAAAATTAGGTACTCTTTTGTTTAACTAAAATTAAAAAAAGTTTTTCTTTGAAATTAAGTTTTCATGTAAATTTACAATTGAAAATGGTTTTTATTAAACTATAAATTCAAACGGCAGTGGCATCAACACTTCGCTTTCGTAAAGTCATCGCACGGACAAATGAAAAAAAATATGAATAATGATAAATGGTTTGTCTTTTATCTGGATTTCACCATATTATAACGCATATTTCCATAGTAACCGATATACTCAGAGCCTCAGCGGTTGTAAATACGTCACTACCTTGGTTTCCGCGTGGTTTTATTTGAAACGCGTTGTAAAAATATTCGGAAATGATTTTTCAATCATAACTTTATTTAACAACAATCGAACTAACCGATTCTATCTAAAAATGATCACATCGGGTACCCGAGAAAAACTGGATTATATATCCGGATATCTCCAATCATTTCTTTTGACTAAAAAAATGGTAAAACTGAAATCATAATAGATCTAGTTATGTCTTGGTAAATGTATATTTTTTTGCCTGTGTAGATCAACTTACATCTCAATTGATGTACAGTAGGCTTATAACTGTAAATATTCTAAATTTACAATTCGGCGAAAAGTGATGAAAATAATTCCAAACTTGTTACTCCGAGGTTTTTGGGTTCACTGAACACGATCGGTGCCCAAGGTGAACGGTATCCCCGTCGATATTCGTGTTTAGTGACCCCAAAAACTCCCGAGTAACAAGTTTGGAATCATTTTCATCACTATAACGGAATTGTGCATTTAGCATACTTTCGGTTAACTTAAAATGCAATTATAAAATGCATATTATTTATTAAAATTGCATTGTTTTTTGTTTGCATTTCTTATAAATCAATTTAGGTCACAAATTTCCTGACGTTCAGACAAATCGAATGCTAAAATCCGCTTTCAAATCCGACTTACTTACTGTTCAAATTTTTCGAACATCATTGCATCGTCTCTGCGACAAGTATAGTAGATTATAAGGGCAGGTTACACCTATACTAATATTGTTTTTCATAGACAGACAATACAAATTTTTCATACTGTTAAGTCAATAGATTACATCTTACTAACTAAGAATAATGCAATTTTGATTTTGGTATTAATTGATTTAAAGCATTCAAGAGATTATGTTCCTGTAAAAACAAAATGTTTTGCTTGCACTGATACAGAGTGCAGCCAAGTACTTAAAATATGACGTTAGTTACCTTCTATAATCATCAATGTCTTGAAAGCAGATATTATATTTAAAAAAAATTGATTCGTTTTTTTTTTTCATAACAATTTCAGAAAAAGAAACTTTACCAAATTAATTTTTATTTCAATTAAATTTGCATTCTACCATGGTAAATTTACCCCAACATGAATGTTATTATTGTACTGAATTATTTATGTTAAATTTTCACAAGATACAAACTATTTTGTAAAACTTAAAGTTATTCATATAAAGTTGCGTCGACCTTTCTACAACTTTATGAAGTGGGGTTACTTGTGATCGTAATCTACGAAAACAAATTGGGTATGAAAGAATATATACTATATTGGGGAAGAAAAAATATATAAGAGGTTTTCATTGGCTTGAATATAAACAAAATATAAATAGTTATTCAAAACTTCACTTTTTTGCTTAAAATTTGATTGTCCTGACCCCCGAATAAATTTTTTCTTTACAATGTATGTGTATGGACACAGAAAAACGTTAATGTTTGCCTTCGACAAAAATATGAAATTCAGAGTAAAGGTGTATTATATGGGAATATCAGCAATGAATGTGTGGCTATCTAAGAGTGGATCAACATGGTGTTTCAACAATTAACTCAGCCTATACATGGTATTTCAACAATTAACTCAGTCAAATGTTTTTTTACACTTGTTTTTATTATTTTTGAATATTTTTTTATTTATTTATTCGGATCATTTTGTTGTTAAAAATTTTCTAATCATTCGTCTTACTTTAATATCTGCAACAATTAAAAGCCGATTATTTTAATTCGAAATATATTTCACTTGTCAACATATAAAACCACAAACTAATGTAAAATAAGCAAACATACGTGCAGAAGCATAAATAACATGAATTTTCATGTATGACATACGACAATCAGAATACAATAACATGTATTTTCGAAAATAACAAACAATTAGAATATAAAATTTAGTCCGTAGGATGATGGCAGATTAAGGTATTTTCTCGCTTCTACCTCGAATTTGTTCGAAATGCATATTAATATAATCGAAAAATTTCCCAAGCTTTCGACGTTTGTAGGTACATATTGAATAAATAGTTGATAATTTTCGAAACAGCCTCGATTTTTTTCAGATCCATCCGATTACCGAATGATTTATATGCTTGAAAAACGATAGACCTAAGAATAGCAACTTTTCAAGTGGACTTCCAAAAACGGCATTTTTTACAGGTGTTTTTATAATAGAAGTCTGGAATTGAATAAGTAGAAGTCCGTATTCATGTGGCAACCTCAGAAGTTTTTTCCCTTTCTACTTAACTATGAAACTGCTTTTCAGTCCCCGATACCAGGCAGAAATAAGAAAATGAGGTACCCAAATTTATCACTATTTTCCGATCTAGTGGCATTGTATTAATTAATTGCGTGATTTAAAACATTTATTTTGTGCATGTATATAAATGAACATAACATGTGAGAGGGGAGGTGGTAAAATGATATAACATTTATTAATAAAACCACAATCTACTCATGCATATCACAGGTGTCGATTGTGTTCACAAAATATTCGAAACAACTTAAAACGTTTAGTTAATTCTGTTAAAATTATCATCGCATTATCTCATGAATCGCCTGAGTACATATTCCATTTAATAAATGAATTTTATGAAATATGTGTAGTGAATCACTCAACGGCTAAGTCAGGACCGTGCACAATAATTATCCAAGCGAGGGGTTCAAACTGTTGTTCACGATGTAAGGTCAATGAAAACAAAAAATGTTTTTTCGAGTGACAGGACATTTAATTAGGTAAAAAGGTGATATTCAGTTACTATTTTTTAATAAGTTAATTCTATGTGGTGCAGAAAACTCGATGACTTCTACACCGCGATGTATATTAAGCGAGGGGTTAACTGTTCAGTCGATCTTCAGACATTGTCGATCGGTCGGTATGGTTTGAGACGTCGCAAGGATGAAAAGGATCATTCATTCGTCGCTGTTGGCACAGGTAAAACCGCTAGAACGCGAAGCATTTGGTAAACATTCGGAAACGCATCTTTATTGCAAATATCGAGTACTTCGAGTGAATTTTTGGCCAGTCCGGCAATGCATTTGCGCCAAGTTTGAACTTCGTTGACTCAGATGTCGCGGGAATTGTGCAAAATTGAATGAATAAAAGATATAAAGGTAACGTAGCTATGGGGTCTGTTACGAAATTATTAGCTTACGCAAAATACGTGGAATTCTCGAGTACAACTTTTTTACTCTGGATTGTTGTTAATTCCCTTCTGTATTTTGTTCCAGCTTGGTGCACGCGCTATCTAAATGAGATCGAAATGAGTTTTTATGAGTAATTACTTAGAAATACCCCTAGCTATATTGTGAGCTTGGAAATTCAATAACTAAGTGTTTTTCCTTGCGATTGAATAGCAAACGAGATCAATAATCGTAAAATTCATCATGAAATTATAATAGGAATAATTTCATCACGAAGTTTTAATATATACCGAAGTAAAATGGTACCATCAATAGAATATTACCTTCTACATTAATTAAAAATGCAACATAGACGACATGAAGTTTTAGTATCAGAAAGGAGCTTTCCCAACAACAGCGTTTTACATGTAATAACTGTAAGAGCTATACTTTATAAAGTGTAAGCTCTCTTACATCTTTTGTACAGAATAATTTATACGTTTTCTTATTTTACCGACTGTTGACTTTTGTGACAATGTTAAAAATAATGAATTTCCTGTTTGATATTTAATAAATATGCTTTTAAAAACAATTTTTTAATAATTCATAGATAAAATAAAAGCATGGATTAAAAGAAAAATTTTTTACTTCGATTAAAATTCCAACGAAATCTGGAATATTCAATCGGAAAATATATACTACAGTCATATAAAACACGATCAAGTTATTTCACAAACATCTCACTTTTTGCAAACTTTTGGTAGTTCTTACTGTTTGATGATCAGAATGTCATAAAAAAAGCTTACATCTCTATCGTGAGCCTTTTTCAACGTAAAAATTGTGGGCCTATTCTACACACAATTAAATTATATATATTATTCCATCGTACCCATAGTCCATAGTACTTGAAAGTGCTGAGTAGTTTCTAAGATAAAAATCGAAGGAAAAGCTCTATTTTTCAAGATATTGAAAGATTTTGTTTATGAAATAACGTTGGTAATATGTAGGTAGTTTTGAGTTGTTGAGGTATCGTTCCTAATTTTAGGCGATTCGATAATATTAAGGAATAGTTTTTTAACCTTTTTGTTGCTTACCAAAAAGAAACAGCATCTGCCATCCGGGTACCCGTCTACGAAATTCTTAGTAAGAGTTCGTTGTAACTAAAAATAATTATCTGTATTCGATAAATATTTAATTTATTAATATTCTAGGAAGGTTATTTGAATATAACAATTAAATTATTTATAGTGACCATAGGATTTCTAAACAACACTTTTAAAACATGAAGACACAATCTAGCTTTTATATTTGGAGCAGTAAAGCCGTATATCTCAGTACCTACCATGCACAATGATGATACGATCTCTGATGCATCTCACCAGAAACCAGAAATGATTTGGCTTACAACAAAACCAAACCTGATGTTGATGCTTTGGATAAAATGTACATGAGATATTATACCCATTTTTTTTTTTTTAAATTTTTTTTTATGTATTTGTATATTACTGTGCAAAAAACGAAAACTCCATGATTTTTGTGCAACATTGAAAAATGAGATAGTTATTATTTATACAAAACCTTTACCGCTATTTAAATATTTATTATATTCTTACATAAAAGGTTTTTTATGTTATATATTTTCGAAAATTATGCTTTTTCTACCGGGGAATAGGTTTTAGCCGATCATTTTCAAGAAAACAATTATTCAATAAAACGTACGCCGGTGGGTACTCGGGTGGCAACACAAGGGTTAGCACAATATACTTTGGTGCTACTCATTTCCGAAGAGCGATGACGAAAAATTTAACAATTACACAAGTTTGTTTATTAATACAGCTTGCTGGAGTTTAAGATTGGGCGCTCTAAATGTAAAGCTCAATAATACGAAGTGTTTGTGAAAGAAAAAGAGTAAAATTATCTTTTGTGAGCTATAATTTTGAACGCATCTATGTGGAAAGCATCATTTTATTTAAAAGTTTGAAAATTGTATCTAAAAATAGTATTTAATTAATAACTGAATAAACTTTTCAGTTCATGCATGATTTAAATTAAATGATGAAAATCTTATAATAAATTATTATCGATAACTTTTTTGAATTTAAATACAAGCAGCGTAAACGTACACACTGGTAGCGTTGTTTGGTATGTCGATGCTGGTTTATTGAATTAGCTGGATGTTTGTAAATGAAATTCTATTATGATTTTAAATTATATTTATCGTCAGGCGATTTTCATATTAAATCAGTTTTGTATTGTGTACCAATTTCTAAGACGTCACTATTTACTTCCATGTTCAAATCAGATTCGTTTGGCTGGTACAAGGTCAAAAGATGTTACCAAGAAATAATCTATACTAGAAATTAAACAAAAGAAATAATCTAGACTAGAATAGCTCATTAAAAAAAAGGCTTATGCCAAAAATAATCTTACAGTTGGATAAACATCGCCCAAACAACCGTTTACTTTAACAAAAGTTTACTATAAGAAAAAATACAGAATATTCGATTTACATCTGGGCATAAAAATATCACGAGTATGACAGAGTACATGCGTTAAGAATGCATCTAAGTAAGAGGTATTATAGGCGTTATATGAAATTGCAAAAGTTACTTGTATCGTGGAGTATCTGTCTATTCACTAAGAAACTCCCACTCTTCAAGCGTCTTACAACTATCTCAACGCATATCGAAGCTTCAACACATGTATATAATATCTCTCACTTAGATGCATTGCTTAATGCGTGTATTCTGTCATACTCTTGATATTTATATGCCTAGATGTAAATCAAACAATCTTTATACGCGGAATAAATATATGCTAGCGTACCTGAATCAATCGACAACCTAGTATTAATAACTAACAGAGCCGTAACAGGATAAACTACAATATTGAAAAACTATAGTAATAGTATAGTGTATTTATGGAAGTATTATTATTATTTCGTTTTTCTTTCTTGTATAAACATTTTCCAGGTACCACACAATAAATGAGAAAGAACATTATTATCGTTAGATTAAAATGAACTCGTTGTAGGTTAAAAAAGATTAAAATTGCTTAACATGAATATTTTTTTATTTACATTAGGTACTAGTTCATAGAGTGCAATCATAGCTAAATCAAACCTACGAAAATCTTGCAAGGCTGATCCTTGATATATACAAGTATTATCTTAAAAAGGCTTTCTATTCTATTAGCCTTTTTCCTCTGAAGATTAAAAATTTTTTACTAACTACACAAGATAAATTATAAACATTATCATATAATCATTAAATCCGGACATACAATAATTAATAATTTCAGGCCTTTTTCCTCTGAAGATTAAAAGAAGATCCGCTAGATGGCAACACTAGGGGGGGGGGTACAAATATATCCTGCCATCTAGAGGATCTTTTTTTAATCTTCAGAGGAAAAAGGCTAATTGAAGCTTATCTTCTCTTTTATTGACCGATTTATACTTTTCAAATGTATTTGTAGTCCGATAAAATTAGGAAACATCAATTAAAATTTAAAATAAATGAAAAAAATTTACATTAATAGGTATTCGACGACGAAAGAGATTGACTTTAATATTTATAAGCACATGCTACTAATTTGATTAAAAGCTGGAAGGTATTTAATAGAAGTATCTTATTTTTTATAATTGCCCAAAAAGAGGTAAAAACGGAGCCTTACAGTTTTTTGAACTTAGTAGTGTCTTGCCATAATCAGCAGTAATCTGCAGTTAAGGTAACATTTACCAAGGTATGTTTTAGTATGATAGATTTTTTTGAAATGCATGAAGTCCGAAGGAAACGAAAATCTGTACAACTTTGAGGAAGCTTACGTTCAATTTTCACGTATTAAGCACAGAAACTGCATTTTCTGTTTCTTTATAGGCTAAAATTTCTTCATCTTAACTGTTCCCCAGTAAATGTAAAAAAGTATTTTCAGAATATCTACCTTTAAGGTTGTCCCGTTTTTCTAAAGTTTTGACTGCCATATAATATTCTAGCTTACAATATTTTCTGCTGAATCTCAAAGAACAAATTTTTTTGGTTTTATTCCCTACCTTTTTACTTAGTAAGTATGTAAAAATGTGTGGTTGTAAGAATACAATTTGTATGATTGAATTGATACATTTTTTCTTGTTATAAACCACGAAGGGAATTTGAATTAATTTTGTTGATCCTACAATATCAAAGTAACAGTTCTGCTCTTGGTATTAAGCATACCGTTGATCTTGACCTTGGTTTTATACCTTTATCCTAGAAAAAATTTTAAGAGAAGAAATACAATAAAAGTTGCGTGGGAATCAAACTATTTGAATGACGTTGGAACTTGGGCGGTATTGATATTTCCAATAATCTCAATTGTCCCCATATATTCCTTTCACAACATATAATATTACAAACATTACATGTAGAACTTTTTTTTCAAATTCAATTTTATTTTCAAATAACAATCATAATACCTACATCTATATACATTATGTTTCAATCAATAAATGTTCAATCAAAAATCACAAATAATCTAAATTCAATTCCTTTTTGCAATTTGTATAAAAATTTAACCAATCTCATCCTATGTTAACCATACGTTGTTGTAACAATTTTCATTATACTTTATATTGAATTGATATATTACACAAGGATATACTTTGTATGGGTGAGTGTGGGAGTGTGTGTGTATATGTTAAAATGGGCATGATTAAAAGTTGAATAGTTTGTTTTAATCGATTTTTCCATGTTTATTGAAATTTTTTATGTAGGTATATAGTATTGCTAGTAAACAAAAATTAGTTTAATAAAATTTAATTTAAAAAAATCGAAATAAAAATTTGATGGAAACATCATCTATACTATGAACTTATAATAGGAAGTCCATCTACGTATGTCTGTCTGTCTATTTATCCGCTAACTTTTTCAAAAACTGCTACGGATTTTACGAGTATAAATTCACCATCCACGTATGTCTATCCGCAGGTCCCGATTCAGGGGAGGGAGGCAAGCTTGATATACAGTAATTTGATATACAGTATTCTCGATAATCGAGACTCAATAGGACCAAGACAATTGCGATTGTATGAATTGCATTTAAGAATTCATTTTAATTTATAAATCAAACTAGCTTTATACCCGCCCGCTTCACTGGGCTTAAAAGTAAAAAACACCGCTTTAAAGCCTCCAGTTTTTAATTTTTAAATTGTAAAATAGTCATAATTCATTTAGTGATCATTATTTTCAACCATAAATTAAATATTTCTGTAAAAATTCAAATAATATCTTTATAATTTATAGCTCATGTGTTATTCTAATGTATGAGCTATATTGCTGTACAGTTTCATTAAAAACCATTTGCTAGTTTTGGCGGGAAAGCGTAACAAACAAACAAACATCCTTACTTTCACATTTATAATATATAGAGATAAAGCACTGAGGAAACACCATTCAAATTTATGTATTTAAGCGAAACATATATAATGCATATACCCTGTATACAGAGCAGAATGTTTTTTTATAGTTGACAAATGCTTGAAACTCTTGCTTTTAAAGCTTGAATATTAAGTTTTATCAATAAAAATGCTTCAAGTGAAAAATTCTGGACCAATAGGCGAACATCTTACGTTATTGGTTAAAACAATAACGTTTTATAGATGTCTATTTATAAGAGAGGCCACCTACATCATTATTTTTTAATCTTTATTTAATTTTATTTTAAACTATATCCATCATGCAATTAAATTTTTAAGATGTGGGTGAAATCGGTTACTTCTTTCTTATCCAAGGCACGACAGTGTGATCAATTTTTATCGCCCCATTAATCATAATTGCTCAAATGCCGCTGCCTGGATTCGTACCCGCATCCTTCCAGTCAGTAACCGAACGTTCCAAAGACTAAAGACTATTTAGATCGCACAACCACTGTACGCGCGGAGGCGAAAACTGTACACTCTTCGAAACAAATTTTCAAATAAATACAATAAATTAATTTTATCGAGCGTTAAATTGTGGAAGTCTTTTCTACTTTTTATTTATTATTTATCAATAACAACCACTAATATTTTTTATAAATTATTTATTTAAAATTTATAAAATGTTGGCGATCGTTTTGGCTTGTTTAAATAAATAATTTATAAAAAATATTAGTGGTTGTTATTGCTAAATAATAAAAAAAAGTAAATAGTAAATCCAATAAAAGAGGTTTGTTTTTCTATAAAAACCATTTTATTCAATTTTTTTAAACTAAACTAACCGCTTTATAGCCTCTACCTCTCTTGATGTACACAGTTTTCAATTTTGTTAAATGTAAAATAGTCATATTTCATTGAGTATATCAGAAAAGTTGGTCATGAGGGGTTTAACATTTACTATTTTAAATTTTTACAGAATACTTAAATTTATGGCTCAAAATGATGATCTGCTCCATCTATAATCGTCATTTTGAACCAAAAATTAAAGATTTCTGTAAAAATTAAAAATAGTAAATGTTAGATTAAATTTAATTTTTTTATTTATTATTTTAAATATATCTTTATAAATTATAGCTCATGTGTTATTCTGAAGTATGAGCTATATTGCTGTATAGTTTCATTAAAAACCATTCACTAACAAACAAACATCCGTACTTTCGCATTAATAATATATAGAGATGGTTTAGACTAGCTGAGTTAAAAATTTGTGTGAAGAAACTCCTAGAACAAGTACCCTAACCATACGACCATGCTCTTCTTGATGGTAATATTAATATTTCAAGATAATATTATTATATTTATAAAGATCCTGGTCAGGATTTTAGGATAAAATCATTAAATTTTTGTATTGTGATCAAGCTTTGATACGTTTGCCAATTTTCAAGATTTTATTACGTCGTTAGTTACAAGTGTTGTTAATGTAAGAGTGATAAAAAACGTTTTGATTATCATGTTTTTTTTTTCTTCTGATTAGTTGCTCGTGCTAAACAAAATTTAATATAGAATCGACCGTTATTATATAATATTTTATTCCAAATTTTAACAAGCATGTTCTATTTATAGAGTTTATTTATATTCTCACTATATTTGTGATATATTTGAGTGAGTGAGTGGTCAATTGGAAAGGTCAAGTACCTATATATCAAATCTATCTACTTATATATTGAGTATTTTCGAATTTTATGTACTTTACGTATACCTACAACGTGATCCATGCTGATTTTTTATGATTTTTCCATGAAAAAATTAATTTCAGAAACAGTATTCTTAAAAGTACTAAGAAATGTAGTCGAAGGTATAAAACTTAATGAAATACAAATTTATGATATAAGACACGCTAAAGATATTGTGTTACTAGCCAGCAGGAATATGGGTTACAAAAAATGCTTAAGTGTTGATAATGTCAGTGAAAAATTTTTCTTAACGATGAACAGCAAAAAGGCCGTTATCTCCACAAATTTTTTTTTTTTCACTTAATAAATTTCTAGCTAATGCTAAAATTCATAAAAGCTTCATGCAGGGTCCGATCCAGCTATTTGGCCTCTCCGGACAAAAATAAAATTTGCCATCCTTTACACTCATACCATATACAGGTGTTTTTTTTTAAGTTGGCATATGCTTGAAATAAATTTTATCGAGGAAAATGCTTCAAACGATCGTACTATGGCTATTCTTGTTAGGAAAAATAAGCCCTTGAAGAAGAAGAGTGTTTTATTGACAATGTTTCCAACTTTGAATATTTTTGGATTCCCAAGTTGTGTTTTTAACTTCGATTATAGATTTTTTAAGAGTTCTAAGTGGTGGCAATTGGATTATGCTCTTCTCCAGAATGCAAACCGATTTGGTTCTTAATTTCATTCGAATAGACTCGAATAGAGAGCTTATCATGGAAAACAATAGAACGTACAGAAACAAAAAGTCTGCTTGTAGTCTATGCCCATAATCAATCCATTCTAAATCTACTTTCCAACAGTCTTGGTGTGACTTTTATAAATGTTGGTATATAGAAATTTTTGATTTAGACACGTGCAAAATATAGTTGTGTATTGTAACACGACATAAGTTTCCCATCAATTATCTAATTAATTAATAGTGTTTATAGTCTACCAAATCAGGTATTGCTAGTTATAGTAGTTACATTTAATTATGGTTACATGTTACGTAATTAAATTATTAATTAAATTAATAATTATGCAATTTAATTATTAATTCAATAATAAATTATTGGCATTTCAATACAAGTTTTCATATTCTCTGATATTTCAATTATTTTTGACGCTATCTCTAAGTATATAGTATATATACTTAGTATATATTTTAAGTACCTCTACAGCATCTATTTTGTTGTACTTTCTTATCTTTAGCGATATCAACAATTTGGTATAATTGAAATTTCATCAATTTTATCAATTCAGGTGAAGAATTTTCCCTGCACGAACCGAAAAATTAATTTGGTTTTTGTAAATTTTAAAAAAGTATGAAAAATATGAACGTTTAAAACTTCTTGTAAAACAAAGAAGTAGATACTTTAAAAATGATATTATTGTTGAGTATAGCCATAGAGATTATATATCTAAAACTCTGTTTTGTAAGAGAGAGACGTGCAAGAATCTTTGAATCCTTATAATTTCTTCTTAATTTGGCAAATTGAATATCACTTATCTACCCAATTGTATTGTATCTTGAAATTTTTCACTAAGCATCTTGTTATACTTGTCTTTTTGGTAGTTTCTTGCACATAATGATATCTCTTTTCGATTTCTAGTTTGAAAAAGACTTATTCATTTTGACCATTTATATTTTGACCATTTTTGATTATTTTAAAGTTGTAAGTTCATAAGGAAGTCATGTGGTGCAAATCAGATGCAGCTTTAGATAAAATATATTTAATATTTTTTGAATGGCACTGTATATTATCAAACAATTATTTTGGTCACCATTTCATATGTTTTACTTCTGACGATATTTCGATAAACATATTTCGTTTATATTCATATATTTTTTATAATATCCATTATATTTAGGATTGCTATAAATATTTTAGAAATCATTATTCATTAAAATAAAATCTTCTTATAGAAAATTCGAAAAAAAAAACCAATTATGTTTTTTTTTCGAGAACATTCATCGGAAAAGGTATCTTTCCACTCTCAATAAAACGGTTAATATTTCAATCATATTGAATTTATTGGTTTGGATAGAACATTTATTTATTATGAAAGATAGCTATTTAAGCAAACATTTATTGACCCTGTTATGGTGAGGATGGTGAGTTCCATAAAATTTAATATCTTATTCTTAAAATCTACCTACAAAAAAAAATTTACCTGTATTTTTTTAGTCATGTTCTTCCCGAACATATAATCAAACGTAATGTAATTAAGGTCAGTCTAAACAGGTGGTTTTTATATACCTATGTATATAAACAAATTTATATATATATGAACATTAGCAAAATTTTTTTCATAATTCCATTCAAAAGCTATAGTTCCGCATCCTTCGAAAGAAATTCTCTGATAAAAATGTTATCTACATTTCTGGTGTTGCCCCTAATTTGTTTGCTTCAGAATTCCTTTCAAAACAACTACACTTCAATGGTCATGATACTCAATCCTAGTGTTAAAGTTCGATCCAAATTTATGAATTAACAAATCAAACATTTATTTTGTACTTCTTTTCAGTGAAAATTGGTTTGCTACATTAACTTGGAAGACATCGACTCCAAAAATAACAATAATTGCCACCACAATATGTTATCGTTATTTTTTACTTTTTAGTGTATTTAATTTGTTTTTGAATAGTTTTTCAGTTTAGAGTAAAATGAAAAAGAGAATTTTCAGTTTAGAATAAAATGTAATTAATTAATAGAATCGTCTTTTGCTTAGAGTTACAGTTTGTGTTTCTAAATAGAATTTAATGTATTTTCATATAGAAAAAGCAATATTTTTCATCTAGGAAAATGCATTTAAATTAAAGAAAACATTTAAAATTAAACCTGCGTGTCAATAAGTTTCTGCTGGCAATAAAGTTTTATATAGAAGAAAATATATGAAAACTGTAAAGAAAGTTTTCTTAGTATAATTAATTTTCTTCGATAACTTATCTCAGTTTATAGATTTTATGAAAAAAAAAAATGTTTAGCGTGGTTATGCAAAACATATTTTTAAAACTTTCACCGTTATCAATCTATTTCAAGTAAATACCACAATTTTATTCAATAAAATAGAATTTTATTAAGATTTTTTCATATATTCTGCATGGTCTCAAAATTTAAGCTTCATGATGTAAAAAGTTTTTATTTAAGCGTTGTTAATTTCGTGAAATTTTTATCTGACCTTGAATTTGATCTTTGATCTTGGCCTTCATTTAAATCTCCAAAACGATCTATACTTTAAAAATCAAATTAGGTTCATAATTGATATGGGTAAGTGAAACATGTCTTAAATAGAATATTTACTATATATTAAAAAAAAACGAGTTTTTGTTATTATTTTCTTCGTTATTATATTAAAAAGGATTTCTAAAGGATTTCCATCCAAAAGTTATAGATTATTTCTAATGATCAAACTTTTAAGCGATACTTAAACTCATAGGTAGCATACCATTTTTGGGCTTATATGTAAGCAGTCAAAAGTTGTGTGGCATAACCCTGAGGTAGTCTAACATCACTGATAAAAGTTTTATTGAGAAAGCTGCACTTTTTAGGTCCTGAATCCCGAAAAATTTAAATTTCGTCTCTAACCTAAAAATGACGAATATTTCTTTTTTTGCTTAATCTGTTGCTTAATCGACCTTTTGACACGCTGCTTAATTGAGAGATGGACAAACATCGATAGCGTCAGATAGTCGATTACCTCCCTATATGAGTAATATATAGAGATAATATTCCTTAACATTATGCCGAGAGTGCTTAAAATTTTCCACGTGCAGAAATTTCCTAAATAGCCTTTTTATTGTTGTTGAACTATCTAAGGACTACGCTACCTCAATTTTTACTTATTGTAAATATGTACAAATAATAGTCGGTAGCTTTATTATAAAAAATTAAAAATATATCATTTAATTTCTATCGTCTCTTTTGAATTTCTAAAAAATGTTATTAAAAAAAATTTTTGCTTGTTTATATAAGAATCATTTTGTTTATATTAATTTGAAGTTTTTCTATTTCTCAGATCTGATTTAATTTTTAATCGTAAAGATTGGACATTGAATCGTTTCCATTTTCTTTTCTCTTTCTGACAGTTTTCTAGAAAAATAAGCTACAGGGTGTAATAGACCATCTGACTGTGGTTGCCTCAAAGTCGCTCCAAGTCCTTTTTGACTAGCGTCTGTGTCAATGTAAACATCTTTTTCGACATCATAAATTGATAAAATTGGACGGGAACACAGATATTCTTTGATCATGGAGAAGCTGCGTTCACATTCTTCCGTCCAAATAAATTCAGTATTTTTTTTCAGCAATCTGTGAAGGGGCTCAAATTTTTGAGCACTATGATCGATATATTTTATAAAGTAATTTATTGTTCCTAGAACACTTCGAACCCCAGATTTATCTGTAGGTCTTTTCAAATTTTTTATTGCCTTTAAATTTTCTTGTGCTGGTGATATTTTATTTTCTTCAATGTAATGGCCAAGATACTTAACCGATTGGGCTGCAAATTTACACTTTTCGAGCTTTAATTTAAATCCTTCTTCTCCTATTACTTCAAGAAATCTTGAGATATGTTGCATGTGATCTTTCCAATTGCGTGAGAAAATAAGACAGTCATCCATGTAGTTGACGCAAAACTCATCTAGGTTATTTCGTCTTATAATATTTGAAAGTATGCGTTGAAAGATTGCAGGAGCATTTTTCAATCCAAAAGGTAATACTTTGAACATAAATTTCCCGTACTTTGTAACGAAAGAAGTTTTCTCACGGTCCTTTTCTTTTAACCTAATACACCAAAAAGCGGAGTTTATATCAACAACAGTAAAGTATTTACATTTCGAAACTTTTTCCGTTATATCATTTATTGTTGGAAATGGGTAGCACTCTGGGATAGTTATTTTATTTAAGTTTCTAAAATCGATGCAAAGCCTTGATTTTCTTCCATCTTCTTTTTTATATGCGAGTGTTACCGGTGATGCGAACGGTGAATCAGATTCCTCTATTAGATCGGATGCTAGTAACTTCTGTACTTGATCTTTGATTTCACGTTCATCTGGTATAGAACATTTATAAGGGCGGGCCGTAACATATTCATCTCTCATTAACTTTATTTCGGCCTCTCTAGACTTTACTTTACCGACATCAAATTTATTTTTGGCAAAAATTTTCTTGTGATTTTCAATAATATTTAAAAGTTCTACTTTTTTTTCATATCCATCTATGTGATCTAATTTAGGTTTGAACTGATTTTCATTAGTTTCTTCTTGATGGTAAATTCTAATATTTTCAGTGTTTTTCTCTTCTTTTTCATTTTCATTGATTTTACCTTCTTTATTAAAATTTTTAACATCTTTATTATCTTCTTTCTTTACATCTCTATTATCTTCTTTCTTTACATTTTCTTTATCTTCTTTATTTTCATTTGTAATTATTTTGTTAGAAATTTCACAAGATTTCTTCTGATTTTGATTACTTCTTATTTGGAGCATCTCATCATTTTTAGGTTTTTGGTATATGTTTAAATTCTCGTCTTGAATTAGTTTAAATTTTTTAATAGCATCTAAACCTAGTAACAGGTCATAAGAAAATTCTGAATTTTTAACTACAAAAGTATTCAAATTGTTTGTAATATTTCCAATTTTAAGCTTTATGTTTGCCCGGGCCGAACTAAAATTGAAACCATTAATTGTCTTGAATGCAGTGTTATGCTTTAACAAACTTGTTTTTAATACATCTACAACTCTTTGATTAATTAGACTCACGTTAGATCCTGAGTCATACACTGCTTTTATTTTCATTTTATCATCAATAATTACGTTTACATGAATTAATGGAATCAAATTATCCGGGCTCTCTAGTTTAAAGAATTTTGGTCAATTTCCATTTTCATCATTTCAGCCTCATTTTCTGAATCAGATTTCGTTTCAATTAAATTAGATTCTTTTTTCTGAGCGTACAGTATTTTATTTCGGCATTCGTTAGAGGGATGAAATCGATTTTTCCAACCAAGAGCTTCACACATGTAGCATGGTTTTTTCAAGGGTATATCAATTTGTTTCTTTTTAGTCGATTCTCCTAATTTTGTTTTTTCATGCCGATTATCATATGGTTTATTTTCTTTCGAACGTTTATTATATTGACCATCTAGCTTTCGGAGTTCATTGTATAATTTTTTTATAGTGTTAATGTCTTCGCGATCTAGCTCATCTTGAACTTGAGATGGTAAACCCATTACAATCAAGTTTATTCTGGAACTCATAGTACTATCACTTTCTACTTCTAAACATAAATTTTCTTTTGTTAAAGCGTAATCGATCAATGAGCCGCCTAAGTATTTATAGGTATATGCTTTTCTGACCTTGAAATAATTAACAAGTTGCACAATCACTATGGTCACATTGGTGTTGCACAAATGAGAAACAAAATACGACAACACTACTATTTCAAAAATTTAGATAAACTTATCATTGACTTTTGTAAAGGCTGTGTGACATGTAGGCAAAGTAAAACTCGCCGAGGAAGATTGATTGGAAAATTGTCAAGAATTGGACCTGCAACAGAACCCTATGAAATATTGTCCATAGATACAGTGGGTGGTTTTGCCGGAAATAAGTCTATAAAGAAATTTATGCACATACTAGTGGATCATTTTAGCAGGTATGCTTGGATTTCTACTACAAAAAGCCAATGCGCAAAAGATTTCGAATCGTAAAGTTTTTTTTATTTCTCTTCAAATTATCCAGGTATTGTAGTCTCTCATAATTCTTTGTATCTCTGTATCATGTAGATGACACGTTCAAACAATCATTTAATTCAAATAAAATAAGCAAATAAAGTTTAGCTTTTGATAAATTAAAAATGACTTGTGGAACTTTCACCTGCAGTCACAGAAATTGAATATCAAACGTTTTACGTCGGTAGTACACCGTTTATAAAAGTGTAAAAATTTTTGATTTGTAAGAGTTTTAGCATAGGTTTTTCAGTTCGATTTTTAGGCGTTTACATATTCGTTCATCTCGAAGTAAAGTAATTTCTCAACAGCAATGCATAATTTTCTCTAAAAATAATCATTAATTTTTTTGCGGTTCGTGGATTTATTTATAACGTCAGTATTTAAAATGAATTAATAATATTCCCCAAATACTATTTAGTTTCAACTATAAAATAAATTAGTTAGAAAATTTCAATCAAAAATATTATGTATGTACATGTGTACATACATGCTTCTGGTAAGAAAATGTGATTAACCTATATGAGGTAATATATATTTTATTAAACTTTTAAGTACCATCTTGGTTTTATGACATGAACATAAAAGTAAAACTATTTGGTACACATTCCAGAGTTAATAACATAATCAATAAAATTATTGAAATTTTTAATTCAGAAAAAGGTAAATATATTTCCTATTTATCAATATTTAACCCAGTGCTTTTTGCAAAGAACAATCAACTTCTAAAAAATGATAAATGGAAAAAACCAGCTTTGTAGAAAGTTGGTTATCAAATGTTGTTCACGTCACGAGTTATATGTACGGAGGTCAAGAAACAAAAACTTATTTTTCGTCGGAATTATTTTTACTATTTGTAGTCTTGATCAAAATTGTTTAGAATCATTTTCGAGAAACTGAAGAGAAAACTTTTGATTCTATCGCTTATGATATTTTGAATCACATTTTGACCAGTTGCTTGGGTTTTATTAAAAAATAATTTAGCATTAGCTTATAACAATCATCCTGAGTAACATTCCAGTAGTTTGTAAATGATTTACACAAAATTCCATTAATTCTAAGTGTAAATAAAATGAATATCGAACATTAAGTAAATTAGGTAAGAATCTTCAGATAGAGGCAAAAATAATGTTTATATTGATAATCCCAGTTAGATTGATTTTGGGGTCCTATTAGGCCATCGCCTTTTTTCTTCTTAAAAATTGTTTAATAAAAAATACTGTTTAAGGAACAAGCTTTTATTGTACTAAAAAGTAGAAAATATTTATCATACACTCTATATACAACTATTTGTAAAAGCTGGAGGCACTCAATTTAAAATTTCAATCAAATTTCGGATTGCTTCAAGCTTTTACAAATACTCATGTATAGGCTATCCCTATTTTTGACTATGATAGTAAGAAATTGACTATTTTCGCCGCTTAAAATTTAATCTTTTTTTAAGAACATCGAATTTTTTAAGTTTTTCAAATTTCTGTATATTATTTTTTATATATTTTTATTAGATATCTTGTATAATATAACAATGACCTATAAAGGGTTCTAGGTCGATTCTAGGTCGTAATAAAATTGTCATATTTATTTTAATTAAATAATTATTTTCCTTGATTTTATAGTCTAGACGAAATTACTATACACAAGTCAAAACATATTTTCTTAAATTACTGTTAATTAAGTACAACTATATAAATTTTTCCAATGCCATTGTTATATTTACCTTTATATTTACACCAATTTTATCTTTTTTTTATAATTTTTTTCCAGCTTTCCATACTTCTACTCTAACCGACTTTTCTGAATTAAATTAACTAGAAATTGTAACTTTCATATACATACGATAATCAGTTCGAGAGTTGGTGGTGGAAATTTTTTCTGATTTCATTGTATGAGTAAAGGACAAAATTATGAATGCGTTGTGTCAATAAGCGAGAACTAACAAGCTAAACAGTTTCTGAGGTTAATTAACAGTTAAAGAGATACTTATTTCAAACAGTAAATATGGTGTTACAATATTTTAAGTTATTAATTAAATAATTCTGATCCTCTATTTGGTCCTTTTCAACTTAACGAGGGCTGTCAAGTATTCTTTTATCCAGAAGATCTATTGTGGCAAATAAAATTTCCATCATTCGGAAAAGAAAACAGTGAAAGTGAAAAAACTCTTATAGAACGCACATAGCTGCTTCATCGTTGTACCGAAGCTGTGCTAAAATATGACCTGTTTAGAACTCATTCCAACGCTTCTGTTTCGAAAGATACTTGGGGGAAATATTAGTATTGTATCATCATAATAGAATGAATAAAAAAAAAATTCCCAATTCGAATTTTGAAAAGTCTTTTAATCACTTTTGAAAGCTTTTTATTTTGAAATGAAGTAATTTTTATCGATTTCATGAGACAACTACGTATTATTTTTTGACCAAATTTTAGTAATACTTCTATTGCCCACCGGAAAACAAATAAATAAATGTTAATAAACAAATATATTTAAACAAATAAATATATGTTACATAAACTTAACCCATCGTAAAGGGTTTTATCAAATTTTTATAATATATTTAAAGTACGCCGGAAAGCATCCTTGACATTTCCTTCCAGCAGAGCTCAGATAAGATCGAATTATTCTGCGTTCTTCAAATCAATTATGATTTTGTTTTTCGTATTTTGAATATATTAGGAGATATTTCAAGATATTATCAAGTAAGAAATAATATGGTTGTTAGAATTTAATATTTTTCCGACATATGTTGACATTTTATATCATTATTTTATATTTTTAGTTATTCAATATTTTAATGAGATAGGTGTTCGTATGTATCTAAAGGTGTCAAAAGAATGTTTAACAAGTAATATGCAAATTATTTTATTAAAAACTTTGTATGCTTTTATTTAAACTTACTCGTCGAACGTCGACAATTTTACACTGAAAAAAAGGTTGACTATATTCGATATTATAGTTACTAATTTTGATGCTGCCTTCAGTTCTGCGTCGTTGGGCTTGGCAATTACGGTCTCTCAATTAAAGAAAACTTTCTTTGACAAATATCCAAACCATCTTTTAGGAAAAAGCCTTTTTGAAAATGAAATTACAGAATTGTTGAGTTTAAAATATCAAAACAATTGGGCACACAACAAACCACCAGTGAGCAGACCGTCACCAAATTAGCAACGAGTAACAAACAATATAAGCTTCAATATGATTAGCTAATTTATAGGGATGATGACTACATGGTAGTTAAAATATGTATTAATATAATACAAAAAATGATCTTGGGAATTTATATAGAAAGACTATATCATCAACATACATAATAATTTTAACTTTCCTGCCTCCCACGCATGAACTAATGATATTAAATTGATACAGAAATTTTGGAAAACCATTATATAAATAATAAACATTATTGCATGCAGCTAATTGACAAACTTGTCTCGAACCAGGCTCTGATTAAAAATTCACTGATATTCCATTATTTAAACCTCGATAACTAAAATGGTAAATGCAGGATAATTAAACAATTAACTCATTATATCGAGTTGTCACTTAAAGGTATAATAATTTGCTTTTGTAATGCGAAACAGACATCGCTGAATATCATTTAAAATTATTATGGAAATTAATCATAAACAAATTTCATAAAAGTGTTAACATGTAAAATTGCGAAAATAATTACATTTGAATCCATGAGCTGCATATTTAAATTTTAATAAATATTAACTAAATTATTATATTTGTTTGAAAAATATTTAATATTAAATATTAAATAACCTTTAACATCATTATTTATTTATTCATACATTATAGTTTACAATAAACCCTGCTGGAATTGGTGTTGGGGGCCAATTACTTTCTGATAATAAAATAAATATGTAATAAAAAACATTAAAATTGTAAAAAGACAAATAAATAAAACAATAAAAAGTGTAAATATTTAATTAAAATTTTAAAAACTCTTTGATATTATTTCTATAATTCCCTTTCATCGTGAGATCTTTGATTTTTGATTAGTTTTTAATTAAATATTTACACTTTTTATTGTTTTATTTATTTGTCTTTTTACAATTTTAATGTTTTTTATTACATATTTATTTTATTATCAGAAAGTAATTGGCCCCCAACACCAATTCCAGCAGGGTTTATTGTAAACTATAATGTATGAATAAATAAATAATGATGTTAAAGGTTATTTAATATTTAATATTAAATATTTTTCAAACAAATATATCACATTGGCCGCAACTCCAAACATTTTCCAAATTTAGCGATTTCGAATCTGTCTGAAAAAAATATATCTTTATATGCTCAAAATTCGATAAAATTGTGTTGATATTCCTAATTGCGTTAATATTTCTATTGTATTGATTAGCCCTAATTCCAGATTACAGTCGTTTTTGATACAGGCTAGAGTAGCTGCCCTGGGCTGGGCGTTATTTAGACCATAAAGTTCATTTTGATACCGAAAAGAGCGTTTGCCTATCTCCGGCTTCTACTCACAATATGAACAATTTGAAGCTGTTTAGGAACAGCAGCATTTTTTTTTACAAACTGTTATATTTCACTCTTTGAGAATAATTCTGGAACAATAACTTTCTACCAGACACTTTATAATTACAAAACATTTCTAGGAATTATATTTCAATTCATTACTGTACACAGGTTAGCTGACTAGCTGTCGGAATGCAAATCATTATTTAATTAATAAACAAAATATATGATTGATTGTAAACCTCGAAAATCTAAATTATAAATTTTATTATATTTCTGATATTATACGACGTGTTTATCAAATTGGACCGCAGAAAAAGAGCGTTAAGAGAGAGATTATATATAAACCGTTTCCTTAACTTATATAAAGTCACTAATATTATATACCTACCATTTATAGAACCTGGCCATTTTTTCTGTGAATCTAATATTTCATTCATTATTTATAGTTCCGAAACATTTTTTATACGACATTATATCATCAAAATTGACTTTTGGTCATAATAAACTCTTTTCGAATCTATGCCAAGTCCGTTAAATTTTACAAGAAGTAACTTTTGTTCAAGACTTCGTTTAGAAAATTCCCCGCAAATGGTTCAAATTCTTAATGATGCGCAAAATTTTTCTTGCTTTATTAGCTATATTATTCATATTGCTACTGGAAAACATCATGATCTGAGAATGACTAATGGAAAAATATGTTAAAATAATAAATTTTATGTATAATAAAAGTTATTTAATTAAAAATGGTAGTAATAGTGGCAATCCTTGTTAACTAAGTGTTCATATTTAATTAGAAATTTAGTTAAATATAGTGGAAATGTTTAAAAAAATTAATTATTAAAATTTTATTATTATTTACAGTGTGTTGCGTACCGGAACACGGGATGTTTATTATAATTTACCATGTTTCTTACATCAGCAAACCATCCAGAAACTATTTTATAAGAAATGTTAAGACGAAAACTAAATTGGTGTTTTCCTGCGAAAAGCCAAAAGTATAAGAATAAATAAAATTTTAGGAAATTTACTATGAAATTGTTTTTCTAGATGAATGCATTTCAGAGAAATTTACGTTTATAGTTCTAAAATAAATTATTTTCAAAAATTTGATTTCGATAAATTTAATTTCTAAAATTTTTGCGACTAAAAGTTCAAAATTTCGAAAAAAATTTCAAATGTATCTAACAACTTTGAACATAAATTTGTAAATAAAAAAAAAGAATATGATGAATACCTACTTAGTAAAATTTATTTCTACAACTTTGCTACTGATACAAATTTAAGTTATCGTAATGTCGTCTTAAAATTGAAAATGTTAATTAACGAAGCACTAATCGTTTACGGTGCCCAACATTTTATAAGTAATTCAAAATCCTGGGTGTTTCGGTGATAATACTTATTACTGACTACACACATACAAGTACAAATAGCTTTTTACATATGCGACGGAATCTCTGTGCCTCAAACATTGGTTTCCCTCTGGGACCCGATTATTATAGTTTTATTTTCAAAATTTTTTGAAAACACTAATAATAACGCATTTATATTCACAATTTAAGTCAATTTATAAAATCTACTGAAATACACCGGCATAAAACATTGATCTGACACCAAGCTATTTCAAACTTCAGATAAACAAGTGAAAACAAACAATTGACTGAGTTAATTGTTGAAATACCATGTATAAACAGTGTTGATTACCCAATCGTTTGTTTTTTTACGTTATGTCGTTATAGAAAGAAATCATCCACTCTTAGATTGCCACACTTAATTTGTACCGAATTTTCGCCCTCGCGGGTAAACATTGTTGTTTACGAGAAAATGTTTCAGGCAAAAGTTGTTTATTTTTGGATAACGAAGATCCAATTTACCTATGTTGCTCATTTACGAACTCGACCTCACTTTTTATATCCTGAACACGCTATAAAAATTTCAACTTGATATCTCTTTTCGTTTTTGAGTTATCGTGTTGACAAAACAGGCAGACAGATAACCGAAAACAAACTAACTAGGTGATTTCATGAACACCTGTACCAAAATTTTGTTGGTAGCATCAATATTTTTAAGCGTTATAAATTTGAGACTAAACTTAATATACCTTGTATATATTTCATATACATGGTATAAAAATAATATAATATATTTATGTTATGATAAAAAAGACTCACACAGTCTTAAAAATAATGCTCTAAGATAATAATCTTCTCATGGGACATACATGAGAAAATATGTATGAATGTATATATATAGATATATATATACAGTATTTTTTAAGTTGAAAAAAGCTTGAAACTCGAAAAATATCGATAAAAAAGTTTCGAGTGAAAAATGTTGGGTCTATAGACGAACATCTTACACAATCATTAAGCGTTACGTAGTTTTACAAGCTCACTCTACTCCATAACTGGAAATTGATAGAAAAATTTAAATTAGAAAGTTGCTATCGATTAAAAAAAAGTTACATTTTTTGTTCGAAACATTTTTCAACAAATCGTATAGTTTTGGCAAGAACGGACTGAAAATGTTTTTTTTTCTGCGAAATCTAGAAACTGCTCGAAAAAAACTTTCTAATAACTTCAATAAAAGTTTTTTGTTCAAATTGAATGAACAAACGCACAAAGTTTGGGTATTTATAAAGAAAAAAATGTTTGCGTACATATGAAGAACAACTTTCTAATATTTTTAAAGCGTTCATTTAGTGTTTGTCAGTTATGAATCAGAGAGAGGTTTTAATTGTACAAGATAGAAGTCGATTCCAGTATAAGATGTGTACCTTTGAAACTAATTCATTTATCGTTTGAAGCATATTCCTTGGTTAAATTTATTTATTGAGTGTCAAGCGTATGTAAACTTAAAAAAGCCACCCTGTATATTTTTTGATTGATACATTCTTTTGTAAATGGAATGAAACGTATATGTAGAGAATAGATACAGTTCACTATCAAAATATGCATTACAGGCTGTTCAAATAAAACCTATAAACACCTTTAGACTGTGGACAAATTGCGAAACAGCTTGAAATAATAATAATAATAACAATAATAATAATAATAATAATAATAATAATAATAATAATAATAATAATTTATTTCCAAAATATATATACAATTCTGTACAGAAAGTCTTAAACTTTATAATCACACCTCTCAGTCAAAAGGTGACGTTATGTACACGGAAGTGGTAAGTTTGCTAAGCCCGCCAAAAGGAAGCCACTCATGAAGCTTGAATTATGTATTAATCATTTAACAAAAAGAGTGTTGTCCCACGGGCTATAAATGCCACAAAGTCAAAAGTTGACCTTTTTCAACCAAAGAAACTGCTTCTCTATATTAGTTGCGGTCGAGTCACTTCAAGTCGGGCAGGTTTATTTTTCAAATTTTTCCTGATCGATATCGCACAAACAAAAAATGATATTGACTTCTTTGACATAATATTTTTTTAAACTATTTATTATGCTGGGAAGTTATTTCTATGGATTTCAAGGATCGCACCAGACCCTACTCACGGCTTGTTTGAAATTGGTCTGGAATCTTGATCTATGAAACTCGAAAAACCGTTATGTGGACGAACACTGTCCAATGTTAATCTATTTTTAAACAGTATATTATATATATATATATATATATATATATATATATATATATATATATATATATATATATATATATATATATATATATATATATATATATAGAAAAGCATTAAATAGGTTATAACATTTTTCAGGTTACAGGTGTAAAATATCTCATCTAATGTTACATTTATAATAAAATGTGTGCCATCCAAGTCGAGAAGCACAATATGAAATGATAAAATTTTATATTAATATGCTATAGAACTACATATATATATATATAGAACTACACTTGCGGATTGATAACATTATACCGATATCATACAAAAAAATGTCAAACATGGTACAATACGACATCCTTCAGAATGATGTATTATCAACAATACCTATATAGGTACCATTTACAGAAAATATCATTACATTGAAAAGTTTTTATACTTTATTTTCACTTTTAAAGGCTGACTATAATATAAATATTATCAGAGATAATAAATGAGAACTCTAGGATATTTCGAAATAAATTTCGATTTTTTGCCCCAATTCCCAAAATCAATTTTTTGTATTATATAGATATGTAGTTCGACTACCAAGTAGTCATCATCAGTATGAATTAGCTAATTGTAATTACTCTTATTATGTATGTTAATCGTTGTTAATTTGGCGCAGTCCACCACCAAATTAGCTTATTACGAGTAACATACACAATAGAGTAATTACGATTAGCTTCTTCATACTGATGATGACTACTTGGTAATAGAAATACGTATTTATATAATACAAAAAATTGATCTAGGAAATTTGGGCGTTATTTGATAAAAAAGATTAGAAATTTTATTACCTACAATAAAGGTTATGACTATTTTTGACCTAAAATGCACGGTTAAGGAGATATGGACCAAAATGATTCCAATTCCGTCCTCCCTCCAAATTTGTAAAAAATTTTGTATATATACATTCAGTACGTGATACTGTACTTATTTTTAAAAAAAATTACTCCTGTAATCTAGTGCATTATGTACAAGAGTAACGGGCTTCTATACAATTTATTTTATTTGTTGCCTGTACACCGATTTCTCTAATCACTACTCATTTAATTGCGCTCCCATCATGCTTAAACTTATATGAGAGAAGTTCTATTTTAAGTCTTGTTGTACGGTCTAAAATTCCGATGAAAATCTATGGAATTTATTTTCGTATAAATAAAAAACAAAAATTACGATTATATTTAATATAAATGTATTTTATATTTTATCAAAAGTAATTTTTAATATTTTTTTCCTTCGTTTTTCTATTTACCTTCATTATTAACAACAATATTTTTTTTCAATAAAACCTCTCAAGGATATGAAATCACTTAAAAGCAATAAAAAAATTATTATAAAATTCATGAAAAATAAAAAATAAAATGGTCTATTTAACACATATATTTACTATTACTTTCATTTTGAGAAAATTGTATTTTTATATTTTTTAAGATGAATATAAAAAATAAAAAAATTTTCTTTACTGTTTTTCAAGTATAAACTTAATAAACATAGCTCATAAAAAGTTGCATATAAATACTCTAAGGCTCTTTGGGAATAGATTGTAACATATTTATTTATATTTTTAATTCATTTTTATACCATGAATATATGAAATATATCAAGGTATACTAAATTTAGTCCCACGTTTGTAACGCTTAAATTATGGATGTTACCAACAAAATTTTTGTATAGGTGTTCATAAAATCATCTTATAAGTTCATTTCCGGTTGTCTGCCTGTCTGTCTGCCTAGAAGCACCATAACTCATAAACGAAAAGATATATTAAGCAGAAATTTTTATACCGTGCTAAGGACGTAAAAAGTGAGGTAAAGTTCGTAAATAAACAACACAGATCAATTGGGTCTTGAGTCCGTAGGACCAATCTTATAAACCGTTAGAGATACAACGGTTTAAATATAAGAAATATTTCTTTGAAACATTTTTGTTTGAAACATTATTTCATAAAAATTTCTGTTTACTCTTTATATAAACACGACAATGGCTATCTTTCTATACTTACTTGACGTAAAAAAACAAACAATTCCGTAAAAAACATTGTCTATCGATTGTATTTCAACAATTAACTCAGTCAATTGTTTGTTTTCATTAGTTTTATTTTAGTATTAGTTGAAAAACTAAGTAGAAAGAAGTAAATATTTGTTTTATTACTTTTGTACGTTTTCATCATTATTTGAATAGTAATTGTTCAACAACTGCATTCGAATCTAGTTTAAATTTCAAAAAATTAAAATCATAGCCTTTTTACAGAATCTAGGCAGTTGAACCTTGCGGTTTCATACTAATTCAAAAACCTTTTGCAGGCGAGTAGTAAGTACCTATAAAGTGACCTATGAGAATTAGTATTCTAAAGGAACGTACAACTGGTATGTGTGATGGACAATTCTGCCTGGTAAAATATGTACATTTTGGGATTGTAATTCATAAACCATCAGCGCACCTAAATCAAATGTCGTCTGAAATTTCAACCCCCCGCTTTTGTTTAACACAAGTTGTTGTGACCAGTTTTATTTTGAAGGCAAAGCAACATATTCTTGAAACATTTGGTCAAAGCCACCATAGCGGACTTTAAACTGTGAGTAAATTAAGCATTTATTGACTATTGATATATACTAACGCAAGAAGTCGAACTTGCGGACAGATTCAAAATTTGGCAAGCTTTGCTCCTAGTAGATGTACCAAGTGCGCAAATCTATTTCATTAAGATAGTTTGCCACAGTTTCAATTTTTTCAGCTTGAAATATTGTTATCAAATTATTTTTAAATTTATCAAATATTTTTAATAATAAATGTAGTGTCCTTTCAATGAATAATTTTAGGTTTATGAAAAAAGTTTGATGTTCCATTTTTTTTTAAATAAATGCAAATACAAATCAGTTTGTATTTAGGGAGATCTATCTCTTTATAGAAGTAGTAGTATAGAGCTTTTTATAAAGGTTTAAGAATGATGTTATACAACAAAAGTTGAGGAGTGGAACATTGATATATATTTTTTGTAAAAATAAGTCTATGTGTTATACAGAATGTTCGATTTACATCTGGCATATAAATATCACGAGCAGACTACATGCTTTCAGCAATGCATCTAAGTAAGAGGTTTAAAGAAACTCCCACTCTCCATGCGTCTTGCAACTATCTCAACGCATATCGAAGCTTCAACACATGTTTATAATACCTCTCACTTAGATGCATTGCTTAACGAATGTATTCTGTCATACTCGTGATATTTATATGCCTAGATGTAAATCGAACATTTTGTATATTTCACATTTATATATATATACATTAATATTTTTATATAATATATAGCATTATTTTTGCAAAAAATGTATATGTATGTACCATTCCTCAACTTTTGTTGTATATAAACCCATTTTTATTTTTATTCATTTATGTATGCACGACTCAACTGGTGATACGTTATACTGTTATATAAATGAGAGTCATTATTTTATACATAAATTTTCATGTAGGGTTATACCGTACTAACATAAAAAAAATTATAAAATAGAATCTTTTCAAAGGAAAATAGTGCATGGAATAATTGAAGTGCAAAAAATCGTGAGGTGTCGATGTCGGTGTCGTATTATATATCTAACTACGCTCACTTCGTATTATATATCAAATGTAAATAAAGCCTTAAAACGGTCAAGGAATTTGAGAAAAACTATTTTTATGCCAAGTAGAAAAAATTCATGTATGTAAATTATATAACATGGGGTTTGAAAATATTTTGTTTGATATGAAAAGAAATTTGTAGATTTAAAATGACTTCAATTAAAAATTTTAAGGTTCATATGGAAAATTGTTTGTAATACCCAAAGAAATTTCATTTATCTCTAAATAACAAATGAGTACAATTATATGGTGGTTAGTTTGTTGGCACCGTGCAGGAGTTTTATTTCAGGCTTGGAAACAGTAACCATAAACTACTTTATTAATATAATTGTAAGCATGGACATATATATATAAGTTTATGACTTGTATAAATATATGGATAACATTGAAAATTTAATATTATTTTATAACAAATTTAAATGTGTAATTATGTTCATATAAAAAATATCATTTAACCAATTTCGTCTCTTCTTTTCACAAACTCTAATGCAACAAGTTTAATTAATTGGTAATATATTTATAGCATTTATAGCATTTACATGTGAACAATTGAAAATTAGTCATATATTTTAAATAAAACGCATGATTTATTGCAAATTTTATAAGATAACAGCGCTACGATGGATTTAGCTATCCCCTCCACCTGCTATGCTCATTGCCAATATGTTGACAAAAAATGTCCGGCTGGGACAAGTATGCGAATAAAAAAAATCTTTTTTATATTTGTGTAAACATCAATACAAAGCGCTTAGTTTTGAAATTAAAATTTAGTTTCAACTCAACATTTATTGGGGCTTCACCCATTCGACATAACTCAGTAACGATCTAAAAATATTGATTAAAGAACATTTACAAATACTTTACTTACGTATGATAATTGCCGCTCATTAATTGAAAGCTTACCTGAAAAAAACAAAAAATCAATAGGTAAATATATCGCAAATAATTCCAGATGAGTGATATCTACGTTGAGATAGCTATACAATATTCGCGAAATGGATTAAAACTCGTACGTTTTTTGCCTTTTTTAGTTCTTGTATTCTTGAACTTTTATTTATTTATTTTTATGACATGCTTTTTATAGAAAGAGCACTGTTTTCCTTCTGTCTTGATGTCTTACATTCATTTTGATAACATAAGATCACTACACTTGCAAACTTGTGTTGTGTCTGTAGCAGAAGTTTCTCAAATTTACTAAAGAAATTATTTATGAAGAAATTAAAAAGAAATTAAAGGAAAAGCAACCAAAAACTATGCTAAAGAGTGATAAAATTCATAGATTTTTAAAATCCGTTCTATTTATTTCGTAAAAATTTACTGAAGAAAAAATAGACTGTTACTTTTTAACTATTTTGAAAAATATACACATTTAAAAAAATGTCACTTATATATATTTCTTATCACTAATATAATAATAAAATATGTTGTACATGCTGATTGTGTACCAATAACGAAAACTAAAAAAATTGACTAATTTCTTAGTTCTAGGAAGAAATCATTTAGAACATTAGATTCTAGGAAAAAATTTTTTAAACAAACTATTTAACGAATATGAAATCTCAATTCTTTGAAAACGATCATATTAAATGAATCTTATTATTAAAGATTTATAAATGAAAAACAATTTACCCGGAGTGTATTTATTAAAAAGTAAATAGTCGTTGTGATATATGAAATAAAACAAAAATCCCTCAATTTATATATCTAACTTCTGTATACATACCGTTACACAATGTGTTTACAAAAGTAAGTTCTTTTAAAAAAATATTAGTCATTCAAACTACTACAATTGTTGTTTTAAAATGTCCTGAAATAGCTGTCAAAGATCATTAAAAAAGTAAATAAAATAACATTATATATACAGCGTTGTACACTCCCCTAAGAAATCCCAATAACCTACCAAAAATAGCCTTATTTCTGAAAACCATGTAATCATCATAATTCAAAAACTATTTTTCCTACTAAGCTGTGGGTTGGCTTCAATTGTGTCATATTTAATATACTCTCAAAATGATATAAGAAACGAATGTCAAATGCTCATAGTTTTTGAATTGAACTTCAAAAACCGAAAAAAGACGAATTTCGCAGGTACCACTACTATTTGTTTGCAAAACGTAGTTCACACTTCCCTAAGGGGTCCAAATAACACACCAAAAGAAGGAGCTTTGCATGGCGTGGATGTCATGGATTTAAATGTAGGATTTGATCGAATACTAAAAGTCTGTATATAGAAGTTGTGTGACGCTCAAACCCTATTTTTCAATGTTTTTTTTTTTTATTACGTTATTAGTTTACTAGTTGTACCCCACCACACTTCGCTGTGGGACATTATGATTGTATGGAAATAAATGTGAAGTATATGTACTAAATTTTATTAAATTTGACAAACCCTTATAATAGAGCTCACAATTTTTAAACGGCTGAACTGATTTTCATGATTCTTACCTACAGTTTTTTTATGTATACATAATGCCCTTTTACTTGGAACTTGATTTAAGTTATAATTGAAAATATTCAATCATTCATCTCCACTTTCAACCTTCCCCACATATCCCCTTGCGTCGGGATAATAGTCCTACATACCACCTTGAGTGTATTAGAAAATATTCGATTGTTCATGAATAGGACGAACATGCGTGTCCATGACCGGAAAAAATTAGTAGACATTTTATGGAACCGTAGACATTTTATGGAACCGTAGTTATTAATAAAGTTCTGCATCAAATATTCATTCCATGATATTTGATTTTGTAAGAAAATCTTTTGTTTTTATCTTCAATGGCTTGAAGCAAAATAAAAAAGAAAATGAGAAAATCAAAACTAAATTAACGAGTTACGAGTTACGAAGTTAAGAAATGTGCTAAGGGCCCACCCATACAGTTTTCCGGGATAATTGTGCTATTTAGAGCCACCCTGATATTTAAACTGACAGGTCCAGAGGTTAAGATCAGAACTTGGATGTAATGTTTAGTGTTCAAAGCAAAGGCTTCATTTCTTTACTTTCCAAAAGTTACCGCATGGATTTGAATTTCACATCTACAAAACAAAATGTTGAAAAGGGAAAGAGTTAAAAACAACATCAAAGATAATTTTAAACTTGAAAGATATTTTATATAAACACAATCAAATACAACTTAACGCGTTAAGCGTCATTATGAAAATCTACAAGGCATAGAAATTGAACACATTAAGTGTTTACTGAATAACATAAATCAAATATTTAATAAATACACAAAATCTAAAGTGTTTTACAAATAAAAATTAATAAATTCTAAGTCATTTTTTTTTAACCTAGAAACCTTAAATAAACTTATATCAAAGTTTAAACGGATGCATAATATATTGAAATGAAAACCTTTCAAACTATCTCCAAAAATCCCATAATTATAATAAATCAAAACATACCAGATAATTTAATAAAAATTCACTGTTTGCTCATATATTATTTTAAGTATGCCGCATGCAAATAATTTAAAATTGTATTTTGAATGTAGGATCCATTACTGTTTTTACATTGCGATCCTCGCTGTTCGAGAGCCCAAGTCGAAGAGGATCATAATCAATACTTCAACCAGTAGGTTAGTAAAATTCCTCCGCGTAGCGACCAACTGCGCATAAGAAAGTAGATCTATAAATTTATGTAATATGTTTGTTCGTAATTTATGTACTCTAACCGACATAAATTACGGAACAGGCTAACCAATTTCCTCCGGTTCGAACTTTACATATATACCTTAGTAGCCATTGTTTCATTGAAATTTTTCCACAGCGATAAAATATTGTTTAAGATTTTCGATTAATAAAGAGTAGGAATGCCTCTTTATTATTCGAAATATATTGCTTGCGAGAAGTATAAATAAAATCTTTTGAAAATATTATAATAAATTTTGATCAAACATTGATCTGTATTTGCCTATAACATTATTTACATGAGTTTTCCATATACAAAATTCCATTCTCACTTTCACTGCCATGCATCCACCCCCTAAGGATTAAATATAAATAAATACCATGCTCGAAGCAGGCTGTATATCTTGTAAAAATTTGACCTCAATCGATGCAGTACTTTTTGAGTCCATAAGCCATACACAAACGAACATAATATTTTTATATATACACATTTTGTTTACTGTGGTACGTGATCAACACAATGCTAGTTGAGTGGCAGGGGCAACGGACGGTTGATATTATTACATTTGATATTATGGTCTACATTATATTTGTATATACGCACAGCAGGCGATTTTCTATGTATATAAATATTTTCACCAGAGCTACTGTGGTAAAGTAATAATAATCGTAATACGCTGTGGGTAATCTTATTTTGCCACGTTTATTAGTTTTTTTCCTTGTGTATTTGTTTATCACCAATGGGAGACTATGTCGTCAGTGCCACTGTTGTTTGGTTTTATTTAATTTATGAATGACGTTGATTCCTTTGATTTAAGAGATTATCATTGAAATTTGTCTTTTGTATGTTAGAAAACAATTTTTCTCTTGCTGTACAATTTACTTACGCTTAAACTGTGAGAAAAAGCATGTTATGTGGATGTTGATTTCTGTTCAATTAGTTGTACGATTCAAGTATTATAAGAGTTGTAAGGAAATAATAATGTTCCACAAAAAATAATTTTTTTTCGGGAAAAAATAATTTTTGATTGTTAAATTGAAAAACCGAGGAATTTCCTCGATTTTATGCTTTCCACGTCAATTTTGTGGAAAACATATAGGAACTCATTTTCATACTAAAAAACATATAGGCCCATAGACTAACGGAAACAGATATGGCTTAAGTGTTGTTGTCGGTTACAGGTCAGAAGTGGTATTAATCTATGGAGTGGAGTACTCACGTAATGGACCTGCCGAGTCCGCTCGTCCCGCAACTGGGTACTGGTGTTATTCAGCAAATTACGCTAAAAAAATTTTTTTGCTTTCTTTTAAGCGATTTAGCTCGTAAAGGGTGCACTTTAGGATACTGGTGCTGTGGAACATTTTGTTCCTTAGATATTTTTCTAGAATGAAAAAAAAAACCAAAAACAAAAACAAATTTTTTGTTGCAAATTTATGCGAAAAAATGCGAAAAAAATGCCGAGAAAACGCTATTTTTCAAATGAACTTATTTGTTTGCAGGGTTTTATCCCTTAACAAAAATTTTCCCCTTCATCGTGTACCTGATACCTCAAAGAACAAAATTAGCTTTGAAACGTTTCATTTTATCTAATAGTTTTTGCACAGTTCTATTTTGCACTAGGTGTCTGAAAAAAATTGATTGCAATCTCAATCAAGGTAATCGAAAGAGCAAAAGGTCAATTTCGTTTAGCAATTTTGTTGTAACCTTTTTAAACTCCTTTTCGAAAAAATTACAGGAGCAAAAAGTGTTTTATTTTGCCCGTTTTACTCTAATAAAGTATTTTCGAATATAAAAAACCACATTTTATTATTTAACAAATTAATTTGTTTATAACAATACTACCCGCACAAATTTGTCTTTTTTACCAATTGACTCCTTTTGGAAGTTTTATAATCGCATTCACATTTTTATTGATTGGTTCAGTCATTTTGGTTTTTCAGGGGATTGGCCATTTGCCTATATGTCCTATGAGAGAAAATGCTCCACATCGACTCAGGAACTTATTTACTATGCGTCAGACATTTAGAGATCATGGATTTTTTTACGTGCCATATCCTATAATAAAACTATTTTTAATCCAAAATTTTGATTCTGTCCATAGTCTAGTGCTGTTAAGTTAGTTTTACTAAGGAGTATAGTTTTAAAAAGTTAATAGAATTATGAAATTATGTTCAAAACATGGTCACAAGTGATTTTGGTCATTCTCGAGATTTAAGTATTGAGATCGTTGACTCAAGAAATACTCACGTGCTAGAAGAACGTCAGCAGTAAAGTATACGCGTTTACTTCAATTCTGTAATTTTCTTTACAATGTACATTGCTTTGTGACGCAGAGTTTATAAGTTATTATTGTAGCACATGTACGTCTTAACACTTTTATTTCTTTTCATTTGTAATAAATATAAGAAGGAATTTCCATTTCTTCTATTAGTAAAAACTTTTTCATTCTCCAATAAAATATAATAATTGAGGACATTATAATACAGTTTAATGCCAACGATCATTCAGTGCAACAACCTACTTTAAAGTACACACGAGTACCAACGACAACACATTCATCATTATTGTATTAGTCACAGAAACGAAACACTAAAAACGATCAAAGTTCGTAAAATTTGAATAGTAAGTCGGATTTGAATGCGGTCTGATAGAGCTCCAGGAAGTTTTGTGACCTAATATATGCAATTCGCATAATTAATATGCATTTTCGGTCGGCACAACTCGGTTAATAGGGATGAAAATGATTCCAAACTTGTTACTCGGGGGTTTTTGGGGTCACTGAACTCGAATATCAGATTTGACTCCGCGACTCGAATTAGCCATGGTGTCCGAGTGGCCCATGTACCTCGGAGATAAATTCAGTCGCCATATTTATGGTCAGCTACCCCAAATCCCCCGAGTAATGAGTTTACCGACCCCAAAAACAACCGACCAACAAGTGTGGAATCATTTTCATCATTTATTAACAGAATTGTGTTTATTTAATTTAGTATATTTACGGTCACTTTGAAATGCAATATAGATCACAAAGTTTCCTGACAAATCGGATGCCGAAAACCGCATTCAAATCTGACTTACTGTTCAAATTTTTCGAACTTCATTGCTTCGTTTCTGCAACTATATTTACATCTTTTATAGCTGATATTAGAGCAATACTAAAACCACACTGCTTATCATTCATAAAAAGTTCATAACAACTTCTGCATGAAAAGACACATTGATAACATCATCTGTTGTCACGATGTCTGATTTCCCAAAACAAAAAACACGGTAGACATTGACCTTAGTACACAAACATATTTGTACGAAAACACGTGCCGAATGTTATTGTCCTATGACGTGAATGCAAATCGTTAAAATATTTTTAACAGTTTTTTTTAAATTTGCACCACGGAGTATTAACTTTTTGATCTGCGTAGGAGTTTAAGAAATATTTAAATGGCGTCTATCATTATCAATCTACGACGATTTTCTGAATATAATTTAATGCACAATTTTTAATTACCATTCTATTCATCAGCAAGATAAGCTATTAAATTAATTTTCGGTAAGAAACACTCATATAGGTAGACAGAAAACGCCTTTATACAAAAATGAATGGATAGCGACATAGAGAAGTCAAAATAAAGAAATAATCTTGAAAAATTTGGAACTGAAGAATTTTGAACGAAGTAAAGAAGCTATTTTATAATAGACCGAAAATTTATATAGACCCGGAGTTTGTTGTAATTACGAGCTGATTGAGTTTAGTTTGTCGACTATAGAGGAGTTGGTTGGGTTCTGAAGTTTTTAGCCCTTGCGTTGAAAAATGGGATAATTAATTTGTTCTCTCACGAGAAAAACAATGATATTTACGAAAACAATTTTAAAACAAAAAATGTTTATTTTTTAATAAGGAACATTTTTTAATCTCTTCGTTTTTATGTTATCTAGATGACAGACGGACAGGCAGAGGGACAAAGGGAAATGGTCTACTTTGAGGTGATTTTATGTATACCTATACCAAAGTTTTGTTTGTAGCATAAATATTTCATATATAAAAGGTCTAAATTTTAAACGCAAGCTTGAGTAAAACAATTTGTGTGGTTTTTTCATTCGTCGAACGAAAAAAATTTTGCTATCCATGTACCTACACATACATCCTACAGTATGTATAAAATGTTAGTAAACACAACACAATGTAAAAGTGTAGAATGTTTTCGATATTGTTGGTTCAGAACAATATTATTCTATCGGACTTTTTAAATTCCTACCCCTATATATTACAAATGTGAAAGTAAACATGTTTGTTTGTTTGTTTGTTTTTTTACGCTTTCACGGTAAAACTAGCGAATGGTTTTTAATGAAACTGTACAGCAATATAGCTGATATATCAGAATAAAACATGAACTATAATTTATAAAGATGTATTAAAAAAAATTTAAAAAATTATATTAAATATGGCATTTACCATTTTATAAATTTTTACAGAATTCTTTAATTTATGGTCCAAAATGATGATTATCGATGAAGTGGATCTATGATCATCATTTTGAACCATAAATTAAAGAATTCAGTAAAAATTTAAAATAGTAAATTTCAAACAAATCATGGTCAACTTTTCTGATATACTAAATGAATTATGAGTATTTTAATACATTTAATACATTTAACAAAATTGAAAACTGTGTGTATCAAGAGAGGGTGGAGGTTATAAAACGGTGGTTTTTCCCAGTGAAGCGTGCGGATATCAATCTAGTTATATATAAATTGAACATTAAAAATCATTTAATATTTTGACACATTTTAAGGGCAAGCTAGAGTAAAGGGGTTCATTTTTATATTGTACGAAAACAACTATAAATGAGAAAAAGAACCATTCCCTCCAACATGATAAATGTTGACAATTTAGTATGTTGGAATTTTTTTTCATCAATCTTAATTTTTTCGCTTTTATAACATATTACATTGTTATAAAATTTTGTGTTATTACAAAATATTGGTAAACCTCAGGTATCGTCAACTCATCCTTCACTTTCTGAATATGATATATAATGTTTCATATATTTATAGTGCTATTAATATTTAAATGATACTAATTTCTCACAAGAAATCCAGTGTTCTTCTCTGACGTCATTGTGAATCTACTCAACTATACACTTGCTTTTCCTTTTATTATAAAACTCTTATTTAGCAACTTTTTGGATTTTCATTATTTTCATTATGAAACTAGTTGTGAGAAAAAGTGTAAAAAAATTAATAATAATAATTCAAAAAACTGTCAATTAAAGTTTTATTTGATGAATAATGGATGCTATTAATAGAATTTTTATTTTTTTTATTTTGATATACTAATATTTCCAAAGTATTCAAAGGTTCTAGTGTTAAAAAATTTTTAATTTACAAACTAATTTAATTAATACTCTCTCTCAATAATATATTATAAGGTGAAAGTTTGCATGGATGCTTGTTACTCGTTAACCGATAAAATGTATGGTTCCCGTGGGATCGATTTGTTCCTATTTCCTATGAGATAGCATACAGGAACCGTGTTTTTTAAAGCGGTTTGTGAAAGTTCAAGAAATAGATGTTTTCTCAAGAAGGCTTCATTAGCTTACACAGTAATGATAAAAACTTTCATCAAAATCTCTTTTAATTGCGGGTAACACCGCGGGGTGCAGCTAGTATATTATAAATTTGTAATTGAGTTTGTTTGTTACGTTTGAGCTATAATTTATAAATATAATTTATAAGGGGTGAACGAGGTACAATTTATGGCCATTTGTTCAACTGGGATTTTCTGATATACGCATCTGGCAACAATTTAAAATGGTATTTTTAATTACATAAAATTGTTATGATGCCTCAAGTACCTTCCAAAAATGTTTAACATATCTTATACTAAACGGGTTCTGTTATGTCTTATCATCCTTCGAGCTATAATCGATTTTTAAACCTCATTGAAAATCTAAAGCTACTCCCTTTTGAACAATTCTTTCAGACTTTGTATCACAAAATTAAATCACTATAGGGAGGGAATCAAGAAGTGAGCGTAATTGTGAAATAAGAAAATTAACACAACTGTTATACACGAATTTTAAAATGAAAAAAACTTTTATTTTAAAAAAAGTTGAAATTTAAATGAATATTATATGGACTTAATATGTTATTTTTGTTTGCTTTCGCGAGTAAATCCCGAATATAACACGCAGTATTTTACCCGCCCTCCATCATGATTTGTCACAGTTCAGGAAAGAGTAGGAACTAGGTTATATTATGTATACATATTTTATAATGAATAACAGACTAATGAGTTATTTAATTGTATTATAATGATTGTGTTGACAGTGCAATTTTTACTTTCTCTTTACGGTTTGTTAAAATATAAAGTTTTCACTTCCACATACAAACGAAACTGTTAAATGTAACATTTAAATTTAAATTTGACCTATGTAAAACAGTGTAAAAAAAGACAAAAATAATAATAAAATAAAAAAAATTTTAATGAATCTTGTGTTTATAGCGGACTAAAGAGTATAAAATAATTTTTCTAATCCTTATGAAGGATAAAATCCCATACGATTTATAACTTTCTATAAATTATCTTGAAAATTCACATTTGGTAACTTTCGATAGGGACAATCTTTTATTGTACATATGTAAATGGAAAATAATTAATTTTTATGTTAAAAGCCTTAGGTGCTCCGAATCGTCCTTGATATTTTAAAGTGCCTCCAGCTTTTACAAATTATCGTGTTTGAATGAATGACTCATAAGAAAAAATATTTGCTTCTTTCAGTACAATGAAAGCTTGTCTCTAAAAAATATTTTCTATTTATACTTTTTTCTCAGAAATGTACTCATAAAAGTTCACCTAGAAACATTGAACTGAAATTGTATTTCTGTATTAATGTTTAAAAGAATCTTGTATGTACTAGTCACGTGATTGTTTCAAACCAGATATTTGTACAACTTCTTATCATTTATTTTATAAGAGGATTATAAAGATGTATTTTTTATTTTTAGACATTGTGTAAGTACGTAGAAGAAAGAAAGTTCATTACACTTAAAAATTAGGGAGATTTGTGTAAACATTTCTTAAAATGTATAACAAAAATAATTTTCTTAAAGAAAAGTTTCATTTAATGTCAAGATTTGTAGTCCGCGGGGCAGAACCCTTTTTTTTTAAATGATCAATACATACTTGAAACTTCGTAAGTGCCTTCCTTTTTTTTTAAGTGCGGACATGTTCGAGGTGATAGACAAGCTTATCGGCGCAATATTTTTGTCGGGCTAAAATTTTATTGTTTAATAATTATTAATGTTATCAAGTGGTCATAGTGTCCGACAAATTTACTACTGCGTTTTTTCAAACGGATAGCTTAAATATGACGTTATCATGCTCATTTGAAGTATTGAAAAAGTAGAAGAGACAAATTTTGGGAGATTCGCCAAAAATAAGCAACTCACGAAGCGTCAAGTACGTATTAATCATTTAACAAAAGGTGTGTTATCCCGCGGACTATTGATTTTACTTTATTTTCTTATTTTATTACATATTTGTTTACACTTGTTTTGCAAACAACAAAAAATATTATTTTTATCTTAAGAATGAAAAATGAATTAATTAAATTCAATGAAATATATTTTGTAACGAATCGACTAAGAGTTATTGAACTTATTGTGCGGGGATTACTAAAAGTCTCGGCCACAACGATTTTATCCTCTCATTGAAAGAATCCGAATTTAATTGGAACCACTCTTTAATATAATTGATCATTTATTTTAATTTTTATTGTGAGGCAATTATTTTGAGAGCATTAAATTCACTAAAATTTAGAATCTTAAGAACTGAAAATCATTTCCTCGCCTTAAACAAATAATAGAAAAGATTTTAATCTCAAATATAAAATTATTTTTACTCTTTAAATATAAGAAAGTGTGTGTTATTTATATGTCAAAGCATTTACTGCTTAACGACAAATGCAATAAAATTTAAATCAATGTCCTTCAAAGTAAATCAATCCCTCACAACGCGACTTTTGAATAAGACCTTCAATTTTTCAAACTTAATAATACTCTAAACATAACATGTGAATATGGCAGTTTATTGTCTAGAGTGAAAAATCTTTTTGTTAAAACTATTTAAAAATTACATTTTTCACTGTCCTACTGGATTACGATGATAAAATTATGTAGCTATTTATTTTCTTAAAAGTAAAAAATTAAGGGATAATTTGCAAAGAACTAAAATTTTAATCATAAAAACTCTAAATTTTTTAGCAATAATTAATTACCTTTTATTTATATTTTGATTTTTAAAATTTTACTCACTTTTCTTTAAATCTTCTTATTAGTGAGTTTACAAACTTCTTCTTAAGAAATTTTTTAATAAATAATTCATTGTATATTATCCCAGGTTCCATTGCTTTTTAGGAAAAAATATCATTGAAAACATAAGACAATATTTTATCAACGTATAGATGCTTCAAACATTTTAACAGGAACTATGTTTTGTCTTATTTGTTTAAAAAAAAAAAAAAAACAAGTAGAATTATGAATCTGTTTTAAATTAATCGAAATAGTTAGGTATTTTCGTCGTTTTCGAAATCTTAAATATCTTGGCTATTTTATGTTTAACAAGTGAAAACAAACAATTGATTGAGTTAATTGTTGAAAAACCATTTATAGACAGTGTTATTACTCTATCACATTACACATAAATACATTTCACAACTATACAACTGGTATTCCCATATAATACATACTATACAATTTACGCATAATTTGCGCTTTCACGGATAAACAGTGATGTTTACGAGAAAATGTATCAAACAAAAGTTGTTTATTTTTTCATAAGGAACATTTTTTTCATTTAAACTTTTGTTCCATCCCTAACGGTTTACAAGATGGGTCCTACGGACCCAAGACCAAATTGATCTATGTTCCTCATTTACGAACGCGACCTCACTTTTTGGGTCCTGAGCTTGCTGTAAAAATTCAGCTTGATATCTCTTTTCGTATTTGAGTTATGGTGAGGACAGACGACAGACAGGCAGACAGACAGACAACCAGAAATGAACTAATTAGGTGATTTTATGAACACCTATATCAAAATTTTGATCATAGCATCAATATTTTTAAGTGTTTCAAACTTGGGACTGGTATAAAAATTGACTTCATATGGACAACCTTTAAAATATTTGCATGATCCTTTGTAATATTTGCATGTTCCTTTAATAAGGATTAGATTAGTAGAACTATGCCTGTGAAATTGTGGCAAGTTTATAAAAGCCACTTATGTTGTAAACTAGAGGGTTTTTTTAAACATGAATATATTTTGCGTTTGTAATTTTCTTCTATCTGTTGCGGCCTCATCGAGTTGTTTAATATTCTACCCGTATAATAATCCCATAAATAAGTGTTAAAAATGACAAATCAGTAATTTATTTATCTTTTCATAGTGCGTATGTTCGTATTTTTTCAACCAGCAGTCAATTTAATTTAAAATCTAACTACATGACACACGTGTACATGGAAAAATATACCTTTCGGCCATACATGTTTGGTGAAACATGTAGCTAGTACCAACGCACCTAAATGCATATTCAAACATTTTAGACCGTGAACCCATAATGAATTCATATTTTCATTATTATTTTTGTCTACCATTTTGAAGATGGATAAAAGTAAGTTTGGTAATAAAGAATTTTGAAGTTTTGATAGTGGGTCATGGTAATAGTTGAATTCATGGAAATCGAGTTTTTCGATTTTCATGTTCTTGGCGATGTTATTTTGTTTTCCGTATATGTTAAGAAAATGTTTTTGCAACAGGGAAAAAATGACAAAAAGAGTACAACTGTCGAGAGAATAAAATAAAATAAAGTTCAAAAACTAAAACCCCGAAAACAGAATCGTGCTCTTAAAAGTATGAAAACAAGAGAACACTTTCATCTGAAATTGTAATGATAAGTAAAATCGTCATTACAGTCGGGGGACCTCGAAGAGTAACTAGTTTTCCACAGGCCCGAAAAGAGGTCCCCCGACTGTAATGACGATTTTACTTATCATTACAATTTCAGATGAAAATGTTTTCTTGTTTTCATACTTTTAAGAGCACGATTCTGTAATTGTCGGGGTTTTAGTTTTTGTACTTTATTTTATTTAAACTATTTTGGGGTTATAGTCATTCATGAAATCGAAATTTGTTTTTCGATCATAACTTTATGTTCTCTAGAGGGCGCCAGATTCAATTTAGTGTGATAGCCTATAACCAGCGGGCAATCAAGACGCTTCTAAAGATACCTCATTTGTAAAATTATGTTAAGCAGTTTTGAAGCTAGGTGGGAACAGGCGAAAATACATACACTTGAAACAATTTTGCGGTCATAATTTCGTGATAAAGTATAACAATATATATATTTTTGAAAAGTGCTAACTACGCCCTTTAATTTGATACCAACACGTTGTCATTACATCGAAATTTGTTTTTCGATCTTAACTTTATGTCCTCTGGAAAGGTCTATAATTAATTTAATGTGACGCCACATAGCCTATAACCAGCGGGCAATCAAGACGCTTCTAGAGATACTTCATTTGTCAAATTATGATTAGTAGCTTAGAAGCTAGGTGGAAACAGATGAACATATATACATATGGACCAAACACATAACCCTCGCCATTGTATAGTCGGGGTAAAAAAAAGTCAGTCATGGAGACTGTAGAAGTGAAAACTAAAGGAAAAATTTGGAATAACTGGCCTTTGGCCTAGCATTGGGCCTGGCTGGAGCCTTCGGTAGTGGAGCGTGCTGCGCTCACATATAGCTCTAATACAAATATATTCACAATACCTGAATATCAATAAATAACATCTCAATATTATTCGAATAGCTGTTTATAATTCTTGAAAAATATGGTGGAAGCGCATATAAATATATTAGGATAGTAAGATATAATGAAAAATATTAATTATATGCGTTTCCACCATTTATTTCATGGGTTTTAATTTTTTGGTGTGAGATCCTCCAAATCATTTTGTGCTAAACCAAATTGGGAATCTAAACCATCCTCGCTTCCCCTTGAACACACACAAAATATTTGGTTAAACGCGGTCCATCCGTTTAGGAGGAGTTCAATTATAAACATACTCGATGACACGAGGTCCATTATTCTTGTTCACCCAAAAAGTGCTCAACGTGCCAAAAGAAGTTTTCATTTCAAAAAATTTGTTTATTCAAATGCATTCCATTTTTAATCCTTTTGGCAGTTGCTATTTTATTATCAATACTTGTCAAAAACTCTTTTTTAACTTATGTCATAAATTCGACATTCGAGCAACGTCAAAACTTCAAATTCTTTTAGTTCTAAAAGTATCATAGAAATATGGTTTCATTATCGACTCACGATCTATTTATGCTGGTACATTCAGCCACCACAAACAAATGTTACTTCTATTTTTAATTTAAACAAATGTTTCATGAAAGTATACGTAAATTTAATTACATTAAATAAAATAATGTCAAATTTCTATTGGGTTAAAATACAATGAATACAAGAAGTTTCAAAAGTAATGTATTTTTCACAATTAAGATAAGAGCACTGACTACGCGCTTCGTTGGGCATCGTCAATTTGAAATACAAAGATCATTGTGTTATAGCCTTTACTTCATTATATAGTACTATATATAATAATAGGTACTATAATGATATACTAAAATATATCATAAACGTACGATTTAATTTGGTAGTATATAAGGTAGTATATTCCTTAAGAGGGTAAGAATAGGGGATATTCTTACCCTCTTAAGGGTAAATTTCTTACAAACTTTTATTGTCTAATTTTGTATTAAAAAAAGGGGTTTACAGGGTCTGGAAAGTCTGGAAGTACCCTCAAAAGGCATACTATTGACACTTGCTCATTCAACAAAAAGATTTTTTCATAAAGAACTCTATCTCACTTTAGAGAATCTATCCAGATATGAAGAGCCATAAAAAATATCAAAAAGCACTGTTTTTCCGTGGGAATTGATTCCAGACTTCCCAGACCCTGTAGGCCCCCTTTTTTTTAACATAAAATTATATCTTTTGCGGATTTTAAGCCCATACACTTCCAAACGGCACGCCTTCGGAAATTATGTATAACTTTCTAAGAAATTTTGTAGGTCCTACAAGTCCCTGACTCAATTGACTTATTTTGCTTGTTTACGAACTCAGAGGCACCTGCAACGCTCAGCACACACTATGAAACGTTCAGCTCATTATCGTTCATCCTTTTTGAGCTCCCTTAATATGTTCCTGATATTTTTTTTTTATATTAACAAGATATACTCATTCAAATTAAAAAAATTTCGTTTGCGTAACTATCTAAGATGCCATGCATAAATACACAAAAAGGAGAAACAACGATAGTTGTTTTAATAAAAACCACAAATACGAAACGATGCGCGTTGATTAGACACCTTAGTAAATAAGATCTGTTTTTGGACACACTATTTAAAAATACTGGGTATATATAATATTTTTAAAGTCATTGTACAATTATGTTGAGAGACATGTTATGAATGAACCTGTATGCTGGTGTATATATATCGTACTACCTACGGTCCTAGATACTGACAGACTATGATGACAACGCTTTGTTTCATGTGTACATAATATGTATCTAGATACACACCCTACATATACCTACAATAATTTAAAGAGGTTTTGTCAAATATGGCTCTGTTAATATATTATTATGACATATAATACATAAGTACATCCTTAATAGACCGTAAGCCATTAAAGAAAGCGAAATTTCATTGAATTTGTTGTCCACCGAGACACGACTATCGAATTTTTGTATATCGAAATTTTCAGTTTTCGGATTTTGACGATATTTTTCCACTCTTCGACAGTTGTAAACATCCTGACCTTCGTTTCTATGTATTATGTTTTCATTTTTAGGGTTCTAAAGATGAAAAAAAATTATATAATCACTATTGTGCACGTACAAATGTCTCAGTCTTTTTTCTCCGGATTAAATAACGAAAAAAGTTGTAATTTTGTTCTAGGAGGGTAAGTAAGGAAGTAAAAACAAACTTTTCTTACTCTTTTTAATTAATCGCAACTCGCGTTATGAGCTTTTTGCTCATGCTCGATTTAAAACGTAAATAACTTCATGTAATTGAATTTATTTTCGACATATAAATTTTTCAAATTTTTCAACCTATGTACGGTTTTTTAAATATATTTTTTTCAAGTTCTTCAGAAATTGTGAGAATTTCTCTCATCACGAGAGTAAAGGTATAAGCAAAGAATTGTTACCTTGGAAAACTTTCGAGCTTACAAGTACAAGAACACTTTCGTTAGTTTAATATAAGTTATACTCACTTACTAAGTAAATAAGAGAAACTTGTGGTAGAAATATGGTGAAATTAGTTTAAATGAAGAGATTATAATTTACAAAGTAAAAGAATAATTAACACCGAGTCATTTGACATATGCTTAGAACGCGTGAGCCAATTTCTCATCACGCGATTAAAAATTTCCCGGTTGACGTGAATGCTGGCAAGTTAAAGCTATTAATTTTTCTAGTGTTGCTTCGTTCAACTACTTAGTATAAAATGACGGAGGAAAAATTGAATATGCAGCATTTCATTCAAAATTGTCCTGAAAACCCAAACGAAAATCTAGAAACCTAAATGAAAATTTGTTAATTAACTTAATTTTAAAAAAGTGTTACATTAAAAAAAAGTCATATTTTCAAGTAATACAAAAATCTTCTTGAAAGAACCCTCTCCAACCGAGTACAAGTCACACTTGACCAATTTTTTTTAAACATAAAATAGATAAACTTGATGTAGTTGAAAGAAATACACTCAAATCATAAAACATCACTTTTTCTGATTAAAAAACTTATAGTTATAAACCTTTCAAACAGACAAAAAGAACCATAGAAATTTTACTGCATTATGAGATCACGGTCTAATACAAACGTTGAATATACATTATACATACATAAAGTATCTAAACAATTTAATTTACGTTTTGTTTTTAATAAGAGCTTTACACGTAATATAATTTATGTTTATGAAATTTTACGTTTTATTAAACCACGCTATTTAATGAAATCTGGGATTCAAATTCTAAGAATAAATAAATGGGCTAAAAACCTATTATTTTAAAAATCCTTCGTGGGTTAGGTCTTTTTATGTCGGGTAAAAACTTATTCTGTAAATTATTAAATTTTTTAAATATAGTGAAATTTATATAATGTAAGTTTGTAATAGTAAATTCCATTTGATTTATCCAAATCGATATGTTAATAAAAACTTTCAGAAATTTTTGTGTTTTATTTCAAAAATTACTTTTGTTTTTTTGGAATTGTTGGTTTTTGAAATCCCCCATACACAAAGCTTACGAGTGTGTATAATTTTTTTCTAACTCTTTAATTGAGTTTTCTTTATAAAATATACATAATGTATTTTAAAATCGTATTTTATATTCAATATAATCAGGTCACTTCTTTATTACTAGCGCATACCCTAATTAAGCTTTCCAAACATAAGTTAAGCTTTTCCGGTAGCTTTTCTGCAACAAATAAAATATTTCGGAAGCTATTAATATATTGTGCAATAAATATGAATAAAAAGTAAGTTCCCCTTTACCTCCGACAGCAGAGTTAGCTCTTTTTTGGTATAATATCATACAACAAAGTAAGATCGCAAAATGACGCTAATAACGATGTCTCAAAATGTGAATTTCTTTCCACTATGTTTTGCCAACTTAGCCTATGTTTTACATTTTTTATTACCTTTAAATCTGTCATCCTCTAACGGTCCTAAATATTCTAATATTAATTTTAATTAGTGTTATTATTACGAGTTATTGGTTACTTTAGGGAATAACTAATAGTAGGCTGTTCATTGCCGAAAGTGAGGTTTTCATGACAAAATATTAATAAAGAGTGTTCAAAAATTAACGCAAGATTGGAATTTTGCGTGTGTAGACAAGTGTCGACAACAAAAAACAAAGATGAAGTCGCAGATAACAGCTTAGTATTTTTATAAATGGAGGACTGGAGGACTACATAAAAAAACAATTTACTGGAGGACTACATAACAAAACGTTTACTGTTGAGCATGGTTTTATGAAAAATGAAAATATATTGTCTGTTGCACAAAATTTTCTTGTAAAATTTAGTTGGAATAGTAATTCACGTTCATCGAATGTAAACATATAAATTTAAAAAAAAATCAAAGAATTTAGACAATAATTCATCGGTAAAATTATGCGAACACCGTGGATTTTTTGCTTGGGAGTTTAAAAAAATCTGAAGCAACGAAATTTTAAAAAAATCTGATGTCAACAAGCCCGCAACCACTGAAGATTCATGCCACATTTATTCAAAATGACTAAGGAAAAGTTTGGTAAAAAGCAAATATGTGGCAGGAAAGTCACGGAATTTTACCAGATATACCACTCCATATATAACCAACCCTATATTGTATACTATATTCTAAGTAAAACTTTTGTAATATATCACTTATCATTAATTTGTACTTCAATATTGATAAATCAAATATTATTAGTTGTAAAGTCTGATAATTATTTTGTATATAGTTACTGTCTGTTTATTTATGATAGTTAAATAAATAGATATTTATTTATTATATTTATTATATCTACTAATAATTAATGTAAAAAAGTTGATGTCACTAATTTAGTTCTGAACAAGTATAAATCATTATGTAATTTTATGAAGAATTATAACCATAGTTACTGCTAACTAAAAAAAATTGAATAAAAAAAAAACTTTTTAAGGGACAAGCTTTTATTTCACTAAAAAGTAGAAAATAACTCACTCATATAGTCACTCATACCCGACTATTTGTAAAAGCTTGAGGTGCTCAGTTTAAAATATCAAAAATGTATGTTAATTTCTCCTTGATATTAAGCGCATGAAGCTTTTACAAATAGTCTGGTATGAGTGACTTCTAGATAAAATTTTCTACTTTTTAGTACAATAAAAGCTTGTCCTTTAAAAAGCATTCTTTATTAAAATTTTCAATTTAAGACTAAAAAAATTTATATATCAAATATGGTGGAAGCGATGGGAAAATCAGGACGGCACACAAACTATTGCCATACAAACTAAATGTGCATGCAAAATTTCAGCTCAATTCGAAACCGGGAAGTGGATACAATTTGGCTTGCAAGATTTGATTACAGACAGACAACGGTATAGGTGAAACTAAATAAAATCTTAGATAATAGATAGTATTTTAAACTTTTACTTAAAACGAAAAAAATTCGTCATAACGTTAAGTTAACTGTTAAAATTTGGGAAAAACTTCGTAAAAAAATTTGATTTCTCAAATATTTTTCAGCTAAAATATGCATAAACAGAAACAGAAAAGATGTTGCCTATTTTGTTTTTGATATCTTTGAAATTTTTAACAGAATCGTTAATAAAAGTTATAAAAATGTCACCTATTGAGAAGTATTGAGAAGTCAAGTAATTGAGAAGTGTAAATATTAAACTACGTAAGATAAGTGTATAGTTATAGGCAAAAGATCAACGATTAAATCGAAGTAGAATATTAGATATAGCCATAATCGAAGTACCTATGTATTGAATTAAGAAAATGAGACACGTTATTATAATAAAGAGTACTTGTATCGAGAACATATTTCCTATTATAAAACGTAGTGGAGCTTTTAAAATGTTTTCTTCAACATTAAGATATAACATAAGTCATACTTGTTACCATGTTAAGAAAATGTTTTCTTCAACCAAGAAAGAACGCTTGCCACTAGTACTTTTTTACAATGCATTTAGAACTATAGAGCAGGTTTCATAAAAATAAATAACCACCAATTTCATCAACTATAAAACCAATTGGATTTTTTGCTTTTCTTCAATGCTTTTTAATAAAGTTATGCAAAACAACTGGTACGATAATGTAAAATATAGAAACTTTTGATAGCCAGAAAAAAAAACTCAACAAAAATTGGATCTTCCGTATAAACAGAAAACGTTTTACAATTCATTTGTCTTTTCTAAATCACACCAATAATAGCTCAGTAACGAACAAGAGCTATTTTTTAGCTCTCTGCATCATCTAACATTCACAGCTGCATAAAGTGGGCAGGCTTGATGGAAGAGTACCAACAAAACAAATTTCTATAATACGTAAATATAAACGTTAACATAATATTGAAGATTTGTACGAAAAAGCTATTTTTAAGTAGAAAACTGACGCCCTCTCGCCTTTGCATGGGTTTATCTCTCGTCACCAATTCAAAAAATTGGCTTGGGATCTGATGAACATACCTACGAAATGCTACTTAATCATAAAATGAAATATTAAAGTCGTCACTCTTTGCATTAAATTAAGCTTTCGTTTTCCCAATCAATATTATTGTTTATAAAAATCAAGTAATGAAGTACGACAATTTTCATTCTCTTCATGATGTTTAATGTGGAGCGAGTAACAAAAAGGTGTATAAAGCATTGAATTAAATAAAACGAATTATATTTATTTCAACTGAAGGATTTATCACAAGAAAATAAAAGAAATTCTTTAAAAAGACTTATCACACATTTATATTTATCATTATATATAAAAGACAGAAACTCTTTCACTGTAAGCGCATTATATGATCACTCAAACAAAATAGGTTTGGGATATGGGTGAGAATTGGATAAGCATGTTATAGATGTTTTTTAGTGTTTACTCCATTCTAAGTTTTCTTTATTTCGTAGATTTAAAAAAATTTAATAAACTCATTTGAGATATGTCAATTATTTAACAAAAATCAAAAAGTAAAATCCCGACAACCACGCTAAACTAAACTAAATCACGCTTTGAAAAGTATGAAACAAGAAAAACTTGATTATTTGATATTGTTATTATAATTATAATCGTATTATAGTCGGGAGACCTTTGAAATATTTGATAAGTTTTTCAGTGAACGGTCTCTCGCCTGTTATGACGATTTTTGGGTTATAATTTCGCGATAAAGTATAACAACATATTTCTTTTGAAATGTTCTAATTAATCCCTTTCATTTAATATTCAACATGGTATTATAAAATTAAAATTTTTTCCTAGCTCACGACTTTATAATTATCCTTAATAGAAAAATTCTTCCTGAAAAATATATTTCTCAAAATCAGATCTACACTACCTACCTAACTAATGAACCGCCGTTGACGTTATTGAGTTTTGTTTGCATTATCTGTGAGGGTATGGGAATCCGAGGCTAGTCACTCTTACATTTTTTTAACTAGCTACTGCCCTTAGTCGCGATTGTGATGGCAGTGGATGGAAGATAGCTACTAGTCTTCTAGTCTTCATTGAAAGTAAGAAAACAGTTTGATGGAAATATCTCAATAACGAATAACTATTCACTACCCAAAATCGTGTTTATATGATGGATGATTTACTATAGTATATCGCTTTCTAGGAAGGGAATTGTACCGGTGCATTGCAAAGTTTTACAAACATTACAGTTTTGGAAATTGCGAAACGTCGGTCATAATTGCTAGTTTCAATAACAATGAACGAGCATATACGGTATTTTGCAAAATAAACGGGAACGTTAAATATATAAAAAGTAGACTGCAATACCAGTGATATGTATACATGAACAAATTTAAAATAGGATGATAAGGGGTGTTGGTGTGTTAGAGATGGAAATATTCTCCTTTAATATATACAGATAAGTTTTCATTTGTTTTGATAACAATTCTATGTTTTGAATAATAAAGTTATACATTTGATGATGATGATAATAATGCAAGTAAAGTCTTTATCAATTTGTGTATCCCGCATAAGTCAAATTTTGGCAAATAGACGTTAGTCAGGCATATACTCAATGATAACATAATCATAACTTCTGTCCACTCACCAAAGGAAAATTGGAGAATTTGGAGGAATAGAGGAAACCATGTTATTGGGAATGATACCTGATAGTAAGTGCAGCAAAACCTTGAAAATACAAACAAAATAAATGATTTACTGGCAGTTTTTCTTTACGTCGATCTGCCTGTACTGGTGCACTTCGTTGTCAAAGCACGACAAAACCATACTGACCGGAACCATATCGGGACTTGATATCGACTAGATATTTCCGAACGGTTGGCGTGAGTACTAACGGGTTATATAAAAAAAATGTACAATGTTGTTCACTATTAAATTTTTCAATCGTATAAAACTACAATGTTATTATTGTAATTTTTCTCATATTTGCGTGTAGTTACTGTTTCAAAGATAAATGAAAATTTATCTAAATTTCTTCTTGCTTTCAACTACTAGTCACAATTAAATACGTAATATATTACTCTACATAACACAAAACATTGATACTAAATTTAGGTTATTGATGAGACACGAGGGTACAGAAGAGAAGTTATCATGTATGATATACTGAATATATATTCATTTGCGTATCATTTAATAAAACAATATATAATAGAAAATTTTAAATTGACTAACTATAAATTACACCTGTCAATATCTATGTTGAAATCATATTTTTTGTGTTATAAATTAATGAGAGTTTTTTTTCAGATATGGCGATCCTATATAGTCTTAACAGATCAATTTGATTGATTTATTTTACTTTTGTTCTATTTACATTTAAAAAAATGATAGTTCTTTATCATATAATCTTGATAGTTTTTTGAAATTCCACCAATTCCTGGCTTTACGTTGCATAATAAACACGATATGCAACATATGCTTTTTATATAAATCGTATAAATTAAAAAGTGAAAACAAACAATTGATTGAATTAATTGTTGAAATACCATGCATAGACAGTGTTGATGACTCTATCACATTACACATACATATATGTCACACATACATAACTGATAGTTCCATAATTACACACTTTACAATTTACGCCTAATTTGCGCCCTCACGGGTAAATAGTGATATTTACGAAAAAATATTTCAAACAAAAGTTGGTTATTTTTTTATAAGGAATATTTTTTACGTTTAAACTTTTATTCTATCTCTAACGATTTACAAGATGGGTCTTACGGACCCAAGACCCAATTGACCTATGTTGCTAATTTACGAACTTGACGTCACTTTTTACATCCTAAGCACGCTATAAAAATTTCATCATTACGTCCTCAGCATACAATGTTTTTTATGTCTAAAACAATACTTATGTCTATAACACAAGGTGACAAGGTTTATCATGTAATACTAATTGTATTTTAAGTATAACTATCTCTTTTCTCATCAGAAAATGTTTTTTTTTTTTTTTGGGCTTTTCGTTCAAGTTGCCCTGCAAATTTAATACTAACAAGTTCAAATCCAATTTATTGATTTCATACTGTTTCATCCCGAAGTATAAACCTCCTGGTATATACTCCCATATAGCCTAATTCAACCCAGTTACATGAAATAAATCGAAATCTTTCGAAAATCCAGGTTCAAAAGTCAATTCAAAAGATTTATTAACATAAGTGTTGACTTGTATTATGAATGATGGCAACTAGTATAAACCACTCATAACTAAGTTTTAAGTCCCTAATTATTATTGATAAGATATATATGCAAAAATTATCGGGTGCGTCATCGTTTTTATTGGCATGCGAAACATTGAATTACATTGAAAAAACAATCGATTTCAGTATAATATGAGACATTTTTAATAAATTTAGTCTTTTGCAATATATTTGGAACAGTTTTTGAATACAACATCAATCAAGTGGCTTTTTTGGCCTCTATTGCCCTTTTTGCTACTTTTGCCCAAGCAGTCACTTTTTGGACATGTAATTTTTCATGGATTTCATGTGTATTCTCTTCTCCTCAAATACGACAATTTTACTTATTAACGCCACCAGAGAGTGTGAAATGTGATGGTCAACAAAATTTGCTTAAAAAATAAGATTCAATGTCAGCCATTCGATCGACTGTTTGGTGACTATATGACACATTTGGACTCTAGGTAATGCTCTTTCTGATAGCTTTAACCAGTTCATTGGAACGCCTTGGTCGTTCATAAACAGTCGTTGACGATCTTCCGGTGTGCCGTGCTAAACAAAATTGAACACCAAACAATGAACAGTATTATCAAACGGTGTCTGTAGACCACGATATTTTCGAACATATGCATATTGAGTTAACTAACATAGCTAAACGACTATTTCCAATGTACAGCGTCAATATTTCACCAAGTTGTTTCGGTGTAAAATGATTCATTTGACATTTCAAAAAAGTATTTAACGTTTACATCCCGATACCAATGATGGTGCATCCAATGAAATCTGTATAATATAATTATTTGTAATGCGGACTAGAATATTTCACAATACACAAAATATAATACCTATAATATAATAATATGTACAACTCCATTAACCATAACACACACCTAATACCTATTCAATATGTAAACCATATATTTTGGGTCTGATGAGAACGCCCCATCATTATTACGTATTCTAATATACTATCCTATTATTTGAAAATATAATTGATAATTTATACATGAGCATATAGGTAACTCAAATACTACTAAAAGAATGCTTAAGGATGTTCCCTCGCCAGTAATATAAAAAAATAAATTAGTGGATAATGATCCGAATTTTTAGTATGTTATAATTCACGAAATATATTATTGTATAAAACAAAAATTTAGGTACCTTACCGTTCAATTAATAAAAACTCTCTCTTAACTATAACATACTAAAAATTCGGATCCTTATCTACTAATTTATTTTTTCTATTATTGCCGAGGGAACATCCTTAACCATGTACTTTTTTATGTTTTCAAGTAAAAAAAAAGTCCAAAAAGTTAAGACTTCTTGTTTTTCCTGTTAATTAACTTCCCAGTCTATAGGGAAGTTATTGTAATGGGCCCGATTTTCAAAAACCGAGGAAAATTATTTCTAACACACTTGGCGGATTTCAATATGTAAATTCCATATAGTGTAAGCAATTTGTTTTCTATAAATATTTGAGACGTACTAGGACCTCAAGCGTTGCACCAGTTCCCAAAAAAATGAGAGTATGAAAATATTTGAGACGTTTTAAATTTTGTGGGTGGATTCTGATTGAACCTACTTAAATTAGACGAAAGTTACGAATAAAATTTTCCGATATGTACTATACATAGTTACCTAATAAAATATTGTTGTTTCAAGATTTACAGAAAATCACTTATATGTATAACACACAAATGCCATTCATTTCATTACTTTTTTCTTTTCCGATTTTATCTAACGCAGTCGGGTTTTTCATTTTTTTAATTATTTATTTTAATAAATCTTATTTTATCTAAATCACGGATTATTGGTAGAAAATTTTTAAGTCATATTTCATTTTTGAAAATAACATAGAATTCTGAGGGGGTCAATAATGTACCTTGAACCAAAAGAATGTTCTAATTAATTGATCAATGTGGTAGTATGTACAGGTACTATAGTTTCTGTTATTGGTACCTACAGCTATTTTGTTATTTATTTATAAATCAGCATTCCACGTATTCCTATAAAACTAGTTTCCTAGAATTAACTCTTGTAATTTATAATTCAAAATGATGATCATAGATGGAGCAGTAAAATGTCAAATTTAATTTAATTTTTTTGGTTTTTTAATATATTTTTGTAAATTATAGCTCATGTGTTATTCTAATGTATGAGTTCTATTATTTTTAAGTTTCATTCAAATCCATTCATTAGTTTTTGCGTAATTAAACAAACAAACAAACAAACTTTCACATTTATAAAATATATAGGGATATAAGGATTACCAACAATATTATACCAATTTAAAATACTAAAAATAACATTATTAAAGGACCTCCCCTCTGGTTCAATCAATGGGGATAATCTACAAGAACATTAGAAGGATATGATTATTGGTACATCTAAGTTTGGTGTCATAAATCAAATACAAGTTGTGATCCAAGGTACAGCACTCTACCATACTACCCTATTATTTGAAAATAATAAGGGCAATTTATAGGTGGATAGATATACATAATACTAAACAACTAATTTGTATGTATTGTAATAATATTAATTTTGTAGTACTAGTACAATATGCTTCAGGCTATTTACATTCTAGAAGATGTTTGGATGGTTAATCAGATTTATCATCAACTTACTTGCTTATGAATATTTATAAGATAGTGATTGTAGTGTAATAATAACATTAGGATTAAACCTTTGTTCTAGTTCTGAATCTTCACAGCATTTGTGTTGCTTTTTGAAATAGCGTTATGAGTCGAATATTAGAAAATATAACTTTATGTGTAGAAAAATTACTCAATTTTTCAAAATTTTTAAATTGTCAACAAAATTACCCTATCTTGAAGCTCAAACAGTACCTTTTCAATGTTTGAACAATCGAATATTTTCAAATATACCCAAGTCTGATATCAAATTAAAGGGCATGATGTCCACATTAAAAAACTGCATTAAAATTAGATTAGCCGTTTAAAAGTTGTTGAAACTGTTTTGTCGGATGTTTATCAAATTTTATAAAATTTACTAGATACTTGTCATCGATTTCTATGCAACCATAAGTTCCCACAGCGAAGCGTGGCAGGGTGCGGCTAGGGCTTTTCCTCTCAAAGTAGGATTCCGAAACAAAATAATAAAATCGATTGTGAACAAAAGGAGGAAAAGTGACGGCATACGAATTTAAAATTGAAGTTGCCCAGCAAAGCGGATAGTTCACAGTTAGTGTTAACGTATTTACTTATATTTTTTGTGAATAAGATGAAAGTTTATTAAAACATATAACGACTTTTTCAAATTATGACATGCATATCATGTATAATCGTTAGTTACATTGCATACATTTATGTTGTAAAGTCAATGTATGTAACAGCATGTATGCTTCAGTTGCCTCCATATGGAAAACTTTTTTATTATATTAACAAAAAAATTATTCTTTATAAAAATTTCTGCTTTCAAAAATATAAACATTCAAATATTCACTTTTGACATTAAATGTATAGGGTGACACAAATTGAAATAGTTCGATAGGAATGTTAACGGTCGTTTAGAAATATAGATAATTTACAACATATAATAAGAGATACGATTCAAGAAATCACTCGCTTTTTCCTACCTAACCAGCCATCTACTGCTTCAAATGTACTTCAAATGTTTATTTTGTGATTTGAAAGATTTAATCAATGATGTGTAACAAAACGTTCTTAACGTAAGTAATAGCAGTTCTACACATGGAATTGCTCTTTTACAAAATTTTTTAAATACCCTCCTACATATCTCGCGAGTGACAGCTTCTTTGGTATCACAATAGGTATTACTGAAATATACACACACACACATATATATATATATATACTAGCGGCCCCGACGGACGTTGTCCCGTAAAAACGTAACTCCAATTCATGAATACCTATACTACGTTTAGCCTGTCCGCTAAACCCATCCCGCTAAACCCCAATTTAACTCCTATTTATTGGAGTGGCCTGACCTTCGACCTTTGGCCTGACCTTTGATAGTAGAGCTCGCTGCGCTCGCATATGGCTCTAATACATGCCTATTGACAATACCTGAATACTATTAAAAATACATAGTACACATAGTATACATAATGTGATATGATTTATATGCGCTCCCACCATTTAATGAAATTTCATTTTTTTGGTACGGAGCCCTCAAAAACAGTTGTACTGGATCAAATTGTAAATCTAAACCATTCTCGAATCTCCACGAACACACACAAAAAATTTCATCAAAATCGGTCCAGCCGTCTAGGAGGAGTTCAATTACATACACACGCACACAAGAAATATATATATTAAGATATATATATATATATATATATATATATATATATATATATATATATATATATATATATATATATATATATATATATATAAATAAGTTTAACATTAACATAATTGCAAACTATATTCTCGGATCAAGCAAGGTAAATTTTTATATTATTTATTGCTATCAAAATTAATTATTCAATAACAATATATTAATGTTAATAACAATAATAATAATTTATTTTAATCTATCAAAGATCATTAATTAGTCAGTTTTAGTCAGAGTCGAGTGGTTTTCATTTTTACTTACATGTGCTTCTGATTGGCTGATGATTTTAATTAATTTAATTAATAGCTAACTATCCGTGTTGGATAAAAAAATAGAAGAGGACTTCTCGTCTTAGAATTTTATTTTCAACCTGATGCAACAAAATTGTGCGGTTCTTACGCGACACCCTGTATATTACATGAATACAGGTATAAAAAAATTGAACCTGAAATTATACTATAACATTTATCCTACATTTTTAATAGGTATATCAAATAATTGCAATACAGCTTTGTTATATGAAAATAATGACCTTTAATCACCTAGTAATTTAAAATAACCTATCTGTCATAAACGTATCATCAAATTTAAAGCATGGACTTTGAGTATAATAAACTTCATTTATTTTAAATGTTTACAATAAATAGTAATTAATTTTAAAATAATTATTTATAATGTGATTTTAATGACACTACATGTTTGTAATTCAACACTGACTACGCATACATATTATCTACGTCGTAGAATCAACTATGTTAATGTGTATATTTGAGGTCAATATAATCAAACTTGTTAACGTGTAATAACTTGTTAACGTGTTACGTGTGCCAGCGTAAAAAGCTAAAAATAATTTAGTTAAAGGTGAGTCTAAAAATAAATAAGCCTAAGACATGAACCTCAAAAAAATTTAGATGAACAATTCCATATAGGTGGTTTTTAACGACATAAAGCTAGAAAAAAGCGACATAGAGCTATTTTTTGGACCATTGACCGTCTCTGTTAGCTGCTATAAACTTTCAAATTTGTCGTCAATAATCGTGAAAAAAGCATAGGAATTCATACTTTTTTGAACATTCTTAGTTTACGTTTTTCACCAAAAACTAGATATATGCAAAAAAAATAAATTAGGGATGTTAAAGCCAAAGTAAGATGTAAATGACTGTTTAGTTTACAAAAAAAAAAAAAAAAAAAAAAAAAAAAACATTAATTTTTGACGAATATTTAGTCTAAATGCATAACCTCTGTATAAAGGGCAACATTGTTGAATTTACTCTATGTGTTGTAACTACGAGATGCTGATACCACAGTAAACATATTAAGGCAATATACGGCAGTATTGATTGTAGTGTTGTCAGATTTATTTAAGTAATATACTATTATTATTTAAAGAACTATATTTTTATTCTTTTAGAGTTACCGAGTTCACTCTCGTGAACTTTTCGTTAGTTAGTCGTTAGTCGTTTCGTTAGAAAACCCTCAAACTATCACGCAATACTTCCCTTTCACTCTTCTTCTTTAATGTTCTTTGACTTGTCCACCCATAAAAAGAATGAAATCCAGAAAACAAAAAAAATTACACTTATCTATAGAGCGGATCACAAAAATCAAATAATACAAAGATCATTCAGTTTTCCCCAAATTTTCGAATTACTTTTTCTATTAAAACTTTATTCGGATTTTAATGAACGTTTTAAAACATAAAATAGCCAAGAAATTTAAGATAAAACGACGAAAAAAACTATTTCGATTAATTTAAAACAAAATTCGTAATTCTACTGAAAATAAAATAACGATGCGAAAAAAATTCACTATGATACTTGCCTTTGATTCAAGAACAACATATATAAATAATACACACATAAATGTTTGTATTAAAAGGATTATTTTGTTATAACTTTCACTTCATATGCCATCACTTATCCTCCTTTTGTTTTAGCCTCCTTTGTTTTTAAAACTATCAATGTTTCTCTACTATATTGTGCCTGTATTATATATAAAACCTATCTCTACAGTCACTCTATCTATCAGAAAAAACCACATGAAAATCCGTTGCGTAGTTTTTAAGATCTAAGCATACATATGGACATAGGGATAGACAGCGAGATGCGACTTTGTTTTATACTATATACTAATGATGTATATTACGATCAGGATAATTATCAACAAAACACAAACAATACTCAATTCATACAATACGAAATTGGCTTATTAACATAAAATCCATGTTGTTTTTATGTATTATCTCCGTGCGTAGTCCCGGTAGGAACATTCAAATCTACGCCAGCGCTTTCAGTGAATAATTTGGGCATTAAAGAGCGGTGTTGTTACTAATTTTCAATTCATTTCGTAACTTTTCATAATTTTCAATTTATTACATGTAAATTTATAGCAAATATCAAATTAAAAATATTGAAAACCAACAATAAAGGAAATTTGTCGCATTAGAAATTGTGAAAATAAGTATAAAATAACATAATTAGGAAATTTTTTTGAAAATAGTATTAAATTTTCAATGTTTTGCATACATGCAATCCATAGAATTATAATGTCCATCCACATTAATATATAATACGATTATATTAATAAAGTATTGTGTCGTTATCATAGAAATAAATACATACAATTTTATGGGCAAGTTTTCAACTGTCCTTTTAAAATTTACTTGGACTATACCGAACATTAAAAAAAATCAGGACCAAATTGGCTTATCCGTCTTCAAGTTATTCTTCCCAACACACAAAAATTAATTTTTATTTTTGTAGATTCCAATCCCGTTCTATATGCTCTGCAATTGCTCAAAAATTGACAAATTCCCGGAAAATCATGTACTAACACTGATAAATGTATCAAAATTATCTTCTTAACAACCAAGTGTTTCTATATTTTTGTTAATTATCCTTGCTATTAGAAAATTGTATTTAGTTATTTTACCCAAAATTTATTTGCTAATGTAATTATATTGGGATTTCTTGGGTGGGTACCACCTATTACAGTTTTAGTTCTATTCAAATAGGACTAGTACTAAAAAGACACATGTAAACATTTGTAGCATTAAATCATTGAATCAAAAAAAGAAGATTTCTCTTATGTTGAAAGTAGTCGTTTTAAAAAACATTAAAACATTTTCACATATAATCTTGACTATCGAAGCAGAAACATCTGGGTATAAAAGTATCAAAGCATCAAGTAACTGTAATTTCTATACATTAAAATATATTTTCAATCTTCTTTGAGGAGAAAGAATACACCGAGTAGTTTACAAAAATGTTAACTCTATGAAATTCATAGTATGTACTACAGGTAATTCAGAAGCTCGTTACTGTTGTCCATAATGTACTAAATTACAGGAGTTATTTTTTATTAAAATAGGTTCTTCTTAAATTTTGTTAAAATGTCGCAACTTAAGATATTAAGGGGTCATCTTTATCTGTGGTATACGTTATTAATAAACTTAACGCCTTATAAAATTAGACTATGCAAAAGAAATAATTTTTTTACTTTTTGAATGACCAACCGGTAAAATAAAATATGTACATACACATTTCAATAAGGATTAGTTGAAAAGATTGTTATTCATTCTCAGTATAGGAAATACACATATTTATGTCTTATTCATACAGGATAAATGGATGACACAAATGAGAGAGCCAATAGAATATTTTGAATAAAACCACCAAAAACTTTACATGAAAAAGCGGTTTTAGTTTTTAATATGATGAATTTATTATTATACTAGCTTGATACCAGCCCGCTTCACTGGGCTTTAAAGTAACAACCACCGTTTTGTAGCCTCCACCTCTCTTGATTTCACGTATCCCCCTTCGATAACATTTGAACGGATTGTATTACGCAGCTAAAAGATATGCACAAGTTTCAATTTTTTAAATTGTAAAATAAGTAGTCATAATTCATTGAGTGTATCAGAAAAGATAGCCATGAATAGTTTGACATTTACTATTTTAAATTATTACAGAAATCTTTAATTTATGGTTCAAAATGATGATCATAGATGGTCTAGATCTATGATAAATGATTTTGATGATAAATTAAAGATTTGTATAATAATTTAAAATTGTAAATGTCTGATTAAATTTTATTTTATTTTATTTTATTTTTTTAATATATCTTTATAAATTATAGCTCATGTGTTATTTGATGTATGAGCTATATTGCTGTACAGTTTCATAAAAAACCATTTGGTAGTTTTTGCGTGAAAGCGTAACAAACAAACAAACATCCTTACTTTCACATTTATAATATGTAGGGATAGGGATAGGTATTGATATGTACCTGCTATTTATTATATGTATATAAATAATCTATATAAATTCTATTTTATACAACAAATATATAAATGTCATAAATCACCTTTAGAATAATTTTTTGATACAGTAAACATAATAATTGTTTTCATTGATAAATTATAATAGTATATTTTCTACAATTTTGTTTATTATAAATATTTCCATTTTACTGATATTTTCCGATCTATTAGTCACTCTCAGTCTGAGTCGAGTGGTTGGAATTTTTAGTTACAATACTTCTGATTCGTATCAAAAAATGGAAGAGAATTTATCGTCTTATAATTTTTTTTCCTATCTGTTGCAACAAAAGCGTGCGGTACTTACCGGACACCCTGCCCTTAAAATTATAGCGACGTAAAATAGGTTTATTTTTCGTTAAATGTGCTATTGTATACGAAATAGCATGTTGACAACCGGAAATATTGTCGAATATTGTTTAAATTTTTAAAAACTGGCCCAAAATTGTTTGTTTCGAAAATAATACTATTGCATTTTTTAGGTCAAATCAAACAAAAAAGGGTATCACACATGTTTCATCTAAAAACTAACCATTGTTAGAAAACACATCTCAAAATTTAAAAAAAAATATCTACTATTTTCAAAAATCGAAAATGTGATGAAAGTTTTTTTCCTTAATTTATGCACATGTATTTGATATGTAATTGTAATTTATAATATTCCTAGAAGTTCTCAACGGTTAAGTTCACTTATTAAGAGATTTATGAAGAGTGGTTGTTTTTTGGTATGAAATATTTCAGTTGAATTTATTTTGAACTTGTTCAGTTTTCGATCTAAAAGAGCTGCGATTAACGTCACCAGAGATATGAAAAGAGTGCAGAAGAAAAACGATCAAACGTCCATGTTGTTATATTTTGTAATTTATTTTGTTTGCTATTAACAACTTCTTTTCCATCAAACTTACATTTCCTATACATAATTATAAAAAATATTAATATAAAAAATATTAACCAACATTTTTAACTTATTACGTAAATACACAAATAAATTCTGGTCTATCTGGTGCTAATTTTATTATATAAAATATTCAAAACTTTAAAAACTGTCTCTCTTAGTCTCCCATACATCATTTAAATATAAGCACAGCACATAATCAGTAATTATAAAATAAGTTCTTCTAAGTACACACCACAAAGTAAATCTACACAAGTTTAAGCTGAACAAATGTTGATAACAGTTTTTTTTTTTTTTTAACACATTCAATTTAATTTTCATTGCTGTTTTATTGCTTTTCCTTATGCAAAACTTTTCTTTAAGTTCGCCTACAAAAACTGTATTTTTAAGTTTACCATAATAAGTTATTTTATTATTCATAATAAAAGTTCATATTATTTATTATAGAACAATTTTTTAAATAATAATGATCATGTATGTCCGAGTTTTCCCATAAACTGGTTGTTCTTGCTAAGATAAATTATAAACAAGTGTAAACAAACAATTGATTGAATTAATTGTTAAAATACCATGTATAGACAGTGTTGATTACACTGTCACATTACACATGCATACATGTCACACATACATTCATGATATTTCTATATAATGCATACTATAAAATTTACGCCTTCTTTGCGCCCTCGCTGGTAAACAATGATGTATACTAAAAAATGTTGTTATAAACAAAAGTTGATTATTTGTTTATAAGGAACATTTATTACATTTAAACTTTTGTTCTGTCTCTAACGGTTTACAAGATGGGCTCTACGGACCCATGATATAATTGACCTATGTTGCTCTTTTACGAACTCGACCTCACTTTTTACGTCCTAAGCACGCAATAAAAATTTCATCGTCATATCTCTTTTCGGTTTTGATTATCGTGATGACACACGGACAGACAGTTGGACAATCGGAAATGAACTAAGTAGGTGATTTTATGAACACCTTTACCAAAATTTTGGTCGTAGCATCATTATTTTTAAGTGTTACAAACTTAGGACTACACTTAGTACACCTTGATATACATTACATATATGTATACATGGTTTAAAAATTAGGAAGCTACAATATAGGAGTTAACTTCACTCGTATACCACTAATATTGTTGTGTATGAGCTAACCGCAGTAAATTCTCACTGATACCATAAAGGTCCTCTGAATGATTGTAGGCTATCAATCTAAATTCGGAAATATGTCTAAAGGATTAAAAAATTCTTGCTGCATTTTATATCAAAGGCACTTGTTACTAGTTTTTATATTCTATGTTTTGTTTTTTTTTATGTTCACTGATCCTTTTGTCTCAAAAAAAGTGAAGGTTGAATTGTAATTAGGGTTTTCAGCTTCAAGATTTTAATAATAATATGTTTTCTAGATTCCATTTTGCTTAACTCCCACATCATTAATGTTAAAATGTAAGCATATGTCCCGTCCTTTTTTTTTTAAATAAAATTTGGGAGTATACTTATGATGGCTTAGAAGCACAAAATTAACAATGTAATTTTTTATAATTTCTTAGAAAAAGAATTCAGTAATAAAACCTATATTACAAATACAAACATATTTATTTTACCATAATCATTTTTATACCTTGTATATATGAAATATATCAAAGTATTCTAAGTTTAGTCCTAACACTTACAAATATTAATGCTACGAACAAAATTTTGGTAAAAGTGTTCATAACACCTGGGTAGCCCACTTCCGGTTTTCCGTCTGCCCATCAAGCTGATATTTTCATAGCGTTCCTAGGACGTAAAAAGTAAAATTGAGTTCGTAAATGCAAGGCAGGTTCATTGGATCTTGGATCTTGTGTAGGACCCATCTTGTTAACTTTTAAAGATAGAACAAAAGTTTAAATGTAAAAAATGTTCCTTTTAAAAAAAAGTAACAACTTTTGTTTGAAACATTTTTTCGAAAACATTGTGGTTTACCCATGAGGTTCCAAATTAGGCGCAGATTGTATATCACATGTTGTATAGGAATATCAGTTATATGTGTGTAACATGTATTTATGTGTGGCTATCTAAGAGTAGCTATCTTTTGTTACTTATATACTGTCTACAATTGGTATTTCAACATTAACTCATTCTATTGTTTGTTTTCACTTGTTTTATTACTTTATTAAGGTTACATGAAAATCATGAAACCTTGCCTCAGACCTTACAGTATGGCACACCTTTCAAAATAAATATGGTAAACAAGAAGGAGTTGTAATAGCCCGAAAAATGTATCATAGTATTCTAAAATTAATCCAACCAAAACAATTAATGATATTTCTTTTACATTGATTTCGTGAATTTTTCTTGCCATGATTACCGCCCAAAAAAGCCCGAATTATTTTATTTTATCTGAAGAATATTTAAGCAATTTTTTTACAAAAAATAATGGATGTTATTTAAACACATAATGCAATGATATTAGGTTATTTTGAGCTAATTATGTAGCATTTGTGTTTAAATAGTGTAGCCACACTCTGGCTATACTAATACTTTACTAATTAAAATAAGCTCTCCAATAAAGCCAATATCACAGTTATTTATATTATTTTTATGTTTTTAATTCAATTTAAAATTGATAGCTGTAAAAAAAAAAAAAATTATAAATATAATAACTTCATGGAAGAAAATTCATTATACCAATGCATTTATAGTATCTAAGATACAGGAGGCTATTTAATTCTCTAGAGTATTGTTTGGATAATCATGTGATTTTACTTCGTTACCGACTGATTACTGTGTGTCTATTTTATTCCAATCATTATACATTTTATATTTTCCCCGTTTAAAGTAATCTAAATGATTCCGGGTTATTTAATTCATGGCATTAACTACGGCAGCTACTACTTTTGCAGCTTACATTATTTCATATCATTTCATTCAGAGAGAACATTTTCACAAAAATTTTGCAACATCGAGATTTCACAGCTAACATTTCACACATAAATTGGCCAAATCTCTCGAGAAGTGGTCTCATGTTAGAAATACATTAACTTACTTAAATAAAAATCAGTTTGATTCGATTTTGTCTTTTTAACGAGGTTTATAGAAAATGTTTACAAATATACAAGGAAATTTAGCATTTTAGTTGCCTGGTGACCTGGGCAACCTGGGCAACCTGATTTCAAAAGCAAACTTTTTGAAAAAAAAATCACAATTTTTTTTTTATTATTCTTATTATGCTTGTAATAGTCATGGAACGTAGAGAAAAATTTAAAAAATTCATTTTCTAATCACTTTTTATTATGTTATATTTGCATGTTATAAAAGTGGGAATTATGCATTATTTAATGCCCAAACGAGGGAAATTATCTCCCAATAATCTTCAATATTCACAAAGTAAAAAAATACCTTCTTGAACTTAATGCAAAAAACAGCACCTCGAACCATCTTACTGCGGAAATTGTCGTGGTTTTACCCTTTTTTGTGTTAAAATTTCTCTTCTAAAAATAAATTTAAATAAATTCAAATTAAATATACAATCTTATTTATTGATATCCGGTAAAAAGTTTCAAAGAAATTCATTAATGCAATCATTTTTCTGATTGGAAAAGTTTATATAAATCAAATAAGTTGTTTTAAGTATCCAAGTTTCAACGAGTTTCTACTTCTGTTGATAAAAATGAAAATGCACTTATGAGATTTTGATGAAAAAAAATCACATATACAGGGAATAAATATTTTTTACATTGTAAATATGTAAATATAATACTTGAAAGTTTTGTATTATAATGAATGATGGAATCGATGTTTCGTTGAAATCAATTTTATTCAGTATTTTTTATCTTTTTATACCATGTATACATGCAATTTATCAAGGTATACTGAGTTCAGTCCCAAGTTTGCAACGCTTAAAAATATTGATGCTACGAACAAAACTTATAGGTGTTCATAAAATCACCTAAAGAGTCAATTTCCGGTAGTCTTTCCCTCTGACCACTTGTCTGTAGTAATTAAATGTAACGTTGAATTCGTAAATGAGCAACATAAGTTATTTGGGCTTGGGGTCCGTAAGACTCATCTTGTAAACCGTTAGAGATAGAACAAAAGTTTAAATATTCAGATATAAAACACCGTTTAGAGATATAACAAAAGAAAAATTTTCCTTATAAAAAATAAACAACTTTTGTAACATTTGAAACATTTTGGCGTAAACATCACTATTTACCTGTGAGCGCGCAAATTAGGTTAGAATATTATACTGTATGTATTATATGGGAATTTCAGTTATGTGTGTTACGACACCACACAAGTGGTATATATACACGACTGTGGCTATCTAAGAGTGACTATCTTTCTATACTTACATGACGAAAAAAAAACAAACAATTGTGTAAATAACACTGTCTATACATAGTATTTCAACAATGAACTCAGTCAATTGTTGGTTTTCACTTGTTTTATTTTAACTTTTTGTAACTGTTGATTAAAAAACTTTAAGCGAGGAAGATCTAGAATAATATGCTCGTTGCAACTACAAGGCATATTGAGGTAAAGTAATCAAAAAATCAATATTTTTACCTTTTAACTTAAAAACTGATTTAACCACCCCTCGTCCCTGCCCCTGATTTAACCAAACCCTCCCACTAGTATGATGTTACATATTTAGAAATAATTAAATTAAAAAAGTAGTTTCAAAATTTGTTTATTTCCACTCAAAAGCCGATGACATGTACGGTGACACTTGCAGCAGGTCTCACAAACAACGGACGCGTAGAGCGGTAGGACAGCAAGACGTCTTAAGCCTACTTAAATACAGATCGAGTTAGTAATATTTTTAAGTTATTTGTTTACGTATAATTTTCACGTTCTAACCAATTTTTTTTAGATTTTGACATGTAACGTGACAAAGCTTTAAAATCCCCCTACCTAGAATACAGGTTTGAATGTAAAAAATGTTCCTTATAAAAAGAGCAACTTTTGTTTGAAACATTTTTTCGTAAGCATCACTGTTTACCCGTGAAGGCGCAAAATAGGTTAGAACATTACACATATATTGCGGTAACTGAGGAAGTGAGAAGAAAGATCCTCTTATTACTTTGTGGTGTTAAAGTGACTATCTTTGTTTATTTACATGATGTAAAAATGAAACTACTGCGTAATAAACACTGTCTATACCTGGTATTTCAATTAACCCAGTCAATTGCTTGTTTTCAGTAGTTTTTGTATTAAAACTGTCATCTCGAGATCGAAGCGGTTTGGTGCCTACATTTACGATCTTAAAATGTTTGTTTTGATGTCCCCTATAACCTCTTAAAGTTTGTCAGTATAATTTTGAAACATTCTGTGTCCTCTACACACGGGAAGATAGTAGAGCATTTTATATTTATTAAAAATTACACTTTGTCATAAACGTAGTTAAACACAAAAACCTTTCTAAACAGCAATTTGTGCTCTTTTCCAAAGTAAAATGTTTATCGTATATCATTTCAATCTTTAACAGAAACAAGTCGAAGTGAGAAACTCTTTTTTTTTTCTCTTTACAAAGCTCGATTCAAAAACTTTAACTTAGAATACATTAAAAAGAATTGAATGGAAGCTTTCAGTTGATCAATTTAATGAAACAATTGAGCTTGATTGCAGTCCCAATGAATGTTTCAAAGGCAAACCAAACCCTGCCTAGGGAGGGCACATAATATGCGAGTATATGTGTACTTTTGTATCCGGTAGGAAAACCTTTTAGAGGAATACACAAGAAATACAAAATGTATATTCTATTTTAATAGTAACCATTTCCTTATTAATAAATATCAACAACCCTACTATAGTGATTATACCGTTGCTCTTCTTCTTGTGCTATTTTCGTGTTTGTTGTTGTATACATTTGATGTTACCAACATCGTACCACCATCAAGCTACCTTTTAACGTCTCAATGAAATATTTTTATGTTAAAGAAAATTATGTTTTTTTTATCTTATTTATTTGCTAATGAAAACATAAAAGAAATATACAGTAGGTTTCCAAATAAAATCCATATTTATTGAGAGCAGAACGCAAACGCACGCTGTCTTCTAAATGCTGTGAGTCTAATAATAATCTTATGCACAATTGAGTTTCCAAAAAGCTATAAATTTACTCAATATTAAATTTTTTTCTTCGAAATTTATATTTAATTTCCTCACAGTACCAACGCGACCACTCCCTTTTACAGTTTGAGTTGCTTCAAATCATTTTCGTTTAGCAGTTGTTTCCATTCAACTATTTATCTTTTTAATACCAAATTAGTTAAGTTCCAAGACCGGAAGACTAATTAAGATTAAAGTGTGTTTGCATATTTGATCCCTAACTAAAAATCAGTTAAAAACGAAAACTTCCCAAACATATAGTTTATTTAGAGAAATTTCGTACCTCATAGCTGCTTTTTGGCCTCTCTAAGCGTTGATTTTGATGAGAAGGCTAGATAATTCTCTGTCAGGTAGTATTTTAAAGCACAGCAAAGGCTTATCGAAATAATTTTTCTGAGCATTAAAAAAGGTCTCAGATTGGCCGTGGGACGTGGGAAGAAGTGACATTCTCTGACATAGATAATACGCATTGCTTTTGCATACAAGTACAATCCATTATTTAATTATCGAAAACTACAATACTGTTAAGATAAGTCTTGATTAATTTGCCTTTATTTTTTTGAATTTTTTTTTTTTTTTTTTTTCGTACAAGTACAATGCAGAATTTTTCAATGGGGTATCCTTGGCTAAAAACAGGCTAGAAAAATAATACAGAAATGATACAAAATATGAACAGTAATTAACTTTCTTTTTGTTTTGTATGGGCACTTTTGTTACAGACATGTTAAACAAATTAGAAACTGAACAAAATTAAATCTTAAAAATAAAATCGGTGCAACAAATCGTTGCGGTATATTTTTAAACCATGGGTCAAGTTTTTGTCATTAGCTTGCACGATTAGCTTTAAAATAAGGAATATCATGGAAATTGATGAAGAAATAAGGAATCTATAAATATATAGGAGACTTTCTATAGAAATAGATAGATAGATAGATAGTCACTCATCACGATATCTCTGGAACTATAAGACCTAGAGATTTGAAATTTGGGAGGAATATTCCTTTTGCCAAGTAGAGGTCAGCTAAGAACGGATTTTACGCAATTCCTCCCACAAGGGGGGTTGCGGGGGTGTTCATGAATAAAAAATTCATATTTTTCAATTATGACTTTTAATAGTTCAAAACTTGGTCAGAATGTTTTAAATTACATTTAGAAATTTTTTTAACCTTCGGAGGGTAGAAAGGTGTAGCGAGAAAGTGGGAAGGAAATATCGAATATTTACAAATATACCTAAGTGGGGTATCCAATAAAAGAGCATGACGTGTACATTACAAAACTGTTATCCAACGCAAGGAAATGTGGAGGGAGGGGTGCAAGTGGGGATGTTGCCCAGCAAAGCGGGCGGGTAACAGCTAGTAATATATAAGATTACTAAAACTTAATAAATGGCTCCATTATTCCGAGCTTATTATTATAAATAGTTTTTTAAACAAAAATCTGGAAAATGAGAAAAAAATGTTTCGCTATAATAGCGGTTTAAAGTTTAAACATTTCTCAATGGGGTGATATTTTAAAATATAAAATTTCGGATAACAAACATCCTGTTTTGTATAATTTTGGAAAAAATAACTCTAATATTTGTTTTTTAAGTATATTCGTTTTAAAATTAAAAAAAAAAATTATTAATCAAACTTTAGATTGTGCTCAATTAAAAAATTTCGAATTCTTCGAACGATTTTCACAAATACAATTGGTTTTTTTTTTCAAAATTGGTTTAGACTCTTCACTTACATTTGACAGACTCAATATATTCATGTGACAGGCGTGATTCAATTCTTCTACGGTAAATGTATCGATTATAAACGTTCAAATATGCCCTCATCAATAAAATGTATCAATGTAATACAAAATTTCTAAATTTTTGTAAGTAGCTTCATAGCTTTCTTTGATCACGATAGTATAAATTATTGATCAAAATTAAAACTTGCCATTCGTATACAGTCACTTAACCATTTTCTAGATAGACATTTTTAAACGGTAATTTCTTCACTTACACTACATTTATGATAGATACTTTGTATTTAGAAAAAGAATTATAATTTTTTTTGCTTACCTGTAAAGGGGTATTCATTTCTTGGCATGGTCCAAGCACACTTGGTGGATAAAGTTGAGCAAGGCACATTATTGCCTCATTACAAAACTTTAATCCCATAACTTCTTCATCTTCTCGACCATACCTGTAACCAATTATTCTTATTATTATTATTTATTTGGCGTTTTACATGATCAAAGACAATAATAATCACTGTTTGTATCTTGTAAAGGTACAAACTCAATTCGAAATATAAAAAAAAAAAAAACATTAAAATAAAAATAAAAAACATTTAAAACAAAAATAAATATCATCGATGAAAATACACACAACATTTGTTTTTTTATCCAAAATATATTTTATTTATTGGAAAATATGCTTAATTTTGGAAATACCGTGGGTGTTGAGAATATCGAGAGCAGATTTAATATTGAGATTCACTAACATATCTCGATACTCGCCAGCGGTGCCAGGATACTCCTCTAGAAAATGCCCTATCGACTCATTTATTTTTTTACTTTCCCATTTAAAGGTATAAAACCTGAAACTTGCCTATAGGGCTTGTAGTCTATGCACGAGTTGCCGCTAGTTGTAAAAAATTTATTTTCATTGTAGCAGATATTTTAAATAGGCCAGAAATAGATCTCATACTCATTTTAAGAGGAGGCTCTAACACCAATACTAAATATGATATGCCACTTCCTCTTACTTCTATATTCAAAATGTTGTAAAGTTTCTCAAAGTAGGTTATTCTAAGAAAATAAAGTTTAACATACAGCAATGTAATAACAACGTTCAAAGGTGTTTTGAAGCATAGTGTATATTTTAATGAAAGTCTTTAATCTTCTTATTACTTTCATCATTCATGTGTGTATACTTATTCTTAAAGTGCATTTCCGAAATCGATAAAGTTTTATCATTTACAAATTGGTTTTTATGTAGCAAGTTATTTTTTTTTAAATAAATGCCGTTGAAAATTTATAACTAATGGTATAGACGCCTATTTCTAAATAAACAGTTTAGAACTGTGTTACTAGCGTCTCTGAGAAAAGTCAGCCTATTTGTATAGATTTCATTGATAATTTTAATATTATTGGTCTTTATATGTCGTTTATGGCCGTGCAGTCATGACCGGGCTACTATCTAATACTATTAGATCATAAATGCTACTATTCAATCACATATCCTTAACATATACATAAATTTAAAAAAAAAAAAAAAGACTAGATTGAAAAAATTACGTTCCATGAATACTTTTACACAATTTTTCACAAACAAGTCACAAAGTTTCTTTCTCATTTCCAATAATATATTCGTTTCTATGACTTATGTGCAATTTTGATTTTTTAATTACTTATTGATTTCAGTAAAGACATCTTTACTATATATTGTATAATCAGAATCTCTTCCTGAATCACTAATAAGCACGTTTAGAAAAGTCTAAAGCACCTTTGAAGTCTAAAATTTAAAAAAGTTAAAAATTTGGGAAATAGACAAATAGGGCTTTTCATTATAAAATTACGATTCACTTGTGTTTCGTACACAATGATTGATAACCAATGTGATAAAATGAATATCAAATATCTTCTATCATAGTCTAACTTATTATTGTTTTTACGAAAAAACGAAGTCAGCGAATGATGAAAATCCCTATTCTTATAACATATTTGGCGGCTGCGAATGGCTTTCACTATAAACAACAACATGGTATAATTCTGCATATCTATGTTTTAGATAGCTTTATATGTATTATCTAGTAGTAAACAGTAGTGCCATCTAATACAAAGCCAATTACATTCGTGACAGTCTGTATATATGAGTTGAAACACTCAAATTAAAGAGCTAAGTGTATGATTTTGAACAACATGTAGGGCAAAACATGTAAACCTTTGGGGTTAACAACCATATTTTGTTATTTCGATAATTTGTTTTCGAATTTTTTCCTAAAGCATATTGATTGTAATTGGATGTACACAATCTTCTGATTTGATATTGAAGTGATTTGTTAAGGTCAAGATGTGTTAGTTTTAGAAATCAAAGACGGAAATGAACATGAAATGAACATAAAAAAATGCCAATACATGGAATAAAGTGCAGTTGAAAGCTTAGCTGCATTTACACTTTGAGAGAAAAGATTGAAAGCCTTCCACTGCATATGCTACTATTTAAAGATTGGATATTCAAGGTTCTTAAGAAATTACCAGAGCTACCTAAAAAGGCTAACCCTTATTCACTCAAACTGGATAGATTTAATGCTAGTTCGTTTAATTCGGGCTGGTCAATTTTGGGAAGCTCGCGTTAGGAGAGAGATGTAAAGATGCTGGACATTTGAAAATATTTTATAAGCGATTCTGCATCAATCACTAAAGAGAAGAAAATCATTAAAATTATTAAATAATATCTCCTATGAAAGTTATTTATAATCGGCCAGGAAATAAAAATTGCACGATATTAATATGATGATTAAATAAATACAAACATAATATGATTAAATTCTAGTCGATATTTCCTAACATAATTGATTGAACTTAATCATATTTATTACCTAAGATTAAATTGCACCATTTGGAAGAATATAGTTCATGTAATGAGTCATAGGCAAATACATAATTTTAATAAGTAAATTATACTTAAATATACCGTGTTATATAATATGATAAAACACGCACACACGCTAATAAAATAGTTACCAAATGAAAATATAATATAATTTTTTTATGAAAATAAATAAATTAAAAGAGATTAGAGTGTGTGGTACCTTGGTTACAATGCATCTTGGATCACCCTTCAGGATGTCACAGCAATTATAATCGGTATCGAAATAGTTAACTAAACCATGTGCTTTGGTTTTCATATAATAGAAACTAAAGTTTTGATGTTAATGTTGATAAAAAATTATCTTTTGTCTTTTGCGTGTTAAATCCACTGCATACTTTTGGTTGTACTGTTACAATATTTCAGTTTTAAACACAACTTAAAAGGTTGAGAAGATATATAATTTGAAAAGATGTACCGTTGTATTAGGTGGATCAAAACAACATACTGTACCAGTGATCATTTATTAGAGGTAGGAATTTAATGTTACATTTATTTTGATCACATTTATAAAATTATATCCATAGGTTAGCATATTTCAAGATCACATACAAAAGCTAAAGTGCTATTCATTCTTGGTCAATAAACAAAGTAATTGAGGCTGGAGATTCAAGGTACATTACGTTCTTAGATTCAAGGTTCATAATTTTGCGTATATGAAACTTTACTTCCTCAAAATTTATCGTTATGCTCAAAACTAGAATATGGTATAACAACTTACCTACCAATAACCAGAGAGTATGCTATGCAAACCAATCAATTGACAACTTGTAAATAAATAATTATAAAAATCCATATTTTCTAGTTTTCCTCATAATGTAAAGTCACAGTATATTTTCTTGGATCACATAGTAACATAAGGTTCATTTTTATCGATTGTCATTTAACAATTAATTTAAATTGTGATCCAAGATACAACACTTTCGCATGTAGTTCTTTATGTACCTAATTACTTACCGAAATGTTAATGTGATTTGTCCATATACTTTACGGTCTTCTATATATTCTGGGTCAATTAATAGTACACCTTGCAGTCTATCAATACGACCTCCAGATACAACCAAATCTCGACTACATAAATATAATGTAAGTTTATTGTTAGGAGATGATTTCTTAAATACTCTGTAACGAAAAGAAAAAAATGAGTAAATTAATTATTATTTTAAAAAGATTTTAAGGGAAATGTTTTGTATATTTGTATTAAGGGAAATTTTCTTTGAATGCATTATCATTTTTTAACCACTCCCTTAAGTATTGCTCAGTTCAAAATTTTTTTCCCGCCTATAGTAAAACAGATATTCGCTGTCAAAGCTATAACTTTTTTATTGTGTTAAACTTAGAAATTGACTAAAAGTCACATATTTTATATCATAACTTAAAAACTATACAGATTTTTTACTAATAATGCCTCTCTATATGAGCATATTTTTTGGTCTTGACAAACGGGTGTACAACTTTTAGAGTTAGTTTCTCAAGGTTAATTAAAAGCTGTACTTGTACTTTTGACGAAGAAGTTGAAGAGAATAACTGTTTTATAAGTTTAATATTATATTTTTAATTATCAACAAATATCCCAGAAGTAATTTTAGAAATAATTATAATAAATTATTAAATATAATTTACCTAGAGAACAGTCTTTTATTCCGCTTCGTGACCAAAAATAAGCATTACATATCGAAATGGGTAAAAATTAAGCATCAGGTATCGGTACAAATATATAAAATTGTTCTAATCGTTACGTAAACCGAACTCATGAACTGAAAAAAAGACTATTTTTCATTGATAATCTGAAAATGGAAATAGTTGTTGGAAATAGAAATCCTGAAAGAAAATCATGTAATGTAATTTATCATCTACCACACGTTTTGAAAGAATCCGCACATTTAACATTGGAATCCGCTCTTGATTAAAGATGCAGAACGATATTGTCCTTCTTATCAATTTTTCAAATAGATGAAGCACTATGAAACCATTTGTTTCGGAATTACAGCCCTTGAAATAACAAAAAATCGAGTTTCAAAATTTGAGAGGATTTTTGTTGCTGAAATTGATTCTTGTATATAAAGTCTTAAGAAGTTTTAACCAAAGATCATATCCAATATTAGGCGTACGGTATTCATTGAATAATTTCGATATTTCTAGGAACAATAAGACTATACACACAGGCACAGACCAATGGCTTATAATAGTTTTTTGGAGGATCCACTTAAAATTTATTATGAAATTTTCGAATAGAAAAATCGATTTAATAATGACTCGATAATAGAATCAAATTACATAATTGTTCACTATTTATATAGAGAAAACAATTTAATTATTAAGCTGATGAACACGAGTGGTTTACCGAGAATCTACCACAAATTCTATAAACAAACAGTAATGTTAAATTTCAGTTTCAGTTTTTAGTCTCCAAATAGTGACATCATATCATCTACATTTGTTTGAAACAATCTGATTCTGATTCTTATTTTGTAAACTATTATTAGAAACTATTGTGTTTTTCTGAGTGGCACAAATATATTTACTAGGTATAATAATACACATGTTATGTTCTATCATCGGAAGATTTCCACAAGAGGTCATTGTTCAAACAATGTAATACCATACCGGGTATGCTCAATCAAGCGTGACTGCACCAATTCTATAGTGAAATACTTTACTTTAAAGTCCAGGTACAGAGACTAAGTTGTTTAAATACACTGCTTCTACTTGAAAGAAAGCTTAAAAGATGACGTTCTAATAATTCCTATATTTTAGCTCTAAAAACCATTTTGGTAATTCAAAAGCTCGAACTCACTTTGAGACATAAGTAGAAATAGGATCAATTTTATCGTGTGTCACTCAGAAAGGTAGAGGGATGAACTGAACTGGATTTTAATAATTTCATGAATACCTATGCCAAACTTTTGTATCAATTTTATTATAGAAAATAGTTTTGTTTGACAGGATATGAAAATAAATATAAAACTTGAGATTTTAACATATAAGCCAGATGAAACATAATTTAAATTCGAGCTAAGTAAATTTCACTTAATACTTTCATAAAATATTTAATTTTGAATCTTAAATTTGAGTTCAGTTAAGGGGAAATGGTTATAATCAATCAATTTTATTTTAAAAGAAAATAGTTATGAAAAATATTATCTCTTAATTTTGAAATGGGTCTCATTGAAACTTATAAAATTGATCGAATTAAAACTGAATATATTTGTGTTTTTGTGCCATTAAAAAATCGAAAGAACTATCGAGCAAAACTCACCGAAAGCAACCAGATATTCAGTACCTGAGTTAATCTAAGTTAACATTATTAAAATGGAAACAGGAATCAACAAATTTAACTAATAAGTCAGTGGGTATTTACAATAAAAATCAATCTGCTTTTTCTAGTAAAATTGTAGTCTCAGTTCTAGTAAAGTTTTATCAAAATATGCGTTATTCACGATGACGATCACGAAAATCCCACCAGGATGGCGGAGCCCATGTAGATTTCACTTGTAGTTAAAAGTAACTCGTAGCTAAATACCGCAAAAGCATAGCTTCAATGAATAAATTGTCCAACCAAATACTTAAAAATTACGATTTACAAACCACCAGTTAACTCCTAGAATTGTAAAATTCTGTATTGTTTTACCATGATAATCCACTTTAAAACGTCGATTGGAATGACAATATAATAATATAATAAGTTTTTCCGATTATCCTGATCAGGAGTTTTAGGACGATTTCTTCAATATCTATCCGTTTCCACTTTTTGGGAAAATGATAAGGAATTTTACAATTCTAATTCAGGCAGTACGTTTTATATTGAAAACCCGGTACATTATTTTTTGTGTGGGAAACAAAATAATAGTATTTCTTTGGTGAACAACAGTAGAACAAAATTTTAGTGTATAATAGTGATAAGCAGGTTTTAGTAGGAGGTATAAACGAACATAAACACTAATGTTATAACAGTATGGTATAGTTTTTGTATGTTTTTTTTATTATACCTTTGTGCACTAAATGAATCTGTAATCGGTTGTTGCACCATCATTGATGGTGATAAACTTGGATCTTGTTGTTGTTGGTGTGACGTGATATTGTTACCACCACCAGTACTTGAATTGTTATCAACTCTGAAACAAAATAAGAAAATATCAATAGAAGTAGTATTTGACACGTGTTTTGAATATAAAGATGTTTTTGTTATTTTAAATCATTGTTATCAAAGATACAATCGAGTCAATGAACGGACGATTTTATATCCGATATCCCAGAAACTACTCCACACATGTCATGGTAGGTTTGAGTTTTGGTTAAAATTTCATAAAACTGTAGATATAGGACGATATTGTTATCCAGTCCTTAAAGTAAGCAAAAACTGAAGTTCGTTTTTTATATGAATAAATCATAATAATTATGGTATTGTAGCTTCAGGAATTTAATGCTCAATAATATCGTATATGGGGATAAAAGACATGGCAACTTATTTTTTCAAGGTTTTTTTTTTAAAAGATCAAAATTAAGTTTAACGTATTTTTACATTAATATAGTTAATTTTGAAATAAAGCAGTAGGTATTAATCCACTGAATATAAATAAATCTAGATATCTTTAATGAAAAACTTTCAGCTCCAACATACAAAATCAACTACTTCATTATTAATTCTGGCTTATACTATTAATCTCATTATCTCTTTCGCATTACTGAAAACAAATTATGCAGGTAAGTCCCTTGGACAAGCCGCGTAAAGTTGAAATGAATTTGGTCTAAATTTAAGACAAAATGTCTAGCTTTGTTTATTTTCATCCGATAAATGTGAATTGTTTTAGAAGGTTCCGCCCATTTTTAATCAGGATGGCAATATCGTCCTTTATCTATAGTTTTAATCCTTTCTACTCTGGAAAACTTCTGGCGATACACAATGAGTGTTTTCAATAACTTAACATAAACGACAAACAAAACCGTCGAAAAACACGACTTGCATTATCGTGACACTCGGATCACGTCTGAATTTAACTTTATTTAACTTAATTAATGTTATTTGATGAATCCTACAATAAAATCATAGTATTTTCTCTTTCATATGCGCTAATAGTCTATACTTGTAACGATTAAACAAACTGAGTTTGATAAATCGTAGTTTCGGTCAGAAAGGTAGAACATTTATCGGTAAAAAAACCAGTCTTGTAATTAAAAAATCTGGCCTGGAAGATAAACTTAACTTCACCATAAACGTACCGTTTGATATATTAACCTCTCTTATGAAAAACTCTCTAATGAAATTGAGAAATGGAAAGTTTTAATCTTGTTTGAAGCAATTTAGTTCGTAGGTACTTTATGGCCCAATCAGTTTTCAATTTAATCGCTATAAAAGAGATGAGATTTGTCTAATTTATAATGATTATTCTTGTCATTTAATTATCTAAATTATCTTTACCTTAATTTTATTACATGAGTTTTAATATATTGCATACGAAAAATTCGATTTCAGTCGAAAATTTCTATCAAATTGATTGTATGTAAAAAAACTTGCAAACTTAAGATGTTTGTCTTTATACAATAAAAATTTTTTTGTTCTCAAAGATTTTCTGAATGTCCCACCGTTTAAAAGTTTTCGATTTCGGGTTATACGCACAGATTACATCAGATTACATGCAGAATGAACAAAAAACTTGTTCAAGATGAAAATAGCTTACTCCAAAATCGAAAAATTTGATTAAGAGTGAAAAAACCGTACCTTATTTTTTGCATGTTTTCATATACTTTGTATGTATATGAAAAAGTTTGTGAGTGGGTTCATACCCATAAAAATATACCAAGATGTTTACTATAAATACATACATAGAGCATATGTCGCTTTTAGTTATTATTATAACTAAAACTTTTGTTGTTTTATTCTGCGAAATAGTAGGTAAAGAATTAATAAAAAAAAAAGAGCTTTCAAATACTTTATTACAAAAAAATAACCGTACTGGAAATTTGATAACAAAAAAGTTTTCATCTCAATACATTTTCAGCATATTATTATTTTTTATTTTATTTTACATAATATTTTACCAAATAAAATAATTAGTACCTATATTGCACATTAAATTCAAAAAACCTGAAAGGTTTTGCTCGCGAAATACAGTCGTAATTTGCTATTAACTGTTTTTTATTATTTACGAAGATGTATGATAATAAATATCAACAACAAAATTAATTTCTTCTTAACTTCACTTATGATTCGACAGATTTTTAAGCCATACTCAAAGATACCATTCTATATCTCGTGATTTGAACTAAGTTTCAAAGATTTAATATATTATTCTAAAAACAACTGAATTCTTAGATATATAGAAATAAATTCCATGTAATTCTAATATAATAATATTAGAATTACATAGAATTTATCTTCATATATCCAATTTGTTGAGATTTGTGTATAAAAAACCTTGAAGTTTTTTCGTCTCAACCAATTTGCTTTATATTTGTTTTATTTTGAAGAACACAAATAACACGTGAAGAACATAACTAACGATAAAAAGGAGTATTTTTCAAGGCAAAGATTCAAAAAAAAACAAAATTTTTAATATCGGTTTAGAAAGAATTCAGGTTCTTAATTATAAATATAAAATATTTAATAATATTTTTAATCTTTCTGCCCTCTAAAATAGTTTTTTTTCGAGCTTCAGCTGGTTGAAAAAGAGCGTAGATTTATGAGGTATGAAACAATTATCATTTTCTTCACCATAACGTATTGGAATTCAGCCAGATGAATATCTCGATAATGATAGGTACATCGAACCAAAAAACTTTTACTCTCATCACCCTCGATTGCATATAAAAGAACATAATCTACGCCGGATTTTTTTCGAAAAATGCAGTTATTAGTTTCTTCGAGAAAGCATTTCTAATTTCTTTAACAGCTGCTGAGATTTATATACCAAAACTTTTGTTTGACTCTAGTTTAAAAAAAATTTAACAACTCATTTATACACAACTTTTGTTTCTTGCAAAACGAGTTTCTCACTCCCATGCAAATAACATACCAAAACAGCTTTACATCGCGCTTTGCAATTTTAATGTAGAATTGGAAAGCGTATTATTTTACACAAACAACATTTTTATTTGATTTTTTCTATTAATTTGCCACATTATTCTGATTCTTATAACTATATCAATTTAAGAAAATACATGAAAATCATTTATTTAAAATGTTGTTATTTATTCACAAATAATCAATAAAGCGTTTTTCCACCAAAGCGTAACATATCTTTTTTGATAAATACAAAAACAAAATCATTCCTGCTACTGTGACTTAAAATTTATAATACTTTGAAATTATGTGGTATATCCGAAACTCGACGAAATATTCAAAGGTTTAATTCGGCTAAAATATTATTTCCACTAGGTAGGCCATGTTTGTTTTCTATAAATAATCTAGTTTATTAAGGACTTTCTTTCGAATTCTACTCTTACCCAATTTGCTAACATGCAATACTTTCAATGGTACACGAATTTAATTCTAAAAGTTATAAAGTATTCTTCGAATATAATACTTGAATTTGAACAGAAATAATAAGTATTCTTTGAATATAATATTTGAAACTATATCATCATTAGATAAAATAGTTGTCTGTTTCATGTTTAATTTAAGAAACATGATTCCTATTTTCCAAGTCCATAGAATACTATTATGATTATACATATTTCAGTTTACCTACTGGTTCAATATAACTGTATTTTAGGATATGGCACGTAAAAAAATCCATGAATCCAAACTTTCTGTCGCGTGGTAATTAAGCTCATGAGTCGATCTGGAGCATTTTCTCTTATAGAACATATATACGGCTATTTTCAAATTAGAGGGTGTAGAAATCTGGGGAAAAAAGTGACCACTAATCGCCTGGAAGTAACGGTAAGTCAAAGCATGTATTTTTTTTCAACTGGGAAAAATATTGACAAAACTTGTTGCCGATTTCGGAAGGGGTTAGGGTTGAAGTAAACTGGAAAAAAGTGGATAATAACCGGATAAACTCAAGTTCAATTAAAACATGCACTTTTATGGAAAAATAGTGGCAGTCACCGCAGACTGGCAGAATGACGGTAATTTGAAATCAAGCGTGGGAGTAAGCGCTTGATAAATAACTTCCATAACGACCGCACAAAAGTTAAACAATAATGGCAGACATTTCCCTCTTCTGCTTTAAAGTCTTTAATAAACTAGATCCACAAGCTCAAGCAATTTGTACATTTCGTTTTATGCATGCAAATGTTTGCAAATAAAGATTACTTTCGTACAGCGTTTACGAACAGCGTTTATTAAAGTAGTTTTTGTGTAGACATTTCCTTATTTCTAACAAAAATATTATTAAAATTGATATCTTTATGAAAATAATAATAATGTTATTCCCAAATACGTTTAAAAACCATGTGGGGTGATATTAAAGGATTATATCACACACGTCGGGAAATTCAATCAATTTTCTGGTCTAAGTTCGCAATATAATATTTTTTAATTCCAATTAAGTTCTAATATGGTAGACTCAGGCACAATTTACTAAGTTAAATAATATTTCCAGCAGCAAAATTCACCTCTTATAAAAAAAAATCAATAATTTCAAGTATTCTTCAAAAAGTCGTCAAATATAATATTGTATATGTATTTATATATATGTAGGTACTACGTCAAGAAACTCCCTCATTCTGTAACAGTTACTTCAAATTGTGGTATACAGTACGTATTGCTAAGGTTTTTATAACATGTTGGAAAAATAAGTTATAATTTCATCTTACTAGACGAGATGCAGTGCAATTTAACAGATCACGGCCCCTTAATAACTTTGGTAGTAATTATAAGAGATGAAACGGATAGTAGTTTGGTTACCCGGCTACCGGATATTCGGCCTGGCAGTTTCACTTTTTCACTTGTCGTCCTGATTTTATGTTTGATTGATTAAGAAGAAATGTCATCATAAAAAAAAAAAAACAGTGACGATAACAAGTACGCGGCATGTTAATTGTTTCAGGTTCAAATTTTTCGAGGTAGTGAAGGTAAAGAAGGCAATAACAGATCATCTGCTATACGAATGAAAGAAGATGGAACTGAAAACATCTTCACACGTGAATCTTATGACACTGGCCTGGTATACGAAGTCAAGCGGAGTCGCCTCTTACCCACAATTGCGAAAAGTTTGGTATTTATTCACCGGAATTTGCCACTTGTAAAATAACGATAATTTTATGAATTTTACTATCGAGAATTCGGCCTGACAGTGAAAACAAGTCGGATAGGCCGTATATCGGATAGCTACCGGATATCCGTTTCATCTCTAATAATTATATCTCACTTTTTATCTCAACATTTATGTATGTAATTGAGTACTATTTCTATGCAATATCTTGTTAAAGATGCACACGCTGTATATTATTGTTAAATATTGTACAGTCAAATACGCTCTTCTTCAAATTTAAAAAAAAAAAGTTACAGTACAATTAACATTAGATACTTGTTATACCATGTAATATGTAATATATATCAAGGTATACTAAGTTTAGTCCCAAGTTTTAACGTTCAAAAATATTGATGCTATGAATCAAATTAGTATAAAGTGGAGGGCCGTTAGATTTATACCTATGAATCCAGGGATAGTCAATGAATGTTTATAAAAACTGTTAGACTGCATTGTTTAAAGCTAACGTAAAGAAGTTAAAAACAAAAATTTGTGCGATCTTGTCCAGGGGGTGGGAGCCACCCCTTCTCGTGGGAGGAAAAGTTTATGTTGAAAATGACAACGGAAATCGATAAAAGAATGAATTCTAATTCTTCTTGAGGGGAAAAATTTAGCTTTATGCCAGCAAAATATTTAGCCTCTAAAACTTTTTTCTGTAACTAGACTTTTTTTAGAGTTATTTAATGATAAAGACATTTTTTGTTTTTTATTCGAAAAATTTTATTGAAAGTGCATTAATTAAAAAAAAATATGTATCTGAAGCTGTTAGAACTTTTTGAGCAAGTTGCCAGTATCTAAATAAATTGAAAAGCGGCAAGTATTAATTTTAGCTCCCGTGGTATATTCATGAGTTTTTGTGCTAACATAAAAAGAGAGGTACGAAAAACTTTTTTTCATTATAACTCCGTTAATTTTCATGCAAATGACTTTTTCCATTTTCATGGGTTTTTATCGTACTTTAAAAATTGTATGGAGTTCTGTCTTCAAAAAAACAAATTTTTCGGTTATTTGACGTTAAATACGCCGAATTTCAATCGCCAATAACTCGTATAGTATTGACTTTTAGAAATATACTTAAATGACTTTTTTTGCTTTAAATTCACCCTTCTATCGATTCCCGTTGTCATTTATAACATAAACTTTTCCATTTTAACATTTTTATACCTTACGGCTCTCTGTTAATAGGTACTCATAAAATCACCTATTTAGACCTTTTCAAGTTGTCCGTCCGTCTTTCGCTGTCTGTCCGTCAGTCATCAATATAAATGAACAACAAAAATACATTGGATCTTGGATCAGTAGGACCCATCTTGTAAACCGTTAGAAATAGAACAAAAGTTTAAATGTAAAAAATGTTATGTAAATTAGGCACAAATTTTGTAGTATGTATTAAATGGAAATGTCAGTTATGTATGTGTGCCATGTATGTATGTGTAATGTAACAGTGTAATCAAAACTGTCTATACATAGTATTTCAACTATTATCTCAGTCAATTGTTTGTTTTCACTTGTTTCAATGTAAATATTGTATTTTTATTTTTAATTTTATTACTTTTCATTGAAACTTTTTTCATTATATACCTGTAAATGTAGGGTGCCTACAATTTTTCCTCAAGCATAGCATCATTCAAAACTTAACGATAAATTATTTTGTATAAGGTTTCATAAAAAAAATTATTTTATTGGCGATTCTCGTTACAAACTTACAAAAACATATTAAAATAATTTTTTGCAAGTCAAATTATATTAACGGTAGAAATCAAATGTTAAAAGAATAAATGGATATTGTATTAGGTGAGTTATTTTTAAAAGCTCAAGTCATTCATAAGTAATTTTTGTAACGCTGTTTATTGTTAAATTTATGTGTTTAACTACACTGAGAATCGATTGTAGGTTTCCACGTGGCATTCCAATAAACAACCAACAGAAACAAGTTTTTATTAAAATGTTTAATGAAAGTTTAAATTCAATAGTGTCCAATTTTTTTTAACAGGGCGTAGCTTTGTAAAAAAAAAATATACATTAAAAGAAATAATAAAACTTCAAGGAAATGGGCAAAGACAACATAAAAATTTATATCACTTAAAATCGTTTATTATACAATTTTTAACCTAAATTTCAAAAAGCATCACTAGATTATGTTTTAGTGTAAGGAGTCGTCCATAAACCACGTAACGCTCTTAGAAGGATGACCATCAGTATCTAGATGGAGTTACAAATGGATGGAAGGTTTCGGCATTATCCTCATTACGAAACATTTCTTTTTTAAATGAGTTAAACTTATTTATCATCACTCTTTGTGACATTATACAGTCATTATATATGAAAAGTTATAATATTATTAATTGTAACATATTTAAATTATTATTTTTCATTATTATATACAAAATTTTTAACAAATGAATTTATAATTCATATCAAAATTTACGAGACTTTTAGAGGGGGATGGTATTCAGCTAAATATCTATAAGGTGCTGCATGAGGTGGTGGTGGTAAAAAGTTTCTCCTTTTAAGTTTATTTGCAATCTTAAATGGAATCATTTTATTATGCTTGTGAAAGTCTAGTTACAAACAAAAATAATGTAAAAAAAAATAAAAATAACGGTATATAAAAAAAAAATCATGGATTTTGTTGACAAAAATCATATTGTCTACTTTTTGTGACCTGATTATAATTTTCCTTCAATTTCATTAAAAACGAACCTTGTTGTATTTATAATAGTATAAGCCGTAGGCAGCCTTCACAAAAATATTATTATGCATTATTAAGTTATAGTTTTTTCTATTATCATTATAATTTTTAAATAAATGATATTTGTCATTAAAATAGGCAAAATCTATGTCAGAGGGAAAATTTTTATATACCTCTGATACAATACACATATTACATTGTATGTAGAGTATAGAAACTTATATTTGAATACAAAAAATTCAATCTAGTAACGTAACAGATTGCTTAGAAACAAACTGTTGGGTATCCCAGTATAATCAACTATCCTTCCCCGTATAATAAAGAGTTACAAAAAAAATAAAAGTACATTTATTAAAATAATGAACCAAATGTTATGAAATTCGTTTCGGATCATATTGCCGGTAATACACTTCGATCAGCACCTCAACGAAGTCCATATCATTTTTCGACAAAAACGTAATTGAAAAGGCTATGACATGGAACGAAAACATACATTTTCAATAATATGAACACATAACAAATAATAATGCAGAACTTCTTACTCGAAACTACAGGTTGATCAAAATAGGTTCATACATTTTTAAGTTGAAATAAAAAAACAAACATATTTCTTGTAACAGCGATGCCATTTTGTTTGTCAAATGCTACGAACCCCATTAAACTGTTAATTTTTATGATTCTGAATATTGTTAATAAACATTATCATAAAATAAAGAATCTTTTTGAATGCAGAAATAATCGCTTTTGAAGCTCAAAAAACACATGCTTTTCTACGGTAACATATTCATGAATCACGTTCCAAACATCCAAAGAAATTAATAGTTTGTAGTATGTGGTATCTACTATTTTTTTAAAAATTGAAATATTATACCTCTGTTTTTATTTCAATTTAAAAATTTAGAATCTTTATTTCATCACCTTTATTCGAACAGAATAAAGCACTATTTAGGAATATATATTTGTTATAGTATCCAATAATATTTTTCATCATACGGTAGGTACTACACGTATGGTATATATTACGTATATAAAATTTTATTGATATTTTTAATATCTATTTTTGTGTTAGACTCACGCAATGGTTTGCTTTGCAGTAGTTAACTTAGAGTTGATTCAAGTAAGTTGGCCAACATTAGAAAATTACATTCCATTAGTTATATTATCATCATATTTTATTCTTACAGAATGTATCAAACATTATTATACCTTCATTTAACTTTTGATAATTTTTTTAAAAAGTTCTCTTGAATGTATTTTACTTTAATCAAGAAATAAAGATTAGTATTGCGCAACTTATTATTAAATAATTAAAGTATAGTTATTTTCGATAAACAGACTTTAAACATCAACATAGAAGCTATAATGTTGCCATAAATTGGAAACTGGTCTGTTGTTATTAGTCGTTTTCGTAATTTCGGGTTGCTCGCGTGTTAACTACATGGAAAAATATTCAAGGTAATAATTATATGTATTTATTTTCATATCCTTAATATCTTTACTACTCTAATAAAGCTTAAAGCTTGTCCGATGTTTCTTTAAACGTGTTATTTTGGTATTTAAAAGCAACATCCTTAGAGAGTAACATGAACTGTATTTTATTTTCAAAAAAAATTTGTATTCCGTACCAACAAATTAAAACCCATAAAATTATTAACAAAAGGAACGAAGAGTGATTGAGTGAGTCTTGTGCATAATAACTCGTAAAACGAAAAGAGAGCAACATGAAAGTTTAAGACGTTCAACTGAAGAGAAATCATCAAAAGATCAACACAATAATACAAGTTACTATCAAACGCAATATAATCAACAATATCCTGCCCGATAAGAAGAAAAAATGTCATTAGAAAAGCTGTATATCTAAAAGTCAATTGCCTTCAAACCTGCTGTAAAAATTAGTCACCTTATCGTACAACAAGACCAAAAACTAAGATATAAAAAAATCTGCGTTTGAGCAAAAAAGACCGTTCAAATTGTTCAATCCAAGCCCAGCAATGGACTTAACCCAACTGAACAAAAATGCCATAAACTTAACCTTCTGGAAGCAATTGAAACCCATTAAAAAAAGAAAGTCAATCACGGAGATTGTCAACGGAAGTGAATACTTAAAACCTAATAACTGTGTCTTTTTATAATTTTTTACTTAGTTATAGTGTACGGGGCTAAATACTTTCAAAACTTCTTTAGATATAGATGCTCGTCGAATTGTATTTTTGCAATATACACAAATTCCTTGAACATTGTGTACTTTTATATATTTAATATAAAAGTATGTTAAGAAAACACGATTTTCTCATTTTCCCCAAAAGTTTAATTTGCTTGCTAAACTATTATTGTTAAGTAATATTAAGTACCATTAAAGATAAGTATATTAATATAAAATAATGGTTTGGATGTAATTTAATTTTTGTTAGTATAAGCTATTTTTGTAGGAACATACCTAAGATTATTTCTGTGGTTGTCTATTTTGGTAATCAAATGTCAAGGCTTCAATCTATAATAGCCCAGGGAAAAAAATTTTTTCTGCTTAAAAAATGCAAGTGAAGCTTTATCACCGAGATTATCTTTATTCGGATGCAAGAAAAGGGACTCGCTCAACCCATTTTCAATACATTTTTTTTGGAAAAGACGAATAAAAATCCTTTAATAAAATTAAAAAATTGCATTCATTTTTTTCAAAACTAGCATTGACGATTGCGTGACAACGGAACAATGACCGATGGGATTGTTAATGATTCAGTCATGAAACCGATTCTTTTCTGAAAATAATACAAAAACAAAATAAATAGAGAATGTTGTCATTTGTCGATAAAATGTAATGCATCGCGCATTTTTAATATGGAATGCCATTTGTGATTGTTCTTCTCAGGGCAATTTTATAAGAACATCAAACGTTTCAACACATCTCGATCAAAAATATTGGAAAACATGCTTGAAGAATAAAAGCTTCTCGAATCGATATCCAGATAATTTATTTTCTATTTTCCTGAATAATATCTATCAAAAAATGGTATAAATAAATAAAAATCTTCTAATAATAATGAAACTGACATTCTTTGTTGTTATTTCAAAACTAATACGATACGAATTTTTGTATCAGTCAAGGGATATGTAAGAAACATACAGTTTTTTTTTATTAATAATATCCATACATATTTACATTGAAATTCGAATACATAAAATAAAATTTCCTAGAATACGATGTGTATTACATAACAATTTTATATAATAGGATAAGATCAACTAATGTGCCCAAAAAATAAAGTGACATTTTATTTATTTTGAAAATTCTTTATTTATTCTTCCAAATCAATTTCATCCCCTTCAAAGTAATCCCCTCCCGATACAATGCACTTACGCCAACGGATTTTTCAATTTCCGAAATATTAGTTGTGGTCACTTTCCGGGATTGCCTTCAGTTACATCTTCGCTGCGGCTTGAATCTTCTCTATCATATCAAACCGGTGTCTCCGGAGCGGTCTTTTGAGCTTGCTGAATAGCCAGAAGTAGCACGGTGCCAGATCAGGTGAATACGGTGGTTGCGGAACAATATGGCTTCAGTTTTTGATCACGAAATTACCACGAAATATGAGTGCAGTATGGGATGATGCATTATCGTGGTGTAAAAACCATGAATTGTCTTTCCACAATTCCGACCTTTCTAGGCGGATAGCGTTACGCAAATGACGCATAACATTCAAATAATATTCCTTGTTGACTGTTTGGTCGGGCGGAAGGAATTCATAATCCACAACAAACGCGCGCAGTTTAAATTCAAATGTCACCTTTTTTTAGACACAGTATTATTTGGTAGAATGCAATATACGTCAGATTAAGATGTAGGGGGTTTTTTGGACCTTGAAAGCATTTTATGAGAATGCAGGTAGGCTGAAGATCACATACATTCTATGCTGTTGTTTCCTTTAGTAACCTGAATGACACTATTGAAGAGAGCAACTTCAGATACGGTCGATGAAAGTGACTCCAGGTACATTGGGATGTGGACTATGTAGTACTTTAATGTTGTACCATAGTTCACACATCAGGTTCAATGGATCAAAGAATTTTTTGAAATATGAATATATAAAAAAAACAATGTTAATTGTATTTATAGATTAAAATTAATAATATGATGGATAAATTAATAGATTATATCTACGATAAACAAACTTTTTAGTACACATAAAAGTAAATTTTTAGCGTACTTTTTGAAGCGGTACTACATCTTCCCATTTTATTTTCGTATATATTTATTTTAAAAAATGTATTTATAATTTAGTGGGCGGTCGATTTCACAATATGTTTTCCCTTTAGCATAAAATATTAAAATCAATAAATAAAAATATTTCCTTTGGTTGAATGCATTAAATTCTCAATAAGTATAACACTTGTTATTGTTAATTTAATTCATTTACATTTACAGCTTTCACCCTTGATATTATACCAGTGGTTTTAAAACAAATAAATGAAGTTCACGATTAAATGTTTTAAAAAATTTTAATTTTTTAATATTTACCAGAGAGTGTCAAGGTGCTGAATTTTTTAATTAAATTTTAACCATAACAATTTGTCAAATTAGACTTCGCTTCAAATACGATCATAATATATATGAAAATCTAACAAGATTATACTCACAAAAAACGTCCTTCAAAAATATTTTGATTTCTCTTTATTTTTTCTTTTCTTAAATAGACAAAACAGGTGTAAAACGAAAACATTTAAAATTTTAATCATTGGAAATTTATCCAGGTACATTTTCGTTCTTATTTCAAAGTAATAGTACCTCTTGACAGATTTTTAAACAAATTAAAAAAAAAAAGTATTTTAAATAGTTTTTAAAAACGTCATGTTCTAAAAATGACTAAAAATTTGAATCTGTTTTTTAAACGTAACTTTTATACTTTTAAGTATAATTCAATTTTTCACACTAAATAAAAATTCATTTTTTTTTTTAACTTTTAGATTAAAGTTTTTTCAAAAACGATAGTAGATACGAAAAAAATGCAATTAACCTTTTTTTAAATAAATAAATTAAATTTTTTTCGCTCTGTTTGGATTATTATAAATTACAACAAAATTAGATACATGCAGAAATAACAAAAGTTTTATTTTTACTCTTCAAAATATATTTTCACGCAATTTGATTATCTCTTAAACTATCTTTTTATAAAAAAAGTTGATAACTATAAATTTATCCATGGAAACTTCTTTAATTTTAAAGTCTCGATTTAAGAATTTCTAGATTAATGTGAAAGTTTATCATATTAGATGAAAACTGCATTTTTCTTCTTTCAAATTGAAACTGCATTTTCAATGTCAGGAAAAATAAATGCATTAAAATTTCCCAGAAAACTTTTGATGTGCACATTTTTATAAACACAAACGATAAATAATTTCCGATACCTTTTCCCACAACACATTCCCTTTTCTCTTCAAAAGTATACACTTACAATACAAAACATTGATAACTTTGTCCCCTTGATGATATACACATATTAGTTTTCTATCTCGTTCCAGTTCATAGCTTTCATCATACATCCCCCATTTAAAAGCCTAAAGTTCCAATGCTTTTTACACACACATACACATGGTTGAATATACAAAACAGTGTTTAAATACCGCTTCCGAGAAAAACTTGCATATGTATTATACCTAATTCAGATACTGTTATATATTAACCATAAGGTGAAATGATTCTGACTTTATTTATTAGTATGTAACGACATATCCGAATAACCGGAGCAAAACTTACCCTGTTCATACACAACACGACATTTACCAACTCTTATAGCTACTCTGAAATGTTATGTAAAATTTGCATATGTTATAGACTTAAAATTATATGGTGGTTATGCTAGGATTAAAGGTTGACCAGTTGACAATTGATAAGGAATAATATCTCATACATTGAAAGCAAGCAAAATAGTAGACCCCAATAAAAAACGTCCTTCATGATAACCATGAAAGAATGGTCCTACAAGATGGCCTCTACCCTTTCACTACTGCCGGTATTACACACTACTTCTATAAATTCCTCAATATAATTGTTTAAAATTTATTTTTTACGATAAAATGATTTTTTTGAATATAAAGAATTTTTTTTTACCTTTTAGTTCAGCTCCTTAAAAAAATATGTTTTTATTTTTTTTATAAACTTTTAGCGCAAATAAATGTATATATTTTAATACTGATAATCCTTATCAGGATAATCCAATAAATTTCGAGTCGATTCGACGTTTTGAATGGCGTCAAAATCATGTTCAAAGTTTCCGTTACATACTAACATACTAACATACTAACATACTAACATACTAACATACTCATTCTGAAATTACATACCACCATAAACGGGTTGTCACAAAAGTACGGAGAAAGTTAAACAACTCGAAAGGATATTGATAAAGAAAAATGAACACACCCTGTATAACAAGCACACACACGTGCATTTACCAATTAAATTATACAAACATAGTGTCATAATCATCAACAGTAAATGGAGGTAACGTAAATTTATATCATCTTCTTGTGTACATTTTATTTAAATTGCTATTGACATTTAATTCTTCTATCCACATAGCACATTGTAAAATTGACATTGCTATGAAAAGTAGACAGTGTACATATTTGTGCTTGACTAGCTCGTGTAGCCACTCACCCTATGTGAAAATAATATTGTTTGTGAAGTGTAAATAATAAAATTTTCTTTTTGTGAATCAATCCATTTTTTTGTCATATTTGATAATCGATATGTAGGCTAAAATTTAGATCCTCAAATGGACAGCGAATGTAATTAGCCAATAGATTTTTTCTCCACTAAAGTGAAATAAATGAAGTGTCACCCAGAAATATCCTAAAACTTATTCAAGATCTAAATCTTCTAGAACACCTTTGAAGAAAAGAAAATAGCATAGATAAACAGGCCGTTGAAATTTTATTTGTGTGGAAATATGGTTACGGTATGCTTCTTTAGTCATGTAAATAACAGAGTTGGTTTGTTTTTCAAGTTAAAAATTGTTGTTGATAAAAATTGCAAAGCTGGCAATGGAACCACACATAATACTGTTTAGATACACACTCAATACCTAACTCAAATATTCAGTTTTTAAAAACTTTTAACATAACGAAAACCGATTTCAAAAGAAAAACTTTTTCAAAAGAAATTAATATGCACTAAAAAGTAAAAAAAATATTTATAATATAATGTAGTTAAAATTATTGTGAGTCGATTGGAGTCGGTGTCAGCCAAGCTAATGTAGCAAACTTTTCTATCAGAGTTGTTTCTTTGGCTGACACCGACTCCAAAAATAACAATAATTTTAACTACATTAAATTATAAATCATTTTTTTACTTTTTAGTGCATATTAATTTCTTTTGAAGTCGGTTTTCTTTTTGTTAAAAGTTTTTTTTATTTAGTGATTTTTAGTGAATCTGAAGTACACTTATTTGTCACTAAAAAAGAATCATCGAAATCGGCTGGCGTGATATTGAGTTATTCGTCTTCTTGTCGTGCATACTTAATGCAAATTTAAGATTTTTACGGTTTTCTCATGGATGCCGTTGTCAGAACTGGACCAAAATAAAATGGGATCACACGGGAAGCACGAGCTTTTAAATAGATAAAGAATCATCAAAATCGTTTTACCCAGTCAAAAGTTCTGAGGTAACAAACATTAAAAAAAAAAAACATACAGTCGAATTGATATCCTCCTCCGATTTTGTTTGAAGTCGGTTAATAATAAATATGCAGAATTTTATTCAGTTAATAAATTACACATAAATACAAACAATTGAAATTTTCAATTGAGTTTAGATTTATTCAGTTGGCAAAATAATGATTTAATTACCCATTTAACATTTTTTGAAACATCTGGCTATCAAACTGTAAAAAAATTATTCGTTTCTAAGTACAGGGCGTCATAAATTAACATTATTTCCGAGACACTGGTCCTTATAATTTTCATAATTATTAAAAATTATTTTTTTTTTAATTTTAAAAGAATAAAAAAAAAACAATGGAACTTCATCGACGAATGAAGCGAACTTTATACTGAAAATTAATCGCCTTCATTTTTGAGGCCAGATAAATGCAAGATAACATATTTTTTATATATTATCTGGCATCCAATAGCAGCAATCGGATTCTAGGATGTATGGGCTCTTTTGATACAATCGGAAATTGGCTAGTTAGTTGATTTTATGAACACCTCAACCAAAATTTTGGTCATAGCATCAATAATCTTAATTATTACGCACTTGGGACTAAACTTAGTATACCTTGATATGTATTACATATAAAAAATAATTATAAATAAATAAGATCATACAGGTACGTACGTTTAATATCAATATTCTATTATATCATTCTTTATTTGATTAAATCAATTTATTTTATCCCTATAGGCACAATTTTTCTCATGGATTTGTCAAATATTGAGATTTGATTTAAAAAAATTTATTTTTCTAGATAATACAATTTTCGAAAATATGTTTGCAAAATAAAAACATTTTAAGCAATATCCAGTAAATACTAGCAACGGTGCTGAATCGTCTGCTTGATACGCGAGGAAATTTTTTTCTCAATCCTATTCAAAATAATCGTTGATTGAGGCTACGCATACATCATACGCTAAATAAAAACTGTCATTTATTTTTCCGTTCAAAACTTCACAATTATATCTCTATTAAGGGGAAAACTTTGCTTTTTCATGAATATAAATAATGGTAATGTGCAGTCCGCCACCAAATTAGCAACGAGTAACATACACAATAAGAGTAAATACGATTAGCTAATTCATACTGATATGACTACTTGGTAGTCAAAATACGTATTTAAATACAAAAAACTGATCTAGGAAATTGGGGCAAAAATCGAAATTTATTTCGAAATATCCAAGAGTTCTCATTTATTATCTTTGATAATATTTATATGAATATAAATGTTTCCATATTTCATTAATGCTTTTTTTTATTCTTCCTTACTTGCAAACAGTTTCACTTCTAACGCTGTTAATTTTTTATGGGCGCATAATTTGCCAATAATAAAAATGTCTCTCCTTGTTCATAAATTCAACCGCCACACATTTAACATTAACTTTGAAACATACAAAATAACTTAGAAAATATCAACAGTTTTAACATATACGAAAATCACCAAACACCAGCAAAATCGTTTAATATTTCACATCATATTTTTTTTAACTATAAACATATATCACCCATGTAATAAGACCTTTAACAGTTCACATCATAACATGAGATGCCCTAGAATATGTAAACATGTAAATTATATGTAAATTTTACCTACATTTTGACGGAAAATATCATAATTTTTACTTTGTACAAAATATTTTATTCAAAATATTACAAGAGATCGGGTTGAAAGCTTAAAAAAATGTGATATTTTATATAGTTTCATACTACAAAATAATAATAGATCAAATTCTTTTGAAAGTTATTAATGTGTTAATCCCTATATTTTATAAATATAGAAGTAAGGTTGTTTGTTTGTTTGTTTGTTTGTTTCTTTCTTTCTTTGCTCAAACAAAAATTAATGAATGTATTTGAATGAAACAATAATATAGCTCATACATCAGAATAACACATGAGCTATAGTTTATAAAAATATATATAAAAAAAAACAAAGCAAAAAAAAAACAAAAAAACAATTGAAAATATTTAATTTAATTGGACATTATCATAAATTACAGATTTCTGTAAAAATAGTCAATGTAAAACAATTCATGGCAATCTTTTCTGATATACTCAATGAATTATGATTCTTACATTTATAAAAATAGAAAACTGTACATATATTTTATCTGCGTAAATCAATCCTTACCATTATTTCGAATGTAATGGGAAGGGGATAAGTGAGAGGAAGGGTTTATCATTTTTAAACCCAGCGAAGCGGATGGCTATCATTCTAATTATTAATGTTTGTAAAATGAAAACAAATATTGTTAATGGTATTCTAGACTATTTCGACTAGGAAAATCCAACATTTGAAAAACAAAGTGATTGATACTTCTACCAATTTTTTTAGTACATACGAAGTGAATAAACAAAAGTTGTAAACTTAATTTTGTTATAAAATTTTTTAATAATTTTCAAAAATTTTCTGGCAAAGTTGTATTTACACCTAAATTGCATCTAAAGAATTTTTTTTCCCTAATTAAAATGTCAACCTGAAGAACAATATTTGGTAGTCATTTAAGTTTTGAGTAGTGTCTTCTTCACGCTGACTCGAACTATCTAAATGTATCGAATTAGCTGTATTTGCGAAAATACAAAGAACTATAAGACTATTTATAAAATCACCTGCAATACCTTTGGGTTAAGTACAGTATTTGTTTATTTTATTATTATTTACCATTTATAATAATGAAGATCCATGTATAATGTTATGTGAAATTATTAGAGTAAATAAATATTAAGGATATTATTATTCAAAAGAAAATTACCTCTCATATAGTTAAAAGCAAAATATTTCTTTGTCACAAAATGGTACTAAACTCATACATCTTCCGATCTTGAACAGATAAAGCATTATTTAACTAGTCAAGGTGTTTGATAAGAATAGAAGAAGATACATTAAAATGAATTAGATTCTCTGAAACCGTTGGATAGAGAACCGTACGAAAAGTCGACCGTCTGGTGATGGTCACTGAAGACCACCATATTATATACAGGTTAATTATGTGCAAGACTAAATTAGGTTTATTTTCAGATTAGAGTAATGAAAATAAGAATTGTGATATAAATTCCTTATTGCTTATTTATTATTCAATATCGATCATGTCGTTTGGTATAACTACTTTATGGGGTTCTAATAACTACGCCAAAAAAGTCTTTCTTTTACCAAAAAAGATTATTTGAAATGTATATGGTCGAAAAAAAACTGTTGCATAGAAACATTTTCAAAGATATGGGAATTTTGATATTTCACAGTGTGATTTAACTTGAAGTTTTTCTTGAAGAACAAAATTTATTTCTATACAAAAAAGTACAAAGCGTTACTAGACGATGGCGTGGTTATTTGTACGCCTGTTGCAATTTCAAATGTATTAAAAATTATCTATTCATTTGAGAAAATCGTTTAGTTTGACTTATGTTATTTACAGTTTCAGTTTACAGTTTTTTGTACTTCATTTAAGTACCATTTTTATTCCACATCCCTAACCGAATAACTCTATGAGTGATACTCGGGAGGCTTTTGAACTTGGGATTAGGTGCCGGTTGTTCTACCTATATATAGTTTTCCTACCATCAGGTTTGCACAAACGTTAAAACTGGAACAGTGCCTAACTAAGCCAGCCATAGGTGCATACCTTCCCCTGTCATCGTTTTTCTTTTCCCTTTTTAAGCCATGTTCTGTACAAAGTTTGTATTGTCTAAAAAAACATTAAATACCTAAATTGAATTGAATATAGAGATGACGAAGAGTAGAAAGGATAGAGCATGAAAAAACGATGGCTATTACAAATAGAAGGCTAAGGCTATTAGATATAATTACCAAAAGTTTGCAAAAAAGGTATTTTCACGAGACTCCCCACTACTGGATTAGATTCAGACTGTTAGAATTATTAAAATAAATCTACAAAAATTTTGGTCTTAATTGGATCCGTTAAAATTCATTTCACTAAGTTTTTCGAAAGATATGTTACAAAAAATTTTTGTGTTTAAAATTATTTTTATCAAATTAAACTAATAAAAATAAAAGTTATAAATATCACTCAACTTCTATATAGCGTTTACAATGTATGGAAGTGTTGAACGTCATTAGTAGAAGATCTTATCACATCAAATTGTATACTGAATTTTCGGGGTTAGTTATTTAGTAATTATATTTCAAAAGATGTCAGCTACGCTTTATAAGCTTGTAAATATCGTATAAATAATTCATAATCGTAGCTTAATTATAATGTCAAATTACAGTATGTTCGAGCTAATATTATGTAGTAAAAATGAAGTAAATAAAACTTTGTTTTTACTTTAGCCCCCCTTAGGCTAAAGGTTGAGTAAACGCAACCCAGTTGGGGTACTAATTGTGCTGTTTTAAAGAAAGTTTCTACTCTGTGTTAAAGATACTACTTACTCCTACTATATCGCTAACCGTGATAGAGACGTGGCGAAATTGGAAGAATAATGACAATATATTTCTCACTCGCACCTTTATTATTATAATTATTTATTTCCTTTTTGTAGTTTTTGATATCGCGTGTGAATGTTACAAAATTGTCTGATTTATAGTTTTGGATCGAAAATGTAAAAGAAAGATGACATTTAAGTACTATTTATGATTATCATAAGTAAATCGTTCTACATTAATTAATACGTTGAAGTGTAGATCAATATATTTAGGACTATTCTAAGTATTTATTGTTTCGTGATATTCTTTTTAACAAACTTTCGAAAGGTTATTTTCTCAAATTTCCTGATTTTTCTGCAAAACAAGATTGAGCAAATTTCTAGATGCGCACGCGTTCACGTTGAGCGTGAGAAACCTTTCTAATAAATATGATTCTATTCTACACACTCATACGAGCATTATCAACCATCATTTTCCATTATCAACATTTTTTAGATTCAATAAGAATTCTTAGTTAAGTCATTGGTCGCTGCCTTAGAAGCCCACATAACATAAGCTTTTGCAGTTATGGAGATCTTTGTTTTGATATTGGCGAGCTGTTCTTGAACTATTTAATAAAATTTAAAGATATTCTTTAGTGGAATCGATTTAGATCTCGATTTATATGAGCCCCAAGTCACCAATAGTAAGCGCTGTAACTGTCCCATATTTCTTATTATTATGAACGCTGTTGACCTTGATAAGTACTCATTTTGCCAATTTATAATTGCAGTTTTACTCTGTCTTTGAAGTAAATGAGAAAATTTAACATTTCATCTCATGTTACTACTTCGGTTTAAGTAAAGTCCTTAGCATGTTTACCCCTTTTTTCGCTAGTGTTTCAGCTCTACAATTACTTTGAGAGGCTGAGCGTTTATGCATACATCATTCAACTGGAATATGGACTAATATAAATAATATAATTTTGTGTTCCTATGCCTAAATAACGTATTTAAAAACCGTCATGTTTCAAGTAGAAGTGGAATAATTAGAATAATGCTAATAAAAAATACGACATCCTTTCCCCAGTATTAACGAGTTAGAATCGAAGTACATACTAGCACCATTATATATCATTCTGTAACTAATTAAAACACTTTTTATTCAAATCATATACAGATACACAAACGATACACCTACAACATATAAGGGAAACCTGGGAGAAATCAAGGAAAAGAGTATTACAAGATGAAGTAGCACAAATGTGATTCGTAGGCACAATTGAATCAAAGATATCGCTAGACGTACGCGATCAGTCACCTTTTTTGCTCAAAACCCATGCCGCTTATTGTTTTGGATTTGAATTAGAAAAATTTTGGAATGGTTTTTGAGTTTATTAATGAGCACACAAATGCATATTCAAAAAATTATGATATTTATGAAATCTGTTTTTTTAAGACAAAACCATTGATTATAGACTCGATTTATATCAGCTCCAAGTCACCTGTAGTAAGCCTTAACTGTCCCATATTTCTTATCTTTAATTTAATTGAGTCGAGTAAGAAATCGAGTTGTTGAATTTGATCTATACTCATTTTGCCAATTTATAATTGCAATTTTACTCTGCCTTTGGAGTAAATGATGAATTTAACATTTTATCTTATGTTACTACTTTTAAGTTTAAGGTTTAAGTAAAGTTGGTTCGAAGAGCATTGATACGCCGAAAAATTTAGATCCTATTTTTGTCCTTGGCGTTGTTACTCCTTTTTTCTCTAATATTTCAGCTCTTCAGTTACTTTGAGAGGCTAAGTGCACCTCGTTTATGAATACACCATATTCAATACACCAACCAATTCCAACTATTTAAGTTAATTTTTGCTGCAGCACCGGGAATCGAATACACAACCCGAAGAACAGCTTGTATATAAATTTTCATTTCACATTTTCTGTGTCAAAGATATAGATGACGATAGACCAAAATGCCCCAATCTCTAGGTTGAGGGAAACTCTACTATTTTAACTTGAACGAGGGGAAATTTGCGAATTTTACGCATAGCTAACATTTATTTTACTAAATATCTATGTTTTTTCGGCTTTAGTCTTAATCGTTTGAAGGCATTAATTGCAAGAAATATAGTAATTTTCTGTATTTAAGTGGTATCTGCCAGGAAAAAATTTAATAATGAATACCGTGAGGTAAAAATAAGATCTACGAATGTCCAAGTAAGATTATAGGCCCCAATGACAAAGAAACTGAAAGCGGCTTGCAACAAAAATTTAGTCAATATTGAAACTCTCTTCAACCTTTTCTGATATACAAACAAAACATCTAATTATGTCACTTTATTTTGGTCTGTTAACCATTATTCTTGTCCCCTCATTTTGGTCTGTTCTCCCCTGTACGAGGATAAAAATGTTTAGTAATTAAGTTTGTAGACTCCCCTGTGTAATTTTTTTTCTCGTTCGTCTGCATTATTTACCCAAAATTAATGTAATTCAAACAAACACCCCGTTTGCTCGTTCATACATACAGAATGAATGATGAGATATCATAATAATGTATTTTGTAATTATTATTTACTGTCATTATAACTAACATGCTACCACTGCCTACCTCTGTTAGAACAACAGAAAAACACAACAAACATGTTCAAAATATTTAATTAACAAATAATGTAAACATTTTAATTATAAATATGTAAAATACTTTTGTATTTGACTAGCTAACTGATGCTGCTGTTTGAAACTTCACACACTGCGGTAATTCATTTATATTTAATATGGCTGTTCAACAGAACGAATCATGCTTTTCATTCTAGTGAAAAAGATTTTGCAAGTATGATAAAGGTACTAATAGAAACTGTACTGTAGCTACTTATTTTTTCTGGCCCGCCAGTCATGTTTAGTATCTGCTAGTAAAAACTGATGGATTAGCTCCATTCATACGTTACGTACTTTTTCAAAGCATCTAGCTAATACTGGTTCTAATTTGTTAACTGCTCCAATTTAAGGTATTAGCTTACTGGGCTGTAAAATTTTTCAGATTTTGCTCAAAAACTCAAAAAAGTGATGTTATAAAATAATTATCCTGTATATATATAATAGATAATTATATACTATCTTATATACTAGCGGACCCGACAGACGTCCTGTGGAAACATAACTCTAACTCATTAGTATCTATACTATGCTTTGCCTGGGTTAAATTTCATTAAATGGCAGAAGCGCATATAAATCATATATTACTATATTATCTGTACTATACATCCCTTCCCTATACATTACAAATGTGAAAGTAATGATGTTTGTTTGTTTGTTTGTATGTTTGTTACGCTTTAACACACAAACTATCTTTATCACTCAACATAAAAAGAGCTACTGTTTGACATCGGAGTTTTTAAATCTCTAAAATTATACTAAATGTATGAAAGCCATCAAAAAAAGATCCCGTTGATTTTTCAACGGCTTAAATCATTTTTTATTAATATAAAAACAGAGAATTTATAATAAATTTAAATCCTCCTATGCAACCATAACATACTTTATACAAGGGTATGAAAAATAATTTATGCGAAAATTACTTCCGCCTCGATAATTTCTGTTGGAAATAAATATATGCAAGCATTTTCCATAATGTATTAAAAAAAAAATATTATCTATTCATCTGTACATAGAAAATGTAAAATTTCTATTTGAATTGTTTTCTTTAATATATTTTTACAAAGTTTTCAAAAAGTTACTAAACCCTTTTCTTTTCAAGCTTAAATGATCCATCCAATACCTAGAATTAATGTTCTTTTTGAAAACTTTTTGATAGTTACATAATGATTTTGGTGTTTTAACATAAAATGTAGATAATGCAAATTTTCGTATGCATTTTAGGACGTTCATTTGCCACTCGTTTTGCAATGTTCATTTAAGAAAGTAATGTTCAGAAACAGTACTTATGTAAATCTTAAATAATTTTTTATGAATAGAAAATCTGAAAATTTTGAAAACAATAATTGACTGGTAAAAGTTTCGAGTATAGACATCGAAGTAATTTTTGAGAAATATCGATTTATATTGTCCATTTGGTCATATATATAGCTTTGCTTTTAATCACTTTTTAAAGTTAAAATTCAAAGAAATTCGAAATAAATCATTCAAAATCAGTTAAATTCTTATATTATCTTTTTTTTTATTCCTCTATTAATATCGTTGACGAATGTACGCCTTTAAGGAATACAGATCGCGAGTCATATAACGAAGCACTATTTTTGAGATTATTTTTGTATGACATTTGGCAGTTTTGTAAAGATGAGTTCGTTAATAAACAAAAATGGAGATCTAATCGTGCCTCGAGTGTTGAATCTATGGAAAGGTTAGAAAATCAGACAACTCTCAGAAGTAAAAATATATTGGGATGGAAAAAACCAGGCTAAATTCAATGACCACTGTTAGGCATGGGAATCCCCTGTACTCCCAGGCTTTACCCGAAAGAAAAATATATAGAGCTGAAAAATACAGGCTAAATCCAGTGACCACTGTTAGGCATGGGAATTCCCTGTTCGCCCAGACTCCTACCGTCTATGATTACTCTTTTAAGTTTCAACTTAATAGGTACTATTAATTAATATTATTGTTATTTATTTTACTTAATAATAATAATAATAATAAATTAAGTCTGGTGCGACCCTCAAGGTCCACACGAAGAAGTTCCCAGTATAATAAAAAGTTATAAAAAGTACTTGTTAACATTTATAGACCATGTTTCGAACATGTTTTGCAGCTTATGTTGCAACGCTCATTATCTCCATAGATTAATGATGAGTTTCATCCACTTTTAAGATTCTGTTTATCTAGTTTTTCCAGTTTTTTTATTACCATTAAAAAAGGGCCGAACCAATTCTGCTGCTTTCAATTCTTAAATTAGCAATTACGCTTCGTATAAGCTCAGTCACGTGTTAATGTCATAATTGGTTCCCGAGATAATCGAGGCGAAAGAATCCGAACGAACATACGCACATACGTACACACACACACGCACACACACACACATTGAAAAGGTTTCATTGGGATATTAAGGCCATAAAACCGTGAAAATATGTAAAACTGAAGATTTTCAAAATCGGCCTCATTACATAAACTTCCTCTGAGAAGTTAATAATATTATTATTATAAACCATCATATTCTAACACATATGTGTGTATATTTTCAAGAAATAATTTTATGACTTTCATATTGTAAAAGGCAATATATAAAGAGTTACTCCAAATTTTGTTTATAATATCTTGTTATAAAGAGCAAATTTCTATCGCAATATCCAAAAATATCATTTTATTTTAACGAAAAGATAAAAAAAAAAACGATTTTTGTGAAAAGTTGCAAACTAAGAAGTTTTAAACTGCAGTAATAAAAATAATATAAAAAAACTAAAATTGGTTTTTTCGTTCGGTATCTACCGTACAATAGACACCTACACAAACCAAACTTATAATAACCCTTTTTTTGTCGGAAATTAATAAAAAAACTCTAATAACAAATTGATACATGATTACTAGTGACTGTTGCTTTCTTTCAATTTAATAAAAAACTGTTCATTACTGTTTTATTAAAGGTTACAAAAGAAACGAATCGTTAACGATTTTCTATGAAGTAACAAAATAAGTCAAAACAGATAGTGTGACATTAGTAATGATGAACGTGTTGTAAAAATTGGTTTAGAATTTATTTGTTACCGTCAAGTTTCAATTTAATTGGATACAACGTAGTATGTTATGTTTCATTACTTATAAAGTAAAAGTACACTGTTCATAGCTTAAATGTAACAAATATTTTGTCTCGTATATAAATAGGGTGGCCTACTGTTCGAAATTTCCTCAACAGTCCATTTTATATTATAAATATAATAGACTGTGGGGCACCACGGGTTTTTTAAAATGATAAATATATACTTGAAACTTCACGAATGGCTTCCTTTTGACGAGTCTATCAAACTTTCCTCTACGACTTTTTTTGAAAAGGTTGCGTTTTCCCTCACTATAACCACTTGATAGCATTATATATTACGTCCAACAAAAATACTGCACCGATGAGCTTGTATACCACCTCGAACATGCCGTACTTAAGTATTTTTGTTTTTGAATGCATACATGGTTCACTTATGCTGAATTGTTTAGTAATTATGAATATTATCAAGTGGTCATAAAATCCGACAAATTCCCTGCTGCGTTTTTTCAAAACGTTAACTCAAATATGACGGAATTATGCTTCTTTGAAAACGCAGCCCTTTTGAAAAAAAATCGTAAAAGGAAATTTTGGTAGACTCGTCAAAAGGAAGCACTTACGAAGTTTCAAGTATGTATTCATCACTTTTAAAAAAACCATAATATAAAGTTCTATTTAATTTGGGGCATTAAATCGCAAAAAAAAAAATTTTGCACATTTCAGCAATCGTTACCATTTTTCAGGGTTTTCAAATTTTTCAGTTTCTTATTTCTTTGGTATTCAGTACTCGAAGCAACCTTTTATTGCATTCTATAAATAAAATCTGTAAAGCTAATCTAGAAAAAAGTATACAAAACATTTCTAAAATATAGAGAATATATGTAACTATTGTAAGTATGCTGTAAGTGTGTTTTTTACAGGAACGAAAAACAAAATCGTTTCTTTATTATTTTGCAAAATTTATACTTAGCTGAATGTTGCTCATGCAAATGAACTGAATCACCATATAGCGTCTACCTACTTGTTCAAATATTTTGGGTAGTTTTTCTGAAGCAAGGTTGATTTCGTGTAATATAGTACGATAAAACCCCCAAGAAAGTCAAATTAGATTACATAAGTGCAAAGTCTAAGCTAGAAGTCTATAACATCAGGACTATTCATCAAAGGATACGTTAAATAACGGTAAAGTGTACTTTTGAAGATACAGTGTGTTGAAATTTTAGAAAAAATGGATATTATTGTCAAAATATTGCCAAATTTTGCAATGCCAAATGCAATTAATATTACCAAAAAAGACAAATTGGTAATTTAGTATATAATCCCTCAAAGTTATCATTTTATATGGTATAGTAATTGTTCTCTACCTCTGGTTTTCGTAATTTATCAACAAAAGTCCATAAAACATAAACAGGCGTTTTAGTATTATTCACAAGAATATCCTTTTTTCCCAAAATTTCAACAGCCTTGATTTAGAAAAGGACGCTTTCTCCGGTGCAAGAGTCTTGAGAATTGATGAAGTCCTACTGTTATATATCTTGTTATTAATGTTATATCTCCACTTATCTTTGATGTCTAGGTATAACATACCATGAATAATGAAATATAGAGAGATATTATTATTGGATTTAATAAATAATAAGGCTAACAACATTGATAGATACTACTTCAAATATGTATGTACGTCTTGTAGAATATTCATTGGGTACAGAACAAGTCAAGCGCCAGTAGAAGCGAATAAAAATCTAGGTACTTCACACCGTCTACTTCAAAGTAACTATTTTTTACCAAAAAATGTGGGTAACATTATTACTAGAATAATGCAATTATTGTGTACAGACTCTAAAAAATATAAAACATTTTCCACAAGTGATAAATATAATTAAATTTATAAACAATAATACAAATTGTACAAACATTGCTGTGCCAATGAACCTACCAAATAGTTTCAACGACTAGAAGAGCCTGGACAAAGTTTTAACACTATTGAAATTGTTGAAAATACTCTCAAAAATATAATTTTTAAAAGATAATGGGATATTATTTAAAAAATAATATTAAAAATTTTGTGACTAGGTTAATATTTTAGATTGCACGTCTTTTCAAACGTATATGATATACTAGAGTGATACCCACCCGCTTCACTGGATTTAAAAGTAAAGATTGATAAAGATTGCTCTTGCTTATCCCCTTTCTATAACACTCGAAATAATGGTAAGGATTGTTTTACAAAGGTAAAATATATGTAGGTATGGTTTTCTATTTTTTTAAATGTATAATAGTCATAATTATTCATTGAGTATATCAGAAAAGATGGCCGCGAAATATTTTATATTGACTATTTTTACAGAAATCTGTAATGTATGGTAATGTCAAATTAAATTATTTTTAAATTTTTTTTACTTTTCTTAATATATCTTTATAAATTATATCTCATGTGTTATTCTGAAGTATGAGCTATATTGCTCTACAGTTTCATAAAAAACCATTCGCTGGTTTTAGCGTGAAAGCGTAACAAACAAACAAACAAACATGCTTACTTTTGCATTTTTAAAATATAGAGATTATTTCTGTAGCCTGTTTTTTTGGCGCATGATGACATCTTCCTTATTTCTATATCAAATTCTATGATTTAGCCTTCATTTTAAAGCTTATGGTGCAGACTAATGACGAAAAATAGACTTACGGTCTAAAAATCTACCGCTTGGAAAAACAATATTAAGATTTTGCTCCTTACTTCATGTGTATAGAATATCTGTAATAAAATTGTCTAGAGACAAAATGAAAGTAAAATACTATATATAATTTCTCTAACCTGATTCTACCAACGTTTCCGATAGGCGTCGCTTAATTCGATTCTACACGCATCGAATACGAAATGTGATGAAATATATATATATTTATATATATTTTAAATCGATCGATTTTTGTTTTTGTTGTTTTTAGACTGTATGAAAAACTTTCATAAACAAATCCTTTTGCTCATATATTTAATATATTTTTGCTGTCGTATGAATTGTTAGTTAAGGAGAGGATGTAAGTTCCTACATGTTTGAACAGATAATCTGGGTATTGTTTTATCGAAATTGAATAGTATCCCGTATATATAACAAAATTTGATTGAAATCATGTGCATTATTTGAAATATCTCGGTATTAATGAAAGTTTAATCTCTTGTTGGTAGTGACGTGAGTAAAGTTTTGCTAAATACGTTATCAATTTAGAATAATCATGTTAAGCTTGTCTATTTCTATTTCTACAGAAAACGTGGGAGTTAATTTGAATTTCCTTTCTTTGAAATGCAATGAGAAACTATTAAAGATATATCGGATTTTCTATTAAAAGCGCTCGAATTTTATATTTAAATAAATCGAACTAAATATGACAAAACCGATGAATTTTGGGGTTTAGTAGCCTGAAATTTTTTACACATGTTCCTTAAGTAGCGTAAGTGAGCTCAAAAGAGGATGCGAATTTTGTATATGGGAACTGCATGTTAATAATTTTATAGACAAATATAGATCAACGTATCTTACCAACGTTTTTTGGAAATTAGAGATTTAAAAAAAATTTCGATTTTTGGCAATTTTTAAGGAGAAAACCGCAAAAAAATTTTGTTTTGGAATTTGATGAAACTCGGTGGATGGGGTAATTTTGATCCAAAAATAAAATCCATTTGGATCGATTTTAATCCGTATCTTAAAAGCTATTCGACCAGCCAACAAATGTACCCGATTTTTGTACTTCTTGGATCAAATATACCTTATATACTTAGTTATATCGAAATTGGAGATAAAAGAAATGTTTCGATTTTTTACAATTTTTTTAAGGGATACTGTAAATGTTTCCTCAACTACTCTCTGTACTTGTATTATTATTATCAGAGCTCCTACCATCTTATCTCTCGGCAACCGCAAAAAGAGCTGATAATTGTTAAATAACTGAACTAATCTTCGTCAAATATAACTAAGGTAAACATAGGTATGTATATGTAGATTATTATTAATCATACTAATAATATGAATTTTGAAAATGGAACGCATATGTCTACATTCTAAAAGTATTTAATTCAATCTGCTTACGTAATATATTAAAAATTCCGATTGCATGTATACAGACGACATTATTTATAAACATAAAATGAAAAGTTTATTGAAAAATTCTACATATGATGATAAAAAATCTGTTGAGGAAATCACATAACTTCCTTGCACGCTTGTAAATTTATGAAAATTAATAAGCAAACAGAATATTTCTATTGGAACCTGGCAATCTAAATTTTCGATATCCTTACTTAGATACAAACTTTGAACAATCGAAACTTCTCGGAATTATACATAGGTATACAGAAACTAAATAAAATTTCAACATTCTACAACTAAGGGTTTGCAACTGATGCGAAATATCTAAAAATTTCGGTATCGCTACATGACAAGAAGTATACAATGAAAAATGTACAACACAAATTACAATTGACAACTCACCACTTTGGCATAACGTCTGATGGTCAAAATTCTAACTAAAGTTCTTAAGCTTCATCCCATGCTGTCAGCAATTCTTAAATATTTTAAATGAAAACAATTAATTATTATCAAACTAAAATGGCAATAATCCGCCAGACTGCTAGATATATCTGTGATGTTAGGTTCTGTGGTAGTAAATATCATAAAAATCTAGATCTTATTTTTTATAGTTTCTCCAAGACTGCTTACAGTGTTATGCAAGTTGCAAATATATGTGGCAATTTTTAAAAATTAGGTAAATTAAAACGCTTTTTGAAATTAAAGAGTTTGCTTCCCAGAATGAAAGTTTACTCATTCCATTTTAATGAATATGATTTTATATTTTCAAGTAATAAATATACTCTTACCCAAAAAATATAACGGAATAGCAGACATCTAACAATTGATGAAGTTTAAAATTAATAAAAAAATATTTTTTATATTATTTTGTGAAACACAATTTTAGTCTCTTAAAATTTAATAATTGTGGTTTCTTTTAACTTATTAAGTTCAACTGAAAATTGATGTTCAATCACGTCAAAAAAAAATTAAACGAAGTATCACAAAAGTTGTAAATAATACCATATGTCATACAAAATTCATGGATTGTTTTTAAATTTGCAACCAAGTTCAAGGCAGTCTTTGTCTTTTTCGTCTATGTCAGTTGCATCAAAATTTCAAATGTTTACGATATATGACTTTATTAGTAATGAAGCAGCTACGTACAAAACAAACATACTTACAGAATTTCCACTAAAATGGATTCCGGGATGAACAAAATGAATATTTCGGTTGATAACATTGGCATCGAATTTTTTCGATCACAATGCTTCCTTACTTATAGCACAAGGAAGTAAAAAAATTGAATAACGGAATATTTCTTTTAAATATTAAAACAGAAAATATGTTATAGAATAGAATCTTATTAAATTTTTTGAAATGTTTTGACATTTTGTATGCCTTGAATCGGAATGATGATTGACAAAGTAAACATTCATCAATAGACTAAAGACTAAATGATCAGTTTTACAAAGTATAAAATTTTTCTTTAAAAAAAATAAAAATCTGCGATAAAACAAGCTTTTTGATGCTTTTAACATACCTATCATTTTAAAGAGTTAAATTATATAAAATAAGTATACAGAATGATTTATTTTTTAGTTTTGCAATTAATTCTTTAGAAAAGGGATTTGAATATCAAAAAACGATAAAATTAGGATCTTTAAATAAAACTATATACTTTTTATTGCAGGTTCCAGTTTTGTCAAAAAAACTCAAATTTTGTCTGAAATGCTACTCGATTTTTGAAATCCGATTTCAAGTATTTTGGGGTTTAAAAGTTGCCACCAAGAAATTTTCAAAAGAATAATTTTTTGTACAGATTAACTTTTATCGAAAAACAAGTATGATTTTGATTATAAAAATATGAAAGGATTCATAAAGGATTTTTTTTTTAATTTAGAAAAGTTGATGAATATTTTGAACACTTCGAAATCATCGATTAGATGACATCGAAAGGTTAATAGTCTTTGAACAGGAAATTTTTCTCAGATTCACCTGCTATTTAATCGTTAAATTAACTTAAGACTGTATGCATGGATTGGAATTGTCAAAAATAGTTTGTTTTCCCTCCTGGTGAAAAGTGTCAACTTTCACCCCGCTGTGCCAAAATAAGTTGCCACTTTCCGTCTCCACCAAGCAGAAAAGTATCGTCGAACATTCTTAACTTTCGCTCCCTATCACGGAAAGAAATGCATTACGTTCATCACAATGCTAGTATGGTATAAGGACAGATACTCAAAAAGTGTCGGATAATACTCTATATAATATTGTCGCCTCTAGTCACCCTAACTTTGTAATTTCAAATGGCACTCTCTACCTTGTTATACATCATTTGAAAAGGCATGATAAAATTCTCTCTGGATTGTAGGGACGGAACTACCTTATCAGTATAATTTTTAAATCTTGGTCAAAATTCGACAAACTTACACATGTTACATTATTACTTACGTGGATGGCATTATTCCATTAAGCCGGGCGTATATTTAAAAATTAATTTTATAGAAAAAAATTCGTATCTACGAAATCCGTTATACTAGTCAGTTACGCGTTATAGCGTACCATTAATTATCGAAGATACGAATTCGCAACTTTATCAACGGCGTTTATTTTCAACTACTTTGCCGACTACAAATTATGATAACTACGTCCAATTTACTTACAGAGGTCGACACTCTCGTTCCTTTATCTTGTTCCTATACTTTAACCATCTAGATAACAAAAAATATAAAATCATTTTTAACTAACGTCAATGAACAAGGTATTACTCAAACCTTTATATTAATTGGTAATAAGATATCTTCTGTGCATGTCTATAAATTCTGTTAAAATATCATTATTATGATCATCCAAATACACTTTTAGCCTAATTTTTCCCATGAGAATCCATTAAATATATTAAGTAACTTGATACCTAATATATGATAATATTATTTTATATTTTCAACCAAATAAATTATCTATTTGCACGCAAAAAATTGTTTGAGCAACTAGTGTTTTTCGCATGTCTGAACTATCTCAAATGGAAAAAAACTAAATAGTTTATAGATAGATACCGGGTATCCCAAAATAGTTTCGACAATGTTTTGCACGGTATTAAACTGAGCAAACATATTTAGGATGTTACCTTTGTGCGACATAATCTAACACGCAGTATGTTGGATAAACCTTCGAATTTTCTTGATAACACTTCCGTGACACAACCACGGGTGTACAACAGAAACAGGAAACTCGCAAAGACAGGTATTTTAAGAGACATAAAATTAATTATGTATAGTCAATAATCATTTAACATGTTTTTATTAATTCGCTTTTGTATGGCCGAGTGGAATTTTGGAAATGTTTTTAAACTAACTTCCCGATAAGCTAGAGACTTGAAATTTGGACCATAGCTGAGAAGTGAATAACAATGTATGAAAATGACAAAGAAGAGAAGAGAAACTAAAAAGAAAAAGCGAAGAGAAAGATGAAGAAAACGGTTTTCAGAGTTCGGATGGAAATTGGTAATTTATTTTAAATTAACTTCCCGATGAGCTAGAGACTTGAAATTTGCCTCTAGCTCTAAGCCAGTATTTAATCGAGATTTTAAGAAAACAGTTCAGAATTTAAAGAAAAAAATAGCGGAATTATTGTAACTGTCAAATGTGGCATGTCTTGTATGTTTAAAATATATACCTATAGATAAGCAGTTATAATTAGTTTGATACATTCATTCATCGTTACAAAATTTGACTTTTAGAATATATCAGGATTACTGGTCGGGGAGCTGCCAGAAGATAAAAATGTATAGGTGCCTTGCAATTGTTTCATCTACTTTCAAATAGTCTGTGTAATTCTATGATATACTTTGATTATATTTAACAATACTGTGGATTATCTTTTATAGAACCAAATATGGGCGTAATAAATAATGGTAGGTACATAACGTAAATGTTGTCAGATAATAGAATTATACTAATTTACCGCTTATTTTAATCATGTTTTATAATTTTAATGGAGTGATAGAAATTGTATACATTTTTTTGCATAATTAAACAGTAAAGGAAGAATTCAATTACGAAATAAAGGAACAATTGAATTATTTTATTGAAGAAGGTTTTTAACATGTTTATTTATATGTTTAAATATTCTTCTCTGAATATACATACACTACGCGATTTCACGCACAAAATGATAATTTAACAAGACTTAATTTAATCTTATAGAAAATGTAATTGAAACTTGAATTCATAAAACCATGTAATATATTTGTTTTTGAGTTTTTATGGTCACTTTAACTATCTGAGTTCTTTCATCAAACCCCAGTAAAATTTTTTACTATCCAAAAAATGTTTCCCGAAATACATGTGATACCTTTAGTCTAAATATTTTCTTTGTGATCAAAACCCCGCTAAATGTTAACCTAGTCTCACGGTTGTGTGAACTTAGAAAAGTGATTTAGCTGTGTTCTGATGTGTTTGCTTTGGTTTTTATCGAGATTATTGCAATTTGCTATTAAAAGCACCAATAGTTCCAAATCAAGGATATTCAAATATGTCCCCGAAAATCCTTAAATTGTCATCTAACGCTAGGGCTGTGTATACTTTCTCCCGTGCATCACTAGAATTACTTTTAGAAGATACCTCTTTCGTTTTTTTTTTAATGAGAAAATTGGGACGCCACTTATTTTATCAAGCATTGTCATCCAAACTAAGAGTGCATGTAAAATTTCAGCTCAATTGGTTGGCGATAACTACTTCAAAATTGAGCTGCAAGATTCCACTCGAACAAACATCTTCCGGAAAACTTTACTACGAGATTGCCAAATTTCGAAATACATGGTAAGTGGTGTCCTTATTTTCCCATCTCTTACACCATATTTGTCAATCTCGATCAAATATGGTGGAAACGATGGGAAAATCAGGACGCCACTTACCATAAATGTGGAAATGTGTTAATCTCGTCGTAAAGTTTTCCAGAATCAATTAAAGAGCTCCTGTAGCTAAATATTTAAATATTTAATTCTAGCCCTCGGTCCCAAAAATACTAGATTCGCCTCTGTGTACGAGCTACAAGTTACGTACAAGTGGTCATCAAATTGTTCACGTGAATATATCGTGAAAGCTCTGCAGTACAAATATTATGTATCTAATTAATTACAGAATTATTTAATGGAAACCGTATGAAATATGAGTTGAATAATTCATTTCAAAGACGAATAAATAAAAAAAGAAATCATTTTTTTCTATAATTTCATTTAAGAGGGTGTTTTACTTATTGTTACCCTCAAAAGAATATCTTGTATAATAGAATCGTGGAAATTTATTAAGCATTAATTAATTACATATTCAATGATAATTATCTTCAATAAAATTACTTTATAATTAAATAATAAATATATTTGTTAAATATATATTAAAATACAATAGCTTGAAACCGCACCACGTTAAAATATCCTCTTCATAAAGCACATATTATTTTTAATGTTAAACATAACAGCATTATTTGTTTTGACTTCTACTAATACAAAATAAAACATGACTCTCAAATATACGTACCTGCACTTCATGCATGCACTTCAGGAATTACAACTACAAAACCATACGGAGTGTTTATTTAACTTGACATATTTTTGTTTTGAAACTCGTTTATATGTTTTATTGAAAAAAAAGTTTTGTGCATGAACGCACATTTTATGATAGAAAAAACAGAAAGTTGTGCTTTACTAAAGGGCCAAAATTATTTGTTTGAAGCATTGAAGTGAAAACTTCTTTAGGCAAGTTGAACATTTTTTTGGCGAACAAAAATCATGGAACTCGCGCCATCGTCATCGACACCATCATTCCGTGTGTTTGTAATTGAACTCCTCCTAAACGGATAGATCCGATTTTGATGAATTTTTGTGTGTGTGTGTGTGTGTGTGTGTATTCAAGTTGATGCGAGGGTCGTTTAGATTCACAATTCGATCCATTACAAAATATTTTTGAGGGTTCTGCACTAAAAAGTTAAAAACCATAAAATAAATGGTGGAAACGGATTTAAATTATATATTACATTACATCTTCCCATTCAAATTTATTTATTTGCGCTCCCACCATATTTATCAATTGTGATAAGCTATTTAAATAGTATTGCGATATTATTTATAATTATTCAGGTATTGTGAACAGGTATTTAGTAGAGCTACATACGAGCGCAGCGAATGCTCAAGCCAGGGCGAAGACCAGGCCAAAGGAAAGTTATTCCAAAATTTTAAGTTTTCACCTCCGTCTACAGTCCCCGTGACTGACTTTCTTCTTGCAAACTTTAATTCTTTTTTTGCAAACCGACTAGTTTAAGTAGATTCAATTTCTACCTGAAAAGTCTACGCCTGCATGAATTTGCTAATGCAATTTTTGGAAAAAAATTAGATATAATTTTGGATACTACTTTGCAGCCAGTTATTGTCATAAAGTCTCAGTTGTCAAAGTCTCAGTGTCAAAGTCTCTCAAAAATGATTCGAACAAAAATGTTACCTTTTACATAAGGAGTATTCCTTTTTTATTTTTGTTAACGCAACCCTAGAAGAGGGCTTTTTTCATTACTTAGCGAAGATTTTTAACACAACGTAAGATTGTGTCTCGGATTGGACTAGAGATAGTTCGACTGATATTGAAAAGCGAAGACACTTGAATTTACCAGTCCGGACATAACAATCATCAAGACAGAAACGGATGAAAGACATTCCTACAGGAGTTGATGATGAAGCTTAGTAATTATTATCTGTTTAATATATATGAATTTCTTCTATTTTCTATTAACATAGTAATTATTCCTATGTATTATCCAATAAAAGAAAATTATTTGAGATTTTACATATATTTTACTATCTGTTAATATTGAATTTTGATTCAAGGGTATTCGAAATATATGTATTAAATTCAAGGCACATTGTAAATAATAAAAGAAAAAACACTGAAGTACGAGTATTATATAAAGAAATATAAAAATGCGAGAATAATGATTTTCGTTTATTCGAAAATTAAAAAATAATTTTTTTACGGCAACAGTTGTAAATCCGGCGTTTCATTAATAATTAAAACATCGCTACATTCACGTACTTTTAGTAACAAATTAAATTCAATGCGTAAAATGTTTTATTATATACTACTAAATACTTTACTATATAGTCTGGAGGCTTCTGGCTTTTATATCGACATGTAAAATGAAAAAAGCTTCGTAAACGTGGCCTTTGGGCAAGCTATTTACTATCTCATCTATAGTAATAATTTATTTTTGTAATTTTACTCATTCAAAACAGCAAAATAGTACATGACTAACAGAAAACCAAAGTATACCATATATAAGTTTAATATAATATTTATAAATTTAATCGATTAAAAGTTGATGTTTAAGGTTTTGAAAAATTAATTTATGTTTTTTTTATTCGCAATACAATCGATTTTGAGTTTGTATCGCTGTTTTATAATTATGAGTAATGATTCAAATTGATTATTTTATGCTTCAAAACACATTAAACAACCTTTAAAATTTCTTTACAAAATGATATAATCGGAACAGTAGAATGATTTTTAGAACAGTAGAAAAATTTAGTTAGATTCCGAAAAATATATTCAACAAAATATGTTATTCCTTTCATAATGACCAACTGCCTAATTTAAAAATGTCCTCAATCTCTTTCTATTATAAGCATATCAATGTAAAAACCAATTTCTATTTACACTAGTTAGGATTTTCAACTTCTGGCCTGTCTAATCTATTAAGTTCTCGAGAAAATACTTCGAAAAAAACTAATTCGTTTTATAAGAGGAACAATTATCTAATTTTAAAGTTTTCTTTCTTTCTTACCAAGTTAAAAAGGTTTAGCTACTTTTTTGTGACCTAAAAGTCAAGATCATTCCCTAGGTCAGAATTTATATGCGTTAGCTCTACAACTAATATTTGAATTAATTTTTTGCTTAACCAGGGAAAATAAAATTTATTTTTATTTTAGTTCATCCACTTATCCTCCCTCCTTAATTCTCAAAATTTGGAGTTATTCATTAAAAATTTTCCGCAGCTATTTTTCTATACTAAAAAAGCAGAAGTTTGACAATTTTCAGATAGCGTCGCATTTATAGTCTATTGATTCTGATTATTTAGTGATTCATACCCATTCGGTCATACAATATTAAAGAGATTGACACGGTTCCAAGTGTTTTAAATAACGGTACACTTTACTACCTACACCAAATCGAATGTATTTGGGAAAAACTTTATATGTGCTGTAAATATTGAAAATAAAAAGTAAGAAATACGAATGAAAGTAAGTCTGAGTCAATGCACCTTCCTATGAGTTTTTTTGCCGCAATAGCCATGATTTTATCTATTAATCAATTCGCGGCCTTGAACTATATTTTTACGGCCTTGTTATTTTTATAAAAATAATGCAAATTTATAAAAATATAATATCAAACAGTAAATTTTCAATCGGCATGACTGTTAAAACAAAAAAACTCAAAGCAAAGGTGCATTGACTCAGTTAATATTTACATATATATACAGGACATATATGTAAAGTTTTTATCAAATTATATATCCAACTATTTCATTATATTATTTTTTAAGAAGTTTTAAAGGTTGCGCGAAGAGCTAATCAAAATGCAATTGAGAAATGGACGACAGCAGCCAAAAATAGGAATAAATTTGTACTGTGAAAATCTGCCATAAGCCTCCTAAGTACCTACTACAATTAAATTCAAAGTTATTATTACTTTTGGTGTATAACATATCCACAACACGAAGTTAGGTACTCCCAGAAATAAACTAACTTACTAAACCCTATTTAAATGTAACAGAAAAGTATACTTCAACAACTTTACAGTATAATTTTCTGAGATGTTGTCAGAACATTTCGCATTAATTAAAAGGGATACAACATGTCCTTCCCCATATGATTTACACTAACAGTTTACAAACTATTCTTTTTACGGTTTCTTTATTAAAGTGGTATAATTGTCTAACGTTATAAACTAAGAATTTACTGTTCACGGATTTACGGTTTTCTGCGTTTTACTTGTGTATCAAACATGCTGACGGTAACGTTACTTGAACCATAGGTATTTGATTGTTTGTTTCAAAAGGTAATACTATACCGTAGACTAATTTAAATAAAACAGGGTAAAATGTAATACCTAGAATCAAAAACTATTATGTTTTTTTTAAAGCCATTTTTTTAAATATCACAATATAAATTTTTTCTGTTTTGTTTTGGTCTTAAATTAAAATTAAATTTTATTTTTAGTTAATTCTAATACAAAACTACATTGGCTATCAGTGTTCAGTGTGCGTGATCTAATAAAACAACGGAGTTCTACCGAGAAACTACCGAATCAAATACATTGTAATAAATATCCCAATGACTTGATATTAAATCATGATTGCTATAAGAGTTTAAAATGTCTGATAAATCAGTATCAACATAATTTTACCAAAATATTCTATCCCTTTTTCAATTTAAAATATAAAAAAGTGAAAATAAATGATGGACTGAGTAAATTGTTGAAATACCATGTACAGACAGTGTTGATTACACAATAATTTGTTATTTTACGTCATGTAAGTAAAGAAAAATAGCCACTCTTTCACACAAAGTAATAACAGTATCTTACTCCTCACTACCCCAGTGAACATAGTAATAGTAAACACATACATAATACAAAACATGTATACTTAATGATACAATACAATACAATACACAAATTGTTTATTTTGTTATTAAGAAACATTTTTTACATTTCACTTTCGTTCTAAGCACGCTATAAAAGTTTCAGGTTTATATCTTGGACAACCGCAAATGGATTAATTAGGTAATTGTATACCAAAATTTTATTCGAAGCATCAATATTTTTAAGCATGAACTTGAAACTAAACCTAAAATACGTTATATTTCATATATTTATGATATAATAATAAAATTTTGATAAGTTACTGTTTTTAAGACGATTTTCTATTATATTTTGTACATTCTCTGCTAAAGAAAACCACTCCCAAAGGGTTTCAGAGGGTGCACACACATGTTCTAATCGAAACAACTCTTTTGAACCTTATGACGTCATCAGAATCCAAAAAATTTTATTTTGCTCTATCACATCCAAATTTTATCCAATTTTGATAAACCAAATATGTAATCCTACTAAATTTTGGTCATGTTTTTCAAATTTGTGATCAAAATTAACCTAGCTCTAATAGGTTTCAAGAATTTGGAGTCCTGGTCCCGGAATCAAGCACATAAATGATAGCTAGGGAAAAACTGACATTACAGCTGAAAAGAATGACCCAAAATTAGTGGGTTTCAAAAAAAATTCCAATAAGATCGGATCAAATGTGCCGGTGTTATCACAAAAATCGAATTTTTGAACTTTATGACGTCATCAAAATCCAAAAAATTTTTATTTTACTCTATCACATCCAAATTTTAACCAATTTTGATAAACCAAGTATGTAATCCTACTAAATTTTAATCATATTTTCAAATTTGTGATCAAAATTAACCTAGCTCTAATAGGTTTAAAGAATGTGGAGTCCTGGTCCCGGAATCAAGCACATAAATGATAGCTTAAAAAAAACTGACATTACAGCTGAAAAGAATGATCCAAAATTAGTGGGATTCAAAAAAAATTCCAATAAGATCGGATCAAATGTGCCGGTGTTATCACAAAAATCGAATTTTTGAACTTTATGACGTCATCAGAATCCAAAAAATTTTATTTTGCTCTATCACATCCAAATTTTATCCAATTTTGATAAACCAAATATGTAATCCTACTAAATTTTTGTCATGTTTTTCAAATTTGTGATCAAAATTAACCTAGCTCTAATAGGTTTCAAGAATTTGGAGTCCTGGTCCCGGAATCAAGCACATAAATGATAGCCAGGGAAAAACTGACATTACAGCTGAAAAGAATGACCTAAAATTAGTGGGTTTAAAAAAAAATTCCAATAAGATCGGATCAAATTTGCCGGTGTTATCAAAAAAATCGAATTTATATACCGAAATTATATATTTTTTAACTGTTGGGTTGGGTTGGGTTGGATTGGTTTTAAAAGAAAAAATTTAATTTTGCTCTATCAAATCCAAATTTCTGATGACGTAACAACTCCTCTTAAACCGAAAGTAAGAAATTGAAAATACAATGATTTACAATTTAGTCCAAACGATACTACGGTTTTCGAATATTTATCAAAATCGAGATTCACGATATCACTACTACTTTTCTTTGACATTCAGAAAATCATAACATTAAAAAGAATTAGTGTTTTATGAACATGTAAAGCGTGAAATAATAAAAATATTAAAACGGATATATTTCGAAGATTATACATCCGCAATAAAATCAATTCATTTAAAAAAAACTACCGGGTGTTTAGTCAACCCGTTCTTCCACGCTAAATTCCTAAACATGAAATATATCTTCAAGAAACTTGAACTTGATATATCTTTCAAATAAAGTGTCTTGAATGACATCACTACTTGGCATACAATCATTTTTGTACATGCAAGTTTAAGCTGTTGTAATAAATTAACCTGCTTCGTTCTATTTAAATGTAATGTTGCTACCACGTGACTGAAGTATATAAAAATTATTTTATAAAAATAATAAAAATCCATATTTTTTTATGAAAAATAATTTTGTCTTTTGTTATCTACATATCATGATTAATCATTAAAAACTTTTATTCAACCGATTTATTCTTAATGGACAAAAGCCTATTTAACCTGTCGAAGACATTACTTCTTCATTATCTGGTGGCATTATATACCTAGTAATTATAGACAAACTTGTTTTTTAACTTCCAAGAGGCGAGCATTGTATAGCAATTTTTACAGTAAATTTTCATTTCTTAAGTTTTTGGTCAATTTGGTTACTGAAGAAGTTAGAATAGAGCGAATATGTTAGTAACGATGTATTCAAGTGATTTTTTTATCAACGCATCCATTTACCTTCTTTTTTAACAGCGTTGGCTCGGGCCGGAGAAGTGCCCTGAATAACTGACTTGATTTTCAAGTTCTAATTAATAAATATTTTGAAGATAAAGATGAAAAAAGGTCTTTATTGATAGATTTTTATAACGGGGGTTGCTTATTTTTAAAACTACCTACAGGCCCAAAATTTGCCAGTATCAAGAACGAAAATATGTTCAATTGAATCTGCATAGCGTGGTAGATACACTCAAAAAAAGATTCTTAGTTCCACATTCTACAGCTTATTTTCAGTTTTAAGAATCTAAGACACATGTTCGAGTGATGTAAGACACATTGTATAGTAAAATAAATGACATTAAAACAAGGCATTGAATCGTAATAATCCATTGATGTTATTAAAACATCAAAGTGAAAATAATTACTAAATAAATACACAATGCATATTATTTATTCTTTCACATGTTAGATATGAGAAACAAGGAAAGCATGAAAACTAATATCTATGTCAGTATGGGAACTAGAATTAATTTATTTACGCGATGTATGCTTTATGTGTTGTTTTCAACATAATATACATATACTTGTTCTCTTCAGAAGTATTTCTACTTTGTTTTGTTGAAATGCTTTTAACAAAACAACTAAAACGGAATAATAGTTCGTCGAAAAATTTCAGTGATAGTTTTAATCTTGGAATAAAGAAACCTGGTTACATTTTTAAAACAATTTCTTGGTCTTGAAAAATTATTTTCCCAAATATTTTTTCATTTGAAAACTCGTAACCTTTTAAATTCATAGATAACAAATCCTTATGGAACAAATTCCTAGCAGATCCTTGCCCCAAACGAGTATAAGACATTGGTTTAATAGCCGAAATGGAATCGTAAGTATTCTAGTAACCAAAATTTTTAGGAACAATGCCTATTAAACAAATTTTAAGATATACAGTAAAACAGAAGGTGCATCAACTAAGCGAATCTTCTCTTCACAAAAGAAAATTGAATCAACCAATCACACTTTATATTTAAAAATTATATTTCATTGGTAGCCCAAACTATATGTACAAACAATCTGATCTTTAATACTTTTTGTCAGAGTAAGAAATAAAATTGTATATTAATAAATTGTATTCTTTTATCCAGAAGAAAATTATCCACAAGGCAAAGTAGGCAATACGCAAAAATAGAGGCGAGATTATAACGCGTGCGTGGAAGTTTTTAGCAAATATATTTAAAAAAATATGACTAACACCTTAACGAAGTCGACATCATTTTTTGCTCGCGCGATATCGATTTGGAAATAATGACCACGAACGTATGTACTTACACACAAACACACAAATTCGATTTGGAAACGGACCCATTACAATAATTTTCTAGACTGGGAAGTTAAAAAAATAAAAATGATCACAAGATTAAAAAAGAGGTTATTTAGTAGGTTTGAAAAAATTTTTTATCGTAATTTATATCTATGAGTTGGGTTAAAATTTGGTATCGCTTGTGAAATGGGTGTGTCTAAGTGGCTAATCACACCCATTTCACAAGCGATACCACACCTGTCCAGGTTTGACTGTATAATTATAACCATACATAAAATTAATTAACCAGATTTATTTATTTTATGAAGCAAGCATGAAGTGAAGGTCAAAAATGGCATTTATACTTGAATAACTAAAATATAACTTTGTATATGTTTAATTAAGCTTTAAATTAGGTAAGTATGAATTTATTTTGTTTCAAGAACAATTCTAATTAACTTTTAATTAAAATATAAATATGTTATAAGAGGAATTCAATGTATGCATACTGTATATTATATTTATGTTTAGTGTTTTAACTAAGAGTATCATATGCAAAAAGTTAGTGTTCATAGTTTAATACTATTAGTAATTAAAAACTTTTAAAATCCTGTTAATAAACAAAAATCCTATTATCAAACTCTTAATTGAGTCTTTGAATATAATGCTTATATATTTTTTATTTATATCATGCACAATCTTAATGCATTAAAGGCTTCTAATATTGATACAAAAGTCACAAACAAATTCGGGTTAAGAAATAGACAAATATATAAATTCACCAACTTATCCCCTACTTTTTGTTAAACTTTCACGCGAAAATAATAATTGAATTTTAATTATAGGTACTTACCTACTTTATAATAATATAACTCGTTCATCAGAATAACACATAAGCTATAAATTATAAAAAAAATTTTTTTTTTTTAAATTAAAAAATTAAATTTTTTGTTTTGACATTTCATAAAACAGGGTGAAGGATGATACTTCTTATATTGAATTGAATTGAATTGAAAACCGTTTATTTTATACACATACTTTTATCTCTATAAAATAATCGAAAAAGTGTACTTTTGATTATTGCATATTCATTGAAATGTAGTAATAACCATTTTTATATAATACAATTAATTGTTTATGCAACGATTAGTTTTAATTCTATTTTTTCTTCATTTTTTTTGTAAGAAGTCTGATAACCTTGGTTGAACAGATGCCCATAAATTGTACCTTTTTCACCCAATTCGTTCCTTATTATTTTATTTACTTTTTAATGATCTTCTAATAATTCATATTCATTATCTTTCAACTGGTTCATCCCTGACCCATTTGCTGCTGATGTTTTAGGTCCCTGAATTTTTTCATTTTAGCAGGATAACTCAGTCTAGGATATTCCTTAATTTTAACAGGATCAAATCAAGTTTACCTTGCATATATGTATTAGCAGTACTTTACTTCGCACGATTACCTGTACATGTGATGTGATATATAATAGAATATTTATAGACTAATTAACTGAATAAATATATTGAAATCTACATATGCCCTATAATTTTAATGTTTGTAAAATGATTGGCAGTGTAAACAACAAACAAAATTAAAGCTATTTATATTTATTAATTTATTTTAAATGACATTCTTGATTTTCGACTGTACTCTCTATTTGTAGTGGACGGTAATTACGTTTAAATTGTAATGTTTTGCAATCGACAAATCAACCACCAACAGCGTGGTAATAGATTGGTATTTTCGTTTTTGTTTTCGTTAAAATAGATTTTCAAAACAAAAGTGTGAAATTGCGAGCGTTATTCAAATAATAATTAATCTTTATTCTATATCGTTTCGGAACAGTATTTAAACGAAATCACTGACCGTTAGCTGGGATTATGATGTATAATGGGTGAGCCATCTTTTATGTCGTACGTAAATGTTGAATAACTTATTCTCCTATTAAATTAAACTATTTCTGTACATGAGGTTTTTTTTTTTTTAATTTTGAATTTTGGACTAATAAGCAAATATTTGGACTAATTTTTGAAGACAACATCAATCACGTGGTTGTCTCTATTGGCCAAAACGAAATGAACCCTTTTTTATGCATTTTGGCCCGAAAAATCAATTTTTGGGCATGTAAGGTTTCATGGATCCTCTGTGGATTCTCCGTTTCTCAAATGCGGCAACTTTGCTTATGAACGTCGTGTGACGTTAAGAGAGTGTGAAATGTGGCCTGTCATCGAAATTTGCTTCTATTGTTAGGGACGGTACGACAATTTTGGGCTTTGGACAACGCTCTGTCCGACTGCTTCAACCACTTCATTGGTACGCGTTGGTCGTTTAGAACGTCATATTGATGATTTCCCCCTGTCCCGTGTTCAACAAAGTGTAACGACAATGGACAAATAGTGTTGTTATGCGGTGCCCTTTGGCCACGACATTTTGGACTATATGTTTACATAACTAATCCACTATTTTCGATGTACAGCGTCACTATTAGGGATCGTTGTTTCGGTGTGAAGCGGTTCGTGATTAAAATTGTTTCTTAATTGACGTATGAAAAGCATGTCTAATCAAACTCAATCGCTTGAATGATCTTAAAGTTAATCAATGTTTACATAACGAAATAAAATATGGCTCGCCTTATACATATAAACATGTGTAACATTTAGACAATATACATTATACAAATTTGAAACACAATACGTACTCCAGTAGAACTAGTATTTTATTCCGAACAAATTAAAATCAAAGTGAATTGTTAAGTCATTGGAGTAACATAGGCTTTGGAGTAACATTCAACCATCCTCTTTCACCTTAAGAATCCATTTTTTCGTTTTACTCTTTCGTTTTTGGTAACGTCAGCCTCGAATTGAAAATTTATGTTATTTTTGATTTGACTGACTTTACCCAGCTTCCTGCAAATATTTTATTCCGGATGTCACCTACACTGCACATGATTCGACAAATATTTGAAATACGCTCTAGAAGAAAACTTCTTTAATTACGAAACCTGTACATATAAAATGCTTTGTCCTAAATGGCTGACTGGCGGATCAACGCACAGTCTACATTCGTGATCGTAGAGTCCTGAAACTTGGAAGGTGTATTCTTTGAATGACGTAGGCATCTTCTTGTGGGTTCTTTGAATGACCATAAGAAAGGATTTTTGTACATCTACCCCTAAGGGGGTGAAAAGTGGGGGGAAAGTACGTATGGGATAACGTGATTCCTTGGTTCTTGACGTTAACTTTGAGAAAAAAAACGTACCCAGCTGTTGAATGGTGTCAGTTTTTCACAGTCAAATGAAGTCAAATATCTGGATATGCACCTTATCAGGTTGAAAAAAACAGTTAAACTTGAAGTTTTCAAATTTATACTGGCTTTTGGGTCAAAGTTATCATTAAACAACAAAGTTCTGGTGTACAAAACAATATTTAAACCTGTGTGAACCTACGGCAAATAACTATGTTGTTTCAGTGATAGATACTTGGCTCGCATTGAGCAGCATCCAAATTCTGGATTGATCAATCTCTTAGACAATTGTGATAGTGTAAATGGACTAAACTAAAATAAAATATTTATAACTTTTATCTCGTTTCATTATATTATTACTTTGAATTTCCACATAATATTAGTATAATGTATTTTCATAGGTATTAAATTTTTATTTATAGGATTTATAGGAGACTTCTGTGTCTATCCACCAAGAACTGCCAGTTTAACCGAAAGGCATTCCCGATAAAAATAGTGCAGCTCCAAACACTTTTTTATAAATATACATTTAAGATTACAAGATTACATATTTTCTGTTCATGTTTAATTATCCAAACAAAATCTGCTATGAATGTAAATTAAACCCAATGGTACAATTTGTATGGTGTTGTATTTTTTTTTTTTTTTAATTTTTAATTTTACTGTTTTTTTGTATATATGTTTTAATCCCTAAATTGGTTTAAACAAAAATGAATGAAATAAATACATCTGCAATTTTTTCCATTTATGTCATATGAACGAAATTTAAAAACATTCGTGCTATATTTAAAGCATACGATACGAATAATAATGTGGTTTTAACATGTCCTAATTTAAATATTAGTGTATTTTTCTTTTATTAGTAGTTCATAAGCTGGGCGTCGTTATGCAGAAAGTAAAAGCAAAATAAGACGCCACGTTGCAGTTTCATCTGAAGAATTGTCAAAACAAATTTTACTATTAAGACCTAATTACCGTCCATGGTACCGAACCAAAAGCATTCTTAATGTCTAGTTTAAAACTAACAAATAAAATTTCCTGTTGTTAAAGGCTTTCTTCTTTATATATATATATATATATATATATATATATATATATATATAGAAGACTAAAAAAATAAATTTTAACGATGGTCATTATTGACATCTAATAGGTTGGATCGATGAACATTTGAAGAATTTTTTCCATCATCAAAATTCCATCATCAGTGCAAAAGCAATAGCTCCATTTCCTTCGCCAATTCCCTAAAATTTGGATAACTGAAGCTCATTGTTGTTAGGCTTAGGGAAAATTGTAATTGTATTTTAATTTAAAAAAAAGAAATATTCAATATAATAAAGAAAATTTGTATTTTTCGGCTTTATTAGTTGAAATTATAATTTGAAAACATCAATTAGTTCGTTATAAGTTTCCTTATATTTTGTCCAAGCATTCAACAAATCTTTTCGAAAATAGCAAATTATGCTAGGATATTATTACGATAACTCGATCAGTCAGTTATTTGTTCCGGATTTAAACAATTAAATTATTTAAGCAACTGCTGTGTTTTATCATCGCTCTTTTTACCATAATTTGCATGTAGTTTTCATTAAAATCATAACTGTGAAACATAAAATTTGTTATATTGTTTAGTTGTTGAAATCGAGTAACTCGATTTATAACTTATACGTACGATTCTGATATTCTTAATTTTTAAGTTGAATATGTATTGTATTTGGTATAAATAATATACAGTGTGTTCATTTTAAAATTATCCACCTTTAATAACTCTTGATCTGATGTGATTATTGTTTTAAGTGAAAACACGTCGATTTAGATATCGAGAGGGAAGTTCAAAAATAGCCACCCTAACTTTGAAATTTCAAACAGCACCACCTATCTTGTTATATATTATTTGAAAGGGCATGCAATTCTCTATTTAACCATGATAAAAAATGAAATGGATCAATGGTACACGGAAGATGGAATTAATACCTTCGTTGGTTCAATAAATTCTATTTTTAGTAAAGATATTATAAATACAATTAGTTCAAAATTTCAGCAGCTATCAAAAAACTGTTTGTATTCGGTTTAAGGTTAAACTTGATGCATACTGAAGTAGAACTGTATCTATAATGGTACCAAAATAACCAAATACCCATGTATACAGTGTGTTCATATCGAAAGTATCCATCCTTAACAACTCTTGACTTGATGTGATTATTGTTTAAAGTGAAAACACATCGATTTTAATATCGAAGGGAAAGTTCAAACATGATACCTAAAGAATTTAAGGTTTCATACCTTCCCACCAAGCCAACCCAACTTTGAAATTTCAAGTAGCACCCACCTACCTTGTTATACATCATTTGAGAAGGCATACAATTATCTATTTAACCATAATAAAAAAAAATGTAATCAATTGATTGGATCTTATTGGATTTATGTTTAGTTAGTTTTTTGAAAATATCTGAAGTTTTTTTTTCTAGAATTATAAAAATTATTAAAAACACAATCTCTCCTAACTTTTAATTACCCGAACTTTAAATTTACCTCGAGTTAGAGTCCGTCAATCGACTTCAAATTGTTATGGTAAATGAATTATAATATCCTTAATAAGTATATACAAAATTCTATATTTTCTGACACTATGGCTATAGCGAGGCAAAAGCCTTAATGGTTTCAGAGTGACCATCGTCTCTGTAAAATTTATCATCAACAAACATGTCATGATGTATGTGGTTAACCAAAATGTATGTGGTTTTTAACTAAATTATTTTTTTTAATTTATATTTTTGGTAAAATTATGGCATACCATACCAACTTCATTTTATTTTCTACAAATATACATTTATTTCATATAAAAAAAGTATATATTATATGTTTTTAATGCTATTTGAAATAATATTTATTAATCTGTGTAGCCACTGGCGTTATCAACAATACTATATTTTTGATTATTAGTAATTAATCGATTTCAAACAAAAAAGTAGGATGTTTCCTCAGAACTTTCGACTGGGTGAACCAATTTTGATGATTCTTTATCTATTTGAAAGATGTTTCCGTGTGGTTTCTTTTCATTTTAGTCCAATTCTCACAATGGCATCCGGTCGATATTTAGGATTTTTCAAATTTTTTGACTTCAGATATGGAGTTACCACCAACGAAAACCCGCAAGACAATATTATTTTCTTCCATATATAGCTTAAAATTATGTATATATATAGCTGCTGTCATTTTGAATTATTACATTTTTAAGGCCAGATTCCTCGATGGTGCGTAATACAGTTAATCTTGTGTGACATATAATTAACAGTAAATTCATTTGGTAGTTTACAATACGCATGTAACAATCAAACGTTGCGCACGCAGTAGAATATTTACCACTGTACGGAAAATCAAGCAAAAAGAGAGACCTTATGCTGCATTCCTGAAAAAGAGATGTACTAGTACGGATTGTTATACAATATCGCGGATTTTTACATAAAAGTACGGATTATTGTACACTCGAGTAACACGTGTACTTTCTCCGTAGAATTGGTATAATATATGGTATGGCATCTGGGAACATCCCACAAGATCTGAAAGGTCTTATAAAAAGAAAGGTCTCGATCTAGTCAACTTTGAAATACATTTCAATTCTCTCCGAAAAAGAGAATGAGAAAATCAGACACTCAGATATGGGACTGTAACGGTTTATGACATTAAGCTATCCCCGGTACATTTAACACTTCGTAATCGCCTTATTACTAGTAATACGTAATACACTATTGTATTAAACATGAAATCAAATGCTAAACACAAAGCAATCAAATAATATAACAATTGATATAATATATCGTTTCAAATCGTTGTTGTAGGACATCATGATGACATACTGTTTGATAATACAGTTGAATTGTATATATACAATAGCAAATGTCAATGGTAAGGTAACCTGTAATACCTGGAGTCAAATGAACCTTGAAGCATTTGAAGTTTATAATGTATTGACATTTACTTGACAGCATTTGAATTGAAATGAGAATATTTTATAACACTGCGATTAAGCTGAAGACTGATTATCAATGTAGTTTTTTTTTGGAATAAACTAACAATAAATTTTTTTTGCAGAAATCGTAAGAAGTTTTAATTCTTGTGATTGTTTATTTTCAAGCTGTTCATTGAATATTGCTTTATCAATATCAATACAAAGTCGCTACCGTCTGTCTGCCCCTAATCCCTATGTATGATTAGATCTTTAAAACTACGCAACGGATTTTGATGCAGCTTTTTTCTAATAGATAGAGTGATTCAAGGGAAAGATTATTGTGTATAATACATACATAATATAGTAGAGTAAGAGGTTGATATAGTGGTTGAATGACATGTGCTTCAAAAACTTAAAAAGTTGTGCATCGATTAACCTCAAATATTGACAAGAAATACAACAGGTTCCAAGGCTTGTTTTTATCTTTTTTTAACCTTCACAAGTTGGAATGTAACGTGAAAGTGGGGATGAATAATCAAATATTTTTAAATATACTTACTCAAGTGGGGTATTTAATAAAAGAGAAGAGACGTGTACATTACAAAACTATAACCTCTACGCAAGGGGATATGGGGGAGAGGTGAAAGTAAAGTTTTTCCCCAGCAAAACGGGTAATTCACACCTAGTAAAACACATTTAAGGTGATTATAAACCTACAGCATTGTACAAAAGTTTTGGTTTATTGCACGGTACATACATATAAACCAAGGGCATGCTTTGTAATCAAGTATTGAGTTATTTTTGGCTTTACAATACCACGCAACTACAAAAATATATAATATATTGTGTGCAAGTGAGGCTTATAAATTTGATAATATAGATATCGCTCTTCAATCATCAATACTCTAGCTATAGTCGTCTCTGTTCATCAAATGATGGATCTTCGTAAATATATATTTTTTCCCTGGAAGACCAAATTACATCAAAACTTAAGTTTCCACTTTCTCAAAAACTATAAAAGATAGAGAGTTGAAAATCGATAGGTAACTTTAAATAGTAAGTCTATTGATTTTGATTTCATATTAATCCCACCCGATGATATGAACGGGGCTAAAAGAGTCAATTTTCGGTTTGTTAAAGAAAATTTTTTCCCAGGCGTTTAGATTGCAAAAAACTCAAAAAAAATCCCTTGAAAACTTTAAAGTAATTTTTATTTATAAAAATAATACAAGCATTGATATTCAACACTGTCTATAATAAAAAGATTCTTTCAAAAATGTAACATAAATAGTTTATCATCCAAACAATCGGTTTTAAAAAAGTTCTATTTGTTCACCATTTCCGATTGAATACTTTCAATTAACAATTACGGGCTTTTATACAACTGGTTTTATGTATACTTCCTAAAGCTATATGCATTGTTGTGTTATGTTTTAAAGTAATATTTTTAATTATAGATTCGGTGTTCATAATCGACTCGGTGCTTATTTTTGTGACTACTTTGAGTACTTTGAAATGAGTTACTTTCTCAAAATAATATAAATTACGAACGAAACCCGACTACGGGTTTAATTTTAACCGATATAGATGTGTGCATTATACCTATGTTTGTATGTATATGTATGGTATGTTCATTTGTGTCGTTCTAAACTACTTATCATATTTACACAAATGATATCGTTGGATCTTATTCGTGCGCTGATTATTGGCTATGTGACGTCACATAGCTTAAATGGTGCCAAATAAATTGAATATAGCGCGAATATAGGCATGTCCGATACTGTCTACTTCGTGCAAAAATATTTTTGTAAATTTTATTTACTTTACTATTTGATATTTTATTGTGCAAACAGAAGTATTTGATAGAATTATATAATTAAATTTCTATGTGATACAAAAGAATTTATATAATATAATCCCTATTAATATTATATGTGTAATATAATAATGTTGAAATAAAAATCCATATATATCATACAATAGAATATATAATCCGATACAGAGACATTGGTAAATATTGAATGGTTTCAATTACAATGGTTTCTTTAAGCTTAGGTATTTACTATTCTAGGAAATCGTTTATTTAGAACTTTGATCACATTTCAAACTATTGTTTTCTTGAACAAAATTCATTTGTTCTAGGAAATCGTTTATGCAGGAAATTGATCAAATTTCATACGTTTTCTCAAATAAAGTATTTATCCCAAGAGCCTTATTTGAATAAAATTTTCACATCAATTTTTCAAAAACCCCTGACTTTGATGTCACGAATTTTGTTATTTATATACCATTCCTTTTTTATCACAAAGTCATCCACCACATACTGGTATGAAGCTAATATAAACCATATATTAATCGCTTATTCTTTCTTGGCCCTCCAAAATTCGTCTTTTACTGCGCTGGCTAGTCTATATGCATTTTAAGGTAAGATTATAACATGTAATCTTTACTTATTTACAAGCAGTGACTCTCAAATAAGTTCGCTTGACATTTTTATTATTATTGTAAAAGAAAATATTTTGTGTTGGATTTACTTTATTTTAGGGATTTAATTTAGATATTTTCCTAGGGATATAACATTGCAGGATTTTGTTGGTTAGGATATTTTTAAGTTTTACAATTCTTTTCGTTTTTTGATAAACAGAATATTAAATGATGACAATCTTTGCATATTTTGCATGTTATATTTTTTATAAGCATGAGAATTTCTGACCTAATAAATTCACAGCAAGGGTGTATTCATGTATTGGAATTAAATTTAATCGATTGCAAGCAAGCAAGAGAGTATTTATAAATTTCATCGGAATTAAATGTTATGGTAGAGTTGTGTCTCTCCGTCCAAATTTTTAAAGAAAGTATAAAAGAAAATGTACTGTTTATTACATAAACCTCTGAAAATTATACGAACAAACTCATTGTGTTTTATGTTATCTTCACAATTTTACGAAATCTCTTTATGAAAAATCATGTCTGAAATATTGTATCTATGAAAAGAATTTTTCATAAGCTTTATTTTGTGTTATCAATAGATTTTTATATTTAAAAAATTATTGTTTTGTGTATTATAAATCCATATAACATACATAATCGATTTAAAAAATTTATTTTTACAGATACAGGTGCGTTTCTTTTTTTTTCTCACATTATTATAACATTTAAAAAAATTGTTAATAAATATGCTTTGAAAATTTCATTCAAATTAAAAATCGAATGTGGATACCACAAACAAATGTGGATACCACAAAAACTCAAAGATAGTCAAACGAGATTGAAATCTGGAAACTGAAATCACTATGTATAAGGAAGTATAATAAGGGATGCGCACAAGCAAATGTTTCAAAGAAGACAGTCTCAAACATCCTACGACTAATAAATCTGCAAATCGAAAATCTACGATTAAATCACGTACGAGGAATTACAAAAAGTAAGCACAGCTTAATGTTACAACGGTATATATCCAAAATTTCAACATTGTTTGCCTGAAGGTTATTGAGTTACGCGAAATAAGTACGTAGTCAAAATGGATTCAGAGATTTCAAAATGGATATTTTTGTTGAAAAATCAAAAACAAATCTTTCGCTTTATACGTCGTGGTTACGAACAAAAAAACCAAACTTTTCATTTAATATAATCGTATTGGGCATTGAATCAAAGGTCTTGAGGAGTTTTATTCCAATAATACTTATTAATTAACACTTTATAATTTATAAAGATACTAGCAGGTACTCGTGCGATTTGCTGCACGATTCTGAAAACTGCTGAATGGTTTTTTATGTAACTACATACATCAAAATAACACATAGGCTATAATTTATCATACATAAGATAACAGTAATAGACCTGTTTACTAGTCAATCTGACTCATCTCCCCATGCACAACACTCAAAATATATGTTGCATTTAACTATGACATAAAATTATTTTGCTTTTAAAATAGAAATCGTCTAGCGAAGCGAATGAGTAACTGCTATCTTTATATATTGCTATATTATTGTAAAATTTCATTAAAATCCAGTATTTTCTGAAATTGTCGAGCGGCGCGGGTGCTAAACTGCTGGTAATGTATAAATATTAGTTCTACGCTATATAGTATATAAAATGAAACTTACCTCCGGAAATTTAATAAAAAAGTTACCTTGTAATAGTAAAATTTCAAATAATTTTCCATGATGAAAATTACAAATACGCAGCCTTTAGAGAAAATCCTCTTCGCCTCTTCGTTAGAGAAAATCTGTATAATAACTAAAATTTTCTCTTTTAAACTATAATGAACATTATTTTTATACAGAAATAGGACCAATTAAATAAAAGGAAAGGCCATATACATAAGTAATTAGTTTCATTACAAGTCACACCTACAGTAAAAAACTGTATACAAGATGATTTTTCTTAAAGTTTGAATATTTTACGGGTTTTTATATTTCAAATCTTTTTATTTTTTAATTACCATGCAAGTTTTTGCATGGTAATGATCAAGCTTCACGACCCAACTCAAGTCGTTGATAGTGACGTTTTTAAACCCTTATTAATAAAAGATACGGGCGTGCTTTTTTTATATTGAACATATTAAATATTTATTTGATGTTTTTCAAAAGCGTTGTTCCATGAAATAAAAATTTTATTTTCCAGAATACACTAAAGCAAAAACGCCCAGCTATAATCAAATTTAAACATGGCTTTTATTCAATTCAAGAATAACTAATGACCGAATGTATAAACACATGTATGTTATTCTCAATCGATTTATAATATGACATGTCCGTCATATTATATTTTATAATAAAACAAATGAAAATTTGGTTCACAAAAATTTGCGAAAATATTTTTTTGATTTTTTGAGAACCACAAGCCCCTTTGTCGAAGCTATCTGTTAGTTTTCAACTGATTATCTTTTATATTTTTTGGAGAAAAAGGGCACAAAAGCTTTGTCCTAATTTGCGTCCTCGCGGGTAAACAGTGATGCTTACGAAAAGTTGTTTATTTTTATAATAAATGTTTTATAAGAAACATTTTTTACATTCAAATTTTTCTTCTATCGCTAACAGTTTACAAGAGTGGGTCCTCAGCTTACTGTTTACGTCCGGAGCACGCTGTAAAAATTTCTGTTTGATATCTCTTTTCGTTTTTGAGTTATCTTTTTGACTGACGGACAGATGGATGAGAGACGGAAATAGTATAATTGTGATTCTATGTATATCTAGCAAAATTTTGTTTTATCATCAATATTTTTAAGAATTATGAACTTAGGACTAAAATTATATTATATTATTCATATATATTTCATATATACATGGTATAAAACATGTTTATTGAAATTAAATTATACAAAAGAAATATAAACCCCATATACGTACAAAAGAAATATAAACCCCAAAATAACCTATAAATTAAGTTATAATAAGTACTGAAACGGGTTTAAAATACAGCTCTAACTTTCGCCTTTGACTTTCGATACAGTGCATAAGTGTATTTTCGGAGAAAAAATGACTAGTAATTATATACAAACAATATCTAAAAATAATACCCATCAGCCATTTTAGTACTAGTTAGTATGTATGGGAATCTTTTTTTTTTTATAATTACGAGCCAGGGAGAGAAAATTATTATTTATACGCCTCATTGAGTAGTAAAAAGTATGCTTTTGATCGAGAAAATCGAACCGCTCGCGCTGTGAATAAAACAATAAAATAATTGCACATTCTTCTCATAAATTGTGTCTTCAGATAGTTCACTCGTTATAGTTAAGTTCATAAAACATGATATTACATTTGTGTCAACAGTGTATAATACTAAGACATAGTATTTATACATTTACTTAATACAAACACACAACTGTATATTTGCACCCTGTATGACTGTGTAAAATTTCAAATCGATATTCCTATAAATAATGCAAATATGGGGGTGTCTGCATCTTAAATGCGACACACTCTGTATATGTTTTCATTTACTATAAATAACATGTTAAAAGTTTGTTTTTTATTAATTAATAACACAAAAACTCTTCGTTAGATTTAAAAAAATTATTTGATACGTATGAGTTAGTAGTTAATTGCATATCAAAAATTCAGATTTGAATTCTTATGCTTTGCCTCAATGGCCGATCAATCTTAAATAAGATGCCACCCATCATTTCACACATCAAGCCATAAAAGTGTTGTGACAGGTCTCATATCAGTTTTATTTGTTTCATAATTTCACTAAACTTAGCCCCTGCTGTACACAAGTTCTCATAATAGATTATTCAAAGTATTACAAATCAATAGATTTTTTTGTATTATTATATCAAGTCAAGTTATACAGACGTTTTATGCATAAAAATTTGGATAGTTATCAAAAAAGATGTTGTAAAAATCTACCAACTCAATTTTTTACGTGTGCGGATGTTATAAAGTGACAAATCTAAAAGAAATTACGGAAGGTATAGAAGCGGCATACTGCTTCTATTTTGGATTGAGGTTTGGAGATCTCGAAAAGTCGTGGACACCTCAAATGTTTTAAACCTTAACCACAAAATGCATTTTGGGTTCCTATGTTCTGGTGAAAGTCTTACAATTATGTAAATGATTGCTATTTTTGCACAGTAAGTGTCTTCGTAAACTCGAAGAAGACTGTTGGACTGTTTTCTTGATAATCTTGGTGCGATGACTGATGAACAAGGAGAGAAGTTCGATCCAGATGTGCGAACAATAGAAATAAGATACCAAGGACCGTGGGATCCAGCTTCGATGGTAGATCTTTGTGAGTTCCTCAAAAACGAAGAATCATCGTCGCACAAAAGGCAAAAGAAAAATCACTAATCAAATTAGTACTGTTTCTTTTAGCTCAAAATACTTTATAATAGTGGATAATTAAAAATTAATGCCACGATATTAAAATTTGTTTTTGATTTAAAAAAATTATTTAAACGATGTTTTTTGTTCTTTTTTCAATTTTTTCATCAAGGATCAAGGATTGCTGTATTTGTAAATTTAGACCTGTTACAATAAATTCACTTTCAGTTCAGAAAGTTATGTCAGGCAATTGTAATCCAAAACAATAAAAGTTTGTCAGTTGTATAAAAAAGTTTAAAATTTGTTCCCTTGTGTAATTTATGATGGGTTGATTTTTTTATAAATTAAAGTGTACAAGCATTAAACTAATATACACAGAGGGCTTTTGTTTTTGTTTTGTTCTATTTAAAAAAAAAAAAAGTAAAAACAAATATTTGACGAGTTTGCGAAAAAATATACTTTTTTATATATAAAAAATAATGATAAAATAATGGTCCTTGTTGAGTTGAATTGTTTGATAGGAGAATGATGGCGTAAAATATACAGTGCGTCAACATCTGAAGCTGGATTCTGTATAAAAGTCGGTTGTGTTATTTCTGTATAATATAATCTTGGACCAGATTTAAGGGAACTAAATTAACTCTCTCTTGATATTCTACTGAATTAACTTAACTTTTGGTATTCGTTCAAACAACAAACAGCAACAGTCAACAATTTTAGTCTACTCCTACAATTTTTATTCTCGTTTACTTCGAAAACAAGAATCAAAGGTTCTAAAGGCAACAAGAAGTAAGTTCACGGCGTTACAATAACTGACAATATCGTCGCGACCATTTTTTGAAGAACTTTTTATAACAGATGCACGATTTTTTATTCTAGGTATTCACTTCGGAAAAAAGCAGCTTTTTTAGGATTAAAATTTGTGGTTTTAGATAATTCAAGGGTATACTCCCTTTCAAAATTAAATTAACGTTCTGCTTATTCTGCTTCGTACAAGGAACAGAAGCAATTGTGTTTTTTTTTTTTTATATTTGTGAAATTATGGATGAAATATCTATATCAATCCCGTAGGTATATATTTACAGTAAAATCATATAATAAGAAAAAATGAGCATTAAGAAATTGTTAAACCTACATTTTAAGCATAATAGGTATATAAGTAGTCAACCTTTTTCAATAAATTGATGTTGACATTTTTAAATTTTTGACAATTGACAATTTTCATTTTTTTACCCTTTTTGGGTACTGCGCAACTTTTTCACAAATCAACTTATATTGTAGAGAAAATATTTAAAGGTAAATTCTAATAATTTTTAGTTAAATCGAAGGGTCCCATAATTATTGCGAAATAATTCATATTTTTAGTTTTTCGTTATCAGCGGACGATAAAAAATAATCGTTAGCCAATAAAAACAATTATATAATTTGTATATAATTATATAACATATGTGATATATGTTTTATTGCCAGTTAATTCTTCACAAAGAAACATAAAACTATGTTAAAAATTACAAATATTTCTATTTTTAGGCAATTTTTTTAGAAAGTAGCATGAAATAATACTACATATGTTTGTCTCGTACTCTCTTATGCAACCCTTCACTACTAAATGGGGTCTCATTATTCTGCCCACCAGTTACTATAAAGTTATCCAAGCTGTAAAGTGTAAAACTTAAAACGAATTCAACGGCATACTCCCTAAACGTGCAAACATGGTTATTTTTAAAAGCTTGAGTCCCTCAATATCAATATAAAATTGATTTGCACATTTGATTTCTACCCAAATCTTGAACTCCTCAATCTTTTACAACTATTCATGTATATATGATTTATAAAAAATTATTTTTACTTTTTAGTACAGTAAAAGTTTGTCCTTAAAAAGTATATATATATAGTTATATTTTAGTTATATAGCTTCAAAATGCTTGCAAACAAAGGTGGAATTTTAAGTATCAACGCAAATTATTTTAATTGTTTTTACCATTAAAAATAATTCAATTTCACTGATTTTTATCTAGTGATTACACAATTCATAGTTCTAATTAGAACTGATAATAGTTAAAATTAGGGCGCTTAAAAAATCACTTTATCCAATGCTTTTTTAAGCATTGGATAAATAAGTGATAGTAAGTGATTTAAAGTTTAGAAAAGTAAACACTTTTGAATAAACTGTAGATGATCCAAGTTCAATAACTTTTAAAAGAAGTATTGCATTAATTGCATTTCTTATTAAGGATTTTAAAATTCTATAGAATTACTTTTCGTTATAAAATTAACAACAAGAATTGTTCTTTCTAGCTGTAGTGGTGTCCCACACTGTAGGTACTTATGTGGAATGAGTGATGATTATTATCAGTATTAAATAAGAATGTGAACTACTGTATACCGTACACCAATCAGGAACTCTATATGACGACGCTTTTTAACAGCAAAAATATATAAAAGCTTTTTTGTTAACTTTATTGACTTATACCATATAGGTTGTTTGATACCGTTTTATATGCGTATTCTATTTTTAAAAGTTTCTAGGTGTATGGATCGTACCTACTATACACCTTTGTATAAAGGTACGTTGTTATTATTTCCTTTTATATAATATACATTATTCTACAGAACAAGAGCTTTTAAGCCGAAGCAAAAAAAATATGTGCATATTCCTTAGTTAGATATAAGTAGATTACGAATACAAATATATTATTTTTTCTTGTAATTTTTTTATGGTATTGCAATTAATTTGCAGCTAATTTTCTCTATTTAACATCTCGAAACAACTGCGGCAGCCAAAAGTATTTTATTTTTATGTTTACAAACTTCAATCGGGTTAGCCCTAGATTCTAACAATAAATACCCTTTCTCTTTCAAAATGCAAATAAATGGCTCCGATTTTCCAAATTGAATTTTCTACGTATCTTTATGTTCCATGGTTAGGGTAAGATATTAAAACCAATTTGGACAAGAAGTATATGTGTGTGTTCGTAAGTATGTACGTATGTAGACATTTTCGATATCGCGCGACGTCGTCGATATCGCGCGAAAAAAAATTATAGCGACTTCGTTGAGGTGTCATTTTTGCCATTTTATGTTTTTTTACAGTTTTGCGGTATTTTTCATATTCTGTATGGTTTTAGGGGCTAATAGTGCTGCTAGTCCGAATTACTGTACTTAATATGGTAATTTAGTGTTTAGATATAATTTTAGAATTAGAATAATAAATACATAAAATTTATTATTAACTATTTATTCTATTTATAATAATAACAATAATAAATATTTGTTTTTTTAATGCGAACAGAATATTTATAATTGTTTTCTAGAATTCAATCAATTATTAATTATTTAATATATTTATCTTTTTAAAAATAAATTCATTTATTTATTTTAAATAACATTATTTTGATATTAAATATTTGTATATAGACAAAGGTCTGTTATCGATAAAAATCTAAGACCCTAAAAAAATGAACTATTATTTGGAAAATATTTCTCAAATCTTCAATATTATCATTCAGTGGTTTATTTATCGTAAAACCTATTATTAATATAATACCTTTTTACTACTCGATTACACATACATGCAGGGCGATTTTAAAAGTTTCCAATCTATTATTTCGAAAGTTCGAAAGCCGAATGGAAAATCAAAAAACATGAGAGTACGCACGAAAGTATTCGTTTTAGGAACCTTACAGGGCGACTTTGAACATTACCTACTATCATATTTAAGGCTCAGCAGACGGTTACCATGACCATCAGTAAATCATATGTACATCTCTCTAACTACTATGCAAGTCTAAATCTACTAAGGAGCAAACTCCTAAACCTGATAATTCGGAAATCAAAGACATTGTTAGTTTTTTCAAAAGCATGCAGAATTCAAAGGTTTGAAAAATTTATTAATTTGAGGTCATAGGTAAATTTTTTCTCTGAATAAAAATGTTTTATATGTAACTTATTTTCATAAACTCAAAAAATTTTACAAATTAACAATACATTGCACCAATTCTACCTACCTTCATTCAAAATACAGTAATGAATCAATTAAAAAAGTAATTTTTGCCTTAAAATATTTACTTATTGAGAAATTAATTTTTTTTAAATTAATTTTCTTCGGGCACTTATTATCACTTCCAGTCAGTTTATAGCTTGAATTTTACAATGACAGATAACATACGAAAGCAGAGGTTTCTCGCTGCACACGGTAAGCTAATGACATCGAAATCAACTTTTTTTTCTGCGAAATCCATTTTCATGTAAATAAACTTTTTATTTTTTCCATTACGTTCATTATTATCAGTCAAAAAGCTAATTTTGTACAAACAAAAGATTCGATCGATGTATCAATATTTATATTTTTTTAATCATAAAATGTTAAAATAAATTGTAATGATATCTGCTTGTACAAAATATTTTTATATTAAATTCCATGAATTCAAAAGTGTATAAATGAATAATAAAAAAAAAACTCGTTAACTCAAACATAATGATCACGAAGTCTATATAATTTTTTTTATATTAAATAAATAAAATTATTTGTTAAAAGTGTACAACAATACGGCTATGTACTTCTTCATAGCTTTAGGTAGATGAAAAATACTTTTAGACCAATTCTCATACCTACCAAATATACGGAAAAAAATTTCATTAAAATCTGTCAAGCCGTTTTGAAGTAGTTCGACCTCAAACACCGTTTCACCGGCTTTTTATAAATTAGATATATTCTAGGATATGGCTGGTAAAATATTCCATGATCCCTAACTTGCTTCGCAGTAAAGAAGCTCCTGAGTCGATTTGAAGCATTTTTCCGTGCCATATCTTGAAATATTATAGATGTAATAGCCAGTTGATGAGCTGCCAGTGCAACTTTATTTTAAAAATCATCAGCCAATCACTAAATGTTTTTCAGAGCTACGCAGTAAACCATTCATTTTTCAACTTTAAAATCGTGCTGCAAAATTTTAAGATTTTATACATGTAAATTCAAAATTTTCTTTTAAAAGTTGATTTATATATTTTCAAAGTTGAAAATATATAAATCAACTTTTAGAAGAAATTTTTGACTTTATTGCCACTCCACCCTCTTCGCCATGAGTTATGGCATGACAAAATTATTTTTCCAAACATAAAATAAAATATATGCAAAAAAATGCTAAAAAAACGCCAACAACAACATACATTTGTTTAAAAACCCCGCAAGGCGTTAAATATTAATATATTCTCCTTTTTCTTTTATCATTATAAACAGTTTAACATTCATTCGTAATTTTTAAATACCAAGGTGAAGCGAACTAGAAAATGAATATAAGCCGGATTTGTATTGTTCACCATGTTTCTACTCAAAATATCTAAAAAAAACTATTCAGTTACCAAAAATTCAAATAATTTAACCGAAATTTTAGAGGGATAAATAAATAACAGCAAAATATGGACCATAAAACTTTTCTTTTTAATTTTTCGGTTAATATTTTTGATTTTAAAAGATCCGATAGACAATAATTTCCATATTTATAGTAAAAACGTTACTATAATGTTTAAGAACTGTATCCATCAATTTTAAAAATAACATTTCATTTATAAACAATGCTTTATAATTTGTTTAACCTACTTTTTATCAAAAAACTTTTTGAAAACATTGTACCTAATAATATAATTGTAATTGTAATATAAATAACAATTTACATGTAAAATTATAAATATATTAAAATTATTTTATAGAATAATAAGTCAACATTATTACATTATATAATTAAATTTTATTATACCCAATGTTCCAAATACTGTGTATAAAATATATTGAGAAATTTTTAGTATAACTGTAATATTGTGGACAAGTATAACAAGGAAACCTAGGATATGGCCTTCAAGCTCATTTTCATAGTGAGACGACGGTCAGATTCTTTCCTAGAATTCAATTTTTCAAAATTCCTTTTTTTTTTTCATTACCTTTTCTTACTTTTTACAATATTTGAAAGGCTTAATAAAAAAAAAAACGTTTTTGTTTTGTTACCGATAAAACCTATAAAAAGTTTTCTCGAAATTTGAAATTAAGTTGTGTTAGCTTTCTCTTGTGAAAAATTTAAAAAATTGAAATATAAGAAAAAACTGTTTCAAACAAAAACATAATTATTTTGCCATCAAGAAATATAGCTTACCGTTTTAAAATTCACTTTCACAAAGAATCGACCTTCAAAGTCAAGTCCTGGCCATCCTTGTTATGCATTATGATACAACAACTTGTTCATAATTTTGGGACGTTCTGTATTTAAAGGTAATTATATTGTAATGTTGTTACTATTTGTTATTAGTTTTAATTTAATTAATAGCTATTAACAAATAAATATATAAATAAATAATATTTTCAAAATATATTTGTATATTTGTCGAAATTTTCTTTGACCATTTTGCATAACTGTAAGTCTTAATTTCGTGAATACAGCTTTAAATTTGGGCTTTAAACAAGGTGTAGGTGATTGAGAGCTTGTTGACATATATTTAAATTTCAAAAAATTACAAAGTCAAAAATCCGATGGTATTAAATAACATGATTTGGACTATCGAAATTTCAAAAAATTCCGAAAGAAGTAATCCAACGTTTTTTTTCTAAATTTATATTTTCACATTCGATGAAGATAAATTATCATCCAACCAAATTTTGCAATAAAATGCGTGCTGTAGGTACCATACTTTCAAACAAATAGCTTAAAACTCAGGCCTTTCGTTAATTTTTTTTACACCCTTTATAATAAACTTGTACCTAATATTTGTTATTTGGTCAAGTTTTTGCTTAGTTTTTGCCTTTTAGTCAATTCAAATCAGTAGAAATAGTGCTTTTTTCGGTGTTTTAAGAGCTTTGTGGGGGGGGGGCTGGCATGTTGAAAATCTGTATATAAGTTTCAATAGTGTAAAAAAAGTACTATTTCTATACTTTGTGCAATTTCACAGCCCCTTTTATCCTAAAACATCATGAATTTCTGCTGTTTTTTAAGCTTTGATCACTTCCACAGCCTCTCCAAATTCATCTAGAAAATTCGAAACCTGTATATAATTTAGTTAGTATCAAAATGATGCCTTTCGAAATTTTAAACTTACCAGCTTCTCTCCCACTTGTCATTTATCAAATTTCATAGATTTTTATCGATTTTAAGACTTTCCGTACCTCTACAGACCCACAAAGCATGCATGAACGAAAACCCCATTAATATAAAAAGCATCTTATAATAGAAGAAACGCACCTTATTAGTGTTTCACCGAGGCTACGAGCATCAGTACTCGGAGGCACCAACCGAGGCGAGGACCTGGAGGCGAGGCGGGGTATATTGTTCCAAAAATCGAAGCGAAACGAAACGAATTATCCCAAAAGCCTCACCTCGGGGCCGAGGCGAGCCCCCTTCCTACGAAATTTTTTTTAATATCCGAGGTCGAGGCGAGGGTTGTGAATATTCTACATCGACCGAGACCGAGACGAGGCAAGGATCATCATAAGAAAAGCGAGCCGAGGCGAGGTGATATCAAAACCTCGCCTCGTCTCGTACTTAATGAAAAACTATTTAAGTGAAGGGGCAATATAACATTAGTGATGGAGCTTTGTAACTCACGAGTTTTTTTATTGATTTTATTAAAGTTTTTTTTTTCTTATCTGTAAAATAAAAAAGTTGACGTCGCATTTTTAATGAACATATACAATATACATTGTTTATCGGTCAGTATACCTTAAATTCATTGATCTCCTAACACAGTTATAAATTTCTCTTTACAACTTTACATAGTAGATATTCGAGAGTTGAATGGCCCTCTTAAAAATATTTTTCCCAACGTCTAATAAATTAAAGTCAAGAGTAGAGTTATATGTAGGTATATAAAACAGCTACTACTAATTTTACGATCAATATTTAATATAATTCATCATATTTTCTAGGAACAATTTTCAAATTGATTAATTTTTTTAATAACGATACCTAAAACCCTCTGCTTGGGAATGTTAATGATAATAATATACTACAGGTGAGTATAATATAAAGTGTTGTCAGAAGGTTAAATTTCCTGCATTTTACGTAACTTCTTACCAACCCATGTAACTTATGTGTAAAAAACACTTTTACGTAATTTTTTATACCACATATATATAAAAAAAATCAAGGTATACTAAATTTAGCCCCAAGTTTGTAACGCCTAAAAATATTGATGCTACGAATGAATTTTTCATGCAGGTGTTCATATAATCCAGCAATTAATCTATTTCCGGTTGTTCGTCTATCTATATCTATCTGTCCATCTGTCACCACGTTAACTTAAAAATGAAAACATATGCCAAGCTGAAATGTTTGAAGCGTGCTTAGGACGTAAAAAGTGAGGTCGAGTTCGTAAATGAGCAACATAGGTCAATTAGGTCTTGGGTCCGTAGGATCCATCTTGTAGACCGTTATAGATAGAACAAAAGTTTAAATGTAAAAAATGTTTCATATAAAAAAATAAACAACTTTTGTTTGAAACATTTTTTAGTTAACATCACTGTTTACATATAGGGCGCAAATTATCTAGTGCATGTTATATGGGAATATCAATTATACGGATGTTAGTTATACATGACGTAAAAAAAACAAACGATTTCGTAATCAACATTGTCTATACATGGTATTTCAACAATTAAATCAGTCAATTTTTTGTTTTCCCTTGCTTAAAAATTATGTTTTTTTTTTTTTTTTTAATTATTTTACTATAATCTTGGTATTCACAGACTTCCGCGTTAATTGTTTTCGTACAGTTACGTAAAAACGTTAGCGTTGAATATATAATGTTGGTAGTGTTAAACAGTTCAACCAAAAAAAGTTCCTAGCAGGTTACGTTAGATTTTAGCGAATGCTCTAAAATAAATGTGTTATACAAAAAAGCGTTAATTAAGTACTAATTTTTTTTTTGTCAAACCATAAATAATATATATTATTATATTATTGATAAACAAATTCTTGTCTCTGACAAACATCATTAAAATTTAACATTAGTGCATAATATACGGATTCCTGATGAATGTCATTGAAAATATAAAGCATTAAGTCCCGCCTCTTAAGCAGATTTTCTTAATAATTAATTAATTACTTGTCTCACATTATCCTCGCTGGATAAAACACATACAGAAAAAAAAAAAAAAAAAACAAGAATGAATAATAGCTATTTTGTGAAGGGTCAATTTATTAAAAAATTTATTTTCATTTAATAAATTTCCATACAATGAAAACAATTTTGGTTGCACACAAAATTTAAATAATTACAATAAATTACGTTTTATTTATGGACGTTTATATAAAATCATTAATTTTCCGTACACAGGATAAAATATATTTCATACAACAACATAACATTAATAAAGATTAACTGAAATTTTTTTTTAAAGAGATTTTATGAAATAAAGAATGGCATTAATTAATATTTTATCTGAAAATGTCAACTGGATTATGTGAAAAATCTTTAATTATTATTTTTATGATAGAAAGTTACTGTTTTTAATGCAGAAATCAAAAATATTGGGTTTTTATTTGCGTGTGAGTGCTTCATGTGTCTGCCCACCTATTACAAATTTGTGAGTTACGAAAGCTTCTCAATTATAGTTGCAAAAAATTAAAGTTTACTACAAATGCATCATTTGACAAGTTAATTCTTCAAAACCGATCCGGTCTGATTGACAATCGACCAAATTATACTATATGTGCACCATAGAACCATTAATCAAAATTTATTAAAAATACTAGCACTTTTTATTAAAATAAAAAGTATAAACTCATTGCCTTTAAAATAGAAGTTTTAAGGCGAAGAGATTGGGTAACTGTCAGAATCTTCATATATTATAGAATATGTTTTATTTTGATGTATATTATTATAAAGTTTTATTATTGCGTGAATGTATATCAAACAAATAAACAAACAAATTTACTTTTACTTTTATAATATAGGCTTTTAAAAAAATTTTGTGTATTTTATCTCCAAAAATTACTTGATTCTGCTATCAATTATAATTTCGTCTTATATATTTTTCTGCCTATAGATAAAAGAAATGCATTTTCTTCTTTTTGTCTATTTCTTTTCTATACTTTCAATATTTATATTTTAGTAAAACCAATCTAAACATAAGTGGACATTAAAATCAATATTCTACGATACATCATTCTATATTCATTAGTGCGGGCAGGCTATGTCACTCTATGTATCAACGAAATGGTTTACCAAGTTAAATATCTATATACTATACACTAAATAGCTATTATTCACGTCAACCAACCTATTTACTAAATGCTTTTTACCAGAGGCGTATTTAGAGGGTAAATTTGATGATTTCGATTCACTTTAAGAAAGTTTAGTTCCTATGTAGTCGAGCACTTACTCTCTAATTAATATTAAGATATAAATATTATCAAATATAATAAATGAGAACTCTTGGATACTTCGAATTAAATTTCGATTTTGTCCAAGATTCTGAATCAATTTTTGTATAATCAAGAGCGTTCATCTAATGTTTGTCAGTTAGGAATCAGAGTGAAATATTATAACTGATATTCCTACATAATACATACTATAAAATTTGCACCCTCGTCTTTAAACAGTGATTTTTACAAAAAAATGTTCTTAATTTTTTTATAAAGAACATTTTTTTTATTTAAACTTTTGTTCTATCTGTAACGGTTTACAAGGTGAGTAATACGGACCCAAGACCCAAATAACCTTTGTTGGTCAGATACGAACTCGACCTCACTATTTACGTCCCAAGCACGCTAGAAAAATTTCAGCTTCATAACTCTTTTCATTTTTGAGTTATCGTGATGACAGACGGGCAACCGGATATGGACTAATTAGGTGATTCTATGAACACCTATACCAAAATTTTGTTGGTAGCATTAATATTTTTAAGCGTTACAAACTTGGGTTTAAACTGAATATACTATGATATATTTCATATATACATGGTATAATCAAGGGCTAAAATTAACGACTAATGATTGGCGGTAGACTCACGGTGGCTAAAAAATGATCTTTATTTATAGATTTTTATTATAGAGGGCGCTAATATTTGAAACAGCCTACAGGCACATAATTTGTTAATCCGCCTCTGATACAGGTATACTTATAAAGAAAATATCTAAATGCGTCACTGCTGAACACCTAACCAAATAATTATGGTTTTCGTTGTGTCATATACATAAAGACCACTTACTAAATAATTATTAAGATAAAACTAGACTATTGATTTTCATTATGAACATTTCCACCTGCCATTACTTTTTACTTTAGAAAAACAATGAATGCAGTCAAAATTCGGTTTAAAATTTTTAAACAGCAAGCCCATATTGAAGCGAAATTTCAATGAAAGTTAAATGAAATTTAATTAAAAAAGGTGTTTGCAATTCTAATTGTGCCTCAAGTGTCAAATTTATAGAAATCGAGTTTTTCGAGAAAATTTTTTTGTTTTTTTACAATTGCACTTGATCCTTTCAGCCCATTTTTTAGACATTTGCAAATTGTTTGCCATTTTTCACGCATACGAAAGGTAAAAAACAATCATCGACAATCGAGCTACAGTTAAACCTTCAAATTTTTTCTTAGTAAGATACCAAACTTACCTTCATAAAACCGCCAAAAAGGAGACGAATAGATCTTCAGCACGGGTAGATTTCCATTATCATAAATATACTTGCAATTGTATTTCAGTTTTACGGCTAATAAAAATCAAAATGAAACCACCGAAAATAATGAGCAACCGTAGCTTTTTTTCGCACCTTTTTCGCACATGTCAAAAGTTGTTTCGCAAGATAGCGGTAGGAAAAAATTATTATCTTTCATATTTATCAATCAATTTTATTTTTATTTCAGATATTTTCGTTTTTCTTTGTCAAATTTGAACGAAAGAAGCATTAAAATCGGCATCTGGGCACTGGTCTGTTATTGTACACATCACACGATTCAGCCCCTTTGTGATAAAATACAGAGTTGTCCTTATGTGATAAAATTGAACGATAGTTCAGTGTTCGTAGCAAGACTGTTAGATGAAATAATTTGATAAAAAATCAGAATAATTTGGTAATCTTGTGTATCCAGCTTGTATTCTAAATTGTCTCGTATAATTACATAATAAAAATTCAAACAAAAATAAAAATTCAAATGTCAACTAAGCTTTGTGTTAACAAATTTTACCGCCAAAGGAATACATTTTTATTTGAAGATAGACTCGTTTATTATATTATAACAATCAATAAAAACTAATTATTTAGTTATTTAAGTCATCAATACATAATATGAAAGAAAGTCGCTTCCTGCTGTCTGTCCCTATGTCGCTATGCATGCTTAGATCTTTAAAACTACGCAACGGATTTTGATGCGATTTTTCTAATAGATAGAGTGATTCAAGAGGAAGGTTTTTATGTATAAGGTAGGGACATGCATAATATAGTAGAGAAACACTGATAATTTTAGAAGTTAAACGAAATTGTGAACAAAAGGAGGGTAAGTGACGACATATGTAGTAAAGGTTATAACACAATAATCTCTGTATTTAAAATTAAATTTACCCAGCGAAGCGGGTAGTTCACAGCTAGTATAATAAGATTTTTTTATCTCTTATTATGTATATAATAAGATTTTTTTTAAAGGGAGTATAAATATTTTGCTCCCAAATAATCCCCAATTAGTTCTGAAAACTTGCCTTTATATTATATCTACAAAAGAGGCTTTTTATTTGTTCTATTAAATAATTATTTTAAGTACAATTATTGTGGCTTCACAGTTTCTTTTCAACGAGTTACATTTAAGTTATTTTAATATAACTGGATAGAGTATATTTTATACATATGTTTACATAGGTATATATTATGTCAAACATTTTTCTATGTGAAATTTGAATGCCCGAAGGACACTATATGTGCTTCTACTGTCATATTTCTATACTGTAAATTGAAATATATTATCGTTTCATATGAAACATAAAAGTCAATTGCATTAATATCATACATATACGAAGATTGTAAAACAGAATGTTACAGCGAATACTTTCTACATAATATTATTTTGTGAACTTTTGCATGAAATTCAATTCATCTTTAACGGAAATGTGTGTCAGTGTGTACGTACTGTTTTCTAATGAAATTTTTGTATATGCAAAACAAAGACTTAGACAAAGTTTAGAGCTTGGAAAAATTCCATAAACCTTGGTAACTGTCATCAAGTCCATCGAAACGGGAGGAGGGGAGAAGAGGAGAAACCTTCCGAGTGCGGACTCTGCAAAGGGGCTCGTAAATCGGAGGCACGAAAACAAATATTTTGGGTTTTTTACTATAACAAGTGAAATTTACCAAATTTTAAAAACCCCCGACAAACTTTTCATGTACGGAACCCTTAACTCGCACTTGAAACATAGCTAAGGAATTCTATTAAATTACTTTTCAAACTAAACCAAAAAAATAAAATCGGTTCATCCGTTTAGGAGGTACGATGCCACAGACAGACATACAGACAGACAGACATACAGATACACAGACAGACACAAACATAGTGGTCATTATTATAACACCCCTTTTTTTAGTTCGCTATAATTATAATAGATTTTTTCCATGATTTAGGGATTTTCGACTTATTTTGTTGGTACTGTAGATACGTGACTATACCGTGTGTCCTACAGTGAAAGTACATAGCAGCCATTTGTATTTTGCACTATACGATGATTTTCCCTTCGTGAATTTTACACTATACCTCTATACCTGTAAATGTCGCCATTGCTGAACTTTCATTCAGTGTTCTTGCTCGAATAAAAACTTTCATCGATCGTGTTCATAGTGTTTTTTAAAAGGATTGCGGGAAAGAAATCGAATTTATTCATCCCCCGGGTCCTGATTGTCTCTTTGTGTCTCTGACGGCCATTATGGCTAAGTAACAAGTTAGTTGAACACAATAGAGAGAAGAATTCTCACTTCACGAATAGAAAAGTTAAGTTGGTTTTTAAAAAACTTTTACTAGTATATAAGATATGAACGTTTAAAATTCCTAATTTAAAAAAGAGGAAGATACACACTAGGGTATCATACGTGGGTATCGCCATAGAGATAACATATAAAATATTGTTTTGCTAAAAAGAGAAAAAATCTTTGAATGCAATCTTTGAATGCTTACAACTTCTTCGTTTTTTAAACAATTTGAATTTCATTTTAAAATTTTGTCATGGTATCAAGTCAAGTTTCATCAAGGCCATACATTTTTATGGGTATACCCAATTCGACATCAGGATTATCCCCTATTGTTGTAGATAATTACGGGTACTTAAATGCCATCTTTTTATATTCAACCAAGTTTCAACCTGTTATCGTAGTTCTTCTTTTAGAACCGGGAGCACATTCAAAATGATTTTCGCAGTATAAAACGTACATACTTGTGCGCCGCATACTCCATCTATTTCAACTGAAACAAGTTTTACGAAATACCATGTATAGACAGTGTTGATTACTCTGTCACATTACACAAACATATATGTCACAGTCATATAACTGATATACCCATATAATACATACTATACAATTTGCGCTCTCACGGGTAAACAATGAGACGAAAAAATGTTTCAAACAAAAGTTTTTATTTTTTTATAAGCAATATTTTTAACATTTTTACACAACTTTTATTCTATCTCTAACGGTTTACAAGGCGCAATTGACCTGATGTTGCCCATTTACGAACTCGAACTCACTTTTTACGTCCTTAGCACGCTATAAAAATTTCAGCTTGATATCTCTTTTCATTTTTGAGTAATCGTGATGACAAACGGACACACATAGACGACAGACAGACAGACAACCGGAAATGGACTAATTAGGTGACTTATGAATACCTATACCAAAATTTTGTTCATAGTATCAATATTTTTAAGCGTTACAATTTTGGGACTAAACTTAGTATACCTTGGTATATTTCATATACATGATATAATCATAAAATTTTTGGTACACTCTATACACAGAATATTTATGAACGAATATTTACGGATATGCATTTTATGTAGAATATTTGTAATACTTGTAAATAAAGTGATTGATATCCTTCCATAAATGTTTACTATATGTAAAATTTTCATAATTTTCAGCGGTAAATTTTCCAAATAACTTATATAAGTGTATAATGTATACTTTATATATATATTATAAATGTCTGTCTCAATTCACATGATAAATAAGTTTCGGAGAATAAATTTTATTGGTTAGTATAGAAGAAAAAATCTCAAAAGGGCGGAGGTGAGAGAGAAAAAATTGAGACACATTTTGCAGGTTTTTCACTTTTTTATTTTTGTTTTCCACGTTCTGGAAAACACCAAAACAACAAACTCAACCGCTTTTTTATAAAATTGGAAAATTTTTTTGGTAAATGTTTCAACCAAAGTTGTTTATTTTTTATAAGGAACATTTCTTACACTTAAACTTTTGTTCTATGTCTAACGGGTTACAAGATGGGTCTTCCGGACTCGCAATCCAATTGACCTATGTTGCTCATTTACGAACTTGACCTCACTTTTTAAGTCCTTAGCACGCTGTAAATATTTCAACTTGATATCTTTTTTCGTTTTTGAGTTATCGTGATGATAGACGGACAGACAGACATACAAAAAGGCAGACGGACAACTGAAAATGGACTAATTAGGTAATTTTATGAACACCTTTACCTAAGTTTTTCCTAACATCAATATTTTTAAGCGTTACAAACTTGGGACTAAACTTAGTATACCTTGATATATTTCATAGACATGGTATAACAACAAAATATACATTTGTAGAATGTCGCAGTTGTTTCACATCCTAGTCAAGAAAAGAAGCCTCCGTAGTCAAGAAAAGAAGAGATTCGAACACTCGATAGCAACTATATTCCTTTCGGACCTTGGTACATTATAGTACGCTGTAGCGCTAACTTTTTTATTTAAAAGATATTTTTCTGAAAATTTCTTATTTTTTGCTTCGAAGTCTATACTTCCAGGTTCAACGATTCCTGAATTTACTGTACCTAGTCAAATGTATTGGTCGGCCATTAAATAATTATACCTGCTCTCTTTATCTAAAGTTTGTCTAAATATCTAAACTGTGTGATCAAAAGATCTCATAGATCCTCCATTTTCCAAAAGCACAAATCATAAGGGCTTCATTAAATTTTCGAAGTACAATAATGTTCAATATTCTACTGTTAGTAAATTAACTACAAAATGATTGTACAGCCTGTATAAAAATTATTGAAAAATTTTCATTAATTTCAAATAATACGAAAATTTTAGTTACCTTTGCGTATATATTTTATTAGCAACATAAACAATAAAAAAATTAATGTGACAACTTTTACTATTATCAATCAATCAATCATGAATATATTTTTCGTGCACGATATTTTCCATTAAAAAATATCGCTGTATCATTTGTGTGACACGATAATTCACCTCATTAACGAAAAAACATAAAATAAATTTAACCTACATTTAGAAGAATACGCTCTGTAAACCTGAAACGTTACATAGTCTTAAATTTTATGAGGAAGATATAGTACACTCTCTGGGTTCGGGGAAAAAAATGGTACATGAAAATTATTGCTTGAGAAATATCATTTTTATCTGTCAAGTTTTTATCACTTGATTGCTCATATTCAAATTCTAAACCTGCAAATTCGAAGAACACAAAAATGATTTTTAAAGAAATTTGGCATAAATTTTCCTAGAGATTTTCTGAAAGGCCCAAATATATTCAAATGCACGTGTTATTATTTTAAGTTTATTTGTGAAATTTGAATAACATCTAGCGTTTGTCGTTTGAATTTCCCGCTCAAGTTATGCTTTGAGCTGCAAGAATTACATAATATTGGAATAAACCAGTATTATAAGTAATTTAAGCAAGCGAATGGTCCCCTCCCTTAAATTAAGTCCTAATGAATTTGTATCTGTATGTAGAAGTAAAATATAGATTTTGAAACGTTTGAGACTGAACAGTTTAATATGGCTCACTCGATTTGTCTTTTTAATGTCTTCTTCTTAAATTATATTTGTTCTAATTTTTTTGCTGTTCATGACTTTGGTCATCCCGTATTTGAAACTAAAATTAATATTTGTATGCTGCATTTTTCTTCTCATATCATTTTTATCAGAAAAATATATTTATTGTTTACAAATGTATTTCGTTAATTGTGTCTCTTTTAGAGCTGCATTTCGATATATACAGTATGTTTTCCGATCGTGTTACTAAGAGGACAAAACTAAATTTCTTATTTTACCTGCTAAAAAAGTAATTCAACTTTAAAAACAAAGACTACTGTGTTATAGCCCTCACTTTCTTTGAATTCACTTATCTTTTTCTTTTGTTCACAATTCTATTTTAATTTTTTGGTGCGGAACCCAAATTTTTTTTTAATATCAAATTTATTTCATGATACTTGCTGATAATACAACTTTCTACAGGTAAAATAATTTAAAATCGGTAAAGTATTTACTTCAAAAATGACGAATTTCAACTTCGATGCAAATCACCCCCAAAATAGCTTTCTGCCCCTTTTTAACACTGTTAGGCGATGAGTTTCAATACAAATTTGGTACAGTTTTTCATTTCCTTAAAGGTAGAATTTAGGGAAATCTTTTCTTATCAGGTGCCTATGTCATATAAAGAACACACTCTCCAAGTTTCAGGTCTCTACGATCAGCAGTTTAGTCTGTGCGTTGATCCGCCAGTCAGTCAATAATTCAGAGCAAATATATATTATAGATTACCTGCTATCTATTTACTATAATCTCTATTTGTCGAAAAAGCATTATCACATCTAACCAGAATCAAACGTTTATAAGACTACAGATTGTTCAAAAATTGCCCAATAAACAAAAAGTATTAAAGAGAAGATTACTCTTAATCATTTAGAAAAAAAAAATGAAAAAATTTTTGTATTTTCAAAACATAAAATAAGTCTATATTACAAGACAAGTGGAAATAAACAATTGACTTAGTTAACTGTTGAAATACCCTATATAGGCAGTGTTTAATATCTGCAGTACTTGTATTAATTTGTTTTTAGAAATTTTAAAAAACAAAAAGATCCATGTTTTCTCAAAAATTTGTTTGCATTTTTTTTCGTTTTTTGGAATCTACATATTTTGAAACGAATTTTAAAACAAAAAATCTTTTCCCCGAAAATTGACCATTTTGACCCCTGTAATATTATCAGATGGGTTTAACATGAAAAGGAAAACAACGGACACACTATTTGAAGCTACTTTTACCAATTTTCAACTCTTTATCTTTTACAGTTTTTGAGAAAATTCAAATACATTATATTACACACGGCGAAATTTTATGCTATTAAAATCTTAAGTAAATGTTTTATTAATAATACCGAAGGATTACAATTGATTTACGCCAACAAAAACAACAAAGTGATTACTGAAGATGTTTGTTTCTTGATCTCTCTGTATTTTATAAAAGTTTTAATTGAATTTAATAAATATATTATTTGTAAAAAAGATTAAACTTTTTTAATTAATAAGAACAGCTTTTTATATATTTATATTTTATGAAACAAAAAAAAGCCTTTGTAATTGATCTAACTTATAATTACTGACACACTGGTTAAATAAAATTTGTATTATTTTTATCATTTACTTTGTTTTTTATATTATATGCTATCAGACACAAAGACTAACAATAGAGTAGTAAACAGTCACTCTTTGACACTTATAAATGATAAAATAATAGGGATTATTTTATAAATTAATTATTGACCCATAATCTCATTTCTCATCAACTTTTAAATATTTTTTTGCAAATTTCCTGAGAGAAATGTTTCATATAAGTGCTGAGTATCTCTTTCCTTATTAAAAACCTCAGGTATTGTAGGACGACATTTGCCTTACCAACTTAACTTTTCTGATTCTTTAATGATAATGTTCTCTCCACATGGCTTCACAAATTTCTGGGACGTGTAAACTATAAATCGCAAACAAAGTATAATTTTAAAAACAAATCCAAAAAATTATTATATTTTTATGTTTCTTGTTATACCATGGATATATGAAATATACATAGTATATTAAGTTTAGTCCCAAGTTTGTAACACTTAAAAATAATGATGCTAGGAAAAAAATTTTGTCATAGGTTTTCATAAAATCACCTAATTAGTCCATTTCCGGTGGTCCGTCCGTCCGTCCGTCTGTGGACACAATAACTCAAAAACGAAAAAAGATATCGAGCTGAATTTTTACAGCGTTCTCAGGACGTAAAAAGTGAGGTCAAGTTCGTAAATGAGCATCATAGGTCAACTGGGTCTTGGGTCCGTAGGACCCATCTTGTAAACCGTTAGAGATAGAACAAATGTTTAAATGTAAAAAATGTTCCTTATCAAAAATTAAACAACTTTTGTTTGAAACATTTTTTCGTAAACATCACTGTTTACACGTGAGGGCGCCAATTAGGCGGAAATTTTATAATATGTACTATACTTGATTATCAGTTATGTATGTATCACATGTGTAATGTGATAAAGAAATCAACACTGACTATGCATGGTATTTCAACAATTAACTCAGTCAATTGTTTGTTTTCACTTGTTTTGTTATGTATTCAAAACCTTTGTAATTTGAGTGGTTAAAAAATTAATTAAATAATTTTAAATATATAATTTTTTATAATTGTTTGTTGTTGTCCCGCTTCGAAATATCTCGGAATGACTTTTTCAAAGTTGGCAACTCTACACATTACTCAATTTAAGGTGTTAATAATCACTTTTTTTAAACTTTAAGTAAATGCAGAAAATAGTAGAATGTTTTCCATATTATAAAAATTCTATTTATGTGAGTTTATCCATAAATCTTTCTTTCATAAAGAATTTTTGGATATTAGCCAGCAGATTAGATTTTCATTTCAAGTGATTTCATCTTATTTTGAAATAAATTTTGTATTAGTTTCTTCAAATTGACAAATTTTGATCCACAAAAAAAAAAAAAAAAAAAAAAAAAAACAGTAGAAATTTTAGTATACTTAGACTACTGCTGAAAATTGAGTTATCTAAATTATCTAAAACATTTTTTGGGCAGTATTCTTGTAAATTGCTAAATTTGTATATACAATGAGTACATAGGGGAAGTCTCGTGGCTCAATGGACATAGCTTAAGGAGCGTTTTCTTTGGATAATTTTAAATCGAAAGTGCCTTAGATACTTAACTCCGAAACTCATTAGTTAAGAATATTATGTTTCCAAAGATAATAGTCAAGAGGAGTAAACTTAAAAGTAAATTAATCTGGTAGGTCCTGTATTTGTTTTGCCATACTGTTATTATGGTGACATTTGATTGTTTATGTTTGTGTTTTTTAGTTTTAAGTTGAAATTTTTAGATTAATTGAATAGTTTGCTATGTTTACAAACCAAGAGTATGCCTGCATTCACTTTATTTATATATGAAAAGTATTAGACCGTCGGACAGAATAGGGGCTTTCTTAAATAATTAATACATAATGTCTGAGCCGACAAATTCCATGTCGCGTTTTTTTAGACCGATAGCTTAAAAATGGCGCAATCATGCCCATTTGAACACGCAGCACTATCGAAAAAAGTCGTAGAGAGAACGTGATCGCACGTTTGTATTTTGATTGTCGTGCCTATTAAGAATTTTGGCCGAATTGTACAAAATCTCACTGTATGAACTAATTTAACCGAGACCCAATCCCCATAAGATTAGTACGGGGTCCTTTCTTATCTCTGGCGCTAGTTCTGTTCTAATCCCAACGAATTGAAAGTATAAAAAAAACACCTTTTAGATAATCTAAAGTAGAAATGTGTTAGTAGTAGAAATATAAACACATAGATACTTCTGTTAAAATCGTTTGATCATTTTGAATATGAAAATCGTCACGCATGTTCATATCTTTTCAAATACGAAGGTTAAACTATTCTACCTTTATACAGCTTTGTATATTTGTATTTTCAATTTGTTAACTCGACAATTTACCTATATAAGTTGATCTCGTAAACATCAAAAGATTTAAATACACCATTAGTATACAGGATGATTTGTTTAAAGTGCTAATTTTTCAAAAAGGTATTATAATATCAAAAATCAACAAAAATTATTATTTTCGGAAGGAATGGAAAAATGTGTGTAGTTTTATTTTTCAAGTGTGGCTTTGTCAACTTTATTTTTCAACGGATAAACGAAATTTCCAAATTTTTATAGCAGCTCTCTCTGATTCTCTCTCTGATTTATTGCATCCAAAAAATCAACTTTGATTTGAAATATTTTTTTCCTAGGATTCAATTTTCGGTACCTGATTCTACAGTTTTAAGGCTAAAAGTTGTAGGACTAGTGGGTATGGGAAAAAGATTTTGTTGACAAAAATTATTTTCGATAAACATAAAGAATCTGTACCAAAAAAAAAGATAGTCAGTCATGGAGACTGTCGGAAGGGAAAACTTAAAAGTTTGGGAATAACTGGCCATTGGTCTGACCTTCGGTCTGGCTGGAGCTTTCGGTGGTCGAGTGGAGCTTGGTGCGCTCGCATATATCTATTATTAATACCTACTCACAATACCTGAATAATAATAAACAATACCTCAATATTATTCAAATAACTGTTCACAATTCTAGATAAATATGATGAGGGCTCCATGATTTTGTTCACCCAAAAAGTACTCAACGTTTCAAAAGCATATGCTACAAAAGTATGAAAATCCATTTTTAAAAACCAAGTTGATCCCTGTTGTAGCCAGAAGGTTCTCTAGACTCATTTTTTGCATTCGCTTCGGCAATAAAAAAACCCATTATATTCGCTTTTTTTTAAATTAACTGGTAACCTTTAAAAGAATCATTCTGTATACCAATATCTATTTCATTCTACTTAACATATGACAGAATTAATGCCTGGGTCCCTGCTACAAATACATAAAGCTTAATATTGTAAAGGATTTATTTAAACGTCGGTTCAGAATTTTCCACCTCTATATACAAAGTCGAAAATGTATACAGTGTGTTCACGTACAGAGTAAAAAAGGAGCAATTGAAACAATACTACAAATATAAAACACTCTCCAAAATAGCATTGAATAAACAGAACCCGGAGATTCCACTATTTATTATCACGAGTCCGATTTATCTCTACTATTTGGAAACTGTCCTGATATTATAGGCGCAGTGGAATTGCATTATGAACTCAAGAGTGTAGTAAATCAAAAGCATGGAGGTCACTCGGCCGATCACAAATCTAGAGTAGTCGACTGGTATAAAATAAGGTAGAACTAGACCCTCACCAGTTCAGCTGATCAACCGCCGACTACTCACCCTTGACCGTTGTATAGGTTATATTGGTTATGATTTAGTGCATTATTTATTTTTTTTAAGTAAAAAGACTTTAAATATCTGAATTAGTTATTGTTTTTCGCTGAAAATAAAAAGGTGACAGGCAGAATTTGAAAATGAAATAGATGTTAAGTTTATTTAAAATAAGTGTTCGATGGTGTTTTCATTTAATTTAATTAAGTGTGTGTTTGTTTCTTTTATTTTAGTCAATTGATAAATTTTATTTACATTTAATAAGTGATTGAAATAATAATACTAGTTGCAATAAATACAATTCTAAAATTGTAATTTAGGATGTTGTAGAAAGTTTCGAACTGAATATTTCAATAGTGAACAAATTAAAGTGTTAACGCGTTAAATGAATTTATTGGTACAAGTGAGTATTTATTTTTCGCTGTATGATGTATTGGACCGTGGTTGATGAAATTAAACAAATTAATAATTGACGAATATTTGCACAAGAGAACGATGAGCTGTGAAAAAAACACAAATATGGACCAACTATCCCATAGCACGACACGTTCGGCGGTCGTCTTTAAAGATGTTGCCATTTAATTACACGGACTACAAATAAACGGATTGAATTGTTTTAAAAATAAATCGAAGATCTTTTTTCACTTACCATGAAACATAAATATTACAAATGAAATTTTCCTAAGGAATTTATAAATTTCAGGTGATGGCATACGATTTTATAAAATCTTCATTTTGGTTTGAAGATAATTTCTAGATAATACTGAGTACGTCCTCACTTTCCACGTCCTGAGTACGCTGTAAAAATTTCAGCTTGATATCTCTTTTCGTTTTTGAGCTATCGTGTCGACAGACGGATGGACAGACAACCGAGATGGACTAATTAGGTGATTTTATGAACACCTATACCAAAATTTTGTTCGTATATCATATTTTTAACCGTTACAAACTCGGAACTAAACTTAGTATACCTTGATATATTTCATATATACATGGTATAAAATGTTTTTTTTTTCAAAATTAAAGTTATAATAATAGATTTCCAGAGGCATTTTTACCAATTATAAATATAAGAAGTAGATTAAAATCCTGGGGGAAATTAAAAACTATTTTAAGTAAATTTAATATTACGTACCAAATAAATAACATTTTCCTTCAATCATATAGAAATTACATCACACGCACGACAACTTTAAACAACGAGTTTGAATCTGCAAGGAACAACAGTTCTGATAAAATTCGATAACGAAATTATATCGAATCATAATGTAATTGTAAATGTTTATTTTTCTTGAAAGATTACAGACTTATATAGAAAAATAATAAAATTCGTAGGGCAGGAGCTGCGTTAGCTAAGCGAATTCCTTCAAGAGTACTTTTTTGCTCAAAACTGATTGCAAAAATTCAAAATTTTATACTTCGCGCAGACATTTCGTTCCCTGCTTGTTTATCTGTCGACTTTTCTTATTAACGAACTTAATCTTTCTAATACCAAAACCCTTCTTGATACCAAATTTTATTCAAATCGGACTTAAATTGCGACTGCTAGAAAGGATACAGACACATAAATGTTTATAGATACATATATATATATATATATATAAATTTTAACGATGGTCATTTTTGACGTCTATTAGGCAGTATCGATGAACATTTGAAGAAATTTTTCCAAAACCCCACCATCAGTACTAAACCAATTGCTCCATTTCCTTCGGCAATTCGCTAAAAACAAATTTTCATAAGAAAGAATTCCTGGTTCTTATCCTTGTTATCCATAAAATTATTTTCGATTTTTGTATTATCTATCGTACACAAAAAAAGGAAGAGTGATAACATTCTGTTCATTATCATTCTCAATTAGATGATACTAAACGAAAATGAACAATGTACAGAATGTTATAATGTAATCTTTGCTTTATATTATTATTATGGATTAAGAGTCAAGCCAAAAAAAATTCTTTGAATTTACTAAAGCTGATCATTTGAGGATTGGTTATACTACATACATTGGTTCTAACATTTAACTGGCTGACTGTCATAACTGTTATTTATATGCAATAAATATACAATATGTATAACAATTTTCAGCTTTAGTAAATTCATTTAAATACCACGGAAATTATAACCATTTCAATAGGATATATCTGACCCCTGTTCTACCGTTTACTTGACTGAACCACGTATGTGTGTGTACACAACTAGTATAACCAATCCTCAAATGATCAGCTTTAGTAAATTAAAAAAAATAATTTTTGGCCTGGCTCTCCTAGTGATGTTACTGTACATAATACTCGGACGTTATGTCTAGTTTACATACACTGTGTAACATAAGTAACGGGATGCCCAACTACAAGATCAAACAAATGTATTTAGTGTGAATATAAGTGTAACATTGGAATGACCATAGAAGACCCTAAATTCTTTGTTTTTAGTTCGCGTAAAATACCTTAAAAGAAACATATTTTATTCAAAACCTTTTTTTCTAAACCGAATAGTGGTTCCTAGCGAAATCGAATGCGATATTTCACCTATGGAAATAGGTGGTTATATTTTTGTACCCTTAATTTTGACCGAAACATTTTTACTTTGCAAAAAGATAATTTGAAGATCAACTTAAAAAAAATTAAAAATCCCCTTTTGAATTATATCTCTTAATATTGAATTAGAAAATCATAAGAAAAAAAATCTCTATATCTGTCTGCTCCTTTAATACGGTGATTTTGGGACACTATAGAAAATAAAACGAGCATTTCTTCATATTTATCAATCTTTCTCGTAACTATCCATATTTATTTTTATTACAAAAGAAATAATAAATTCAGTAATTATTATAGAAGTAATAAATTCAGAAATAATATATAATTAATTACAAAAGAAATAATAAATTCAGTAAATTAATGGTGGAAACGCATTTAAACTAATCAATATATCCATTCTTACTATGTAAAATGCTTTTACTTGCGCTTCCACCATATGTAATATAACTTGATGTGTCAGTGTTTGATAGGTTTGATATGTATGTGTATGATTAAATGAAGATGCTGTGGCATAAACCATTGTTAAATCTTGATTCCTTAATCACATAAACTTTCATCTCTTAATTTTTCAAATACGGTGAATTTAAGTAATCTTTAAATCAAAAAGTTTTAATACAAATAATAGAATTCAATTTAGCCAGTAACACGTGAAACATTTCGTACATTTTTCTTGTAAAGATTTCCTTTTTTTCTTCTAAAAGAAATACTAATGTATTATCTATTAAAAGTGAATGGTGAAAGTATTTTTCGTATTTCTTTTTATTATTACTTGTAGATAAATTAGCTTGACGAAAAATGGCAGAAGAAATAAATGGATTTAGAATGATTTTTAAATGTATTATGATAAAAAAAAATAAAATTAATTAAATAAGAAGCGCCAAATTATTTCTTGACTTTTTGTCTCATAATTTTCAATTCCAACAGCACAGCAATGGCAAAAAGGATTATGAAAAAAAGAAATGATATTTATATCACATCGACGTAAAAATACCAAAAATATGAAAATTTTTGGGTAGAATCCAATTAAAAAAGTACATTTAAAATCCCCGGAACACAAAAATGTTGAGATTTTTTTTCACGAAAAATTTAATTATAAATAACTTCCAAAATATGAAAATTATTCAAATTAAGAAAAACATATAAATTATACATTTCTCTACAAAAAACTTTCTTATGATCGTTTTTGCAATTTTGCGAGAAGCCCAAATAAACTGTTAAACATTTTATTGTAATTGTGCGATCGCCGTCTACAAAACCACTCTTGAAAACTAATAATCTAAAGGAAATAATATTCTTATGAATACAAAACGATCCAAATTTTTTTATTTCTATTAGAAAAATATAGCTTAAAATATTATCGAAATGAAAAGTATCTTAAGTACCTTAGGATTGCGTTAATTATCGTTTGACGTTTTGCAAATTTTCCCATTAATATCAGTTCAATTGAAGTTTTCATAATAAAAAAAATTGTAGAAAAAAAAATTTATCACGAATTATCTTCTTAACATTTTTTCTCTTTAATATTTACGGAGAAAATGACGTTTAAATTTTTAAAATACAAAATTTTATTTTTTGTTGAAAAATTTCAAATTTATGTATTTTAGAAATGTTAAATATTTCTGTAAATATAAAAATCAGAGAAAATGCTAAAAAGATAAACTGTAAAAAATTTCACTTTCTACAGTTTCTTCTATTTCAAAATTATAAACCACAATTAACGAACCACAAAAACTGCAAGAGAACTTCAAATTTTAGCTTCTGTTTAAAATGATATCTCTTTATCAGCCTGCTACTTTTATACGGTGAATTTGGGACACTATAGAAAATAAAACGAGCGTTTCTTCATATTTATCTAAATTTATTTTCTAACTAGCAAAAACCCGTGAAGGTGCTTCTACAACCACACAAAACATTTTTTTTTTTTTTAAACTAGAGCAATAAAACTAGAGGAATATTTTCCTAGAATCGCTATCATTTTTTTATTACTAGATATAATTGGCATTTTTCTAATATTTTTGGGATATTTTTTATCTGAATGGATCTATGAATTGATGATGTGGATGGCCTCTATGATAAGGCCTATGTCATAAAAACGGAGGTTAAACGCCATTAAGTCAATAGAGTGAAAGGAATTCTCATGAAGCATTTTAAAACTAAACATAATACGGTCGTAAACACTAAAATGATCCACAATAATAAACAAATTTTTACAAAGGAAATTTTCATAGTTAAGTAATTGACTTGAATGACATAATCGATACCAGATATTACGTCAAACAACAGGAAAATATATAGGGGAAGGTGTAGTTCCTAGAATAAAAATTTACATTTGTATGTTATTTTAAACTATGTGTTTCAGTATCACTATTAAAATTGTCTCTATTTATTACACTTTTATTCGTCAAAACTTTTTTTTTAATGTTTATCATAATGTTTAGTTTACACCCGAGCTTGAGTTAAGCATGTAATCGGGAAAGTTCACTGTAGAGAATCAATTCCTAGAATGTTTGTGAATGAAACATTGAAAACCGTACATGTTTCTCTAACAGGCACCCACAACTATTAGCGTCCAACAACAACTTTAACTGATATTATTAATGACTCGGGGTGAACGATATTTCTTTTTCTCACTTATACTTCGCGTGCCTATATTTAGAATATCCATAAAAAAAAGAATATAATTGTAAAATTTAATGCATACATGTATATGGTACAGTTCTTTTACTATATATATACCACTTTGCGTTTATAAAACATTTTTTCCTCTCAAATTTTATCCCTTTATTTCCTGCAATATGATATAACAACGTTTTCATCAATAACCAAGGTTTGCGCTCGGAATGAATTACAAACCATATTGACAATCAGAAGCTTTCCAATTGAAATTTATATACAGGGTGGGTCAATTTAATCTATAATGATTAAATAGCCCGTTTTGTACACGGGGCATCATGTTCCGACATCAGTTTGGACCTAGTGCTTCGGGTTTCTTTAATAGCTAATTTAGATCCTAAACAGTAAGAGATAGGATAACACTTTAAATTAGAAAGTTGATTCTCATTAAAAAGCTAACATTTTTCATCTAAACTATGGGAAAACACCAAAAGTTGTCAAGGGCAATTGAGGACATTCGCTGTGTCCATATTTTCTTTCGATTAAAAGCAAACAACCCAAAGAACTAGGTGAAATCTGATGTAAGTTATTTTTTGATTGGTTAGCTACAAAACAAACTATTAGCCATTATAGATTAAAATGACTCACCGTGTATATCACTTTGAGTATATGAAACTTTTTCTTCTCAAAATTTATCGTTTGGCCTAAAACTGACCTATGTTGTAACAACGTTTTCGCCAAAAACCAAGATTTGCGTGATTTAGAAGAATGATTTACAAACCACATTGACAATCAGCCTTCACATCAAATAGTCTACCTGCATTCACACAAAATACCCTCATTTAATTCAAAAGCTGTCCAGTAAATATCAATATATGTAGTACAGAATGATTCAAGGTAAATTCAAATCTAGGCACTACATCTTACCCTATAATACAAAAGCTGTGAAATAATAAATAATATAAATAAAATATAAAATTATAATAGATTATAAATTATAATGACTTGTAGTGGTTTTTATTGCATGAGAGCTATTATTATTTATAATAATAATAATGATTATTATTTCAAATTTATATATCAAATATTTCTATATAATAATTCAATTTTATAGGAAAAAAATTCCCGATTCAATGTGTAAGAAATAAAAAATGTGTACATTAAATTGGATATTAAAACTCAAATCGATTATTATTTGATGGCTTTGAATAAAAAAGGCGCCGTTCTCAATTTTTTCTGTGTAAATTTTTAAAAAATTCAGTAACGCAAAAGCTGCATCAACTAATCGAATTTTCTCTTAAGAAAATTGAATAAACCAATCACATGTCGCATATAAAAAGGTTATTCATTTGATTGATAGTCTTGTTTATATGCAAGGAAAATAAATTATTCACTATCAAATCAATAAAAACACAAACATGTGATAAAAGTCTTACAAATTTTCTTCAAAAGCAAAGAATAGTTCCAACACAGTTAATTGTTTAATTACCCTGCATATGCTTGGCTTTCAATGTGAGAACGGTTTAAAATTCGTGAAAATTTTTAAATTACAGAAAATACGTTCAGTTTATGTATCTTTATGCGTCTCCAAAATACTTTCAAAAGTTTCGAAAGTATTTTCTGGAATTATTTTTTGTTTTTCTAAAATGTTTCACAAAACCATTAGTTGAAGTTAATCTGAAAATTTTCAACACACTTTTTTTTATAGTTTTGCTAAAAATGGACAGTTTTTTCCTTAATTGCGTCCTCACGGGTCTCAGTGATGTTCGCGAGAGAATGATTCAAATAAAAGTTATTATAATTTATTTATAAGGAATAACTTTAAACCTTTGTTCTATTTCTAACGGCTTACAAGATGGGTACTTTTTCATTTGATTGAAAGAGCAAAAAAAAATTCCAATTTAAAATTGACATATTTCGGTCAATTTTGAAACTACAAAGTGGAAAAAAAAATGCACAATTAAATAAGGTAGAACTTTTTGTTGAACTTCTTTATTTGATATACAGTTTTTTTGTAATTTTTAAATTACTGATTAAAACCCTCAACTACCCCCCCCCCCCATAAAGAGGGTTAGGTGCGCCCCTGAGAGGTCGATTTTTTGCTGCGAAGTTATCATAACCCAATAAACTGTGGAAAATTTTCACAGTTGCATTCATTCCTTTTAGATATTTAGTTTAACTGTACTAAAAATTCTACCCAATATTAGTTTTTTACATTCCTTGAATTTACAAAGCTAATAAATAAAATGTTTATCACTAAAAAAGTAGGGCAGACTACAATATACAATACACTGCCGTAAAATACTACTGCCAGTCGACATAAATAATGGAAACATTTATATTTACGACCCGTTTTACCTGGTCGAGGTAATAGTGACCATGACCTTTTCTACTTCATATATATATTTTATATATTTTATTGTAATTTTCACAATAAAAAAAATAAAATTACTTTTGTCAATAAAGAATTTTTACACTATTATTCAGAAAATGTATAAAAAAATGAAAAAAAGAAATCAGTACTTTTTAGATACAAAAAAATACAACAAATTTCAAAAAGAAATAAAAAATCATAGACAAATATAAGAAAAAAATTTAATACGGTAAGGAACATATAAAGTATAGAAAAACAAGAGGTCTCAAAGAATTTTTAGCTGTACTTAAATGTATTCTTCTGCTTAAATGCTGTACTTAAATGTATTTTGCTTTAAGCTTAATTGTATTCTGCTTAAATTTGAGGAAGGAAAATAGGAAAATTCACTTGAGTCACAAATAACCGTAATTTCGTGAAAAATTAATACAATTTTTACCCGATCTAGTTGAAATTTTCTAAGGTTTCTAATTTTTTTTTAAATTTTCTTTCTTTTTTTCAGGCTATATAAAAACTCTCTTTTTTTTTTGAAGTAGGTTTATAAAAATGTTAACAAAAGTTGTTAAATATTTACTGACTTTATAATACCTAGCTGATATTTTCGATATTTCGAAGATATATATATATATAATATATATCATTTTGATTCTAAAAACGTAAATTTTATTACCTACTTTATAAATAGATCTTTAAAATGTGAAAAAAATGCCATATCTAATAAAAAAAATTTATGTATTCTTTTTGAGGTTTAAAAATTACGCAAAAATTGGTATCAATACAAAAAAATTATATTTTTAAATTAGAATTATAGTACCCACCTACTGAAAACTGTATTTTTTTTTTTAATCGAATTAAGACAGGATAAAACTTTCATTATGGCTGTAAATTTTGGTATTGGTGTTCATAAAATCACCTAATTAGTCCATTCTCGGTTGTCTCCCCGTCTGTCTGTCGACACGATAAGTCACAAACGAAAAAATTTATCAAGCTGATAAATTTTCCCAGCGTGCTCAGGACGTAAAAAGTGGGTCCGTAAGATCCATCTTGTAAACCGTTAGAGATAGAACAAAAGTTTAAATGTAAAAAAAGTTCCTTATAAAAAAATAAACAACTTTTGTTCAAAACATTCTTCGTAAACATCACTGTTTACCCATCAGCTTGAGTTTGTGACATCTGGCTATCTAAGAGTAGAAATGTCTCTTTACCTACATGACATGAAAAAACGATTCCGTAATCAACTTTGTATATTCATGGTATTTCAACAGTTAACTCAGTCAATTGTTTGTTTTCACTTGTTTGATTATAATTCTATTTTGTTACCCAAAGCGTACACAATCTTTTACTTAGCGACTATAGTTTAAACAATTAAAAAAGCTCTCTTAATTTTACTAAATGTTGATATTAATTTTAATTGTAATGTAAAATTCAAGACGTGAATTTAGGATTTTGATGTTTAAATTGAAATTATGGGAAAAAAATAATAAATATGTAGTTCAAGTATTATTTTAACTACAAAATGCCAGTAAAATCCTCAACAAGGTTTTATATTATTGCAGCTTATACTTGTTTACAAGAAATGGAAAATGAAAATCATTAAGTAAAATATTTCTAAGTAATCACTAAGTAAATAATCTAAGTATAAAGTATTCTTAATTAACACGACAATGCGAGTATCCAGCTGTGTAAAACCTACAAATTCAGGGCTCGAGGCCTATTCAATATTTAAGTAACGCTTACTACAAACTTTTATTGCACTTAATAAATTTTACTTGAGTCATCTCTGTTTTTAGATGAAATGGCCATAACGAAAAGCTTGAGGTTACACGGGCCGAATTGATTAAATGTTATAATACATTTTATATTTAGTACAATAAAAGCTTATACCTGTTACCATATATTTTTACTTAAATTTTTAATTCGAAGCTAAAAAACCTTGTAAGTACAACTATTTTAGTTTTACATGCCTTCCACTGTATTTATAGTATTTTTCCCATTATTACGTTATTATAAAACACTTAGTACAAACTTTTAGTGCACTTAAAAATAATAAATTTTACTTGAGTCACCTCAATAATAATATTGCATTGTCTGATTCACACTTGACCTGCGATTTTCAACTCAACTCAAGGAAAAGTATTTACTTCGATTTCCAAATACGATTATATAATAATATCATTTTATTACAATAAAATTGGTTTAAAAGATTAACTAATAGAGTTATTCAAAATTTCAAACACTTGTAGAGATAGATACCTATATCATAATAGGCACTAGGCAGGTGTAACATCATACCAAGAATTGGTTCAAATAAAAAAAAAAATTTTTCCGAAAATTGTGGATTTAATGTTACAATGCTTTTTAAAATAACTGTAGCTAAATTATAAAATTTGACTTTAAACTAGGGTCATTGTATTAGATTGGATTGGACTAGATCTACGAACATTTTATTTACTTATCAAAATTGAAAAACTATGCAGAAAACACGAATTCAGTTTACAATGTAGGTAACAATCGAAAATTCGTCAATTTGTATTTGGCTTTTATGACATTGTTCTAATTACCTAACTATCAACAATACCTACTTTTTCTTAATAGGTAAAACAAATTTTATAAAATTAAAAGTCATTGGAAAATAAACTAGCTAATTTTTTTCATTGTGATTTCTAGATCAAAAAAAATTGTAGAAAATTCTATAATATGTATTAAACTTTTTCTTCGTTAATTGTATTAAAAACCAAGAATCAATTTTCTTGAAAAACTAATTTTTATTATAAAATGTTTACCTTTTACTGGTATTTCCAACTGAATCATTATCTTCCGTCATATTTATATTAAAATTGATTAACAATTTCTTTTAGAAATACTCAGAGCGACGCACGCCGCAAAAACACTTTTCAACACTTTTATATTTAAAAACAACAGTACTTGTTGCAAATAGTTATAAAACAAACTTCCTGAATTTTCAAACACTTTAATTGGAATAAAAAATATAAAAAAAATTCACAATAGTTCACCAAAAGGAAAAAACAAACAATTCAGTTCTTTTTTTTCTTCGGGCTTAAAAAAAAAAAAATTTCAAAAATTTTAAATTTCTATAAAACACTCATAATAAATTTTAATTGAATAGATTTTTCAAAAACTTGTTAAAAATGTTGGAAATAAGTTTTCCAAAAAAATTTGTAACTTATTTCATAAAACGTATTAAAAATATTTTTGAATAAATACACGCATTGCTTATTACATTCATGTATTACAAGTTGCCTATCACTGACGATCCTCGAATGAATTTGATTGTATATATTGTAGCAAAGCTACGTATTTTACTATAATATATGTATTTGCTTTAGGACAGACAAGAAAAAGAAAACTATTATGGGTATATATCCTTGTTTAACGACGCGTGCTTGTTTGTGTTTTTATTTTAATCAAAAATGGACTTTTCATTAAATAATTAATAAGTGAAACTTCTATTATTCTAATGTATAATAAACGTATTCGAGCCGTATAGTTTCATTAGTTACTTGCATAACCTTAGTGAATAGCCACGGAAAAGTTACAATTTTCTATTTAAGTACTATGCCTATTTCACATCGCATTACTTTTAATAGTGTTGATTTAAGAGTGATAGAAATCTATTCTTACTTACAATTGAACATCGGGAATATTTATATTTGCTGGTCTGAAATATTACAATAAAGTCAAGTTAAATTCTTAACAACTAAGATATAATAAGAAAATATGTAATAATAAAAGTTTGTTTAATAATAAAATAAAAAAAATTTACCATTTTTAATGCTCAAATGTTCTATTTTTATTAACACGCTTATATTAGCTTCACCTGTATGTATGAATGTATGTTTATATGTTTGTATGTAACTCTCTAATATCAAACCCAAGCATAGGATATCATCAGTTATATACATTTATTATACTACCGACAAACATACTATACATATATACTACTGTACCCAAAAAATAAGGTGACATTGTATTTATTTTGAAAATTCTTTATTTATTCTTCCAAATCAACTGCATCCCCTTCAAAGTAGTCCCCTCCCGATGCAATGCACTTATGCCAACGGATTTTCCAATCTTCGAAACACTGGTTGTAGTCACTTTTCGGGATTGCCTTCAGTTCCGTCTTCGCTGCGGCTTGAATCTCCTCTGTCGTATCAAAATGGTGTCCCCGGAGCGGTTTTTGAGCTTGCTAAACAGCCAGAAGTCGCACGGCGCCAGATCAGGTGGTTGCGGAACGATATGGGTTGAGTTTTTGACGAAATGATCACGAATTATGAGTGCAGTATAGGATGGTGCATTAGCGTGGTGTAAAAACCATGAATTGTCTTTCCACAATTCCGTCCTTTTTAGGCGGATAGCGTTACGCAAATGACGCATAACTTTCAAGTAATATTCTTTGTTGACTGTTTGGCCGGTCGGAAGGAATTCATAATGCACAACAAACGCGTGCAGTTTAAATTCAAATGTCCCCTTATTTTTTGGACACAGTAAAGTGTTGCTTGTACTTAGAACAAGCAACAAGCGTGTTTTTTATTTTTTTAAATTATATTCTTATTTAAATGTACTAAGTAGTCGAAGGTTTCAAATGTTCTAAGTAAATTTTTATTTTGGTCGGATTTTATTAGCAAAAAATGTTTTTCAAATATTATTATTTTTTGTATTAATGACATTTGGGTTTTTTTCCTGAAGCGCTTGGACACTTCCTTTGCCTGATCTATGTTCTTTCTAACTACTACTAGCAATGACGACAGACTTCGGTGAAAATGGGAAATGAAAATTCAATTGTTTTCGATTAAAATTCAATGAAAAATACAAACTTTTTTCAAGTTTATGATGTTTTGTGATTTTATTTTTTAACATTATACGACGTATACATAATTGTTTTGCGCGCTCTAGTGACGAAAATTATAGACCGTAAAAAACAATATATACAAAACGATAGGAAATTTTACACTACACTCTACATCTTTAGACTGGAGTGTTCTTGCTTAACGATGTTCCAGCATGGTATTTGCAGTTTCTATGTTAAAGCAATGGTACAATTTTTTTTTCGACAGAATTTAACGAAAAATTAAATTTAAGAATTTAATAATGCTTACTATTAATTCCCAAAGTTTCAGAAATTTTGACCGTTTAAAAGGGGAAATAATTATGCCAACGTCCCAATTTCGATCAATTTACGTCAAAATTAATATCTCGAAAGTGAAAATTAATTTCTAAATTTTTTTTTTAGAATTGTATTGTATAAACATTTTTTTCTACTTTTTCTTCAATATATAATAATATCATAAAAAATAGTTGGAGAGACCGGACATTTTACATGCTTTAAATGGGACATGACCCTCAAAATCGCGAACTTTGTCTTTAAATATCTCGCAATCTAAACGGTCAAAAATTATGAAATTTTAGGAATTCATAAATAAAGCTATTATAAACCCGAGAAAAAAAATTCGGCCAAATCTGTCGAAAAGTGATTTCATGCTGGTACTACCTTAAATACATAGTTTTTGAAAGAATTCTAAAAAAATTCGGCAAAAATGCCAAAGATTGGAAAAAATAAAAATGCCATGGGTATTGGTAGGAAATTTAACGCTCCCCTATTATGGGCTAAACTATTTCTTCTCTTAAATGTATAGTATTTCAGTAAAATATTGAAAAAAGTGACGGTTAAAGATTTAAAAAAAATTTTGTTTTGTTTTATTTAAAAGATACTTTGTATGTAATAGGGGAAGGTGTGGAACATAATAATATAATGGGTAATATCCATTATAATATAACCTACGGCTGTCGAGACACATGCGGCTCTTTCAAGGATTATTTGTGCCTCTCGATAAATGTACCCGAGTTCCCTTTTCATTTTTGTGTTATTTAAAAAAATTATTACCGTTCCGCGTGTGTTTCAATATGTCTTTTAAATTACTGACAACAAATATAAAAGACTAAGTGCAACGTTGTAACAAATTTCATTTCCGTCCAAATTAACAATGATATGAGTCATCGAAAACTGCGCGAAAGAACATAAATGGTGGCATAATGATCCGTAATCGACCGAGTCCAGACCTATTTTGAATTTGTAAACTTTCATTGCAATGGACAGAACAGTTGTAATTTGTAATCTGAAATCGAAGTATCCTAAATTAAAAAGGGCGGCTTATCGAATTTTTTCAATATTCAGAACAACGTACTTTTTCCACTTTAAAATTAGTGAAATATAAATACTGAAAAGTGCTATCACCAATTATTATTCACCAGATTTTAAAGAATTATCAAGCGAAGTTAAATTATATGTGATTAATTTATAATATTTAAATTCAATACACTTATTTTCAACTTTAAGTTATGTTTTCAATAAATATAATTTCTGTAAAAAAAAAAATTAAAAATAGATCGGACATATCAATGGAGCTTGGCCACCCTTGTAATATAACAATGAAAATTGTCCCTGTTTATAACTCTGTTATTCCTCAAGGGTATGTTTTATTTTTTTTGGGGGGAATTTTAGTGTTTAACATTTATCGACAAAAACCTGTAAACCACATAGTACCTGACATAGATAATAAATATTTATATTATACTAGTACCTGATATGTGAACCAGGATGAAACATCGTCATGTACAATGGTTCACAATTTAAAGCACCTAGAATCCCTCTATCTACTTAACAGCAATACAGCATCATATGCATGTGATTAAATCATTGAAAATTCATTCTATAGGCATCTACTATCAATTACTCTGAGACCAGCAACCGCTTCAACTGGTTTTTCACTTATATTTCGCTTAGGCAGTTATCTACACTTGGTAACCAAACAGGAATATAATTGTAAAAGTTGGTGCCTACATATTTCTATGTATCAATAGGGACTACAAAGCACGGTACCCTGATGGACACAATTACAGCACTTGTAGCGATCTGAATCAAAAAAATTTGAAAAATTCTTATTTAATAAAGATGTTGTTATACAAAGTGGCGTCGAAATAAAAAAAAAAAAAATCATTTTTACCACTTCTTTGTTTACCTTTTTGAAATATTTAAAATTGATATTTTTTAAATCCGAATTTCAGACGATTGAAAGATTTATAAAGAAGATTCCCAACAAATTTCAAATAAATCGGTTGAATAGAACTTCAGATATCATGTCAACCTCCTCCAAAAATCTAGTTTCAAGAAAAACGTATTTTAAATTTATTAGTGTCCGACCGAAGGTCGATTTTTGGCCGAAGCCGAAGCCGATTAATCGGTTATCGCCACAACCTTCGGCCGAAGCCAAAGCCGAAGGTTTAAAAACATGATTTTAAAACTTTAATATTAAAGTTGATCTCTAGAAGTTGATTTAGAGGTTATGATCTTGAGAAGTTGATCTAGAAGTCAATCTAAAGATGATTAAAAAAATTACCTTGAAATTTATTTCAAAATAATAACATTTAGAACAATTCGTTCAATTCCGACATTTGCTAAGAACCTTCGGCCAAAGCTTCGGCCAAACAAAATGTTTGACCGAAGGTGGTTTTTTTGGCCTAAGGTGGCCGAAGCCGAAGCTTCGGTCGGACACTAAAATTTATACAGTTCCAGCAGAGTAACTCACTTAGGATTACTCGGGTAATAATATAACTCACTTAGGATTACTCGGGGATCCGAGATCCATAAATTGGCCCTCTTCTACTTCATTTATAATGTCTTGCAAAGTTATTTCTGCTAGCCGTGCTGTTTTGCCTTCTTTTGAAGCAGCAGAAGCTCACCGTACAGAGCGATCAATTCAAACTTCGCTACCAAAAATCCGATGCATCTCTGAAAATAATTCTAATTTTGAAAAATCCGTTTAAGGACATATTATTCTTTATGGTTCTAATCTATTAATATATGCAAAAAAATCGATTTCTTCTAATTTCTAGACCAGATATCAACATCTGCCGAGAAAAATAAAATGATTCAAGGTACATTTGACTTTAAGTGCTTCATCTTACCCTATTGATTGAGACAGTTTTAAAAATTTAATTTAATTTTTGAGCGGTGATGTTGCTTTTGAATATGTGTATGTATTTTTTATATAAGTTAATTTGCTACATCTCTCCTATTTTCTTTTTTATCGGCATTTTCAAGAAAATTCGAAACAAAGTTCATAGATTTTCGACATTTGACGGAAATGTAAGTAGCAGAGCCACATATCTGAGAGTCGAAAAACACAAAAGAAGCAATGTTATCCGGTAGTTGCGATTCTATTTAAGTCATTGCATTTATATTATGCATTTCTTATAGAATTTAAATGAACAAGAACAGTGGGAAGGCTTCTAAGATAATTAATTTTTACTTACCCCTTGTCTGGGAAAGAATTGAAATGCTTTATGCAAATCGAATTTTTACTTGAAAAGAAAAGCGAAAAAAAAAACGTTTCATGATTTCACTTTATCTTTTATAAGTAATAAATTCATTAATAAATATTTCAAACAATTAAAAACATTGTTTTAATAATTATTTTTTAAAACATGGCGCTCTTTATAATAATCATTCTCTATGGTGATTATTACACATTTGATTATTCTATGGTATTCGAATCTTCATCAAAAGTCATCCTACACCAAAATACATTATAATTGAATAGCACGTGAATTTTTTCAAGAAAATTAAATTAAAATGTTTGGATCGGGAGCTGCCCCAATATTAGTATTAAGTAAGTAAATCCATTTTTTCTTGCACTAGAATTCATAATGACTAATAAATTTATTGTTCAGGCCAAAATACGAAACGTGATTCAGGTAGAAAAGTACAGTTGGAGAATATTAATGCCGGAAAGGTAATTTTTTTTTATACATAATATGAAATTGTTAGTTTTGATTTTACGGTTTTATTGTTTTAGACAATTGCCGATGTGATTCGAACATGTTTAGGACCTCAAGCTATGTTAAAAATGTTGATGGATCCAATGGGTGGAATAGTAATGACTAATGATGGTAACGCAATTCTACGTGAAATTACTGTGCAACATCCCGCAGCAAAGAGTATGATTGAAATTGCTCGAACACAAGATGAAGAGGTGAGAGCCGATACCATTTTATTCGATTGAAACATTCTAAATTTTTCTTTATTTAATAGGTAGGTGATGGCACTACATCGGTAATTGTCTTAGCTGGAGAAATGTTAGCTGCAGCCGAACAATTTTTAGCACAGAACATGCATCCGACAGTTATTATTAGAGACTATCGCCAAGCTTTAGAAGACATGATTCAACTTTTAGAAGGGCCATTAAGTGTACCACTAGATGTTAACGACCGTAAACAACTCGCTCAAGTTGTAAGTAATAGCTTATTTTTAATATAAAAACTCGGAGGAATGAACACAAAAAACGTCGCCAAATCGTAACGCCACATTTATGCCGGCATGATAAAGATTTTTTGGCATTAAAATAACTTTTGTAAAGGAGATTCGATGAAATTTTAGTAAAGCGATGACGAATTTTTTAGTCTTAATAGGGAATATTCATGTATTTTTTTTATATTTTTAATTCATTGTTTACACCGTTATAACAAAGTAAAAAATATAAATACTGCTTAAAAATGCTGTATTTAAGTGTAAAAAAATATTTAAAATACATTATAATTTTGAGATATTTAAACGCAGTTTTTTTGCGCTCTCTGTGAAGATGTGAAGTCCGTATAAAAGTTTGAATTTCCGTTTTAGAAATTTTTAAATGCCCTCACTGAATGTTCTTTTATTAATTAATTTTAAGTAATTAAAAAGATATTAATTACTAAAATAATGGTTTAGTTGAAATGTCCAGTCAATAAAGTTACGGAAGAAAAATATTTGAACCAAATTTAAATTTCATGAATATTCCCTATTGTAATAAATAAAAATGATAGCATCAATATAATTTGTCAATGTTTTTTGGATGGGTAAAAACAAATTTAATGTGAATTTTACCGAAGATTCGATTTTCAAAGCGAGTTTTTTCGTAGCGAAAAGCTCACTCATATATAATAACAAAATTTGTTTTAAGGTTCGTGCTTGTGTTGGAACGAAATTTATTGGGCGTTGGTCTGACTTAGCTGTGGATATAGCATTAGATGCCGTACAAAAGGTCACGTTAACTGAAGGTGGTCGTACTGAAGTCGACATTAAACGTTATGCCAAAGTCGAGAAGATTCCTGGTGGAACAATTGATGATTCATCTGTACTTAATGGTGTTATGATCAACAAAGATGTAACACATTCTAAAATGAGACGATTAATTAAGAATCCTCGAATTGTGTTGTTAGATTGCCCGTTAGAATATAAGAAAGGAGAAAGTCAAACAAATGTTGAAATTATGGGAGAACAAGTAAGTTTTTGAGTTCATTATTATTTCTTAATTCAGAACTTAACTATTAGTTTGTCTTATAAAATGAAGTTTCAGCTATTATTCGAAACAGCTAAGTTTTATCGACTGTACACTTTTGGGGTATCCCATTTGCCTTTAATTTCTATTTAATTTGTATATTTTATTGCAGGATTTTACGCGAATGTTAGAATTAGAAGAGGAGCACGTTGCACGTATTTGTGCTGACATAATCGCTGTTAAACCCGATGTTGTAATCACTGAAAAAGGCGTAAGCGATTTAGCTCAACATTTCTTACTAAAAGCTGGTATCACTGCTATTCGACGTGTGCGTAAAACTGATAACAATCGTATTGCTCGTGCTTGTGGTGCAATTGTAGTTAATCGTACCGAAGAATTACGTGAATCTGATGTTGGTACCAAATGTGGTCTGTTCGAAGTAAAAAAAATTGGTGATGAATATTTCACATTTATCGTTGAATGTCAAGATCCAAAAGCGTGTACAATCTTGTTACGTGGAGCCAGCAAAGATGTACTCAATGAAACCGAACGTAATTTACAAGATGCTTTACATGTAGCTAGAAATTTAGTATTATCACCACGTATGGTGCCTGGTGGAGGTGCTATCGAAATGGCTGTTTCTCAAGCATTATCCCAAAAATCTAAACATGGTCCTTACAGAGCTGTTGCAACTGCGCTTGAAATTATTCCTAAAACATTAGCGCAAAATTGTGGAGCGAATACAATTCGTACTTTAACTTCGTTACGTGCTAAGCATGCTTCGTACCAAGGTGACGCTGGCCCTTGCACATGGGGTATCGATGGTGAAACCGGGGAATTAGTTCAAATGCAAGAGAAAGGTTTATGGGAACCATTATCAGTTAAGTTGCAAACGTATAAAACAGCTGTTGAAACCGCTATTCTTTTATTACGAATTGATGACATAGTATCTGGTAGTAAAAAGAGGGATGGTAACAAAGATCAACCACAAGTTCAATCCCAGCAAGCAGCGATTGAAGAATAGATATATTTTTCTTGTTTTCAGTAACTTAATCATTTATTTTGAAAGATTCACACTACCGCTTTAAATTATTAACCTTAATTCACGTATTATTAATTCAAAGCTTATTCTTTTTAAACATTCTGCATTTTTTTTTCGTTACATTTTTATTGTTCACTATTTTTTGTAAAATTAGTAACTTTAATAAAAAAAATTTATACTTATTAGGTTAATATTTTTATTTTATTATTCGGTAGAAATACTTACGCAAACAAAATTTTCTAGAGCAAACAATAAAGAAAAAGATTTATATTAAGGTAGTACGAGGGTCAAGGCAAGTTTAGGCTTGTGGTTGAAATTATTTATACCTTATTTTGAACTTTGATGATGAATTTTGTTATAACTTCATGAATGTAGACGAAAAATAAGAATACAATTTTTCGATATTTTGAAAATTACTCCAGATATCGAAAAATTTGATTTTTACCTTTCGTCTTAAATTATAATTCACCATCAAAATAGGAAATAAATATTTTTTTTACATTTTGTCCACACTACCGTGCTCATACATCCTTAATTAGTCCAGGCACAACGGGTTTTATTGTTTTCAATAATTTATTAAGGTTTTAATTTAAATAATCGATGAACCCTCCTAAAATTGTCCACTTTCCCTCGAAATCATAATATAATGTGTTGGTGCCCAGTTGGTTTTCGGGCATATCCTTTGCTGATTTATCAATATATCCTACGTTGGACCCAAGGATTTGCTGATGAATGGAATCCATCTAGTACGAAAATATTCTAAAGACTTGGATGCTGTTGATTTTTGCGAAGAACTTGCGTTCGATCTGTTACAACATCTGTGAAAGCATGATTTGCAAGAAGCGTTTCCTAATGTTAGTACAGCTTTAAAAATATACTACGCTTTACCAACGACATCCGTAAGCTATGATCGAAGCATCAGTAAATTGAAAAAAATTAAAATCTATCTGCATTCAACTTTGAGTCAGTAAAACTTGAATGTCACACGAATTAAATTATTGGCTACTTAATAATAAAGAGTGCTTTTTTGTTAAAGGTTTTTTATTTTCCCACAAAAAAAATCTCACTCATTTGAGTTTTTTTTAACAATTCATCACTGATTGAAGTATTAAAATCATCTTATGCAACCTCTACTTATGACAGCAGGAAATGTATAATATATTATGAAGTGTAGCGTATTTGCTTCTCCATAAAAACTTCTTGTAAGAATTTCATACAAGGAATTAATAAAGCTGAAGTTATCGCTCGGTTAGTTTCGGCGCTCCATATATCTATCTTAAAGTAAAAATAGATTGTCCATAAATGGAGCGATAACTTCAGCTAAACGCAATAAATGAGGTCTCAGCCTAAAATTGTGGAACAATTTCAGTTTGGTTTCATAATGATACGAGAACTGGTCATGTTTTTGAGAGTTTATTTTAAGACGACTGGATTTCAGATATATTATTCTTTATTGAGACCCCGTTATTCATTTCTTGTTGGAAAAAAATATGGTAGAATATTTGTATTACCGCAGCAATTTTTTTACTACTTCCATATTCAAAGGTTCCAAAATAATCATTGTCCAAACTTAAAAGCCAAAAAATTCTTAAAATAATATAAATGGATTTCAAAACCTTACTTAAAGTAAACTATCTCAAGATAAATAATCAATTGTGGTACAATAAAAATATTGTTGGTGGTGGATTCCCGTAAGATTTTCTTTTCATTTGCCAAAAAAGTATCAAGTAAATAAGACTCATTTTGAAATAACCCGCCTCACAAAGATTATTTGAATTTACCAGACTGAAAATGAAATGAACATATAGCCTAACGGAACTGAACTTTTATTGGGGTAACGATTAAAAATAAAGTATTGAAAATTACTATTTTTATTTATTACAAAGTTTATTTAAAATTAGAATCTGTTTTACAAACACTTTTTAATTTAAACACAACTTAGTATTTTTAATGTTCCTAAATTCAAAAATTTATTTTAAATCAGGTGTACTTGAACCTAAATAACACTTCAAATCTTCGATTGTTGACTTAACCAATTTCGCTGGTATCGTTGATTTATTTAACCGTTTATACGCTGTATATCGATGGCATCCACCAAATGAATAATAGTAATCACCTCCTTCACGGCCTTTTATCCAGAGTACGTCAACTGGTGGTACATTTTGAATTTCATTTGGATCGGAAATTGTTTTCATTAACGATTGTACTTTATTTTCATCAACTTCAGGTGGAAATGGTCGAATTAATACTTTCATTGGTATATCATGCACTTCAGAAATTGTATTACTATGAATACTAAACATTTTTGTAAAAATTTGTTTTTGAGATGACAATTTTAAAATGTTGATCATTTCATTTTTACATGTACCTAATATTTATTTAAAAGTGAAATTACGATGAATCATATTGAATTTACAAGGTCAATTAGTTTGGTTAAAAATACAGAGTGTAACATATATTTGTATCCAAGTCATAGATAGTTACCAAATAATAGTCCATACTAATAAAAAGAAGTGAAAACAAACAATTGACTGAGTTAATTGTTGAAATACCATGTATAGACAGTGTTGATTACACAATCGTTTGTTTTTTGACGTCATGTAAATAAAGAAAGATATCCACTCTTAAATAGCCACACACACATAACTGATATTCCCATATTAATACATACTAACATTAATACATACTGTTTTGCCTACCGTTGGACCAAAAATTAGGTACGCCCATGGCTATAAGTATCACGATAATCGAAATAAAAAAAACCCACGAATGATTTCACGAAAGCTGTTACTCTCATATATTTTGTATGGCTTCTCCTCAAAAAAAAATGTTTCTTAAAACATTTTGAAATATCTATGTAACAGTAGTGCATATTCAAAGAGAGATATCAAAGTATATTCCTTTAATTTGGTTAGCTATATTAAGATAGTTAAGAATAATAGAACCTAGTACCCTAACGGGTACTAGGTGTATCAATAGCATTATACACATACCCTTCTACGTTGATTCTTCATAGTTTTCGGTTCTCTCTGTATATTGTAATATTTTCGGATTTAATCATGCGATTATGTGACCTAAAATTTTAATAGGAGCTACAATATTCTGTTAATTAAATTTTAGAATAAATACCATTTAATTTAAATTTTATCTTATCACATAATTATTTCAAACATGTCGTGGATCCCGCTTCTTTTATTTGAGCCCTATTCAAAAAGTTTTCACTTGGTTAATAATAATGAGTAAATTTAAAACAACTTTCATAATATTAATTAAATATATTTTTTGGATTAATCCATGAATTTAATCATTTGTACAATTAAAACTATTATTATTAAAAAATTTAACAAATTCATAAAAAATATCTAAAAATATAATCTTAGGATTTAAAAAACGTGTAATAGTTTTATTATCATTCAATTTAATTAAATTGTTTTGTTCATTTAATATTGTTTGTAAAATATTTATTGCATTATCATTTTTAATAAAATTTTCAAAAACTAATAATCGTTTTTCATAATTACAACTTACATACTCAAAACATTGTTTTAAAATAAATAAAAAATTTACGCTAAAAATTGTTAAAGGAAAATAATTAATAATAAACAAATTTTCATGTTCAGAAAATTTACATACTAAATTTAATAAATTCTTACAAACCAGTTTATCAGACGTATCATAATTGTTTGGTTCAAAGATCTGCTCAAAATTAATTGTATTTGAATCACAATTTTCAATTTTTAGAAAATTATTTTCAAAATCAGTAATATTATGATCATCACAAAATTTTGAACTTAAAATTTTTCTAAAAGATTTGCCAATGGTTATATGAACTTGAATTGTATCCAAATTAATTGTCGAATTAAAAAACGTGTAATCACCATTTTCTTTTTGAAAAAAATTAGGAACACTTTTTAAATAACATCGATTTATGAAAAGTGTATCCTCGTATGTATTCATTAGAGCAAATTGTGGATTCAATTTTTTGGGTTTACATAATTTTGTGTAAAATTTAACAATATTACTTTTTAATTGATTTAATTCGCTATCATCCAAAAAATTAAATCCAAATGTGAATAAATTATTTGAGATAGTTTCAATCTGATAGTTTGTAAATAATTTTGCACATTCATATATTTGTTCGTAATTAATATTACTGGTCGTGATGTATTCATAAAATTTTTCACTAGATCCATTTCGATACATGTCTAAAAATTGTGTATAATTTTCATGAAGTTCAATGGTATATATATAATTTTCACATACGATGTATAATTCTGAATTTCCAGCTTTTGAGGTACACGGTTTGAAAACGGTAACACGTTCAAAACATTCGTTTAACAATATTAATAATGCTATTGAATTATTTTCAAATATTGTAAATATTTTTAACACGAAATTTCCACCTAAAAATAAATCAACGATTGAATAACACTTTTATAATAAATAAATAGGGAATATTCATGAAATTTAAATTTGGTTCAAATATTTTTCTATATTTTTTTATATTTTGTAGGCTATTTTTCTAGATCTAGATAAAACTATTTTTACATACAACGAACAAAAAAATGTATGATTACAAACCCTTTTTTAAAATTGTTAATGCTGAAATAGTTTCACAGAAAATCAAATGCCATACAATATTTTCTTGATTTCCAGGATCATCCATACAATTTACACTGCCATCAGCAGTTACTAAATTCACCTAGAATAATTTTATTTTTGATTTGCAACAAATAAGATAATATATAAATTATCGCAAATCAATTGCGATAATTTTTTGATTAAACGTACCTCAGATTCAAATTTAGATTTACAATGTGATATTAAACCAAGATAATTATCAAAATTCTTAATATCACCAGTATCATCTTCCCCAAAATACCAATGCTCAAATTTATTAAGAATAAATCGATCTTGTGAAATCATTTCTTTCAAATTATTACCACCATAATAGGGATTCAAAGTCATGCCCAAATATGAAAACTAAAATGGTCTTTTGTAAAATTACTTTGCATTATTATATTAAACTAACATTGAATGAAAATTTGCTTTTAACCAATTATTTTAATTTAGCCCTGGTGGGAAAAAAATTTGACGAAAGAATAAGTCTTCATAAGTCTTATAAACACTGGAAAAATCTTAGGCAATACGAAAAAGTTTTTGAAATTCTGAATTTGTCAACCTTTTTGAATTGTCTAATTCAGAGTTAGCCAGACTTATCAAGTCTGCATCAGAGAGTCCAAAAACAAATGTAAATTCAGAGTTTTTAAGACTTATTCTTTTTTCATATATTTATAAAAGTTTTCCAAAATCATACCCAGATCTGACATTTTCAAAGCTTTAAAAAAAAGTTTTTTTAGTATTAATTTTCTGTGCTATTATATTTGAGATAAATATTTCTCAAGTTTTATTAGATCTATTTTTATATGTAAGACTTTCTCTCAATCACCAGCCCACCCAGAAACTATGAATTCCTTACGAAATTCTAGAATATATTTTTGAGTTATTCTGAAATATCAACATTCAGATAGAAAAACAGTAATTTTCGGGTTGTCAAGTCTATCCAGCAAATCAAATTATTTGCGATTTTGGATGTATTTAACTTCTTTTGATTTTAATTCATTGAAGCATTGGATAAAATTAAATTTTTATTCTTAAGAATTTTTTTTTATAAACCTTATAATTTGTAAAATTATTTGCCAAAAAATGATTTAGCGATGTAATAAAAGCCCCAGGCGCTTCGCACAAATGTATCGAATTCATTTTGAATTCCTCTATACTATAACGACGCTGTACAATATCAAAATTTGATAAAATTTCATGGAACTTCAACCAGGCTTGAGTGAGTAATTCAGGTTGAAATTTATTCCGAAAATAACGAAATATACTTTGGGATATATCCCGAGATTTTGTGTGCGCTGACCATAATTCCAAATCATAATTTCCAGTCTTAGTTTTAACGATATTCAATTCTTCTTTTAATTTTGATAAATTTTCTATGAAAGGCAGTAGATTTTCATTATCAAAACTGAAACAAATTAAGAGTTTATCGAAAAATTTTATCTTGTTTGGATAATCGGTTGCTTTTCTAACCTAAAATTATGTTTATGTTTATCTTTTGTAAATATGAATTTCTTATTAAAATATTTATTTGCTACAAAGTTCGTCATTTTTATTGGATTTTATTTGCGTTTTACATTTTTTCCGTTAAATTACTGAATATTTATTGTTATCCAAAATTTATCTTATGAAAACACAGATATTGAAACATTCATAGAATAGAATCCGTTAGGTTATATTATTCTATGGAATGGAATACCCTACGGAATAGAATAATTTGGTGAATGCTTTTTTGATTTTTTACAATGTTTATTTTTAGTTAACTTATTAAGAGTAGGATCAAAGGAAAAAATCAATGCATCTTTGAAATTATCCACAGTTGTTTATAAGGGTTATGGAGGGTAAAGATAATAAGGGTGTAAACACTTTGTAAACAAAAGTCGACCTCTCAAAGGCGTACCTATGATGATCTTTTTAGTGGTGGGAATCTTCAAATCCTAATATTATATCTGCAGTCATATTTTACGAATAATAAACTATTTGTAAGTTTGTTATCGTAATATAAAATGAAGTTTAATTACTGAATGAATTACTTTCCTATTTGAAATTGTTTTTAATTTTGTCCTTTAATTCCATTGTCTGCGACCATCTGCGTGTTGTACATAGTTCAATAAAATAATTAAAGTATTTAATTAATAAAATATTTACGATTTCGATACATCTAGTACTCTATCGATTAATATTTTCCTATGGTCAAACTTGGATGTTCTGAATTACATGTACCTTCGAGACAATGTGTCTTGGATCAGTCTTTAATTTTTGGATGAAATATAGGTACTGCTATCTATGACATAACAACTGCATGAAGATAAAGTTTAGTTGCCAGAAGATAAGCAAACGGGGAATGGTTTTTCATGTTCTTCGACTGGATCATATTAGAATAACTCATGATAAACCTCAGGAACGTTCAACAATGATTACACAGCTAAAGGAAACAAACCAGGTTTGGTACAGGATAGAATGATTTTTTTATTGCTAGACTTCCACCTCTCCTTTACTACTAGTATTACAACAGCACAATTAACCTTCAGGGAAACCATTTAAAAAAGATTAATTTTCTACAATGAATTAATTTTTATTTTTTTTTTAGTTTATATTAAGAAAGTTTATTCAAAACAATAAAATTAAAAAACATACAACAGACTTACTAAATAATCATATTTAGCAAGATGTAAGTCTGTTGTATTATTTTTAGTTTGTATTAGTTTTTATTTTACTCAACTGTAATTATTTAAAGGAATGATTTTGATTTTGTCCTTATTTATGTATGTAATATTTTGTATTATTAAGTAATATTCACATCCTCAATCTCTTCGACCGGTATTTCTAATAACACCAGTAATAGAGATTCAAAATGATGTCGTAATGTGGTGCTAGTTTTGTTTCGTTTTATGTGATAATAGGCGTTCATCGCTAAATAATTTATCGTTTTTTCCGTTATTTTGAAATTTACCACTAATCACTGTTTCTGCGACCAGTATTGGTACTAAGTCGGCTAATGATCGTAGTGTCGTTGCTGCTAAATTATCGTTACGATTTTTAATACCCAGTAATAAGTGAAAAATTTTATCGATGGTTTAGGCTAAGGTCACACAATCGCTGATTTTAACACACTTTGTTTTAAACGCACGTTTGTTAAAATTGCATAGTATTATTAAATAGATTTCATTTATTGAGATATCGTAATATTTGTCATGATAGGCTAAATGTACTAGATTTTTAATAAATAAAAGTCTAGAACATCAATAAATAAATCCATCTAGCCGTTCTGATGTTACGACGGAAAACAGCACTTCCTTTGCGATCGTGTAAAAACAAAAGCAACAAAACTATTCTCCTAGTCTAAAAAATATTAAAATTAATTTATTGTAGAAAGTTGTTCCATTTTAAAGTTAACTCCCGGACTTTTACCATTGACACATTCTATATTACATTGGACATTATTACTTTGTTATATTTCTAAAATTAAGAAATTGAAATTTTCATTAAAATAAAAATGATAAATTTTAATAATAATCTTGTATATTTTTGTTTACATCGGACAAAATTGGAAATTGTATATACAATATAAAAAATAACATAAACTTGCACTAGATTAGAATAAAAAGATAACATTATTTGTCCTTAATTGGTTCAACCATCTCTAGAACTGGTAATTTTGAAAGTACACTGACTCATTGTGAGCTCAGAAAATAGAACAAAAATAAAATCTTATATAAAAACAAATTTGATCTTATGAAGAAGATACATTACATTATAAATATTTTCAAATTCGTACTTTAAAAAAAAAATATGCCGTCACTCTACGGTTTACCCGTAAATAAGGTGGCTGATAATTCTAATTTAATGAGAAAAGTTCCACTTTGTTCTAAATTCTTACCTTTCCTCCAATTTTTTTTACTACCCCTCCCTTTCGATATTAAAACTAATTTGCAAATATTCGTATTCTGAAGATCTCGAAACGATACATGTAATGTAACGTATTTATATTTGACAAAACGATTCGTCAAGGTGCTCAGAAAATTGTATCGAGGTTCGATAATGATTATGCCTGCGCTGCTTGAAGAAGCGCGACATATCAATATTATTAAGCATGATCAGCATAACTAAAAATGTATTCGCATTTTTATGTGAGCGGCCGCTTTCTCTACAGAGTTAGTTCCTTCCACATACTATATATCTTTTTCTTGCTATAGAAAAAACATATAAAGAATGCTAAATTTAAAGAGAGGATGACTGACCGCAACATCAACCGTCATCTCACAGAAAGTAAAAGATCCTGAAATTTGACAACAAATACATAATTCAAAGCACCAGTAACATCGCTCAAATTTTCAGAATTTGTCCGTATTTAAATGCAGTATAAAAAGTTACAACTTTTATCTAATTCAAGTTATCGTACTCGCACTTCTTTAAGTTTCCATAACACTGATAGTGTGAAATATATACAATTTTTAATATTGCTCCAATTACTTTGCCGATATAAATGTATCTTTTTTTTTTGTACACAATTAATTATTATCAATATTCCAATCTAAATCATCACTCCATCCATCTTCTGGTATCACTAAATCTGATTTAACACTAAAATTGTCCAATGTCGTTGGTTGAGCTACCTCAGTTTTTTTATCGTCAATTAAATATTTATTTGAACTCTGAATAACGGGTTCCATATCTTGGAAAAAATTTATATCATCCGATGAACTCGAACTAAGCACTTTTGAACTTTGGTTTTTAATGTCCAATTCTGTAATATCAGGTAAAACAATTTTGCGATTTTTCATTTCAGGTGGTATATTACTTTCAACGATTTTAATAGGTGATAATGGTTTTTCATCAATTTCTTTAATCGTTTCATCCGATGATTCATGTATATCCCAATCAGACCATTCTTCTTCTTCGTGTATATTATTTGAATCAACGTCTTCAGTTGTTGATACATCGTTGTCCTCTCCGCCATCTGGACTTGGTCGTTCGGGTAACGATTCGGGTACATTGATTTCTTTCATATCTTCAGTCTCTTCGGACGGTATTTCTAATAATACCGGTAATGGGGGTTCAACATGATGTTTATGTGATGTTAATCGTAACGTAGGTGGTGGTTTTGTTTCGTTATGTGCTAATGGGCGTCCATCGCTAAATAATTTGGCACGTTTACCTCCAATCACTGTTTCTGCTCCCAATATTGGTACTAAGTCAGCTAATGATCGTAGTGTCATTGCAACTAAATTATCGTTACGATCTTTTATACCCAGTAATAACTGAAAAAATTTATTGATGATTAAGATTATACGATCGCTAATTTAAACGCACGTTTGTTAAAATTGCGTAGTATTAAATGAAGTTATAACATGCATTGAAATTGAATTCCATATAAACAGCTATATTTACTTTAACACAATGTTTTGCTAAAATTATTATTCTTAAGGTATTTCTAACTACATAAGAAAAAACGCGATACCTTAGAACGATAAAAAATATAGTTAGAAATAGTAGTTGTATTCAAAAAATCAACAACACTACAACGAATACTATCATAAACTGTTCATCTAAAAATTTTTCACACAAGAGTATTTTTAGACGTATGTCGTTAGAAATACCTTAATAGTTCTTTCAAAATTTTATAACCAGTAGCAGATATGTCTGTAAGCTAAATAGGTTTTCCCTTTTTTATTAATAAAAATCTTGATTTTTAACTATAAAATCTTCCTGTCTTTGATACACCTCTGAGATTTATTGCTATTTAGATTGGCCTTGAGATTTATCAGGGATAAAATTTTTCAGATCAAAAGTTGTGAAAGCATTAGCTTTAACTTTAAGAAAGCTTGTTTACTTCACATTAATAAGGGTTAACAGTGCTAAAGTGTCACCTTATATTTTTTCATTTTTTATTTTACCGGAAAATGCAGTAATATAGCAAGTATAGTTCTCCACAAACTTTTTATAGAGGCCCCTACAGTCTTTAAAAAGTTTCTGAGCTCAATATTATATTATTTTTATTTATCTATATTTATTAATTTTATTTGTATCCCGTGGTCAAAAATGCCACGTTAGCAGCGTGGAGTAGTTTTACACCAAATAAAAATTCAAATCATTATTTCTTAAAGTAAGCGTAAGTGAAAATTATACGGATAAGTTTAATTTATGTTTGAAGGAATCCTGTTTAATAAGCCTTTATTTTTCTGGATTTGATTTTCACAGTTTGGGAGCATTAAATCTGCCTCTATTTATAAATACAATTTATTAACTTACCTCCGGTAAAATATAATTTTTTAATTGATCTTTGGAAAAACATGATATAAAACTTGTAAAATGCAATAATAATAATTCACGTATTTGTAAATCGGTTACTTTAAATATTTGTAAAAGTTTTGGTATTAAAAATTTTTTAAATGTTTCAATTGAAAATAAATAACTAGAGTTATTACAATCGCCTTCACCTAGAAAAGTAATAAAGACATTAATAATTTTTACATCCAATATACTAGGACGTAAGAACCAGCAAATTTTTTATCAGGTGCTGAGGCATCAGTGTATATCGGCAAGAAATACAATTACATATAGTAAAAGGTGGCTTTACGAATTATGCTATTCTTGTATCTTCAAAATAATATTTTTCACATTACTTAAGTAGCGATACAATATTCAAGAAGTTTGATACGTTCGATTTTTATTATTCAAGAAGTTCTTGAATCTTCCACTTAAAGCCTGCCTTTACGATCTGCACTTTTGTGTAGAGTAAGTGTATATATCGCTTGCTTTATCGAGATATAGTAATGCAAGACTGGACTTCTTTACGTCCATATGATCAAAATTTTGCTCGTCTATTGATTAAAATGAAATACATCAAAACACTTACCCCGTGGGCATAATAAGATTGGTAAAACTTCTTTTCTTGCTGTATAATCTAATAATACAAGCCTTGATAATAGTAATTCACCTAAATTTTCCGCAACAACATCTTCCGGAAAAGTTTTTAATTTTTCAATTAATGTTGAAAAAAATTTTCCTTTTTCACTTTCAGTTTTCAATGGTAATTCATTTAAAAATGTATAAATATTTACAAATTCATGATTAAAGAATGAATGTGTTATGACCTCTGTAAATCTAGGTCGTTTTTTTATATCAGACGATTGCATTTCGTTTTTACAAAATTCATAAAATACTTTTATACCACCAAGAATTTCGTCTAGAAAAATACAAAATACATTTTAAATTAAAACAAATTTTGATTTGCAAAAATTAACTTTTTCAAACAAAAAGAAATTGATATACAATTCCAATGCTAGCAAGTCGCTGAATTTACTTTTTGAAAATTAGCGAAATTAAGGAGATAATAGGGGCATGTTGGCTCAAGAGGGAACCTTGCAGTCTTAGAAATTGTCAGTCGTTCATATCTCAACAAATCAACGATATCTGATTATTTTGTGTCCACGCATGCGGGAAACAGAAGATGAAAAACAAAAAAACTTGAAGAAGCATCTAGAAGAAGTAAAGATTTCAAAGACAAAAAAATTTAAACAGGCAATTCAGAGGTGTCATCCAATTCAATTATAGAGGTTAGCATCATCCCTGGTCCCCTACTAACCCCTTCAATTAATCTAATTCCCAATTTTTGACTTTTTTAAATGAGTATGACGTAATAGAAGGAAATGGATATTATTTTTGTGTTCAGCACCCTACTAAACATATAATTTACCAAAAATAACCAATGCAGCTGAAAAAACAGACCTGTATAATTTTCGACACTAACAACTTGTAAAAATATCAAAAATATCATTTGAAATACATGCTTACCATCTAATCGTTTGCGTAAAATTTCCTCAGCAAGTACACCAAACGCATACAAATCAATAAAATCCGGTTCTACACTCTCATCTTGTAAATATTTATCCTCATTTGAATCAATTGCATTCTCATAACGATGACTCCGTGTCTTACTTAAATATTCTTTCGTTAAAGTCTCGTATTTACATAAAAATTCAAGACCACCTAATTTCCAATTACCATCTTGTGTAACATAAATGGATGCTGCACATATATTATTATGTGATACAGAACCTTTACTATGAAGAAATATTAATGCTTTTAATATTGAATATAAACCAATACAAATTTGTATTGTTGATTGTGTTACTAGTACATGACTTAATGGACGTACTTTTTCTACAACTAAATAATATTTTGATCCTTTATTCCACGATGATATGTACTTTAAAATGCATGGATGTCGATATAACATTAAGCTCTACAACAAAACAACAAGTATTTTTTTAACTTTAAATTATTTTAAAAAGAATTTGATATTTTCGAGAACCTTGAAAAGCTAGAGAAGAATTCCTTCGAACATGACCTTCAGAATTTTTAGTATTTGAAAGGTATTAATGTTTAGGTATCTTACGTTTAATTATGAATCGAACCACGAATATCGTGCTTGTGCATATTCTAATAGAACGATTTAACATAGATGAATCATTAATCAATTGATAAATGATAAGTAACCATTGAGTCTAAATTGGAACTACAGAAAACGGGTCCACTTCCTGTTTTAATTAGTACGAATCATTATCGCCTGGTGGCGGGGTTTATCTGATTTGAATATTTTTATTGACCTTTAAAAATGATAGGTACAATAATTGCCATCCGATAGTTTAAATTGGAATAGACCTTTTTCACATTTTTTTTTCTTTTTTTTTTTTTTTTTTAATGAAAATAAATGTCTTGATAAATGGGCTAATTTTTCCCCCGATTTTTTTGGAGCCATATGACCGAGAAAACAGACAATGAAAATCATTAAAATACAAATTGGCGAAAACGATTCGGAAACACACGATGTTACACGAAGGTAGGTTTGACGTCATTTAAACTTGATAATTGATATATTAATACTACTGTTGACAATGTTTTATTGTCATTGCTTGTCGGATTGACATCACAGATCACGTGTGCGGTGGAGCCAAAAAAAAAATCGTTTTGAATTATTTCAAATATTGTGAATTTTTTACAATTTTTTTCTTAGTGTTTTTATTCTTCGAGTTACAGGCTCTACTCGACCTATATTTTCATAAAAAATTATTTAAAGCATTTCTGTTTTTCATGAAAAAGGTCTATTACTGTAAACGGAACGGAATTTCTTTTTTAATAAATACGAAGTATTACAGCCAGTTGGTGGGGTTGCAACTCCCAGTTATCAATACCATTTAAAAAATGATAGCGAGTTGAAATTTTTATAGCGTATAGTAAAACAAGCAATTATTGTTTGAAACATTTTTCATAAATCTCAACGAATTACACTTTGAAAATCTATAATTATGTAGGATATACCTGTAAACCTACGTATAGCCGAGTGTTTTTAAGCTTATCAGGTTATTTAATAAAAATAATGCAAGCACTGATAATCAACATAGTCTATTTGGAATATTTAAACAATTAGATCAGTTAGATGCTTCATCGATTCCATCGATTTTGCTCATTCAAAGAAGATACTTTTTAGATTTTCAAAACTAAGTAATTCAGTGAGGTTACTTTTTAAGGTAAACTAACTCAACGCACAACATTTTGACCCAAAAAAACTTTAATTATCCCCGTGTTAACTCGAAGAATTTTTGAGCTTTTGGAATCTTTATTAAGTTTGGCTGCTTAATTTATTCTAAACCCTTTTGTTATTATTCAAAAATTCTGTTCTTTACTTCCGGGGGAATCCGCAATTATAACTATGTTGTTAATTTGTTATCCCTCTTGCTGTTTCTTCCACAGTACAATTACGTTCGTTTTTTTTGACTAGGTGCATTGTAAATTGTAAGTTTGATTCATTATAAATGCAAAACACCGGCTTAACCTTTTTTTTACCATTTCACAGAAACGATAGCTCCATAATATTATCATGTTAAACAAGGGAAACTTCTTCTGCTTTAAGTAGAATTTAGCTACTTCTCAAATTTATGAGAAGTAGGTAAAACATACTGTGTAAAAGGTTCGTTTTTTTTTCACTTAATTTTATTTAAATGTAACCTTTGTATACTTTTCCAATGGTGATTTATCCCATAGAGTACCACATATCACATAATCACTAACAAACACTGATAAATCTTGTGAATATTCTGATTTAGTTATTTTTGCTGAATGATGTACCCAAAAATCAGTCACTTCAATTGCTTTATCATCCAATTTGAATCCAGTTAAATTTGAGGATGATTCGTTTCCCATTTTCTAAATATAATCGGCTATTCTACAAGTCTAAAAATATTATTGATTATTTATATATAAATTTTTTTTAAATATTTTTTAGGATTTTGGAAAAATATCTATCACTTACATGTTTTCCATTTTATAATCAGAAAACATCAAGAAAACATGAAAATGTATTTTGACATCGATGACATATGGTTACATTTATCAGTTTAGTAACAAACTAGTGTTTATACGTGATTGGTTAAATAGTGCCAAAAGAACAAATCTGAACAATGACTAATTCACACGATCATATTTAATGCTTAACTAATATTTAATTTTTATACCATGTATATGAAATATGCATAGTATGCTAAGTTTAGTCCCAAGTTTGTAACGCTTAAAAATATTGATGCTACGAAAAAAATTTTGGTTTAGGAGTTCATAGAATCACCTAATTAGTCCATTTCCGTCTGTCCGTCTGTCATCACGATTACTCAAAAACGAAAAGAGATATCAAGCTGAAATTTTTATAGTGTGCTTAAGACGTAAAAAGTGAGGTCGAGTTCGTAAATGAGCAACATAGGTGAATTAGGTCTTGGGTCCGTAGGACCCATCTTGCAAACCGTTAGAGATACAACAAATGTTTAAATGTAAAAAATGTTCCTTATAAAAAAATTAACAACTTTTGTTTGAAACATTTTCTTGTAAACATCACTGTTTACCCACGAGGGCGCTAATTAGGTGAAAATTTTGTAGTATGTATTAATATGGGAATATCAGTTATGTGTGTGTGGCTATTTAAGAGTTGAAATCTTTCTTTATTTACGTGACGTCAAAAAACAAATGATTGCGCCATCAAATCTGTCTATACATGGTATTTCAACAATTAACTCGGTCAATTGTTTGTTTTCACTTGTTTTATAGAAAAATTTAAAAACAAAACCATTTGCTAATCTGCTGTTCAATTTACTCTTTTTTGAGTTAATGCAAATAGTAATTGAACTTGCAATTTATAAATAATGCAGCTTATTTCGTATTTCCATAAATTAACATAAAAGGAACTTATTTTTTTGCGGTAAACGATATGTCCATTTATGGACCAATCATACCTATTATTTACCGGTGAGTCGTCGTTATTTTATTGTATTTTCTGATTACTACGACCCCTCAAATCAGTAGAAAACATTAAGAATTTTTTATAAGATATGTAACGAGACACTAGAAAAATGTTTACTTCCTCAAAAAATGCACCCAAAATGAATTAAAAAATCAGAGTTCGATTTTTGCTTAGGTTTTACTGTAAACTGCGCGTGACGCCTTATATCTTTTAATTTTTTTCTAAATGTGTATTTTCATGCGACGCTTGTTGCTGAATTCGAGCTTCCATATAATTTTAATTAAAAACAATGCAACTCTCCGAAGTTTATCATTTCATTACCATACCTGTTTATTTATCATTCATTACCACGTGTTTGATTAAAAATGAGATTAGAGATTACTTTTAATATGTATATCTCGAGATATCCACTTTGGATATTAATAAACTTTTTGTCGCTCATTTTTACAATTTGATGCTGAACATAAATCCTTTTTTTAAACACTCAAACTATTGCGCTCATGTGTCCATAAATTATTCATTCCACAAATGCGTTACTTTTAGGTATTGGTACGACTTTTATAAAATTCAGTCGATTTCCTTTATTGGGAGATATCTGACCATTTAAATATTAATTTTTTTGTATATAAAATAAATCCGGGACTTATTTTTCGAAAATCGAAGGCCGGAAACACACCTTGAAAACCGGAGATTCCGCTCCAAAACCGGAGAGTCAGCATCTCTAGTAGTTTCGGGGATAAGAAGAGGACGGTCGTTTTTCATGTATTTAGTTAGTGCTGCCAATGTCAATTTCGAAATTCTAACAACAAAAAGTTTTACTTTGTTAACATCATGTTAACATTGATTCGATGATTTATGAAAATACACCGATGCATGGAATCGGATCAATTTGATGCATCGTACTGTAAACATCGAGTGAATTCGATGTATCGATGTATAGCGAATATCACAATGTCGTATAAATATATTTTTGGTGACGGAACCCTAATGATATATTACCTTGTTTTTATCAAATTAATTTTATTTATTTTTCTAAATTTTTTTTTTCTAAATATTTATTATAGTTTAAACAAATTCATTACACAATTTGCGGAACTTTTATTATTCATCTTATATTCTTTATTGTTTATGTTAGAATGTTTAGCATAGAAATATGAAAATGCGGAACCTTAACAGCCAGTTTGTCCGATTCACCACTTGTTTAATTTTTTGTAGGTTAATTGAATTGATTTTGAATATCTCCAAAAGCAATGACATCCTTATTTATTCGATAAAATAATTAATTAAACATATCATGACTATCAATTTACTATCTGTCTTACAACTTAAACTTTCTCTAAAATTACTAAAATCGTCTTTAATTTAAATAATTTCTAACGCTAATTTAAGAAATATAGAAGTATAAAGTCCAGTTTTTGCAAATAATTCGTTATTTAAGTTTCTTTTCGATATCATTGAGTTTTAGAAAAATTGATTTTTATAATTGAAAACTACGTCATTTAAGAAAAATTCTTTACATCTAATTTGCATTCTTGAATTACCTTGCACAAAAGAGACAACACAAACTAGCAAGCTTTTTAAAAAAAATAAAGCCAATATGTCTTATTTACCAGAAAAGAAACATATTTTAGCAAGTGGTATTTTTAATCAAACTTTAAGGGATTGGCAAGGTTTGAATTGTGCTTTAACTGCAAAAAATTTTATGTATCCTATTTTCATTATGTAAGTTTATTAATATTAAAATAATTAAACATTGATTAATACTTTCTAAAAATGGTTGCATTATTTTTTTCACGCAGAGACAATGAAAATGAAATTCAACCAATTAAAAGTATGCCTGGAGTATGTAGGTACGGTATTAACAAACTTAAGAGTCATTTGGAACCGTTAGTGAAGAACGGATTATCTTCAATATTAATATTTGGTGTTAGCGAAAAATTACCAAAGGTGATATGAAATATTAACACCTCTTGGAAGTACATGCCTAACCACATTTTTAATTTAGGATGAACTAGGAACACATGCTGACTCAAACGAAAATCCAGTTATATTAGCTTTACCAAAACTGAAAAAATGGTTTCCTAATTTAATGATCGCTTGTGATCTATGTTTATGCCCCTACACATCTCACGGCCATTGCGGTATTTTAAATAAAGATGGTACCATTAATAATGCTAAAAGCTTAAAACGATTAGCACAAATTGCATTATCTTACGCTAAAGCAGGTAATATATAATACATCTATATCTAACGATAGATTTTCAGATACCTAGTTTTCGAGATTTTCTAATGCCGATTTTATTTAAATTTGGCTGGAACCTTTTCTCAATTTAATTTGCACGTCGTTTTTCTAAAAAAATTCGATCTAAGAAAAGTGTATTATTTTCTCTAGGAGCAGATATTATCGCACCCTCCGATATGATGGATGGCCGAATCGGAGCTATCAAACAAATATTAATTGACAATGATTTTGGTAATAAAGTTGCTGTGTTATCCTATGCAGCAAAATTCGCATCTTCATTCTATGGGCCATTTAGGGATGCAGCAAAGTCTGCACCCACGTTTGGAGATCGCAAATGTTATCAATTACCTCCAAATAGTTCAGGTCTTGCACTTAGAGCTACAGTTAGTAATTCTGTTTAATAATTATCTAAAATTTATTACTCAGTTCTTAAAAAAATTTGTATTTTAGAAAAGGGATGTTGAAGAGGGTGCTGATATGATAATGGTAAAACCTGGCTTACCTTACTTAGACATTGTACAAACAACTAGAGCTCATTTTCCCGAATATCCTTTATTCATTTATCAAGTGTCCGGGGAATATGCAATGATCTATTATGCAGCTCAAGCAGGAGTTATTGATTTAAAAGTAGTTCTTTTAGAAGTTTTAACTTCAATGAGGAGAGCAGGTAATTAATACTTAAGCAAAGCGAAAATCTACATAGGTTGAATAAAAATGAATTTTTGTTGACTTCAAGTTGAGACATAGTTATTGAAACAAAAGCCACGATACTCGAAATAAAATATTTAATTATGAAATTTTATTTAAAAAATACAATTAAAAACAGACTTACTTCTCACTAAATATTGATATTTCGATTACAACGCAATCATCGTCAGTAGCTAAATTTAGTCGTATAATAAATAAGAAAAAACCTTTACAGAGTTCAAAATAAATACTAACCACATTACCGGAATTACAATAACATTCACAAAAAATATCACAAATTGGAAAAAATAAATTATCAATACCACCAAATTTTGTTTGTAACATTTCAGAATAAATTACAAAACTCACTAAATAAGCTGTTGAGAAATGTTACAAACAAAAAATTTAGTGGCCTTGAAAATGTATTTTTTCGATTTTATGATAATTTTTGTATTTTTTATTTGTAAGAATGAATAAATTTAGTTAGTAACGATGATTGCACTGTAATTTTCTTTCACCACGCCGCGTCTTTTAATTGCTCCATAAATTTAAAATTAATTAATATCTACTCTTTTTTGTTATTAAAATCAAATAATTCAATAAGATGTTTATCAAAATGATTTTTCTATTTCTTACTCAATTACCTTGTGATTATAACAAAATAAATAATAACAAAAAGCGAATATTAAAAATAAGCTTGTGTCTCAGTTAAAAATTCATATTTTATTGATCCTCTTTAATTTTGTAAATTTATGAAAATTGTTTTCTTGATAACAGGTGCTGACGTCATAATAACTTATTTTACTCCACAATTATTGGATTGGTTAGCAAATAAATCAAAGATATAATAATTTTAATTAATAAAAATTTAATAATTAATGACATAATATTTGGATTTACAATTATTATTTACAAAATAAATAAAATTTTGGTTGTTGTTTTTATTACTGTTACAATGTGTGTTTCCTTTCATAATCATGTTCTAATTTTGCTATAGCAGTTTGTAATTTTTCAAATGATCTACCTTCAAAATATGTAACACCCATTGCAAGTATACATTGAAAGGCTATATTATAGTATAATGGATATCGTATTGGTTTAGTAAATTTCCACCATAGTTTAAATACTTCTTTTGGTTTTTCTGTAATCGATGGTAATCGATATGTATTATAGCGCAAAGCAAACTAAAAAAAATTATAGTCTCAATATAGGATTTAAAAATGTAGAAAATTTTGCAATCGTCTCAAACTTTACATATAAAACGTTTGGAATTCTTTCAAACAACAATGGCGTTACCTGGCTTGATAATTACTATAATACCTGGCTATACAATTTTTTATTTTATTTGTTGGAAATGAGTAGATAAATTATGTAAAAATAAATATACTTTTTAAAATCGAATAATAGCTACCAAATGCATGTTGATAAACTATTTACAAATTAAAAAAAGGCAATTAATTGATAAATTACTTGAAGTAAATTTGAGTAAAAGTTATCGGAGTAAAAAGTAATTGTTATTTGAAGGAAACTGAAAAGTTTTATATGTTTTGTACATTAGTAGTAATTAATAATCTTTTTACGAAAATATCTACTACTCCAATAAACGAGGAGAAAAAAGACGAAATCTCTAAATTTTGACCTATAGCATCGATTTTGATGAAAATTTGAGATTTGCCCAAGGAGTGGTAACCACCCCTTCTAAGGGGTAGAAAGAAATATGTTGAAAATGGCAACGGAAATCGATAGAGCGATGAAATCTAAGTGCCATTTAAGTATATTTCAAAAAGTAAATAATTTCCGAGTTATTGGTGATTAAAATTCGGAGTATTTAACGTTAAATAACGGAAAAATTTACAAAATGCAAAAGCACCACTAGGCACCATATAAATTTTGATCTATAGGAAATAATTTAGGGTTTAAGTCTCGTTTACTGGAGTATATCTGTGAAAAAAAAACTTACATTGAATGTGGCAAGAGGAACTGTGACTATCGGAAATATTGTACTTAAAAGTGTTTGAAATGAAGCAGCACGTACTTCCAAGCATACTGGGCATTCATTTTGTAATAAAACCGAGTTGGTTATAAACTAAAAAAAAATTGGATTAACAAAATTTTACCCGAAGAATTTATTAGCATTACAAATAAGAACCGACATTTAAGGTTTTTCGGGGTATCTGGAATATTCCCAATCTGCCTATAAATACTAAAACCCTTGTTTTCAATTAAAATAACCACGGGCGAAACAATCATGTACCTAGATAAAATATTCGAATGTAATTTTTCCCCCCATTATGTTCGAAACTGTCTATAAAAGTGTCTATTCATAAAATTTTATCTAAGCTCATGATCGTTTCGGATTTATAATTGAAGTAATTAAAATCGAGTTTGTCTCGAATGAACTCCACTAAATCCGGGTAGATAAGTTTCTGGCAGTAAGTGAAATTCGATTTTGCCTTCGTTGAGTGTAATTAAATCAAATTTAAACGAAAAATAAATTTTTTTAACTAAAAAATTGTTTTATTTCGAAAAATAATTTAAACTGGGAATAATCTTTAAAGGTACTTTTATCAAATTTTGAGGTTAATCCAAGATCCGCGGTTTACAGGATTGTATCCTTTCTTTATATTAACTTTCGTATGACGTAGAGTATTTTTAGACGGCCTAACATGTATTTAATAATTTTATAATTTTGCCGCTTAATTTATCGTACCTCATTGTGTGAAAAGCATGACATCATTGTGGGAATTGCAACACACGGTAGATATGTAGCAAATCTAGCATATGTACCTAATCTTAACTTAACTCTATAATGGTTATTTATTAGTAAAGACGATAAACCACTAGCCACACCTAAAATGGCAACGCCATATCTTATTGGCCATCTGTAAATAAATAATCAAGTAATTTATAAATTGAAAATATATACTTAGCAGCACAGAGAATATGGCATAAATACAAATAGAGAAAAAGAAGATAATGCGTTTAGCAGTTTATGAATGCATATATTAGTGATGTGTCGGATATTCGTTCCCGTACCAGCAAGTACTCACACAGCGATTTTAGGGTTTTATGACAAATTGAAAAAATGATCGTAATTAGAAAACTGTCCTTTAAATCAAAACGGCTTTATTCGAAATGTATAATTCTGCGAAAAGAATAAAATTTAATTGTATGATATACCAAACTATTGGTATATACGCCGAGAAATTTTGAACTCTTTAAAGGTGTACATCAATTTAAATGTAGTACATTTAAAGTCAATTGAATTAAGCAAAAACGAGTACAGATTAACACATAAATAGTTTTTGCGTTCTAGCAACAAAATTAATGTCAGGAGAGCACTAAAATTAAACAAATATTTCTTTTAGTCATTTTACGAAAATATAAAATATCTAAGAATTGAACTACCACCCATCCACTCTCACTCGGAGATCTTCGCTAAAGCTGGACGAAGTGTATTATTAACCACAACACTTTCCCATTGAATTACCTCCCATCCACTCTCACTCGGAGATTTTCGCTAAAGCTGGACGAAGTGTATTATTCACCACAACACTTTCCTCTTAGCTCGGGAATATCTTATTAACATTATAATAAAACTGTATGAATTTATTTGAACAACAATACTGTATGCAATACACAATAGCTAATGAAATACACAAAGTAATCATGAGAACTTGGAGATACTTTTCTGTACTCGTGTTGCCTTAGACTCTTAAAAACTGTTTTTTCAGCAAGTTTTACAAGGGTAGGTGAGACACCACAATTATCTCCATCACATTATCGTTACTCGAGCGAATTGGAAATAGGAAGCTTTGCTTTTTGGTAATTTTGACATACGGCCGACTTCCCAACCCTTTTATTTAAGTTTTTCATTTGTTCAAAAACATGGAAAGGCAAATCATTTCAATAGGAATATTAAATAAAAAGAATCAGCTATTGAGGAGAAAATATTGCCTTAGTGATGGTGGTCTGTTGCTCACGAGCTTATTTTTATCATGTAAATTATAAACTTTAAACACATTAAAATTGACAATGTTACCTACTGCTTATTTAGAGAATGCAAATTTAAGATCTTCGGACTGACATTGTATAAAGCTTCCTTAAGCTATGAGAACTCAATCAATTTGTCACGAGAAATCCCGGTTTTTTTGTGATAGAAGTGGGATGTTCAGTATGAATTTAAAAATTTCTGCTAATAGAGTGCTTTAAGAAATGTGTGAATAATAAATAAGTACTTTGACTAAATTTAGTCAAATCCTGACCTATTATTGAATTCTTTATATTTAGTCCAAATTCTGTGCTGCTCAAAGCTATTAATTGTTTTAAAATCTTACACGTCTGATTCTGGAGTCCATTGTTCAATTAATTTCCATTCATATTTTAAAACTTCGTCCCGACTAAGTAAAACTGCATCTGATGGAATTTCATCAATCTTTCTGCTGAGAGCCATTTAAATTTCATTTACCTATGGTAAACGCAATCTAAAAACTTATATTAATACATATATTAAAGTTATCATACTTTGTTAGGAATTTTATATTTTCATCGAACAGTCATTAGTACACAATTTAACTTTAGGAGGTTCTTAAAATTCCATAATATTTAATTAAAGAGCTTAAAAGCTAAAAAATTTTAATTTAATCCATCGTAACCAGAGACTATATCAGTAAACCGATATATTCTCTGATCGTAACACTCTTTTCACTTTTGAGGGGTAATAATAACTTGACTATAATTTTCGGAGTAGTTAAAGATCATTCTAATTCTGGAAATGATTCCATAATTTATCTTGAACGTATATTTTAATAATTAAATTTCATTTATAATTTTATCTAACTTTTCAAAAAATGTTTACCTTTAAATTCTAACCTAAAATTCTGATTTACGTAATAAGCGGTACCACCATAGACCTTGTATAATTTATATGGATCGATCAGCAGCAGCCACAATGGAACAAGGGTTTTTAACAGAGCTAGATTTTAGTTTTTAAAATCGAGAATAGAAGATAATATAAATATTGTTAACACAATAATTGAAAAATAAAAATGGAATTTTTCTTGCAAAAAACCTAACTTTGAAACAAAATATGATTTCTTATAGTTAATCTCCGAAACCCAACGAATGATCTGTATATTTGGCGTTCAAATTATGAAAATTAGCACGGTTAAGCACCTGGGGGTCATCCTTGATGCAAAATTGAACTGAGTAAATAGTGGCTTCTGGGTGCGTTGAAGAACTTTTGCACTGTCCAGGAGTCAGTCCACTCCCACATGGTATAATGTTTGTTTACAATGATCATAAAACCAATGCTAAAATTTGACTGTATAATATTGGGGAGAGGCAAGGATATCTCTGCTTGGAGCAAGGAATCAATTGGACACCCATATCTGTATTCCTAAACGTGTCAATGGTAGAACAACTTTTACCACTGCTAGTTTTTGAATTTAATTGCTCAAGGGGTGATGCAAATTGTTTAGCAATAGATTATATGCATCAAAAATAATATTATTCATTTTCTGAAAATCTATAAGTAATCTTTGGACGTCTAATAATGTAAGAAAATTTTTCAACAATAAACAAATATGAATTAATAAAAAACTAAATTTATTTAAAAAATATAAAAAATAATGTATAATTTTAACTTTATAAAAATAGAGTAACTTTATAAAACTAGAGCCAGCGTATATTTTTTGAAAAAATTGAAAATTTGTTTACGCATACACGCGCTGACTGAAGAATTATTCACAAATTAATTATTTCTTTCATATAAAATACAATTTTAACATCCTAAAATTACAAAACTACAGAAAAATATTGCGAGAAATAATTGCATTAATTAAAAAAGTAAGGCTAGAAGATGCATAGTTAAAAAAAAATAATCTGGCTCAATTACGGTGATGATGGATTCACAAAATTTTTCGAGTTCTCGCTTAGTTTACGGAATATTGACAATTGAATATGAAAATTGCATTACAATTAGCTAATATACTAAAACCGTAATCCAGTCATTCAATAATCTTATTTGATCTAAATGCTTTCTTCCAATTGGCAGGATGTATTTTTTTTATGTCTGGTTACTCCAGTACTCCGAGTAAAAGTTTTATTACAAACATCACATTTAAAAGGTTTTTCACCGGTATGTTGTAAATTATGACGAAGTAGATGCCAACGGTGTAAAAATCTCTTGGTGCAAATACCACACTCAAATTTTCGATCATTAAAATGAGTTTTTCTGTGGTAATGTAAGTAACGTTTCAATACAAATGTTTTATCACACATATCACATTGAAATGATCGTGATGGATTTTTACTATGGTGTGCAGAGTTATGAAGAACTAACGCTTCTTTACGTGTATACTGTTTATTGCATAATTCACATTCATAAACTTTCTGCTGTTCACTATGACTATGCCTGTGTCTAATTAAGGATGTTCGATATTTAAATTGTTTATTACATATTTGACAACGATGTATGTTTTTAGTATCATTTTCAATTTCCTGTTTAATATCTTCTAGTGTGTAGTATTCATTGTAAGCAATTTGATTATCGTAAACATTTTCTTCATAATCTGGTATTTCTTCTTTGATTACCAAATCAAAAGGATATTGTGGTTCTATTTGTATTTCTTCTGGAAGTATTGTAAGGCTTTCTGTGTTACGTTTCCGTAAATTATATTTAGGCATTTTTTTTTTCGTTTCTCTAATTTTTAAAACTTTTATAAACACAATCAACAAGAATACATAAACAAGCAATCAAAAGGTCATTCACTGAATTTAAGTTTCACTGAGCACTGACAGAGTGTCAGTGACAGTGACAGAACCGGTAAGATATTATAACTAGAGCAAAGAGTATAGGGTAGAGGGGAAGCCTATAAGAGGTATAATGTAAAATCGTAGTATACGAGTTTCAGCGCCTCCACTGAGTAAGGTTTCAAACTTAACAGTTAAAAGTCGCTCCTGCAAAGTAGTCAAATTTAATAGTCGCCCCACAAAGACTGGAAAAATTAATAGCAAATCGCCACACACTCCAGATGTCACGTACAATTACATTTCTGATTCTCCTCTGTCATATACTCTTTGAAGTATAACAAAGACTTCTAAAATACAGACCTTCAGTCCTATCTCTTCCATAGACCTATTACAAAAACAGGTGATTCAGAAATATTATTTTCCAGCTATGAATTGCTTACAATACATCAAAAGACAAAAAAAATGCAGAAAAGGAGCTCCACCTATTTTTGACTATAAAATAGAAAATAATTGAATTTTTTAATTTAAAAAATAGTTGAACTACGAAACGAAAAAACACATTTGAACTTGGAAAAACTATTAATTTTCCTAGTTTTTCCAATGGTTGTTTTATAAAATTTTTGCTAAAAATTTTCAGGAAATACGTTTTTCCATATTCTAAATCGGAAAAAGAAAAATAAGTTTGGACCTCAATATTCTATTTGACAAAAAGGCAAGTTTTAATTTGAATTTTGCATTTTTTTTTTTTAATAATCTATAGTATTTATTGAAGACTAATATTGATAAAAGCCTATTGATCTATTAAAAAATTAACATTGCGGTAAATTAAAAAGTAGGTAAATTCAATCATTAGATTATTCAATAGATACATTTTTATGAAAAAATTAGGATTGCTCCTGAATTATTTCGCTTTTAAAATTGTGCCGCCCTAGGCAACTGTCTCACGTGCCTAAGTCTAAATCCAGGACTGAGCAATGGAGGTCTTAAAACCGAGTATAAATATGATTTTTGAGTATAACAAGAGGGTAGAAGTGCTAGAGAGTTTAATCTCGAAAAAGTTCATCTACCCACCCTATGTCCTATGTGGTTTTCAACTCCCTAGCTCAGTTTGTGTATCAGACATCTCTAATAAACCACATAAATTTTGTTCTGGGGCCCATGAAACGAATTTATAACAAACAAAAACACAGAATGTAATAAAAATATGATTTATTTCATATACATCTTTGTTTATTAAAAATATACTCATATACATTATTAATTGCAGAGAACTATTTACTTTGTGGAATTCCATAGTTAAGATTTTGAAGAAATAAAACTTCTACTTAGTAAAGTAAATTAGCAGTTTTATTTCTTCAAAATCAGATACATTAAATGAATTAGAAATTTAGGTGAGAACTAAATTTTTATTACCAGTGCAGAATTTATTATTTGATTATAGTTTATCAAGCTTTCTGTAATGATTAGGAGTGAGAAAGAAAACCATGCGTAATTTTTTTTTTATTAGCATCCGTTAATATATTAATAAAGCCATCATTAAAACCTTTTTTCTTATTAGTAATCGAAAAGTGGTTTTGTGCCATGAGTGCCTCAAGAAATAGATATCTACCTACGTCTTAAAATAAATTATATTATATCGTACTCAGAATTTAAGCAAAAATAACGACTATGTCGTGCGAGAGAAAATTTTTCTAATCTTTAAAAAAATTTATGAAATATTTTTTTTGAATGCCATTGTTTAATATTATTACAAACATTTTTATAATGCTTAAATATAAATTCGAAAAGCAATATTACAAAACTGAATAAAGCACCAAATAAAAATGCTTTGATAGTCGGTGCAAATTCTGTTAAACCAACGCTGACAAAACCTCCACGCGAAGATTCACACTTTGGTTTTTGTGGTACCCAAATTTTTGCAACACGATCTTGTAAACCCACTTCACGTTGTCTTCGTAATCGTATAGTGAATAAATCGCGATACGGTGAATGATTGACCAATGCCACTGCTTGCATTGGTAATTGATACAATTCAATTTCATCTAAACCACATTTTTCATCTTCTGTATATGTGGCACTAATAACATCATAGGCTGCTCCTGTGTCCACCTAGAAAACAGTAAACGTTGAAGTTTTTTGTATAGCAGTACATGGATATGAAAAACAGAAATGTTTTTCTTTTTATAGTCGCATAAAGGAATACATAAAATAGCCATTTTTATTCCAAGAGCCCATAACACATTTTAGAGCCCGGATTTGATGCATCAAGTTATATAGCTTAAAAGTATCGTCAATACGATAGTTGTTTAGGGTTTGATTAGTTTCGGTGGCATTCACAGGTGGGACAGGTACTGCGCAAGGTACAAGTAAGATAAAATATATGTGTTAAAAAATATTATTGATGTTGCATGATATAAACAAAATTATGGTTTAGAATCAATTATAAGGGTAATATATAAACCGCAAATCATTTGAGTGGTGGGACACCGAACAGGACCAACCCAATGATACTGTCTAAAGTAGTAAACAAAAATATTTTTGATGCACGCTGCAATTTTAATAATAGAGATACATATAGAGGACGCGAGGGATCTGCTAGCCTGTAAGTGGATGCGATATGATGAACGAGAGAGAAGACTACCAGTTAGTTCCCCTGATGTCTCCATGTCATAATCATATGTCATAATCATATGATGCATAGAGATTTGTAATAATGTAAACAATATGCAGTCAATGATATAAAGATTAGACAAGGGCATCAGGGGAACTTACTGGCAGTATTCTCCCTCGCTTCGCATATCGCAAGTTTTGGGCCCTGACGTTGCTATTGGAAATCGGAGCTGCTATTGAGGACTTCCGTCGAGTAAAAACACTCAGTGATTATTAAGTATTTATGTATATATCCTTAGATAGCTATTTTCATATAGACATTTCGAGTTAACTTCACTAACGTCTAAGATTGAATAATTGCAGAACATGAATAACTTAACCAAGTATCGAAAGATATATCTTTTTGGTAGAAATTCTATAATATTAATAAGAATATTAAATAAAAATGCCATAGCCGGATCTCCAGCACATTGCCCTGGTAAATTTTTAACTTTCTATTTTTTTAGTTACATCAGGCAGAATTTGTTTGCATTTTCAAATTATACTAGGCATAGGATTAGTTTGTGGAATATTAATTTTTTAAAGGGACAAAAACTTACTTGAAAAGCATACATTCCTTTTCGAACTTTTTCAATGCCTTCTACAACGCTCAAAAATCCATGTACTCCTTTGGGCAATACCTTTTGCTCATATAATTTCTTTGTAATTGGATGTTGGCTTTCCTATTAAAATGAAAAAAAAAGTTCTAGGTTTGAATGAAGGAATATTGTTTGAAAAGCTTTCTGCGTTACCGTAATGAAAACCACATTATATGTTATGTTTTGTATACCAACACCAAGTGGGCTTTCCACTAAATCAGTCAAAGATTGAATGGATGTACTTGGTGTTTGAAGAAGTGCAACAATACTTGCTGCATATGAAGTAAATAAAAATAATGATGATACAAAAAATACCAACATTGTGAAACGAGGTGACATTGTTGAGGGAGACAGTGAAAAACCTGTAAATAAATTATCTCAAAAAAATGTTTCCCCATTATATCCTTATTAAGTTGTTCTACACGTTTTATCGAACAGAATCAATTTTGAAAATGTTTCGTATGTGTCTGTAAACTGTCTAGCGGTCGCAAGTTCGATTTGATATCAAGAAGGTTTTTGGTATTTGAGAGGTCAAGTTCGATAATGAAAAAAATCGATAGATAAACAAGGAGTGAGGAGTGCGCAAAGTACAAAATTTTGAATTTTTTTAAAATTAAAAAATGTTTTTGTATTTTTTGATCAGTTCTAAGCAAAAAAGTACTCTTGTGATTTCTCTAGATGCTTAGTTTTCGAACTAAATATTCTTGGAAAACTAAAAATGCAGTACCTATTCGATTCTAAGAAAAATGTGTTATTTATTTAATCTCTGAGGAAATTCGCTTCGTTAACGCAGCTTCTGCGCTACGATTTTTTTTTATTGAAGCTAATAAATATTATGCCTGTTACTATTTCATTGGAGAAGAAACCACTCAAATGATGGTACCTAAAAATATTGTCGCGGCAATGGTTTAACATCAACTGTGTTTAAACGATACTATACTGTTCAAATGATAATGAACGTCGGCTTGATCTCGGGTTGATCCAAAATTTCTGGAACAGGATGTTTCTAATTTAAAGTGTTACTGTATTTCTTATCAGTAACAAGCTCTCGTCTAATTCTAGACGTCTAAAAGTTATCCCTTTATAGCATTATCGATTAAAATGGTCAATATCTTTATTTACCATATTGCGACCTTTTTTTGTAGTTAGATGAAATGAAAATGCCAAGCCGAAATCTTGTGATCAACTATTGGTTAATCCTGCCAAATATGGCTATGGCCTTATGGAATCAAAGGGACAAGAGAGAATATTGTGGGTATTTGGGTTGGTAACATTAGTATAATATATATTATACCTTGTTGACATACTGCTCCGCTAATAAATGTTATCAAATCAAATACATTAATTAATTTAACTATTTCATCTCCATTTTTAATAATCCGAAATTGAAAAATAATTATAATAGCTACAATCAATATCAGACCACCGCAACAATACCAAACGCTACGGTTAAATGGTAATAAGTAGATGTTGCTAATACTGGACAATGGCGGTTGACGAAATATTACTCGAGCTCTAATCAAAAATTAAAACAAACGAATTAGAAAAATTAAATCAAATATTTCTAAATACAAAATATTTTACGTGACTTGAACCAATTCTGCCGAAAAATCACATACTGCCAATCGATCTTTACGCATTAAAATCTCTTGCATGGCAAAATCAATTTCTTTTTTCTGAAATTGCCCCATTAAACCACCATCAAATATTCCGCTATTATTTTTATCCCAACCGAAACTATCTGTTATAGAAAAATTTGCCCTGAAATATGTACAAATTGTATAGGTATAACTATAAGGCGATTTAATTCTTTAAATTAATGACTGGATGGTCACTTGAAAAGCTCTTGGTTGTTTTTTCTTAATTTCCTCACTTTATTTTTTTCTGCTTTGCAATCTTTGACAAATTTCCTGAACTTAAATATAAATATGATATAATCTACTCGCTAAAATATAGGGAGAAAATCGGGAAAAGCGAATGTGGTAAATATCACCAGGAAGTATAAAATCTTAAAATTATTTTACTCGCACGGATTTAAATGATTTGCCCGGCGTTTCCTTAGTCCTATTAAACTTATCTTTTTGTACTTGACACTAATGTGGAGAACAGCTTTGGAAAAGGTTTATTAAAAGGAATTATATTGTCCAATGGCTAGTATCCATATTGATCACATTATTCAAAATAAAAACCTCGAAAAAGCCTGAGACGATTGATTTTGCACTTTCACGCGATCATTCTGCATTTAGAGTCATAATGAATTGAAACGAATTCCAAGAATTCCCTGGTGGAGAAAATATTTTTCCGATAAAGAAGAAAGGATAAGCCTTAATAAGTCTTAGAGACTCTGAAAAAGTCTTAGAAACTTTGAATAGCTCTTTATATAGACTTATTTAGTTGAAAAATTCAGAATTATTCAGAATTCCTTAGACTTTTTCAAGGTTCTAACACTTACTAAGACTTCCCTCAAATATTTTTTCACCATGGGTTGTTAGGTACGTTTTTACTTTCTTTAGATGTTCAGAACAGAAGTTTAAGAAAAAAAGCTTACAAGTAAGATTACAAGCAAGCATAGAACGAAATTAAATTCTGATAAAAAAAATCGGTTAAATCGATATTTTGTACTGATGAATCTAAGCTATAGGATAAAGCCAGCTATGGAGCTTAGTCTACAAGCGTATACGTAAGGTTGCTGCTTCAATACCTAGAGTCAAAAACCAAAAAAACTTCTAACTAAGCTAAATCTAACTGACCCCAGAAATAAAATGGCCCCTAAATATAAAATATCGTTGGATTACAGGGACTTTCTGAATCTAGACGACTGTAGATGTGATGTGCTCGCCAGAAATGACATACCTACAGCTATTATAGCTAGACATCAGCAATATAATCTGTATATTTTGCAAACTGCAAACTAGTCTTCAAATATATTTTAAATGTAAAAAAGCTCTTAGATCGTTCATGTCTTGATGACGAAACTGTTTTGTCGTTTTGGATTAGTTTTAAATGATTTAGAAAGAATTGACTGAGGATGGACAGATCCTTGGATCATAGTATACCTTGAGGTCTAAATATGTCTCATTCTCAGGTGGCCGCTGTAAACTAGGAAAATATGACTTTTACGTTCAATGGTTACGTTATATTACAATACAAACTATTCTTAGTTTAAAAATTCTGCCAAGAGCTTCAAGCTGACCACTGTTCTTCTGATTTTAATTAATTCAATTACCTAAAATTTAAATCCTCTTTTAAAATTAACATCATTGGATAACTTCTTTTCAAAAAAGATTCAATTCCACGTTTGTGAAGATCCAATAAGTAAGTAAAATTTTGTTTGTATTGTATCTACAAAAATTCATGAAGAAAATAGATTTGAAAAGTTTTGGGAGACAGGGACGGGAGATGTTATAAGTTTGGCCGCTATGTGTGTTTATCTGTCTGTGATATATCGTAGCGCCTAAACGAATGAACCGATTCGGATTATTATTTTGTTTCGTTTGAAAGGTAATTTAATGGAGAGTATTCTTAGCAATGTTTCAAGTGCGAGTTTAAGGTTATGTACCCGGAAAAACTAATAAATAGGCAATAATCCTCAAAATCAATCAGCTTTTGTCAGTCAATTTGCTGCAGAAAAAACTAACTAGCGCAATTCCACAAAAAATGTGATTTCCCGACAAAAACAGGCTGAAAAAATGTACGGTAGAAAGCCGCAGATATTATTAAATTAAACTTAGACTTTTATGTAAAAAATTGAAAAAAAAAATTCTGCCGCTTGCCAAATAACTTCCATAACGACTGCATAAGCGTTGCACAATACTGGCAGACATTTCTCTAATGCTAGGGCAAAAAGTGAATGCATATACCGATATATTCATATTCAAATTATAAAAATTACTTACCACATATCCACCACGAAGTAATGTGCCATAGAAATTACGCCGGCGTTCTCCAACTGGAGGCAAAATAGAAAAAAGTTCATGTATCCCTTTTCCCGGATACCAGCCAATAAATAATGACCGAATTTCGGTTGTAGGTGAAATGCGATATATATCGAATAAAGCGTATTGGTTATTTGACAATGAATCTTGGCAAACAGGAGTTTGTGCCCAAATTACTTGACTATTTGGAAAAGCATCCACATTTGATAGTATTTCATATCCCAGTGCGGACAGCTGTAAAACCCCAATAAATATTATGCAATTTTTCCCTAGTTAATTTCAAAATGTTATGTTTTAAAACCTGTTCTTTACAATCAGTTGAGTTTATGACTGTGATATCGTTATTAGGATAAAGCTTATAATCTTGAATAAAAATCCAATATTGTAGATCAGTAAATTGGTGAGGAATTCCAGCCTAAAATTGTATGAAAAATAGCCAATTTTTATTTATTCACAATAGTCTCTGCACCTTGATTAGCTCTTACACTTTGGTTAAATTTTTTCAAACATTTAGAGAAATAAGCTAACTCAATCGAATTAAAAATGCCTATGAGTAACGTGAAAATTTTTATTTTTACTCAAAAAATTACATTGACAAAATTTAGGAATCTGGTGCCTCAAAACAGTTTACAAACTCGGTAGGATATTGTTTAAACTAATTTTTTTTACAAAAAATTATGCATTTTGTTAAAATATATCCCCTTAAGGACCCACAATAAAAATATTTAGCTAGATTATAAAATTATTAATTAGCTAGACCGGTTTCGATTGCTTTGGCAATCCTCTTCAGTAGCATTAAACCTCTTAAAATTAAAAAGTCTTAAAATTAAAAAATATTTACAAATCCGAAAAAAGAACCGCATCAATCTGAAACAAATAATAATAAAATATTACCCTTAAAATTAAAATAAAATTATTTACCCGATTATAATAATAATAAATCTTTATGTTACACCCTCTGAAATAATGTAACTGCCTGCTTTCACCTAAAACACAATAAAATATTAAGTTTTAATCCTAAGATAGGATTATCGTTATGAAAATATCAGAAAACTAAGGGATTAAGCCTGAAAATAAAATGTAAGATAAGAAACGTTGTAAATATAAAATAAAATAAAAAACACAGAAATAAAAATAAAAATAAAGAGAAAATTAGATTACCAACAAATTAAAAATTTTAATCCTCGGTATACCTAAAACAGAATAAATAATTAGAATTTAGAAAAACCTGCAACAAACCAAAATAAAATTTAACGAAAATAAGCAAATTACAAACAAAAATTAAAAAATAAAAATAGAATTAATTAAAGAACAATAGAATAAGTATTACCAAATGAAGTAAAATGGTGTACCTAAAACAGAAGAAATTATTAATTAGCGTACCTAAAACAGAAGAAATTATTAATTAGTGTACCTAAAACAGAAGAAATTATTAATTAGCGTACCTAAAACAGAAGAAATTATTAATTAGTGTACCTAAAACAGAAGAAATTATTAGTTAGTGTACCTAAAACAGAAGAAGTTATTAGTTAGTGTACCTAAAACAGAATAAAATATAAAATAAATAAAAAATGAAAGTGAGCAAAATTATAAAAATACAAGAAAATACGTTGAAAAAATAAAAAATTTACCAAATGACAAACTGAAACAAACAAAAAATCAAATTAAGTAAAAATGATAAGCAAAAATAAAAAATAAAAATTAAATCAAAAAATAATAATAGGAAAGATAAATAAAAAAGATGAAAAATAGCATAAAATATCGATTCTCGAGACAACACAAATGAAACAGGTAACTAAACGAAACCCTGCCCAAATTGTGTTGTTTTTCGATCACCATTCAAATAAAACAGGTAAAAAGTGTACACCACAAGTATAATTAAGCAATAAACTTAATCGTCACATGTACTCTAGTTAACTGTTAAAAATTTGGTGATTTTCGCTTGTCTTATATGCTTCGTTCGTTGAGGTACCTGCCCTTGATTGGTTCTTTTATTTGAATCCAATGGCTGGCCGACCTTTGTTGATTGGCTGGCATCTACACATAGGCTGTACAGGTCAGAGAATGGTACTGGACCTTTGTCGCTATTCAAAGCGTTCTTTCCCATTCTGTTGATGTACAAACTTTCGTAGGCATCAAGTTTCGATGGAATGTTGACTAATTTTAACAACTTTATCTCACCGATCTGATGTCCCGTTTCCATGGCGTGTGATGCCACTGATGACTTTTCCTTCCTTTTATTGTTGAAATGCGCTATATGCTCTTTGTAGCGTACGCTAAGGGAACGGGCTGTTTGGCCAATATAACCTTTCGAGCAATCTGCGCAATCAACTTTATATATACCTGACTTTTTGTTGTTTGGAATACGATCCTTCGTATTACATAACATTGACCTCAATTTCCCTTTCGATGTATATGCCACTTGTAGGTTTGTGTTATATTTTTGCATGGCCTCCGATACTTGGCTGGTTTTTTTGCCATAAAAGGTCAATGATGTTCTTAGGACTGGTTCTTCCGTTGACAATGTTGTTGTTTCTTTAAGGGACTTCCGCCATTTCGCCTTTTTCAATAATTGGTCAATTACGTTGGTTGAATATCCGTTGAGTACCGCCACATTTTTTATGTAATCCAATTCCTTCTTATAGTTTGTTGTTGATAATGGGTATGTTGTTAACCTGTGAACAAGAAAATTAAAAGCGGCCATTTTGTGGCTCCAATGAGAAAAGGAGTCCTTTGGAATAAACCTATCTACATTTGTCGGTTTCCTGTAAATGTTGAACGCCAACTTATCGCTATCTCTGGATATTTCGAGATCCAGAAATGGTAATTTTTCATCCTGCTCCTCTTCAACGGTGAACTTGATGCTGGGTTCCGCTTTATTCAAAAATTCCAAAAAATCGTGTACGCTCGTTTTCTTAGTATCTATAATTGTAAATATGTCATCTACATAACGATACCAATGTTGTGGGAAATACTCCGCTGCTTGTTTTAAATTCCTTTCCAATCTTGACATGAATATGTTTGCTAAAAAAGGGCTCAATGGGTTGCCCATACTGGTTCCATGTACCTGCTTATAAAATTTTTCATTAAATTGGAAATAAGTTTGTTCCATGCATAATCTGGTTAATTGGAGATATTCTCCTCTTTCCAGTTCAGGCACATTGTTCTCCGTCAACCATTCCTCCAGGTGGTCCAACGCTTTATTAATTGGCACACTAGGAAAAAGGGCCGTTACGTCAAAAGATACAAACTTATCCCCATCTACTAAATTTACACCCTTAAGTTTTTCTATGAGTTCCATAGAATTCAAGACACTATCACCTGTCGGCTTGTTGAATTTATTAAATTCTGACACAAGCCATTTCGCGATCTTGTATGTTGGTGAGTTGATCCCGGATACAATGGGCCGCATACCATCTCCTTCCTTGTGAATTTTCGGCAATCCGTACAATCTAGAAGTTAGTGGGTTTGATGATTGTAACTTCAAACGATCTCTGCTTCCAATCAGCACCTGACATTGTTTGATCACCTCTTTTACCTCTTTGATATTCTTTTGGAGTGGATCCTTCTCGACACGTTCATATGGTCCTTCCCGTAATAGTTTTTCCATCCGTCGAATGTAATCTTCTTTATCTAAAACAACAACAGCATTACCTTTATCTGCCTTGGTGATTGTGACTCCTTTTTCCGTAAGCGATTTTACAGCTTTGTGATGAGTTATATGATGGTTGATTTCTTTTTCCTCTGGTCGTAGGATGGGTAAAACGTTTCTCCTGATCTGGTGCTTTACACTTTCTGGAGCCCTTTTGATGGTTGTTTCTACGTCCGCGATGATGTCAATGATCGGTGTTTTTAGGGGTTTCAAAGAAAAATTGAGACCTTTATTTAATAATTGCAGTTCCTCCGTTGAAAGTTCCTTTGTTGATATGTTTTTAACTATATTCAGTTGATTATGAATGGCTGTTTGTCTTGGTTTATTATCATTCCTCCTGTCATTGCTGGTCATTTGTTTTGCCCTGGGTTGTTGAACTGAAATGAGCGATAACAATTTCTTGTTGTGTCGATCATATGTCTGCTCCATTTTGTGGTCAATGATTTCGTTGATTTTCCGGTACCATAATAGCCAATTCTGGAAATCCTTCTCGTTAAGATCTTTGGTCAGCATTAAGTGTAGTTTGTATTTTTCCGTTTCAATATTGCTGCGTGAACAGTAAAGTTGACTTTTTTCCAAGACTAACCATTTATATTTCGCGAACTCAACTGCTTTTCGAGCATTCGGACTGTTGGAGCTAGAATTAATACATAAAAATTTTGGAAATACCTTTGCTTTTAAACAATTGTTTAAAAACGATATATCCGCTGAAAGAGAACGAAATTTTAATGATAATTTAAAAAACTTACATAACTGCTCCTTTGGTCTGGGCACCAAATTATTATTCAAATTAAGATGAGCATTTCTGTGGGCTGTATTATGCATTTTGTTAAAATATATCCCCTTAAGGACCCACAATAAAAATATTTAGCTAGATTATAAAATTATTAATTAGCTAGACCGGTTTCGATTGCTTTGGCAATCCTCTTCAGTAGCATTAAACCTCTTAAAATTAAAAAGTCTTAAAATTAAAAAATATTTACAAATCCGAAAAAAGAACCGCATCAATCTGAAACAAATAATAATAAAATATTACCCTTAAAATTAAAATAAAATTATTTACCCGATTATAATAATAATAAATCTTTATGTTACACCCTCTGAAATAATGTAACTGCCTGCTTTCACCTAAAACACAATAAAATATTAAGTTTTAATCCTAAGATAGGATTATCGTTATGAAAATATCAGAAAACTAAGGGATTAAGCCTGAAAATAAAATGTAAGATAAGAAACGTTGTAAATATAAAATAAAATAAAAAACACAGAAATAAAAATAAAAATAAAGAGAAAATTAGATTACCAACAAATTAAAAATTTTAATCCTCGGTATACCTAAAACAGAATAAATAATTAGAATTTAGAAAAACCTGCAACAAACCAAAATAAAATTTAACGAAAATAAGCAAATTACAAACAAAAATTAAAAAATAAAAATAGAATTAATTAAAGAACAATAGAATAAGTATTACCAAATGAAGTAAAATGGTGTACCTAAAACAGAAGAAATTATTAATTAGCGTACCTAAAACAGAAGAAATTATTAATTAGTGTACCTAAAACAGAAGAAATTATTAATTAGCGTACCTAAAACAGAAGAAATTATTAATTAGTGTACCTAAAACAGAAGAAATTATTAGTTAGTGTACCTAAAACAGAAGAAGTTATTAGTTAGTGTACCTAAAACAGAATAAAATATAAAATAAATAAAAAATGAAAGTGAGCAAAATTATAAAAATACAAGAAAATACGTTGAAAAAATAAAAAATTTACCAAATGACAAACTGAAACAAACAAAAAATCAAATTAAGTAAAAATGATAAGCAAAAATAAAAAATAAAAATTAAATCAAAAAATAATAATAGGAAAGATAAATAAAAAAGATGAAAAATAGCATAAAATATCGATTCTCGAGACAACACAAATGAAACAGGTAACTAAACGAAACCCTGCCCAAATTGTGTTGTTTTTCGATCACCATTCAAATAAAACAGGTAAAAAGTGTACACCACAAGTATAATTAAGCAATAAACTTAATCGTCACATGTACTCTAGTTAACTGTTAAAAATTTGGTGATTTTCGCTTGTCTTATATGCTTCGTTCGTTGAGGTACCTGCCCTTGATTGGTTCTTTTATTTGAATCCAATGGCTGGCCGACCTTTGTTGATTGGCTGGCATCTACACATAGGCTGTACAGGTCAGAGAATGGTACTGGACCTTTGTCGCTATTCAAAGCGTTCTTTCCCATTCTGTTGATGTACAAACTTTCGTAGGCATCAAGTTTCGATGGAATGTTGACTAATTTTAACAACTTTATCTCACCGATCTGATGTCCCGTTTCCATGGCGTGTGATGCCACTGATGACTTTTCCTTCCTTTTATTGTTGAAATGCGCTATATGCTCTTTGTAGCGTACGCTAAGGGAACGGGCTGTTTGGCCAATATAACCTTTCGAGCAATCTGCGCAATCAACTTTATATATACCTGACTTTTTGTTGTTTGGAATACGATCCTTCGTATTACATAACATTGACCTCAATTTCCCTTTCGATGTATATGCCACTTGTAGGTTTGTGTTATATTTTTGCATGGCCTCCGATACTTGGCTGGTTTTTTTGCCATAAAAGGTCAATGATGTTCTTAGGACTGGTTCTTCCGTTGACAATGTTGTTGTTTCTTTAAGGGACTTCCGCCATTTCGCCTTTTTCAATAATTGGTCAATTACGTTGGTTGAATATCCGTTGAGTACCGCCACATTTTTTATGTAATCCAATTCCTTCTTATAGTTTGTTGTTGATAATGGGTATGTTGTTAACCTGTGAACAAGAAAATTAAAAGCGGCCATTTTGTGGCTCCAATGAGAAAAGGAGTCCTTTGGAATAAACCTATCTACATTTGTCGGTTTCCTGTAAATGTTGAACGCCAACTTATCGCTATCTCTGGATATTTCGAGATCCAGAAATGGTAATTTTTCATCCTGCTCCTCTTCAACGGTGAACTTGATGCTGGGTTCCGCTTTATTCAAAAATTCCAAAAAATCGTGTACGCTCGTTTTCTTAGTATCTATAATTGTAAATATGTCATCTACATAACGATACCAATGTTGTGGGAAATACTCCGCTGCTTGTTTTAAATTCCTTTCCAATCTTGACATGAATATGTTTGCTAAAAAAGGGCTCAATGGGTTGCCCATACTGGTTCCATGTACCTGCTTATAAAATTTTTCATTAAATTGGAAATAAGTTTGTTCCATGCATAATCTGGTTAATTGGAGATATTCTCCTCTTTCCAGTTCAGGCACATTGTTCTCCGTCAACCATTCCTCCAGGTGGTCCAACGCTTTATTAATTGGCACACTAGGAAAAAGGGCCGTTACGTCAAAAGATACAAACTTATCCCCATCTACTAAATTTACACCCTTAAGTTTTTCTATGAGTTCCATAGAATTCAAGACACTATCACCTGTCGGCTTGTTGAATTTATTAAATTCTGACACAAGCCATTTCGCGATCTTGTATGTTGGTGAGTTGATCCCGGATACAATGGGCCGCATACCATCTCCTTCCTTGTGAATTTTCGGCAATCCGTACAATCTAGAAGTTAGTGGGTTTGATGATTGTAACTTCAAACGATCTCTGCTTCCAATCAGCACCTGACATTGTTTGATCACCTCTTTTACCTCTTTGATATTCTTTTGGAGTGGATCCTTCTCGACACGTTCATATGGTCCTTCCCGTAATAGTTTTTCCATCCGTCGAATGTAATCTTCTTTATCTAAAACAACAACAGCATTACCTTTATCTGCCTTGGTGATTGTGACTCCTTTTTCCGTAAGCGATTTTACAGCTTTGTGATGAGTTATATGATGGTTGATTTCTTTTTCCTCTGGTCGTAGGATGGGTAAAACGTTTCTCCTGATCTGGTGCTTTACACTTTCTGGAGCCCTTTTGATGGTTGTTTCTACGTCCGCGATGATGTCAATGATCGGTGTTTTTAGGGGTTTCAAAGAAAAATTGAGACCTTTATTTAATAATTGCAGTTCCTCCGTTGAAAGTTCCTTTGTTGATATGTTTTTAACTATATTCAGTTGATTATGAATGGCTGTTTGTCTTGGTTTATTATCATTCCTCCTGTCATTGCTGGTCATTTGTTTTGCCCTGGGTTGTTGAACTGAAATGAGCGATAACAATTTCTTGTTGTGTCGATCATATGTCTGCTCCATTTTGTGGTCAATGATTTCGTTGATTTTCCGGTACCATAATAGCCAATTCTGGAAATCCTTCTCGTTAAGATCTTTGGTCAGCATTAAGTGTAGTTTGTATTTTTCCGTTTCAATATTGCTGCGTGAACAGTAAAGTTGACTTTTTTCCAAGACTAACCATTTATATTTCGCGAACTCAACTGCTTTTCGAGCATTCGGACTGTTGGAGCTAGAATTAATACATAAAAATTTTGGAAATACCTTTGCTTTTAAACAATTGTTTAAAAACGATATATCCGCTGAAAGAGAACGAAATTTTAATGATAATTTAAAAAACTTACATAACTGCTCCTTTGGTCTGGGCACCAAATTATTATTCAAATTAAGATGAGCATTTCTGTGGGCTGTATTATGCATTTTGTTAAAATATATCCCCGAAATCCCGAATAAAATATATCCCGGAAAATCAACGAAATCATTGACCACAAAATGGAGCAGACATATGATCGACACAACAAGAAATTGTTATCGCTCATTTCAGTTCAACAACCCAGGGCAAAACAAATGACCAGCAATGACAGGAGGAATGATAATAAACCAAGACAAACAGCCATTCATAATCAACTGAATATAGTTAAAAACATATCAACAAAGGAACTTTCAACGGAGGAACTGCAATTATTAAATAAAGGTCTCAATTTTTCTTTGAAACCCCTAAAAACACCGATCATTGACATCATCGCGGACGTAGAAACAACCATCAAAAGGGCTCCAGAAAGTGTAAAGCACCAGATCAGGAGAAACGTTTTACCCATCCTACGACCAGAGGAAAAAGAAATCAACCATCATATAACTCATCACAAAGCTGTAAAATCGCTTACGGAAAAAGGAGTCACAATCACCAAGGCAGATAAAGGTAATGCTGTTGTTGTTTTAGATAAAGAAGATTACATTCGACGGATGGAAAAACTATTACGGGAAGGACCATATGAACGTGTCGAGAAGGATCCACTCCAAAAGAATATCAAAGAGGTAAAAGAGGTGATCAAACAATGTCAGGTGCTGATTGGAAGCAGAGATCGTTTGAAGTTACAATCATCAAACCCACTAACTTCTAGATTGTACGGATTGCCGAAAATTCACAAGGAAGGAGATGGTATGCGGCCCATTGTATCCGGGATCAACTCACCAACATACAAGATCGCGAAATGGCTTGTGTCAGAATTTAATAAATTCAACAAGCCGACAGGTGATAGTGTCTTGAATTCTATGGAACTCATAGAAAAACTTAAGGGTGTAAATTTAGTAGATGGGGATAAGTTTGTATCTTTTGACGTAACGGCCCTTTTTCCTAGTGTGCCAATTAATAAAGCGTTGGACCACCTGGAGGAATGGTTGACGGAGAACAATGTGCCTGAACTGGAAAGAGGAGAATATCTCCAATTAACCAGATTATGCATGGAACAAACTTATTTCCAATTTAATGAAAAATTTTATAAGCAGGTACATGGAACCAGTATGGGCAACCCATTGAGCCCTTTTTTAGCAAACATATTCATGTCAAGATTGGAAAGGAATTTAAAACAAGCAGCGGAGTATTTCCCACAACATTGGTATCGTTATGTAGATGACATATTTACAATTATAGATACTAAGAAAACGAGCGTACACGATTTTTTGGAATTTTTGAATAAAGCGGAACCCAGCATCAAGTTCACCGTTGAAGAGGAGCAGGATGAAAAATTACCATTTCTGGATCTCGAAATATCCAGAGATAGCGATAAGTTGGCGTTCAACATTTACAGGAAACCGACAAATGTAGATAGGTTTATTCCAAAGGACTCCTTTTCTCATTGGAGCCACAAAATGGCCGCTTTTAATTTTCTTGTTCACAGGTTAACAACATACCCATTATCAACAACAAACTATAAGAAGGAATTGGATTACATAAAAAATGTGGCGGTACTCAACGGATATTCAACCAACGTAATTGACCAATTATTGAAAAAGGCGAAATGGCGGAAGTCCCTTAAAGAAACAACAACATTGTCAACGGAAGAACCAGTCCTAAGAACATCATTGACCTTTTATGGCAAAAAAAACCAGCCAAGTATCGGAGGCCATGCAAAAATATAACACAAACCTACAAGTGGCATATACATCGAAAGGGAAATTGAGGTCAATGTTATGTAATACGAAGGATCGTATTCCAAACAACAAAAAGTCAGGTATATATAAAGTTGATTGCGCAGATTGCTCGAAAGGTTATATTGGCCAAACAGCCCGTTCCCTTAGCGTACGCTACAAAGAGCATATAGCGCATTTCAACAATAAAAGGAAGGAAAAGTCATCAGTGGCATCACACGCCATGGAAACGGGACATCAGATCGGTGAGATAAAGTTGTTAAAATTAGTCAACATTCCATCGAAACTTGATGCCTACGAAAGTTTGTACATCAACAGAATGGGAAAGAACGCTTTGAATAGCGACAAAGGTCCAGTACCATTCTCTGACCTGTACAGCCTATGTGTAGATGCCAGCCAATCAACAAAGGTCGGCCAGCCATTGGATTCAAATAAAAGAACCAATCAAGGGCAGGTACCTCAACGAACGAAGCATATAAGACAAGCGAAAATCACCAAATTTTTAACAGTTAACTAGAGTACATGTGACGATTAAGTTTATTGCTTAATTATACTTGTGGTGTACACTTTTTACCTGTTTTATTTGAATGGTGATCGAAAAACAACACAATTTGGGCAGGGTTTCGTTTAGTTACCTGTTTCATTTGTGTTGTCTCGAGAATCGATATTTTATGCTATTTTTCATCTTTTTTATTTATCTTTCCTATTATTATTTTTTGATTTAATTTTTATTTTTTATTTTTGCTTATCATTTTTACTTAATTTGATTTTTTGTTTGTTTCAGTTTGTCATTTGGTAAATTTTTTATTTTTTCAACGTATTTTCTTGTATTTTTATAATTTTGCTCACTTTCATTTTTTATTTATTTTATATTTTATTCTGTTTTAGGTACACTAACTAATAACTTCTTCTGTTTTAGGTACACTAACTAATAATTTCTTCTGTTTTAGGTACACTAATTAATAATTTCTTCTGTTTTAGGTACGCTAATTAATAATTTCTTCTGTTTTAGGTACACTAATTAATAATTTCTTCTGTTTTAGGTACGCTAATTAATAATTTCTTCTGTTTTAGGTACACCATTTTACTTCATTTGGTAATACTTATTCTATTGTTCTTTAATTAATTCTATTTTTATTTTTTAATTTTTGTTTGTAATTTGCTTATTTTCGTTAAATTTTATTTTGGTTTGTTGCAGGTTTTTCTAAATTCTAATTATTTATTCTGTTTTAGGTATACCGAGGATTAAAATTTTTAATTTGTTGGTAATCTAATTTTCTCTTTATTTTTATTTTTATTTCTGTGTTTTTTATTTTATTTTATATTTACAACGTTTCTTATCTTACATTTTATTTTCAGGCTTAATCCCTTAGTTTTCTGATATTTTCATAACGATAATCCTATCTTAGGATTAAAACTTAATATTTTATTGTGTTTTAGGTGAAAGCAGGCAGTTACATTATTTCAGAGGGTGTAACATAAAGATTTATTATTATTATAATCGGGTAAATAATTTTATTTTAATTTTAAGGGTAATATTTTATTATTATTTGTTTCAGATTGATGCGGTTCTTTTCTTTTTTCGGATTTGTAAATATTTTTTAATTTTAAGACTTTTTAATTTTAAGAGGTTTAATGCTACTGAAGAGGATTGCCAAAGCAATCGAAACCGGTCTAGCTAATTAATAATTTTATAATCTAGCTAAATATTTTTATTGTGGGTCCTTAAGGGGATATATTTTAACAAAATGCATAATACAGCCCACAGAAATGCTCATCTTAATTTGAATAATAATTTGGTGCCCAGACCAAAGGAGCAGTTATGTAAGTTTTTTAAATTATCATTAAAATTTCGTTCTCTTTCAGCGGATATATCGTTTTTAAACAATTGTTTAAAAGCAAAGGTATTTCCAAAATTTTTATGTATTAATTCTAGCTCCAACAGTCCGAATGCTCGAAAAGCAGTTGAGTTCGCGAAATATAAATGGTTAGTCTTGGAAAAAAGTCAACTTTACTGTTCACGCAGCAATATTGAAACGGAAAAATACAAACTACACTTAATGCTGACCAAAGATCTTAACGAGAAGGATTTCCAGAATTGGCTATTATGGTACCGGAAAATCAACGAAATCATTGACCACAAAATGGAGCAGACATATGATCGACACAACAAGAAATTGTTATCGCTCATTTCAGTTCAACAACCCAGGGCAAAACAAATGACCAGCAATGACAGGAGGAATGATAATAAACCAAGACAAACAGCCATTCATAATCAACTGAATATAGTTAAAAACATATCAACAAAGGAACTTTCAACGGAGGAACTGCAATTATTAAATAAAGGTCTCAATTTTTCTTTGAAACCCCTAAAAACACCGATCATTGACATCATCGCGGACGTAGAAACAACCATCAAAAGGGCTCCAGAAAGTGTAAAGCACCAGATCAGGAGAAACGTTTTACCCATCCTACGACCAGAGGAAAAAGAAATCAACCATCATATAACTCATCACAAAGCTGTAAAATCGCTTACGGAAAAAGGAGTCACAATCACCAAGGCAGATAAAGGTAATGCTGTTGTTGTTTTAGATAAAGAAGATTACATTCGACGGATGGAAAAACTATTACGGGAAGGACCATATGAACGTGTCGAGAAGGATCCACTCCAAAAGAATATCAAAGAGGTAAAAGAGGTGATCAAACAATGTCAGGTGCTGATTGGAAGCAGAGATCGTTTGAAGTTACAATCATCAAACCCACTAACTTCTAGATTGTACGGATTGCCGAAAATTCACAAGGAAGGAGATGGTATGCGGCCCATTGTATCCGGGATCAACTCACCAACATACAAGATCGCGAAATGGCTTGTGTCAGAATTTAATAAATTCAACAAGCCGACAGGTGATAGTGTCTTGAATTCTATGGAACTCATAGAAAAACTTAAGGGTGTAAATTTAGTAGATGGGGATAAGTTTGTATCTTTTGACGTAACGGCCCTTTTTCCTAGTGTGCCAATTAATAAAGCGTTGGACCACCTGGAGGAATGGTTGACGGAGAACAATGTGCCTGAACTGGAAAGAGGAGAATATCTCCAATTAACCAGATTATGCATGGAACAAACTTATTTCCAATTTAATGAAAAATTTTATAAGCAGGTACATGGAACCAGTATGGGCAACCCATTGAGCCCTTTTTTAGCAAACATATTCATGTCAAGATTGGAAAGGAATTTAAAACAAGCAGCGGAGTATTTCCCACAACATTGGTATCGTTATGTAGATGACATATTTACAATTATAGATACTAAGAAAACGAGCGTACACGATTTTTTGGAATTTTTGAATAAAGCGGAACCCAGCATCAAGTTCACCGTTGAAGAGGAGCAGGATGAAAAATTACCATTTCTGGATCTCGAAATATCCAGAGATAGCGATAAGTTGGCGTTCAACATTTACAGGAAACCGACAAATGTAGATAGGTTTATTCCAAAGGACTCCTTTTCTCATTGGAGCCACAAAATGGCCGCTTTTAATTTTCTTGTTCACAGGTTAACAACATACCCATTATCAACAACAAACTATAAGAAGGAATTGGATTACATAAAAAATGTGGCGGTACTCAACGGATATTCAACCAACGTAATTGACCAATTATTGAAAAAGGCGAAATGGCGGAAGTCCCTTAAAGAAACAACAACATTGTCAACGGAAGAACCAGTCCTAAGAACATCATTGACCTTTTATGGCAAAAAAACCAGCCAAGTATCGGAGGCCATGCAAAAATATAACACAAACCTACAAGTGGCATATACATCGAAAGGGAAATTGAGGTCAATGTTATGTAATACGAAGGATCGTATTCCAAACAACAAAAAGTCAGGTATATATAAAGTTGATTGCGCAGATTGCTCGAAAGGTTATATTGGCCAAACAGCCCGTTCCCTTAGCGTACGCTACAAAGAGCATATAGCGCATTTCAACAATAAAAGGAAGGAAAAGTCATCAGTGGCATCACACGCCATGGAAACGGGACATCAGATCGGTGAGATAAAGTTGTTAAAATTAGTCAACATTCCATCGAAACTTGATGCCTACGAAAGTTTGTACATCAACAGAATGGGAAAGAACGCTTTGAATAGCGACAAAGGTCCAGTACCATTCTCTGACCTGTACAGCCTATGTGTAGATGCCAGCCAATCAACAAAGGTCGGCCAGCCATTGGATTCAAATAAAAGAACCAATCAAGGGCAGGTACCTCAACGAACGAAGCATATAAGACAAGCGAAAATCACCAAATTTTTAACAGTTAACTAGAGTACATGTGACGATTAAGTTTATTGCTTAATTATACTTGTGGTGTACACTTTTTACCTGTTTTATTTGAATGGTGATCGAAAAACAACACAATTTGGGCAGGGTTTCGTTTAGTTACCTGTTTCATTTGTGTTGTCTCGAGAATCGATATTTTATGCTATTTTTCATCTTTTTTATTTATCTTTCCTATTATTATTTTTTGATTTAATTTTTATTTTTTATTTTTGCTTATCATTTTTACTTAATTTGATTTTTTGTTTGTTTCAGTTTGTCATTTGGTAAATTTTTTATTTTTTCAACGTATTTTCTTGTATTTTTATAATTTTGCTCACTTTCATTTTTTATTTATTTTATATTTTATTCTGTTTTAGGTACACTAACTAATAACTTCTTCTGTTTTAGGTACACTAACTAATAATTTCTTCTGTTTTAGGTACACTAATTAATAATTTCTTCTGTTTTAGGTACGCTAATTAATAATTTCTTCTGTTTTAGGTACACTAATTAATAATTTCTTCTGTTTTAGGTACGCTAATTAATAATTTCTTCTGTTTTAGGTACACCATTTTACTTCATTTGGTAATACTTATTCTATTGTTCTTTAATTAATTCTATTTTTATTTTTTAATTTTTGTTTGTAATTTGCTTATTTTCGTTAAATTTTATTTTGGTTTGTTGCAGGTTTTTCTAAATTCTAATTATTTATTCTGTTTTAGGTATACCGAGGATTAAAATTTTTAATTTGTTGGTAATCTAATTTTCTCTTTATTTTTATTTTTATTTCTGTGTTTTTTATTTTATTTTATATTTACAACGTTTCTTATCTTACATTTTATTTTCAGGCTTAATCCCTTAGTTTTCTGATATTTTCATAACGATAATCCTATCTTAGGATTAAAACTTAATATTTTATTGTGTTTTAGGTGAAAGCAGGCAGTTACATTATTTCAGAGGGTGTAACATAAAGATTTATTATTATTATAATCGGGTAAATAATTTTATTTTAATTTTAAGGGTAATATTTTATTATTATTTGTTTCAGATTGATGCGGTTCTTTTTTCGGATTTGTAAATATTTTTTAATTTTAAGACTTTTTAATTTTAAGAGGTTTAATGCTACTGAAGAGGATTGCCAAAGCAATCGAAACCGGTCTAGCTAATTAATAATTTTATAATCTAGCTAAATATTTTTATTGTGGGTCCTTAAGGGGATATATTTTAACAAAATGCATAATACAGCCCACAGAAATGCTCATCTTAATTTGAACAAAAAATTATATTGACCGAATCGCTTTGGACCCTCCAATTTTCGAGTACAAAATTAGTAAAATTTGAAAAACGTGATTTTTACGATTTTCGTCCCTCAAAAAGTCTTTGAAAAGTTTTTTGTAACCTAAAGTTTGACTTTTAATTGTTAAGGTAGCGCGCGGAAAAACCACCCAAAAATATCGTTTTTCTAGTCTATACATGCTAGAAATATGGGATTTTCACCAATCGATTCGAAATAAAGTCAAATTAACAAAATCGAAAAATTTCATTTTGAACAACGCAAACCCTGAAAAATCAGGAAAAGTGTTTTACGATTTTCCGGGGGGTTTCGTTGTTCATCTTTCTAGCATGTATATAACAGAAAAGTAGTTATTTTTGGGCAACAAGCACTTAAACTTTAAATCAAGCACTTTTTGCATTGAAAGTCTTCAACGTATTGCTATTTATTAGAGAAAAGTGAGGAAATTTTAATACGTCATTTTGTAAAATAAACAAATGGTATTGTTTTTTGGATAAATTTTAAATTTTCACAATAACTATTTAGAACTTAAGGCACTGGCACAAAATTTCTATTTGTTACAGCATGGTGACTCAATATTCGTTAATAGGTGATTAATAATCCCGTAATTATTGAAAGTAAAATGGTGTGTGGTGCCTACAACGATGGTCGTCTAGGATTATCTAAATTATTTTTCCCTGAGCATGAAAAAATTTAACCGAAATGTAAATGATTTATTATTCATTTGAACATTCTTTAGAATATATTTTGTATTTACCCGTTTAATAAGATTTCTAATGTCTTGGCAGGTTGAGTCAGTTACAATCCCTTCGAGACTATAAACTTTTGGTAAATAATATGAATCATATTGTTTAAATTTGTTCATATTTTGAAATGATACTTGAAGTTGACGTTCCATAAAATATTTAGACAATGTTCGATAATATTTAATATCTGAATTTAAAGTACCAAACATTAAAATTTTGGAAAATTTATTTTATAATTTAAAAATAAATTAAATACATAATATATATTCAACATACTATATACTATGTCTAGGCGTAATCAGTTGAATTGCTAATAAAATAGTCAAAGCAAAAAAACAAAATGTAAAAACCGTACGAAGGGTCCCGACCTTACCCTATTGTTAAGTTTCGAAATTTTCGAACTCAATTTTCTATTTAATTTTTAATCATTGTTTATATAATTAACATACAGGTTGAGCTAAGATGAATAGATATAGGATCAAACTACTACAAAGCAATAAACCTGAATAGTTCAATTTTTTACATCAATACTATAAAAATACACATCAATATGAAAAAAAGTACACGCGAGTGGGAATCGATCCTACAACTTCCAATTTACCGGGTCAGAACTCTGAGCTATTAAGTTGTACCTACATAATCTGTATACTAATCTACTTCCAAATATTGATTTTCCAAACTTTTATACTGCTATACGGTAAACCAAACGTTGTGGGTTCGATTCCCGTTCTTGTTCCTGATTTTGAATATCACAAATATTAAAATTGTTCATATAAAGTTCCTTATATGTTATTTGGATCTCTTAGGGGAGTGTGAAACTACGTTTTGCAAGCCAAAAAAAAGTGGTACTACCTGCGTAATATAGGTAAAAAACTGAAATAAGTCAAAATTTGTAGTTTTTCACCTATTACGCAGGTAGTACAACTTTTTTTTGCTTGCAAAAAAATTTATTAAAAAACTACAAAAAAGGCACAGAAGTGTAAAAAGTAATTTTAATATATATATATTTTAACAATAATTTTCTTGTGAGCAAAATTACCTTTTGAGACTTTTGAATTCAATGCGCTAATCCAGATTTCTAAAGCTACCCCAACAAATTGATGGTAATAGGTAATTGCTCACGAGAGAATTATTGATAGAAGTGTACAATTTAAGTACCATGTACAATTTAATTACCATTTGAACATGTAAAAAATGTAATTCTCTTAATGGATTTCATTTGGAAATAATTTTCAACAAAATTTACATCGAAAAAACCATTTGCAATTTTGATAAAAATAGCAAATATAAGAAAAAATTTAAGCATTTTGCTGTTTAATACTTTAAACGTTACTTCTGATTTAATAGAATGAAATAAACTAATCTCTCAGAAATAGTATTATGAGCTTTTATACAGAAATAATTTTTACAGAGAATTTAAAACAGTTAGGTACAAATATCCATGAAGTTTTACATACATAAAATTAAAACTTATTAAGCTTAAGCTTAATAAAATTGAGCTTATTATATTATAAGCTCAATTTTGCCTTTAAGTTTCAAATTTCTGATGGTAATGCAAAATGCCCTGCTTTCATTACGATCGGGGTAGTGACTAGCAAGATAGAAACTATTTAAGTAACTGAAATATTATTTTATTAAATAAGTAAATAATTTAAGTATTTTCTTAAATCTAATATAGTCGGTGGATTTTTAGTCGGTTTATTATTTTAGTTTATTAGTTAATTAAGTTAGTATAGCATAGCAGTATCGAAGAAATATTAATATATATTTTTTCCATAATAAATATGTGTATATAATGTAGGTATAAGTTGAACTCAAAAGTGTGTGAAAAATTTTTAATACGGGGCTAAGCTCAAGATAAACCCTAAGCCTTTAATTTTTGGGAAAAAGAAAATTTTTCTGAAAACTTTCATCATAACTCAAAAACGAAGAGATATCCCATCTTGCAAACCGTTAAATGTCCCGGTAATGTACTTTATTTCGTTAACTACCACCAATAGATGCCAGGAAGAGTCATGTTTTGTAGTGTGTGTTTCAGTTTTTCATGAAAAGAAGGATAAAACGACGTTTTTTAAAAATAAAACCTAGCTAGATCGACTTTTCGCCCCAAAAATTCCTGCATACACATTTTCATGAAAATCGTTGGAAGCCATTTCCAAGAACGTTGATATATATAAATATATATATTTTTAAAAGAATTGCTCGTTTAAATATATAAGATAACTAATTACTTATAACTTGTCTTGGGTAACTTTACGATTAGTTGGATAATAGCAAAAAAGTAATTGAAATATAATCACAGATAATTGATATTGACCTTATTATATCCACATAAAAAATAATTGTTGTAAAACCGCAAAATTAAATCAGAATAAGTATCGGAATAAATTAAATTAATGAATAATTTATATTTGTGCTTATTAAATCGATTTTAACGAAGTGTCATTTAAACTGAAAACAAAAAAAGTTTTTTTTCTTCCGACATATAATTTGTTACAAATAAAGAAAAATCATTTCAGTTTTTATTCCCAATTTTGCAAAAAAAAAGATAGAATAGAAGCTATTGTCATTAAGTCAGAAACAAATTTTATTTCCGCCTAAAAATTTCAAATTTTTCTATTTCGAAAATCGAAAAATTTTTAATTGCAAAAGAAATGTAAAGAATCGTACATTTTTAGAATCTGCATGAATTCAAACTCATTTTGACATTTTAAATGTACCCGCTTCAATGAGCAATCTCAACTTTAAAAACAAAAACTACCGCATTATAGCCTTCACTTTGTACAGAGCCCTAATTCTTTTTCTTAAGTGAAAGTAGCTTAAGTGATTCCTTATTATCCCAGAATAATGATCCTTAAGACACATCTATAACGACTTTCAAGTGAAGGACACCCTGTTTTAATAATCCCACAGAAAATAACATTTTACGGAATAAGTATCTAAGTATTACAAATCCCGTTGACCAGCGATACAGAACATAAGTCTATATTTTTGGAAAAAATATTACTAATAATTAAGGAATATTAAAAAACAATATCAACAACAAATATGTATTTACTTTTTCATTAAAAAAAATATTGATTTTTAGTTTTAACATGAGATATTTAAGATATTTCCTTAACTAACTTACAAAAGTAATCAATCGCCTTAAAAAATATATATATAATAATAATAAATAATATATATTATTTTTTAAAAACAATATATCACATTCTTATTTAAATATTTAAATGATAGTTCTTAAATTCTAACATACATAAGAACTTTCAAAATATACATATGCTTTGAAATTTCCAACTTTTTTACCGTCTATATATAAATAGGATTTGAAGCAAATTTCACACATATAAGCTGGATCACTTGGTATTCTATCACAATTACGTACGATATAACAAGCCTCTTTGGTTCCACACATCATGCACCGTCGAGTAATTTTATTTGAAGCACAAGCAAAGCGTGGATAATCTTCTGAACAAAGTGAATCACTTGAATGTATCAATCTTATATCAGAAATTGTAAACAAATGTTCACAGTCCCCTTGATGTTGATACATATATGGATATCCTAATTTGAGTTTGAGATCTTTAAATAAAACATTATCCATTAACTCTTTCTTGAAAGGTCCAACACCGTAATTCAAATTTTTACTAAATTCCATCACCACTTCAGAATAATCTACATAATTCGAATCTTTGGCGTTATGATACAACGTATCATGGATGAAAATTAAACAGGATTTATATTTGCCCTATAAAATAAAATTTACATTATATTTTTATTATGAAAGCAAATTTACATTTGTTTCAAATATGTGTGTACTTTATAAATGGACTCTTTTGTCCACTAAGAATAAATTGATTGGATAAATGTTTCTAGTGATTAATCATCATATTTAGATACCAAAACACAAAATTAATTTTTATAAAATATTAGGACTATTATTTAAAAAAAATAAATAAATTCTTTATAATTACACAGGTCTGCGACTAAAAAACTGCATAGGATTTTTTTAATACAAATGTTTGGATTACCTTCGTTGGTTGTAAATTGTCAGGATTTTCACTGATATCATAAGAAACATTTTCATCAGATGGGCAAAGTATTTTTTTACAAAAATCTTGTACTGTATTTGAACCTGATACGATTATTTCATGACTGAATCTAGGTATCCACGATGTCTTAAAACCAGGAATATAGCGAAATGGTGCATAAATACGAATAAATAAAAGAATTTCATCATTTTCTTTTAAATTTTCTAAATGACGAAAATTTGTATCATCCTAAAAAAATATGCATATATAAAAATTCATATAAATTTATAAAGAGCACGCTAAAATGTAAAGTACATACAACATGTGCCATCAATAGGTGTTGAAGAGATAAACGTTTATTCAAGAAAATCAAAGCTAAAACCTACGGGGCGGTGATTACTTTCAAATTTTGTAGCCCTAAGATTTATTTTTAGTAGTCAGATAATAAATTGTACTACATTTTATTTTTTACAACTCTTCATTTTATAAAAGTTTCAATTTACTTAGCTAATATTAATCAAGAACTTCTTCAAAATTAAAAACAATAATAGGGTATTATCGTTAGTCAAAAATAAATCATGAAATTTGAAAAAAGTTAAAATTTATGTAATAATATTCTTAAATATTCTGATTTCGAGTCATAAAAGCACATTTTTCTTTTAAAATATTAAAATTAAAAATCGTAATTTTTAAACTGTATATCACGTGACCAAAAACGCTGGTAAGCCCTGCTGTGATGTCATAGCGGTATGAGATATAGACCATCAGTTAGTTCAGTGTAGATAGTTGGGTATAATATATACATAGATAATAAGTATTTATATTTATTATAATCAGATGTCTATGAATATATTTGTCAAACTTATTTGTGTTATTTCGTATAGTGATACCTATATTACGTCATCAAATTGGATGCCCGTGTTTTTGACAGTTTAAAATTTAATTTAAGTTTTTGGTAAGAAAGCGTGTGTATTTTTCCGAAATAAATTTTTGGTGGCTTTTTATTAGCAAAATCAACATTTTGAAGTACTTTTTCAAAAATAGTGGAATACCCTATTAAGTAAACCCTATCTCGTTAAAGATAATAAAGTGAAGTACATTGTATTTTTTAGCTTAAATATTATGTGTTCAAAAACATGAACAAATTTCCATTCCAACAAATGAAAACAAACAATTGACTGAGTTAATTATTGAAATACCATGTATGGACATTGTTGATGACGCAATCGTTTGTTTTTTGACGACACGTAAGTAAAGAAAGATATCCACTTTTAGATAGCCACATATTCATAACTGATATTCCCATATAATACATACTATAAAATTTGCATCTAATTTGCGGCCTCGTGGGTAAACAATGATGCTAACAAAAAAAGATAAAGATAATGTCAGACAGGGACTAAACTTAGTATACCTTGATATATTTCATATACATGGTATATGGTATAATAAAAAATATCTAATGAAGGGGAAATATGACTTCAATATGCTTAGGTATGTAATTAAATGTATGAAATAAACTAATCGTTGACTCTAAGACTAATAGATAAATTTTCAACACCTAATGATAAGCCTTCACTATGCAATTTTAAACATAAATTTATCATACAATTTCCACTTGCGATCGGTATTTCAAACCATTAACATAAAAGTCGGTGTATTCCTTAACCGATCGGTTTTTCGTTATAACATTAGCCTCCAAATTTTTTATAGTTTCTAATGACTTGGCTTCTAATGGTATATGTTTCAAAGAAGAATCATGAAGTTTTTTCATGCCCTTTTTGTCGTTTGGTATAGTTTTCAACGTTGATTCTGCTAAATGTTCGAAACTGTAAACATTCATGAAAAGTCTCATAAAACTATTTTTGATAATAATCAATAATATTAAATTATACCTGCATGTATCTTTCAATAAATCTTTAGTATCTTGTTTCAATTTAATTCCCATTAAATTAAAAATTTCTTCATCTTGCTCGGATTCTTCTAAAGAAAAATCATTTATAAAATTAACTTTATTAGAAAATAATTCGAAATGTTCTTTCAAATTAACTTCATGTGAGAAATTCAACTGTTGACGAGTATAAACTTTTTCCATTTTAATTACAAAAAGTAGTATCAAATTAGTCAAAAAAAATTCGAAAAAATGTATCCTTGGGGTTAGAATTATGAAATTGTTGAAAACAAAATCAAACTAAACAGTTATTGTTTTCATAACCAAGAATTTATAAGAAAGCAATAATCATTCAGAAAAACAAAAACCCAAAAACTGATCGTGATTGATTCTTGTTTTGCCCAAATTTGAATATGAATATTCATTCTGTCAAATTTGACAATTGTATTTAAGGAACTTCGAGACATTATTTATTTACGCCTTAAGGGATTGGGGCACGTAATTTTGTATCAGTATTCAGTTTAAACTTGAAATGAAAAATGATTAAACTTGACGTAAAAACTAAACTACGGCAGGTTCAAAATTTGAAATTTTACCATTCTCTTAACATATTTAATTTTTTGTTGAAAATTGCGGAAAGTTCTTTTCTTGAATTTTTGGGGAAACGATTAATTTTTGGAAAATGAAAAATATGACAAAAGACAGCTGTAATGTATTTCGAAATTTTGATACCACTCGCAACCTTATAAACTCCCATTATCCATTTTTTTTAAGATACCCTTGTGTGAAATTGGAATTTGTACAATTTTCTGGAAAACTGTAAGATTTTTTCAAAAGATTTCACTGCCAGCTTCCAGTACGGACAAATGTTTCAAGCGAAAGTTGTTAATTTTTTTATAAGGAACATTTTTTAATTTTAATCTTTTATTAAATTCTATCTCTAACGGCTTACAAGACGGGTCCTGCGGACTCAAGATCAAATTGACCTATGTTGCTCATTTACGAACTCAAATTCACTTTTTTACGGCCTGAGCACGCTATAAAAATTAAGTACTTAATAAGTGCATTTCCTTTTGTCCGCCCGTGGACACGATAACTATCAAACGAAAAGAAATATCAAGCTGAAATTTTATAGCGTATAGTAAATTTAAAAGTAAAGATTGATAAAGACCACCGTGTTAAAGCCTCCACCTTTCTTGCTCTCTTATTGCAACTTATCCCTTTTCTATAACACTCGAAATAATGACGGTGATTGTTTTACACAGGTAATATATATGTACGGTTTTCTATTTTTTTAAATGTAAAATAGTCATAATTCATTGAGTATATCAGAAAAGATGACCATTTTTGAAGAAATCTGTAATTTATGGTCAAATTAAATTTTTTTTCTAATTTATCTTTATAATTTATAGCTTATGTGTTATTCTGATATATGAGCTATATTATTGTTAAGTTTTATTCAAATCTATTCATCGGTTTTTGTGTGAAATCGTAAAAAACAAACAAACATCCTTACTTTCACATATATGTATAATATAAAATAGGCGATAGGGATAGGGATAAGGATTACATAAACGGCTGTTGTTTTTACCAATATTACGTCGTCGGAAATGAGTCTAACTTCCATTATTTTAAATTGAAATCTTTGAAAGATTGATTAGGGCTCGAAATTTCAAAGATTTTGTTTCAAAATAGCAAAAGTAAACCATTTAAAAAAATTTGAAACCAGGTGTATTTTTTAGGGGACTTTGGTGTTACTTTTAATGAAGGAGTTCAGACATTAAAAAACAATACATGGATTGTTGTGAGGTATGTCTGATAGGTGCGGTAATAAATAATTTAGTATACTGAATACTTATTTAAGAAGTATTATTTTGAAAATTTTTAATTATTTACACAATTTAAAATTTACCTTGGCTATTAAATAATTCGCTGTATCTTAAATTAGATATTTGAAAACTTTTTACATTTGCAATAATTTCACAAAATTCGATTACTAATAAATAATACAGCATATAAATAAACTATAACTGAAATATCAGTATAAAATTCAAACATTCACATACAAACAATACTGTTTACGTAGATTATATAAGTTTTGGAATCTTGTAATTAATTATTAATTTTAAAGAAATAAGGTTCAGAAAATCGATTTTAAGTTTAGAGTAATTAAAAAATTATTGCACCCCAACGAAACGAATGCACACGAAGTAATACTTCCTCTCAAAAATTTTCAGTATTTACATTTTATGATACCCTAGTCTACTATTTAAATAATAATTATTTGCTGCGTTTGGCTGATCTGAGCGCTCGGTTAGTTTACTGTGTGCTTTCTAAGCTTATTTTGTTAGTAGACCATTTCCCAACCATCTACCATGTGCATACCTACAGCTACAACAAAAAGATGTTCGAAAAACAACATGTTTACATGAAACTGTCTTTATAAGATTAATTTGATTAGTCATGTAAATGAAGAAAATTCAGAAAAATTAATTGAATGTTTTATTCATGTGAGTTTACACAGTGTGAGCTAGCGTGTGAATTGACGTTAAAATGTAGCTATAGTATAGAACAAATATTGTCATTGTATGAACATGTTTGCAGACATTTTTTGTATTTTCTACCAATTATTTTTCCACTCCTACATCACAAAACAGTTTTTACTGGGTATTGTCCCGGCAACTGGAATTTAATTTCATCTGTGCTCGTGTACACTTGAATGCACGCGAGTTAAATCGCATTTCCATACGAGTAGGGTTTAGAACAATCAAGAACATTTGCCAGGCATTGTGTAAACTCAGCTTAAAACATATATTCTTTTGATTTGTGTTAACAGAGACGAGGTAAAATAATTTTACTATATTATTTCTCATATTGTTATCACAAATACAAAATACGTCTTTAAATTCAGAATTTTAAATCAAAATCTTAAAGATACGACATGCCATTATAATAAATAAATATCAAATGAACAAAGATCATTGATGCACCGCATATTTGTTTATTTCTAAACAAAAAATTAAAAACTATTTTATGGATGGATTTATTAACGCAAAAAAAAAGTTAATTGGACACATTATCGATAGTTTTTCACCTAAATATACAATGTTAAAAAAGCAAGGTTCGCACATTTCGATAGACCTAAGCAATTTGGAAAATATGTTAGAATATTCGATTATCAATTTGTTTTTTCTTAATCTTTATACATATTATACAACAAAATATTTCGAAATTAGATTCTTTTAACGCTCTGTATTTTTAGAAATTTGTTAAGTAAATTTATATGTTTATTTTGTGATACCTTACATTTAAAAGAAATAGAGAAAATATTTGCTATAAATGTGAATATTTTAGAAACGCGTTTCATAATCTTGGGATACAAATATTTAATTCCTACAATAAAATACATTATACTTTTTAAATTATTCACATGCTGATTACTTCAGTAAACAATCCAGTCTTAAAATCAGCATACCTTCCGATATAGTAAAAATTATATGGAATATTTGAATTTAAAAAAAAATGCATTAACATAATAATAATACATCGTATTAAGAAATTTTTTAATCGATTTTTGCAATAGGTTTTTCTGGTTCTACTGAATCTCCAGAATATGCTTTATGTATAAAAATTCCTAATGCTACATGTAATGCAATGACCGCAAAAACAGCACTCCATACATTTGATGCTACCTCCGATAATCCCATAACCCCTATAAAAAATTACAAAGTAAATAAAATAATAAGACAAATAATACTCAAATCCAAGTTACCATCAAATAAAATAATTTTCGTCCCGAAAAATGTTGCTACTGGTAATGCAATTATTATAACACAATAAAAGAATACAATACTAAATATTTTAAAATCCGGAATGTCCTAGAAAAAACATCAATTTGAATAACAAATCTGCACTTTAATGCCCCAATTTAAATTATAATAAATACCTTTCTATCACCCATTTTATTATTATTTTTATTTTGGTTATTTAATAAAATTCATTCAGATCAGAATTCTAATTGTAAATTTACAAAATCAGATTATAATTACTCTCAAGTGCTAAAGGTAAAAACCTACAAAAATATGTGATATATTTATTTATCTCTGCCAAAACCACTTGAAATTTTATAAAAACGCAAGGCACAAGTAAAGATATCAAATATTAAACAATTATTAACAATAACCAAATTTTAATCACGAACATTGCAAGAATTATTGGACTATTATTTTATTTAGTCATGTGTTTCTAACCTCTGACTATGACGTAATATAAAACCATGGACGTAAGAGGTATTATAAGGGTGTTATAAATATCTCCTTAAGTCCATAGTATGGGGTGTAAGGTAAAGGAGCACAATTCTCTTATGGCTGTTTGATTCAAAAAGTGGCCAAAAAAGAGCATTAAATAAAGGAGCTATAATGGCGCATCGTGTAGCGAAGTGTATGTATATGTATGAACCACAGATTATAATTTTTCTAAATTAAAAACTATAATCGGTGGTATGAACCATGAAGGTTATAAAGAAGGAGAACGATCGCTACGTGCTAAAGCATTAGAGCACCTGTCCCTGAAAATTTGTAGAATTTATGGTTCATTTTCAGCCACCAGCCGCGCTGTCGTCGGTAAGTAGTATATTAGCGCACAACAGCCCGCATTTAATGATACAACTTAGCGATCCCAGCGCCTCACTTATTTTGTCCATATTTTGGGGACAATATTTTCTATTGCGATCGTTCTCCTTCTTTATAACCTTCATGGTATGAACTGTATCTATATGCATGCATGGTCCTCTGGAACATCAATGCCATCTTAATTTAATGCAATTTTAGTGTCACTTTTTTACCATAGATTGTGTTTCTTTACCTCTACACTCTATGGTTCATATATATATATATATGACTCTGAGGATAATAACAATCATATCTTTGATAACAATAATAAGGAATTATTACATCATATGCTGCTTTTATAGATTAAGTATCATTTTACAAACGCCAAATTTAAATCAAAATTCTTTAAAAATAATTAAAACAGATAAAACAATCCATTAAGGGTTCTTGAACTCATAGTAAATCAATTTTTACAGAATAAAGCAAACTAAGTCAAAAAATTAAGAAAGTAAAATTATGGTAGAGCATGCAAAATATTTAGAGAGCCAATGTCCATCAAAATATTTAGAAAGACCTGTCCAATGTAGTTGGATAGGACTTTCGGAGATAAATAAAAAATTCTGAGAAACATTGTTGTGTCTCGTGAAAATTGGACGAAGTATATAAGCTCCCATATAATAAAAAAGTATTTCCCTCCCTCTCGAAACTTTAATCCACGTGATTTCAGAAACTATCTTACCGATATATTCTCTGTAAAAACTGAAAAATGTGTCGGTTATAGTAGTACTCGATGAACACTTTCAACGAAAATTATACTTTAATTAGGAAAGCGAGCCTTTACAATCAGTTAAATATTTTCATAGCTTCCCAGTGAAAACAATGACGTAAATATGACGTCAGAATGACGTCATGCAATGTCATAATTTACGTAAGATATGAGTCACAGATGAGTCAGGTTTGAGTCATTATTTCCGCCTTCCTGAAGATTTTTACGTAATACAAATAACGTAAAATTGACATCTATATGACCTAATTGACATTATAATGATCTTACAATGATATCACAGTGACGTCACGTTTATGTCAAATATCTGACTTAAATATGATTTATCCTTACGTAAGATTTACATAATTCTTACGTTATTAAATGTCACGATATTGTAATTAAAATGACCTGGAAATGATGTCAAATACCTTCCTTAAATATGACTTTTCTTTACGTAAGGTTTACCTTAAGATTTCGTACATTTCCTTTTGTAATACGGAACCCTAAAATTTAATGGAAAATTGTCAAAGTAAACAAAATCAACTAATCAAATATCATTCACCGTTTTTAAAATATTTAAAAATTTGAATTTTTTTTAAAAAACTTGGGAATGTTTTGTGTTTTCTTATGATAATAATATGCTTATAATATATTTTTTGATATCACGAAGTATAGATATCATAATATCAAAATGACAATGTGTTGAAAAAGAATAATACAATTAGATGATAGAGAGAGAGAAGATCAACGTGTATGAAAAGTGATTTGAACCAATAGCGGAGAACCACGAATTCCCGTATAGGATTCATGTGTCAACTTTGTATTAGAAATAAAATTATAATATATTTCGAATGTTAAATATGTTCTATCTAGTTCTTTAAGTATCTGTTTTAAACCAAAATTATAAAAATGTTTTACATGGACCATTTGAATATACTAGTTAATTTAAAAGTAGCGCCATATATTATGTTATTAGCTTTTGATGTTATTCTCGATAATTTCGGTAAGGACCTATTTTCGAATTCTAATCAAATATACATAAGATTTGTAAGTTTATTCATTTATTGTTGTTATAACAGTGGCAGATTGTGCGACTCAAGCTGAAATCGATAGTCATTTAGAACTTGGTCGTGAATTTTTAGCAAAAGGACAGTTGGCAGATGCTCTTACTCAATATCATGCTGCAGTTGGTTTGTATTATAAGTGTTAGATTTATTAGTCTGCAAAAATGACTAAATACTGTTTTTTTTAATTGCAGAGGGTGATCCGAATAACTATCTGACATATTTTAAGAGAGGTACTATTTACTTGGCGTTAGGAAAAGCTAGATTGGCCTTAACCGATTTAGATCGCACAATAGATTTAAAACCAGATTTCATGGCTGCAAGATTGAGCCGAGGAACTGTTTATTATAAACTATGTGATCTAGAACATGCACAAATCGATTTAATGGCTGTGGTAAGTACAAAATTAGTAATGAAATTCGAACATAAGTTTTTTCGGTTAATACGGTTTCAGAAATTACGACGATAAATTTTTGTTTAACTCTGCCAGGTATGACGTAAAGTAATAGTGAAATTTTTCGAGATCTTACTTCTGAATAGTTTTATTAACTGACAAGAAATACAGTATTATATTATAAATTCTTAAACCTGAATACACCGTGGATTTTTGTCTCTAATATTGCCTCATAGATCAGTAATTCTCCTAAAAATATCAACTGTGTTTGGTAGTTGAGCATCTGCTTACATTGAAAATCAATTTATAGATATATTTGCTAAAAATACACCTGTCAAAGGTATATGTTATACATAGATTCTTTGTAGAAGATCTAAACCCAAATAAGGTAAAAAACAATTCGACCCACACTTACTTGGCCCACGTCATCTCAAACTAAAGTTTTTTATACGTAGGTAGTAACAAATACATAAAATTCATATAAAGCTGTAGCAAATACTTATAACAAAATTTTTATTTCAAAATTACGAAAATTGAAACGAGGTTTTGAAAAATTTATAGCATCATTCTATGAATTATCCACTTTGTGTATAATAGCAGAGGAGATTTTTATGATTGTCTACAGTAAAATAAATGTTTAGAGAATTTTCATCCACATTTGATTGCTTAAATTCCTATCAGACTTAATCATTACAATTCAAAAAGTTAGTAATTTTAGAAATTCGTCATAAAAATGACAAAAAATTGGACTCGGAAAAACCATAGGATAACTTTTGAGTCTATCTGTGCGGCGAGGCTTAACTAAATCCTTCCGAATTGGTGAATTTGGAAACCCAAACACGGGCATATAGTAAATACAATCAAGTTTTGATTTTAGGAGTTAGTTTCGGGTGGTAAGTTAGGCAATGGACATCTCATTTTATTAAATATCCGACAAATAAATTTTTACATTTATTATACAATTAGCTTCCTATTAGGTTATATTGGCCGACCATAAATGAAGCACGTAGACTATAGAGCCCATTGTGACACCACCTTTTCCGCTGACAATTTCGTTCATCAGCTCCTCAATTATTTAGGGTGCACTCAGCTTGTACACCCCCTTCATGCATATACCATGCACTAAACCAGCCCATCACCACTATTAATTAAATTTAATTTTTGTTGGCATATCGCCTACGGAATTGGTTAAGCTTTAAGCTATTAAAAGTAAAAGTGAAGTTTGTGAGTGCTATTGAAAAATTTTCCGTGTTTTCTCATAAAGATTCGAACGGATTTGACTTTCGCTAGTCATGTATATTCAATGATTTTTTAAAGAATTAAAAATTCGAAAATTGTTACGAACCAAAAGAAACGGTAAACTGTAATAACTTAAAAACGAAAATAGGTATAACAGCAAACTGATAGAAAATTGTTAAGTGGAAATTTGCTAATAAGTCTGTTTATTTGGTTATCGAACCCACATATTTGATCCCATAGAACTTATGAACGAATTATAATTTTTAATTATTGATTTTTTTTTTCAGTATAAAAAAGATCCAAGTAATTTTAAAGCTCAAGAATTATTACGAAGTATAGCTTTAATAGAAGAATACATTGATGCAATCCACGCATATTACGCCAGTGGTGATTATTCATCGGCTATTATGTATTTGAATAAAATCGTTGAAAGTTGCCCTTGGTCTTCCAAATATCGTAAACTACGTGCAGATTGTTACTTAGAATTGGGTGAAAATGGCTTAGCTGTGTCGGATTTAAGATCAACAACGAAATTAGAAGCAGACAACACAGATGGATATTTAGAACTTTCAAAGCTAATTTATAAATTAGGAGAGGTTTCAGAAGCTTTGAAAGAAATTCGCGAGTGTTTGAAATTAGATCCTGAACATGATGAATGCTTTCCATTTTATAAGAAAATTAAAAAAATTGACAAATTTTTGACTGAAGCTGATGAAGAATTACAAAAAGGAAATTATGCTGAATGTGTAGAAAATGCCCAAAAAGTTTTAAAAAATGAAAAATACGAAAATATGGTAAAATTCCGTAGTAAACAATTGCTTTGTACTTGTTTAATGAAAGATGAAAAAACTAGTTCAGCTATCAGTGCATGTCGAGAAGCATTAGATTTATCAAAAGATCCTGATGTATATTGTGATCGAGCTGAAGCTTATCTTCAGGCTGAAATGTACGATGATGGTAAGTATTTCGCAGTACTTTATCAAAAAATTAGGATATATCCTATTATCACCATGGAATCCTAATATTATAGTGAAAAAATTAATTTATGTTACTGCTTTGTTTGAAATTAAGCTTTTTGAAAATACACCTCATTATAATTATCCACCAAAATCGAATGCACGGACATGATTGTGTACAATTTTCTAGTTTTTTAATGTTGAAATTGAAGGCATTTCGGTAAGAAGTTGTGTTCGACGCTCTCTCAGTCCTCATTTTTAGAACTAAAAATTGTTGAAATAACCAGCCGCTATAAATAAAAATGGAAGGAAAATCGCGTTCATTTTAGCTACAGTAATAAAGACAACATGATCTACATGCGAAAAGTTGATAACGTGAATAGTTTTTGATAGAACGTTACTTTTCATTAAAAATTTTCTCTCTATTAATTTTTTTGAATTTTTCAGCAATTCGAGATTACCATGCAGCGTTAGAAATGCATGAAAATTTCCAACGAGCCAAGGATGGTTTACAAAAAGCACAAAAATTACAGACACAAGCTGAACGAAGGGATTATTATAAAATTTTAGGAGTTAAGCGAACAGCAACAAAAAAAGAAATAGTTAAGGCTTATAGAAAAGCAGCTCAAAAATGGCATCCAGATAACTTTGAATCAAAAAGTGATGAAGAAAAGAAAATTGCTGAAAAGAAATTTATCGATATTGCTGCTGCGAAAGAGGTAAATTAAAGAAATGTATTTATCGTTCTTAATGTCAGAATACTGTTAAATTTTCCATCTAACATCAATTTTTATTACAAAATTGTGTTTTCGGAGTATATTTCTCTCAACAATTGAATCAACAAAGTTCTCAGACAATCTTTAAAAAAATATTTTATCTTAATTTACGCTGGACTATAGAACAGCATTTCTGTTTAGAGGATATTATTTTTTGCTGATAATCTCAAAATTTTAACAACAAAGAATATTGTTTTAATAAAAAATTATTTCCTTTAGGTGTTGACGGATGAAGAAAAACGAGCACAATTTGATAGTGGAGATGATCCATTAGATCCTGAACAAAATGCAAATAGGCATGGTGGAAATCCATTCCATCATTTCCATCAAGGATCTCCATTCCAATTTAGGTTCCATTTTAATTAACGTTAATCGTACTTGTGTTTATTAAGTTAAACAAATTGTGCTAGTGATACGAATTCGGATTTGTAAATATTATAAAAGTGGTGATAACACATAAATATTATTACTAAGACTGACATTGTGTTAGTGCCAGAGACTCGTTATTAAGTTTGCCTTATAAATACTTTTGGCCTCTAATTATGACGCAAACTCCTGATATTAGGCTAAGATTATGCCATTATGTAACATTTATTAAATTTTAACGTAATTTGTCCAATAACTTATCATTTTTGTTGGATTGTATGTATCTGAAATTTTTATTTATTATTCGTATTGAAAATATATTTTTAAATTACAATACAAATTTTCAATTCCCTCAATCATTTTCATTTTCTTCACTTTTTACTAATCAAGGACTGAATCGATATTAGTTTAAATTTTAATGTCGATTAAGATTTAAACAAAAATCCTTAAAAAACAAGAGAAACACCAAAATTCTTACAAATTCTAGGCATGTTTCGTGGTTTGTGTTTTTTTTAGGTATATGTTTCTATTAAATACGATCTTTAAATTAAGATTGATTATGTTCTCGGTTAGGTCTACAAGTGAAGAAAATAATAATACATCTAAAATTACTCTTTTATTTGAAACCGATTTATACTGTATACGCAACTAATGAACGATTATTGAAATTTCTGGTCATAGTCGTCAACTTCTAGGTTATTTAATGACAATTGTAAATGTTTAATGTTTGATGCAGGTGTTACCAATGCATTATTAGATCGTATTTACTAATCATTGACATGTTTCTTAAATATGACAAATACCGCGGTCATATTTTACAATAGTCGGAGTGTATAGAAAAACATAGAAATAAATGAATGTCTTGAACACAAATGATGTTAACCAGAATTTCTAAAGTATGTTGGATGAACTCGTGAGGCTTAAAATTAAGTAAACTATTTTTATTCTGTTTATTAAGATTTAATAAATGCTTCAATATTAACATATTAAAAATTAATATCTATTCCGGCAATTCAACCAAATGTTCAATATCGTTCTCAACCTTTATCAATGTATCTTGTTTTCATCTTATACACTGCCAAATTTACTAATCCTACATTATTTGTCGGTAATCCAAGCCAAATTTTTCGCATTTTAACGATCATTTTCAAACTTCTTATTGAATACTAAAAATATAATAAGTAACATTGAACACATTAAGTTGAATTGTCTGAATTCGACTATTATAAAAGACAACGCACAAAATATCATTAAACAAATTTTTAATGGATTTTTTTGTATATTTTTACGAGAGTAACAACAGTTCTTTAAAGTGAGATAAATTTTTTGCACCCAGCGTTTGAAATAAAAAATCTGATATTAATAAAAATGAAAATGTATAAAATCCACTTATTTAAAACTTTGACTTATTTCAAAGAATAATGTACCAATTTTGTGCGTGGTTTTTTTTGTTTAAATAATGAATTGTTCTGGATTAATTCATCTCTCACAATATTAATAAATAACTTCAACTTTTATGTTTGTTAGCTAATTAAATAATTTATAATTTACTATTCAAAAGTTTTAAAAAGTCAGTTTAGAAAACGATATTCCAGTGGATACCATTACTCAAAAAATATTCAAACTTTTAATCCTATTTTTACTAATTGCAATAACGAAGTTCAATACTGAGAAATTGATAAGTTACTGAGCGATCGGCAAAACGTAGCTTTTTGCCACATGCATATTTTTGGCATTTATATTTTACATTTTTCTGCAAATGATTACTTCTTAAAAACCTAGACACTGATTAACCAAATTTTTGCATCTCAAATTCTATGTTATTACCTATTACATTTTAATATCGAAAATGTTTAAAATATTTATTTCTTTTCGTACTTGTATCTACAATAAATTATAAATAATTTGTTTCATGTTAATTTTTGGTTAAGCTGAGGCTTAAGTACAGATAAACAATTCTAACTAGCTTAGCTTTGATATGTTTTGATCTCTGATATAAAAATGTCTAATGTACGATAACATGATATTTAATTAAACAATCTCTTATTCGATCAACTAAGCTAGTTTCTATACATGTTCATCCGCACTTAAGCTCCAAGCATTTTCGCCAACTATTCATACAATATAATGATTCTTTTAAAAGAATTATAAATAAATAAACAGATGGAAATCAAGAAAAATGAATATGGTTGACTTGAGGCCTAATTATATAAACTACAAGACTCGCAAAACTGATTTTGGAATATAATCTGTTTATTTTATTGAACTTAGATGGTGTTGGAGCAATTATGATTCGGTATGAAATGATACAAGCTTTAATTGTTCTATAAAAGCTTTAATTGTTCGGTATGACTGAAGAACTGAATTTTATGAAATACTCCATTCTAAACATTACGAGTGTTCTTTTATATTTAAACTAATCGAAAAAAAGTTGAATGGATTTTTATCACGATTTTGTGCGCATGCGTTAATATTAGCCTTTTTTGTAATCCGAGTACAGAAAATATTGCAATTTCCTGTGCATCGTAGAAAATGTCATTTACGCAGGCGGTAAGCAGTTCATGTCGAAAGTTTGCCTATTAAGGTAAAAGAACTGTTCCTATGAAACTAAAATGAAAATAATAAATTGCGTGGTCCATATTAATGAACTTAAATAAAAAATTCCTAAATCAGAATTGTTTAACAGAACATGAAAATGAATTTTTAATAACATAAAGGTGTATTGTATAATAACGGGGAAAATGTTAATTGAATATTAGGATTTCTTATTTAATTAAAAAATAATTTATTTTCGCATAAAATACTATTTTATTTTGTTATGAATAATATAATTTTATGTTTGTACAATTTAATTAATTATGATTTGACAAAATGTGCATTTGTTGCTGTAATTAAAAAAAAAAAAAAAACACATATTTAATATGAATATTATATATTCATCTGTAAATTAATTCATGTAGGTAAATATTTTTGTTATTATTGATACAAAATAATATTTTCCAGTTGAATATTTTATTTATTTTTATCATTTTCCCTCATTAAATATCCAAAATATTCCACAATAAACATCCTAAAAAATTAATGGTCGTGATTGTAAAAACTATTAAATAAGTCTCTGGAAAGAGCATTATCACCTGCCCTTACCTAGATAACGCCATTCACAATTATGAAGAATCGAAAACTTACCCGAAAACGGTGATAGTTTATAGCTCTTCAAATAAACTGATTAAATTGTTTAAATATCCTGAATATATATGGGAACCTAACTAAGTTAATGGAAAAAATTCATTAATTTAAAAATTTTCGTTAATAATCTGTATAACTCCCGAGTGCAAATTTTAGTTCATTTTCGTTACTTATATATTTTTAAATAGTTATTTTCGTTAAAGGGAATTTATGTTCATTTTCGCGTGTATTATTAAAGTTAGAAAAAATGGAAATTTTCTTTTATTACTTAGTCTGCGATATTGAATCCGTCATTTTTAATTTTCCATTTTCTAAGGAATATGGATTCTGAACTAAAACTATTCACGTAGGTACATATGAAGACCACCCTGGTGGAAAAAATATTTGAAAAAAGAATAAGTCTTTGGAATAAGTCTTAATAAGTCTTAGGAAACTCTGAAAAAGTCTTAGAAACTTAAAAAAAGTATTAAGAACTCTGAATAACTCTGAATTAGACTAGTCCGAAAACGTTGAGAAATTCAAAGTTCCTAAGACTTTTTTAAAATTTATTATTCTTCAAATATTTTTTTCACCAGGGCACAGACAGACATACTTATTTCGATACGAATTACGTCTCTTACATATTATCAAGAGAATGGACTAAGGAATACCCTCGTGAATAGAATGGACTAAGCAATTGATCACTCTCTGGAAAAGAAAGCAGCCGTGCGGCAAATAACTGCAATACAACTTCTGGCCTCACAACCTCTTTGTATTCCTCATTTCTGGCTTCTATGCGTATTTACTTTGTAGCTGGGTAGGGAACGCTTAGTTCATTGTCTGTGTCTATGATTATTACAAACTGAATTTACAAATGTAATTTGAATATTTAATATCGTTTAAGATTTTAAATATTACAAATTTATATAAAAAATGAAAACAAAATCACTTTAATAAATTAATCCTTTTATCTAAAAATTGAACTCGGTTGTAAAGTTTAATAAAAAAATTCAAAATTTCAAATTAAGCGCGGTGGAATAATATCTACATATTTATCCATGTGTCTGGTGTTGATAATTATTTTTTGTACGACAATTAACCTAACCTAAGTTCTTTTAGTTCGCGTAAGGCCGAAGTAGGCACGTGAAATATTGTAGTTTTCGTTAAATAAATCGGAAAATCAAAAATAAGTGATAAAGGTAATGCTTGTTAAATAAATATTTAATAAAAATATAATATTTAATGTATTAATATAACTTTGGAACAAGATGTTGATGGATAATTATTTTTAATTTATTTGGTGTATGTGGATTTGTTTTAGACATGGCAGACGCGGCCGCAAAACCAGAAAAGAAAGTTAAGGTTAAATCAGCTGAAAAACCAGCAGCTGGAGACAAACCAAAACTTAAAAAGCGACCACACAAACGCCATGGACGTTTATATGCCAAGGCAATTTTCACTGGTTATAAACGAGGACTCCGTAATCAACATGAAAACACAGCACTTTTAAAAGTTGAAGGATGTGCTGAAAAGGAAGACAGCAGATTTTATGTAGGAAAAAAATGTGTTTATGTATATAAAGCCAAAAACAAGACATGCATTCCTGGCTCAGTTAAACACAAAAAGAGTAAAGTACGTGCTATTTGGGGAAAAGTCACTCGATCCCATGGATGTACGGGTGCAGTAAGAGCTAAGTTCAAGAGAAATTTACCAGCAAAAGCTATGGGACATCGTATTCGTATTGTATGTATACTTTTTATTTTTTAGTATTAATCTAATTCGAATTAGTTTTATTTACTAATATTGAAATATTTTTATTTTGTTTTTTAGATGTTGTATCCATCCAGAATATAAGGAAATTAAATTATTCGTTCCATTTTGGTAAGCATTTACGTTTTAACAAATTCTATAGAAAATTCGCTGTGTTCGACATTTTTTTTTCAACGAGTGGTTTATTAGCAGGGAATAGTAAAGCCTCGTTGGAGACTAAAAATTTTACTTTTCTGTTGTCTTAACAGTAATGTGACGAATTAATATTTTTTTTTAAACTGAAAAATTAATGAACTATTAGTCCCGGTATCCATTGTCATTAATAAATACAACCGTAGATTTGTGGCTTAATTATAATGAAAGTAACAACATTTTTTTATATATGAAAGTTCTTCTAAGTGGGGTGTTGTATTTTACTTGATCCGGAAATTTTTCGTTTATGCTTGCAGGCTTCAATGTGTAGAACATTCGTTTTATTATTCTGATCGGAAACTAATTGTATATCAAGTTACTTACTTTTCTCCGACACTAAAAAGGGTGGCTCTTGTTTTTAAATTTTCTCTCAACTGACTGATATGCCCTTCCATTCAGTATCGGGAAAAACTATTTTTGCATTTTGTCTCAACTGACTTAATGATTAATAAGACACGCTGGACACACGGTTGCGTATGAATATCCTTGTCAAAAGTTTTCAGGTCGACGTTTATTAAATTATAGTATATGGGGTTAGTTTAATTTTTCTAACATATATGGGATTATTTTATTAAATACGTAAATACGCCGTGCAGATAGTATTAGTAAATTTTAATTTTTAACCATAGGGGAACTCACTTTCTGGAAAGATAAGCAAAATCACTCACCTTCATTAATTGGAGCAATCGAATTCATTTAATGGAGCATTATCTATAACTAGAGTTTTTCGAATTGAATTAAATGAAATTATGTATCAAAGAACGCTTAATTAGAGTCACAGGGACAAATGGGAGCGTTTTAATTGCTATGTTTTTCTTTTGCAACTAAAAAGTACAAATTAATTTGTATTGAATGCAAAAAGCCTTTAAAAAAATTAATTTTCCAAATAATCTTACCAAGCAATGAAATTTTTAAAATTAAGATAATTTTGGAGATACAATTTACATTTTCTTTAAATAAGAAATGAAAGTTGATAAATTTTACAAAACCAACAAAGGGGGGTATTGGGTATTCACGTTCTTTTCAAAAATTATATTAAAAAAATTAACTTACTCTATTCTCTTCTTACTCTCATTCTATTTAGAAAATTATTTTTGTTTTCTACTGTTTTTTTATTTTTATTTTTTTTATAATTATTTTTGTATTAATTTTTTTAATTTTTCTTTTTTAGGTTGGGACACTCTTAAGTAATATTGTTTTCTTATTGTCTGATGTATACATAAATTAATAATAAAAAAATTATAAAACTATTGGCTTGCTTATTTATTATTGACTACACTTATCATAAATTAATATAACTCTTCTTTATAATAAAAAAAAAAAAATTGTTCGAAAAAAAGATATTAGGTATTTTCTTGAACGAATAGTTTTTTGACAACTACTCGGAAACAAAAACTTAAAAAATATTAAAAATGCAAAACCATGACATTTTTTTATTCGCCGAACGGAGGATGTGTGCACATAATTAATTAGTCTGTCTGTGAACTCTTAGTTGATATTGTATTGATAAAAAACGCCTAAATTGATTTTAACATTTAGTAAATATCCGAAAAAAATTTCTGATAATAAAAATTTTTCTTGATCTGCTCGCCCTGGCCTACATGATATATCAATAAAGCTTTTTTACGAAGATTCCGCAAATTTATGCTTTTATGATCATTGTTTACCGACTTAAACTTTAAAATAAGCAAAAATTTAATATTTTCATTTTCAATGTTCCATTGTTAGGCCCAAACACCAAAAGTAATTTCATAGGATAAGTTGTTCCCCAAAAAAAACGAATATTTTGGACTTGAGGCATTGTATTGACTATCTACATATGAGGTATCGTTAAAATTGTAGGGTACATAGGAAGGGAAATTCTGAAAAAAAAATTATTACTGACGTTAGACGAATATTGTTAGCCTTAATATTTACCATAAGCATGATATGTGACACAAATGTCTAAAAATAAAAATTTTAGGTAACTTAAAAAAAACAATTCCGATGTTCCTATTCGTTGTGTGCGTAGTCATGGTGGGGATAATAAAATCGATGCCAGCGCTTTAAGTGAAAAATTTTGAAGATAAAGTGGGCTGTTATGACTAATTTGCAATTATTTACATGTTAATGATATAGAAACTGTCAAATTAAAATGATTGAAAAACACTAATTAATTAAACTTAATGCATTAAAAATTGTGAAAATAAGAAATCAAATTGTACAAATATTATTTTTCAAATGTTAATTATCGTAATTATTTATTTAAATTTGTGAAACAAGAATATTAAATTTTAAATGTAAGTTTTCAATGCAATCCACACAATTATATATGCATCCATTAATTCTATAATTAAAGTAGTGTATCGTTGTCATGGAAACGAAATTCACGCTCGGAGCGAATTCACACACGGCGTATTGAACACCGTAGTCCGATTTCTTCAAGTTATTTAAAATTTGTTTATATCTTTTACTACTAAATCACTGGAGTTTATATAATATCGAATATCCCAAAACTACCATATTCAAATAGAATAGCAGAGTATTATAGACGATAAAATTTTTACAGAATGAAGTTCCTCTGCAGCTTTTGTAACATTAACGATATAGGACTTGATTAACAATTATTCTTCAAGTTTAATATTTAATCGAGATATTTACCTTTTAAGTTCTAAAATAACAAACATTATTTTTTGTAGAAAAATTTTAAATGTATTTTAGGCAAGGTCATAAATTGTAGTAAATTTTATTTTCTTCAACTTTATTTACAATTTAACTTATGTTAAATACTTAAATTAGAATAATTAAAGAGTTTATGAATGCTAAATCGAGTAAGACTTATCGAGTTTCTATATTTAAATGTATACGAATATTCGGTTGTAATAAATAGGCTAAAGGCTTTGCTTTATTATAATCTAAGATGTAATGAATGTATGAAATAATACGGAATGTTTTTTGAATAATGAACATGACCGTCAGTACGGGCTTGATTTTCATTCAATTTTAACAGGTTGAGCTGATAAGATTTCGAAAATCACCGATTGGTATGCTGAAACACGTTCTTATATTATATATGCTATTTCGTAATGTTTTCGGAACCATTGATCGTATTTGGCTCAATGAGTAAGTGTACTTACTATAAGCTAGAGTTCTAGAGTGGAGGATGATTTGATTATGTTGGTTTATCTCCTCTCAAAAAAATTTTTTTTTAAAATTTTATCTTATATTTAATTTACGATTTTCATTCCATTGCAAAGCCAAAAATTATGATAATTCTCTCACAGACACAAAATTATTTTAATTTCCTCTCCGTTTAGCCAATAGTAACAATGTAAAGACATGTTCTCCTAATCTATAAATATCTATATCTGCTTGTATACAAAAATTATTTTTCGTTTTGAATGAAGGTAAGAAACAAGTGAAAACAAACAATTGACTGAGTTAACTGTTGAAATACCATGTATAGACAGTGTTGATTACTCTGTCACATTACACAAACATACATGTCACACATATATAACTGATAATCCCATATTAATACATAGGTACTATAATACATAGTGTTGATGCGCAATCGTTTGTTTTTTTGACGTCACGTAAATAACAAAAGATATTCACTTTTAAATACACACACACACACACAACTGATATTCCTATATTAATACATACTATAAAATTTGAACCTAATTAACGCCCTCGTGGGTAAACAGTGATGTTTACAAAAAAAATGTTTCAAACAAGTTTTTTATTTTTTTATAAGAAGCATTTTTTACATTTAAACTTTTGTTCTATCTCTAACGGTTTACAAGATGGGTCCTACGGACCCAAGACCCAATTGACCTATGATGCTTATTTACGAACTTGACCTCACTTTTTACGTCCTGAGTACGCTGTAATATTCAGCTCGATATCTTTTTTCGTTTTTGAGTTATCGTGTCCACAGACGGACGGACGGACAGCCGGAAATGGATTAATTAGGTGATTCTATGAACACCTATACCAAAATTTTTTTCGTAGCATCAATATTTTTAAGCGTTACAAACTTGGGACGAAACTTAATATACTAGTCTAAGATCCCAATTAGGATCGACCTTCACCCATCTGTTTACCGGATGAAAGTTATTTTTTATGAAATATAAAATGTTAACAAATATCCCTGCAATGGGTTGCCTAAAAAAATGTGGTCCAGACTACTTTTAGTGAAAATATCAAGAGTAAAATTTTTAGAAATTTTTCACTGACTTTCATATCTAACGAATTTTGATCTACTCGAAAGTAAAAGCCATAAAGAATATGCAGCAGCTATGCTGTCTGCCTCTTTTCGTGCACTATTTTCGCATTTAAACAAGTTGTGAATAGTAATTACGTTCATCTGTTAATTCATTGCCTCACATATATAAATAAAGATAATTTTATTGCAAATACGGTGCTATATGATTGTCCACAAAATATCAGTCAAAAAATAAAATTTACAAGCTTTCCAAGTTTTGATATTTTTATTAAAAGTTGTCTGGACCATATTTTTTAGGGCAACCCACAACAGGGATATTTGTAAATATTTTACATTTCATAAAAAATAACTTTCATTCGGTAAACAGATGGGTGAAGGTCGACCTTAATTCGGATCTTGTACTATACTATGTATATTTCATATATACATGGTATAAAAAGGATTGCATTATTATTGTCATTTAGGCAATAGTAACAACATATATACATGTACTAATTGCATAAAAATTTTATTTTATTTCAGATTTTAAAAAAGGTTTGCTACTTTGACGAACTTATCTCGAATAAATTCGGATTTAAAGTCTAAATTCGTTTTAATTTCAATGACTTCAACTTTTTTTTTTACTAGAATTGGATACATTCAAAATTTGGAATTTTAATGAATCTGATTGAAGAGCATTCAATCCGAAATTTCGGATTCATGAATGCGACTTTTTTATTAAGGATAATCGACAATCAATCAATTATTTATTTATTTTTTTTGTATGAAATGCATAAGCTCAGGCGACTGTCATTGTAATTAAATCTATTTTAACTTTTATTCGCATTTTTGAAAAAAAATGATAAATAAAAGTTATTGTAATCGAGTTAGAGAAAAATTTGAATAGAATATTGCAAAATATTGATATAAGTTTGTGTGGAATCATTTCCAGTGTTTTTTTTTTATTTGATTAGGATCTAATGAATAATTAATGCTATCTATCCTCAATGAGTTTAATTGTAAATAATAGATATAGGATTAGGTATAACCATTATAATTATTACAGAGTATATTCCAACATAGAACAAGGGTACTTAGCTTGTGCTTTTCTGTTTTCATAACTTTGGTGTTTCTCCTACACTTTGTAAACTCATAGATGAAACCTTCTTTTCTCGAAATTTGTTAGTTGTTCAAAAAGAATTCCTTCTTTCTCCTCCGCATCTCTAGAATCTTTTGCCCTATCTCGTTAATTTTCTATTGTCTCTTGATAAAAAGTCGTGTCTCTAAAAAGGTTTTTGTTCTATTTTAAACTCTATATTTTTATAGAATAGGTATTTAACTGCCTATAATAATAGAGAACCTAAAATTGAATAATTTAATAGAATAAAAATCTTCTTAGAGATACATCCTTTTATAAAGATGCGGTAGAAAAGTACATAATTTCATTTAAAATTCTATGTCTCTGTACAATACCTACAGTGAATTGAACGAAAAAATTACACAGAAGCTGGAACTCGAATTCGGGTCCTCTAGATATCCGGTCTAGGACGCAACCGACTCCGTAACTCCTGCTTTATGTGAGTGATACAAATTATATATACATATATATATATATATATATATATATATAATAAAAAGGCAAAATATATATATATATAATCTCTTCAGTCTTCATATATGTGTTAAGATAACAAAAGTTATTAAATGTATCATGATGCATGAGGGACTTATAAACTACACAAAAATTTGAAGTAAATGTTAAAATTATAGTTTTATAAGAAAAATGTGCACCTATACAGTTATATAATGTTAAAATACAAAGCAATCATGATGGCCATTATGGTTTGTCTTAGTCATTCCCATGTAGTTTAGTGTATCTATTTAACTTAGGAATGGCAGAGACTGATCTTTACAGATTGACCGACCTTGACACGGCAGCTTTGTGACACAGTTATTGAATTCGGAAGGGGTCGACAAACTGGTGCCAATATGACGCCAAAATACGTGCGATGATCATTGTATTGTATCTGCGGATGCTTTGGCGTCAAGTTGACCTCTATACATACCTATTGTTAATGAATAGAAATGACATTGGCTGACATTGATTTGGCAGCCAATGTCATTTAGGTATTAAAAAATCCGGTAAAAATATTGCAGTTAAATCCTTCCAAACTCATAGAGGTATTATTTATAAATATTCGGATACGCAAAGTTTGACTAGTTCAGGCGATTATGATTGTAATTAAATTTATTTTTAATCATGATGATGGTCTAATGAATAATTAATGATATTTTCAAATTATTAGTTTAATTGTAAATATCAGTTATACGATTTTTATCATCGTAATTAGAATATTTCCAACATGGCCCAAGGATGTTTAGCTTGTGCTTTTCGGTTAAATTTTCGTTTAGGACATACTTTTGGTGTTTTTCCGTTTCGTAAATCGTGTATACATTCATCGAATTCAGTAAACTTTTCAGTAAAAGTGTCATATTTGTGGGTTTTCTATGACTTTTTTATAGCAGCTGTATTTATAATATATGCATATATTTTTATTACATCCATTGATCATAATTTAAATCAGATACTTGTAATTATTCAATATTTACAAATTTATCCTGTAATTCACTCCATATATTACAGTGTTTTCTATTTTGTTGTACATTCGTACGTTGAACAGGAATTCAAAGGATTAAATACAATATTTACAAATGCTAAAACTAAATACGGTATTGATATTTTGTTCACCAAAAAATCTGAAGGAAAATTATACAATCGTACGTTTCGCTGTATCGCACTTCAAATAATTTACAATTGTACGATAGTTTTTGTTCTTTTTTATCGTGTTTTTATCGATAGTTTTACATGGGAGTTTTTTTACAATACTGTGCTGCAGTATATAGCGTTTAATATGTTAGTGACAAGGTGTATAATTGTTTCATCTCATAATTTCTTATATACGTTATTATTTAATGAAATTCATGACATTGTTACTGCTTATGTCGAACCATATCGTAAATTACCATCCGTGTTTATAAATCAATTACCGATGTTGGTTCATTTAAAAGAAGTTTATAAATCGGAGGGAAATGATACACAGATTAATTTAAAAAATACTACTTCAAAAGCTAATCTAACTGAACGTATTTGTAATCTACGACGGTTGTATTCAGCTGTTTATTTTAATTTTAAATTCTTTAATTACTATTATAATCCAGATTTATTAATTATTACCGCTGTGTTTATTATTTTTGTTATATTTAATTTTTATGTATTATGTGTGATATTAATTGATGGTTTATCCAATGAGTTGTTACTTTCGCGATTTATAATTAATGTTGCAGTCGCAGCGGTTTCATTTCTGATCACTTATACAGCAACGGTTGTAGAAAATACGGTAAGTATATTGCAGAAATTTTCATATAAATGCGTAATTTATGAAGAAAGTCTGAGGTTTTCAATAAATTCAATTATGATTTTTTTATTATACACCTTTTGTAGTCTTTATTAAAAATATTAATCGCTATAATGTTAGCCAGTGGCGTAGCTGATATAGGCTTAGGTGGTGCAGTGCACCAGAGTACCCAAGCTCATAGGGTCCCCTATACATTGAAATGAAAGGAGTAGTCAGCTCCCGAAGTTAGCAAACCTCGGGTGCCTTGGCGCCCGATTCTGTGGCGATATTCGTGTTCAGTGACCTCCGAGAAACGAGTTTGGACTGATTATATAACGAATTTCTCGAAAACTCCAAGAGACGGCGAGAATACCGTTCACCTTGGGCACCAGGTACCTCAGAAACCAATTCTGTTGCAATATTCGTGTTCAGCGACCCCAAAAGTTTGGAATCATTTTCATAACTATTAACCGAATTGTAAATTTAGTATATTTCGGGTCAATTTAAAATGCATACAAAGTATTTATACAAATTGCATTTTTAATTTATAATAAATCAATTTAGGTCACATTTCCTGACACTCTAATGAATCGAATTCAGAAAACCGTATTCAAATCCGTCTTACTGGTCAAATTTTCGAACTGCAGTGCTTCGTTTCCACGACTATTACTTGTTGTGTATTATTTAGCAACTGAGTGATGTATACAGGGTGTTCTATAATTGAATGCAGAACTCCACACTTCTTCAATAAGCTTATCAAAACGAACAAAACATTGTTATGTATTAACTGTTCTAGAGTACCTACCTACTAGACATTTATCATATACAGTAGAATCTCGATAAGTTAAAGTCCAAGGGAAACACAAAATATTTTAAGTTATAGAGGTTTTGGGCTCTGATGGGAAGGGAACATAGTATTTTTTGAAGTAACAGAGGTTTTTATGTTACCGAGGTTTAAGTTATCGAGATTCTACTGTATATGTTCCTATTATAGACAATTGATTTTACACAAATCTAAACTTACCTTTTAATTCCAGCCAATTAAAGTGTCTTCAATGCTGTCAACTTTTCCTCTAGCATCCTTGACTTACGAAGAAGCTACTCAGGTAATTCTGTGTAATTATAATCTAAGCTTGGCAAATTTATGCCTACAGTTATGCTATTGTTAGGCTGTAAGTATTGTAAATCGATATTATAAATAGCAGGTAATCATTTTAGTAATATAATTTTTTTAAATCTGAATAATAAAGAGTTTTAGATTGAATAGTTTGAGTTTTAGTTTTGAACCAATTGCAATTATGTCCGGGTTATTTTATAGAGGCCCACCTTGAAAAAAAACAAAGTACATTTTTAAAGAATACAGTTTAAAATAACTTTAATTTACCAAAATTATAAATTCGAATCAACTAAATTGTACTACTTACTTCTAATTGTAGCGAAATCAACAGACTGTGGAGGATGTGCCCGCAACGCATACCTTTTATATACATATAAATATATATACATGTAAAATTCTAACTTTAATTTTCTTATATAGTTTACGATAATATCTCCGTTTTCTGTAATAGTGTCCCATTTTTGAACGTAAGGGCTAAAAACTTCAGAACCTAACCAACTCTTCCATAGTCGATAACTCTACTACGCAGAATGTATTTCGCTACTACTGGAAGTAAGTAATTATACTCCTAGGATCAAAAACACACTTTGAAGTTCCCAAGGTTGATCTTTCTAAAATTTATTGGGTATAGTTCATGTTGATAGAAGATTTTCATATTTTTTTAGCTGGAGTTTTACATACGATTACTTCGAGAACAATTACCAACACTAATAGCTTCAGGTGCATTTGCAGCAAATGCAACAATCGTTGGTCCGGTAAGTAAAACATACACAGGTGTTTTTATACCATGTATATATTGAATATATATCAAGGTATATTAATTTTAGTCCCAAGTTTGTAACGTCTAAAAATATTGATGATACGAACAAAATTTTGGTATAGGTGTTCATAAAATCACTTTTTAGTCGCTTCCGGTTGTCCGTCCGTTTGTCTGTGAACACGATAACTCAAAAACGAAATGAGATATCAAGCTGAAATTTTCATAGTTTGCTCAGGATGTAAAAAGTGAGGGCCTAGTGAATGAGCAACGTAGGCCAATTTTTTCGTAAACGTCACTGTTTATCCGTGAGCGCGCAAATTAGGACAAAATTTTGTCCATTTTCTCCAAAACTATAAACGATAGAGAGTTGAAAATTTGCAGGTAGCTTCAACTAGTGATCTTCTGAAACATTCTCGAAAATGAAGAAAAATTCTAGAAATTACTTTCGAAAACCAAATAAATGGCTGCCTTTCGGCCGCCACTAATTGTAAAAATAATGCAAGCACTAGTATTCAACACTTTCTATACAGGGTATTTCAACAATTAACTCTGTAAATTGTTTGTTTTCACTTGTTTATATAACTAAACATTTGCCAAAAAAAAAGAAAATCATATAAAAAAATTGTTTGAATCACCTAATTAGTCCATTTCCGGTTGTCTGTCTGTCGTCTGTCCGTCTGTCATCAAGATTACTCAAAAACGAAAAGAGATATCAAGCTGATATTTTATAGCGTGCTGAGGACGTAAAAAGTAAGGTCAAAGTTCCTAAATGAGCAACATAGGTCAATTGGGTCTTGAGTCCGTAGGACCCATCTTGTAAACCGTTAGAGATAAAACAAAAGTTTAAATGTAAAAAATGTTCCTTAAAAAAAAAATAAACAACTTTTGTTTGAAACATTTTTTCGTAAACATTACTGTTTATGCCTATATTAGTTATATATGTGTGGCATGTATGTATGTGTAATGTGACAGAGTAATCAACACTGTCTATACACGGTATTTCAACAATTAACTCAGTTAATTGTTTGTTTTCACTTGTTTTAAGAAAATTCTTAGAATGTAAGACGTGCTACTTCTTTAAACACAAAATCACTGAAAATTTGTTCAAACTGACATTAATTTTTTTATGCGAATATCAATTTAAAAAAAACACTGTATAAATTGCCCTATTATTCCAAAAAGTTCTAAGGCGTAGAATAAAAGTTTGTGTAAAAAATAAGCTTTTTACATGTTTTTGGCTTTACTTAACTCCTTTCATTGAATAATAAAAAATGGAAAATCGAAAATTTTCTATGTAGGTATATACATATTTATTATTTATGTTTTAGGTTGTGAGTACAACTATAACATATTTAATTATTTTACTCCAATTCAGAGCGTAATTATAAAAATGGAACAATCCCTTTTAATTTTATTTATAGTACCTACACATAAAACAATTTCTTTATCTACATTAATCATATTTTACTACGTAGCGTACAGGTAAACTTTAATATTAATATTTAATTGTTTAATCATATTCTACTTGTATATAATTTTATTGCAGTGCATGCGTGTGTTCTACACATTAGGATTATAAATTTATAACACTCGATGATGATAAAAGTGTTCTTGGAAAATTTTACTTTAAACAATTATTTTATCTGATAATAATAAGAACTAAGAACCAACATTAAAAATATTACTTCGATGATTTAGCAACTACTTTGAATGTGAATAATAAATAAACAATTATTTCTTATTAATGATAACTATAAATATATTACACGATTGTGATGATAACCGAGATGGTGTCATTGTTTATTTGTTTATGTAGGGGTGCTGACTCCATTGAGTTTTCCAATTTTTAAAAATTTTGTTTATAGACCGTGGGATCTATTCAATATTTCTCAAAAAGAATCTTTTTACAGACCATGTAAGAATAGGTAAGTAAATTGATCCCATTGCATTTTTTACCAAACAGTTCACATAAAATATTAACTGTTCTTTTATCTTGCATCAACGATTAGTATGAAAACAAAAATCACTGGTAAAATCGTCGTAATCAACGCATTCAAGACAAGCCACATAATGGGGCATCATTTTACCTATTATAATTTTACACACAAAATAAGGATCATTTTAACGTATATAAAGGGGATCATTTTACACGTAGCGGCATATTTTATTACCTTAATAAAAACTGACCTTAAAATTTATTAAACGCATATCAAAATGCTGCGAAACACAAAATAGCTTATACATTGCCATAAGCCTTTGCTGAACGATTAATTTGATCACGTGGAAGGAATTTTATCTATCGCTAAATATACTAGAAGTCTTTAATGGTTCACTTAAAACAACGAGGGATCATTTTATCCTGAGGGAGCATTATATAGCACCCTATGTATATGTTTGTTTCTCTGCTGCACTCTAGAAACCGAACTTGTGGACCGATTTAGGTGATTCTTAGGTCAATCGAATTGTGTTAGAACTGCGAGTAATTAGAAGTGCTTAAAGAAATGGCAGTAATGAAAATTCAATATGGGGACAACCAGACGCCATATTGGACAAAAGAAAAAAAAATAAGCCGAAGAACTATGTTGAGTGAAAGGAATAGCATTGAATAGGTATTAAATAGACAAATCGAGTGACATGAATTATTAACATCGGTCAATGCGTTTGGTCTCTAGAGTGAACCACACATACGTAGGCTGAAAATGAAAGTCGACTATGTTAAGTAGGATATCATTGAATAGGTATATGAAAATCCTAACTAAAAAGCTTAAAACAAAAAACAAAAAAATTCAGTTTGCTATTTTATAGCGAGTTTAACAGCCGGGATCCATTAAAATTTATACCGACTCAAATCTTCTCAATAATGGACCCTAACTGTTTTAGTCGCTATGTAAACTACTGGAATTGTTTTTTCTTTTTAGTTTCTATTTAAGATCGGGTTTTTAGATTTTTAAATTTATTGAATTAGCAGTAGTAATTTCTAAACTGCTAGAATGATTGCTTAAATATATTCAGGGGTGTGCTAACTTATGATACACATAAAATGAATGTAAACCGTTTATGAGTATTTTATATCACTCAATTATAAAATTATCTTAAATTCTTTTATAAAAACAACATATTTTCAATAAAATATCTATGTGCATTTTTTTTTTCACGTACGATTGTCAGAGTTTATTTCGCCAATTAAAAAATAGACTGAATTCAAGCAAACAAAATTTAAGAAAATTTAAAATTAAAAAAACAAAAAACGAGTGAATTGGTTCAATCGGAATTTCAAAGAATTTAAGCTCCTTGGGTTTGTTTTAAAAAATATTTTTTTATAGTTTTCACCCCTTTTAAAAGGAATTCTAAATGTTTGCTTATAAGGTAAATATCTTAAATTTCAGGTTTATATTATGAAATTTGAAAGATAAAAGCTCTTTTCGTTTGGAAGCAATTTGTTAACGCCTCCATTCATTATTTCATTAAAAAACTCTTACAAGGTCCACACGAATAATTTCTTAGCATAATAAATAGCAATAACAATATTTTAAAAATCGATGCGCAGGAGCTGCGTTGGCTAAGCGAATTCCCTCAGAGATTGAAAATATAACACATTTTTCTTAAAATCGAATATTGCATTTTTAATTTTTGAAGAATGTTTACAATTTCTTAATTTTTCTCATTAACGATGTTGCCGTTTCAAATACCAAAACCCTTCTTGATAACAAATTTTATTCCAATCGGACTTAAATTGCGACCGCTAGAGAGTACAGGCACATAAACGTATATATATATATATATATATATATATATATATATATATATATATATATATATATATATATATATATATATATATATATATATATATATATATATATATATATATATATATATATATATATATATATATGTATATATATATATGTATATAAATTTTAACGATGGTCATTTTTGACATATATTAGGTAGGATCGATGAAAATTTGAAGAAATTTTTTCAAAATTCCGTCATCATTACAAAAGCAATAGCTCTCCATTTCCTTCGGAAATTCGCTCAAAATAAAAACTCGACCAACTTGAAACGGTTCAACCGAATGCTATGAAATTCTTTTGTTAATACGCTTCGAACGATAGGTTAATGAAATCGATATCAGTTTTGGTTCGCGAACGTATACAAATACACACACACACACACACACACACACACACACATGCCTTGTCCTGACCATGAAAATTAAAAGATATGTGAAAATTTTAATTTCGAAAATCGATCCCACTACAATAACTTTCTATGCTGGGAATTTAAAAAGAGAAATTTAAAAAGACTGAAATAGATGAAAATCACTCGGAAAATGGAGAACTTCCGTTTACTGAATCCATTATCAACGCTCTCTATCATGACACACTTCCCGCATAAATGGAATAAGCACTCCATATTGTTATGATATTTGTATCCTGTAAGATTAGTCAGCATCTCTATTATTATTAAAATCAGAATCATGATGACATCACTGAAACTTCTATCTTCCTATACAGATAATGTAAAAGCATAACCCATAACGATACAAAATGCAACACAGTTTTAACAGTATGTTAAAATGACCTCACCAATCTTTCCTAATAGAAAAGTAAGTAGAGTATGACTTTGGGGGGTAGCCTTGAATTGTTCGTTATGTTCTATCTAAAGTGTAATAAGCCATAACTTGAATCAATAAAATAATATAAATTCAATATTGTTAGTAATAAAGTTTTATTGTTTAATATTAAATTTTAATATCTGAACAATAAAATAATGTGTATGAAAATAAATACAATGCAAAATATACGATTAATTAAACGAATCTATTTTAATACAAAATAATAAACACACTATTGTTAATTACTCTCGTATTATTGTTGTTTTGTTGTTATATAGAATGTTTCATTTTAAGTAACCTGGACAGATTTATCTCCTCGAGCTGTATTTTTGGGGAAAAAAATTAACAATAAAAGTTGCATGTTTTGTATGGGGAAATAAATGGAAAATAAATGGAATGGAATCTTGTTAGAAATTTTTCTAGATCTCTATTTTCGATTTAAAGGCTTTAAAAACTGTAGCAATAAAAAATAACGAAAATTTTTTTGGACAAAAATTACTTGTTTTCCGATAAAAAATAAGCATTTCTGTATCTTCATACTGATGATGATTACATTGCAGTCGAAATACGTAATTATAATCTAAATAATTGATCTAGACATTTGGGCGAATTTGAAATTTTATTTTAAATATTTACCTAGAGATCTTTTAAGGTTGAAATTATTTGTACCTTATTTTCAATTTTGATGATGAACTTTGTTATGAATATGTAAGCGAAAAATAAGCATAAAATTTTTCAATATCTGCCTTTGTTGTCGAAATATCTAAAGCCAAGTAACACATCAAAATTTTCAATTTTAGATATTTTGGTAATTACTCCAGATATCAAAAATTGTATTCTTATATTTCGTCTTATGCCAAGTTATAACATAATTCACCATCAAAATTGAAAAAAATATTTTTTAAATTTGTGTCCCCCCTGCCGTGCTCATACATCCTTAATTAATCGGACACAACGGGATTTTTTTTTTTTTTCAATAATTTATTAAGGTAATTTTACATTATAAAATTTTCCCAATCATTTAACACCAACGTTGCAACATGCACACGTGACCACCTACAGTTGCTACTAATAAGCTAAGCTTCTATTGATAAACTTTAAAATTATTATGTTAAGGACGTTCTTTTACCACCCTGTTTTGCTTTGTGCGTTCATAGGTAAACAGTCTGAAAATTTTAAATAAATAAAACAAAAATTTTGTGAAATTCTGAAAATTTAGATAATAATTATTAATTGGTAAACGTAAAAGTTTCAAGTATCTATAGTTATCGATATTATTTTTGAGAAATATCGATTTATATTTTCCATATTAAATCTTGCTTTTTGACACTTTTTAAACTTAAAATTCAACGAAATGAATTCGATAACATTATATTTTTTCTTTCTCAAATCATTCAAAATCATTTAAACTTTTACATTATAAAATTTTTTTTATTTCTCTATTAACAAGTCTTATGAATTTACGTCCTTAAAGAACTTTTTGATTATTATGAAAAATCAATTAATACAAAAATTCTAAATGGATATTATTTTCACTTAAAAAATTAAGTTCACTTTCATTTAACATGGAGCATTTCAAATGACGTATAATAGTAACTTTTGTAGGAAAATTTCGACTGAAGCGATTTATTTTAAAAAGCTCAAAGCTAACATTTTTAACGTTTAGTTTACTTCAAGAATCTGGGAAACACACGGTATTTATTTAACAATTATTATAAGAGTAGATATTATTGCAAAACAAGTTTTTAGTTTTTACTGTCATCCTTACCTTTATAGGTACCGTGCAATGTGTGTTAAACAATATATTTTAAGGTATAATTAATAAAGTTTGGATTGATGGTGTCAACTCTTCCCTCAACTGTTTTCTTTAGTTTTTGTACAATTTATATCCAATCAAGATAATTTAATGTATTCCATGTTGAGTATGTATGTATTATGTAACATCCGTCTAACATAAACACAGTTTACATGTTTTCAAAAAGTATGGAAAACTCCATTTGTTATAAGCTTCAAATTCTCTATGCTAAAAGTTAATAGTAATCGAAAAAAAAAAATTGTAGAAGTTTTGGAGAAAATAAAACACAAGCTTTACAAACAGTATGAGTAACCCATATGAAACATTATTTTTTACTTTTTAGTACAACAATAAGCTTGTTCCTTAAAAAGTATTTTAATTTAAATTTTTAATTTAAAACTATAAAACCTAAATACATCCAATATGGCATAAGCGATACATGCTAAAAACATGCTGTTTTTTGCATTCGTCGTGAAATTCGATAAAACTAATAAAATACCTCGAAAATCGTAAAAACACCCTCTAAAATTATTTTAATTTTTTAATTGCTTTTTCACCTCATAATATAATGTGTTTTCTGTAATGCCCAACCAAGGTCGAAGGCCACTACGGAGGCCAAGAAGACAAATGTGATAACTTATACTTTCGAGCACAGCAGCTATGCGAACGCAGCGAGTTCTGTAATCGAAGGCTACGTTATTGTTCAGAAAATATCTTAAAGTTGGTAAACATAACGAATTTCCATTCTTTCTTTTCTAACTTGTTTTCATTACCTGAAAGAAGCACCTGGCATTTTAGCCAGTCATTGGGGTTGGTGCTAATTAACGAGGGGAGGAGTATTTGCCCCCAACCATGCTCCCAATCTGGAGCTGGTAAAGAAACACAAGTTTATTAAATTTTATTTTGCCTTGAAAATTTACTCTAGGAAAATTTTCGATCTTTGAATATGAATTTGATGTTAGAGTTTACGCGTTTCGTTATGAATTCCGAAATGTATGCCATCCCATGAAAATTCGTTCTAGAATATATTTTTGATCTCTTATTATGAATCCAGTGTCAGATTTAACAATAAAATCAACTCTTATAAATAATATTTTATAAGTTTTTTCTTATTCACCATCTCCAGTGGGACGTTTTCTAAAATAATATACTCCCTCCCCAGTTGATAAACTATGCACTCCCATCATGACTAGGGTAGAGTGGCTGAATATTTCTAAGGGCCTAAACACGTGTCACAAAAGTAAGTAGGTATAGAAATCCGTACTGTTTCCCAACTTTTAATCACCAGGTACTTTTCTCTAGTTTATTTACTGGATTAATTATAAATAATTTGAAAACTGTTTTAACATTTATGATAGCATAGATTAGACTCAATTAGAGTATATGTTATATGGGCTAGAAATAAATCTCAATATTTTTACTTTTCCTTTATTTCGTTAAAGCAATAATTCATAATTTTTGAAGGTAGTTTTTTATTGCACGCTGCGTTGTAGTAGTACTAAAACAGTAAAAAAGATTTGTCTACTTAAAATAAAGACTTTAAACTTAAATCAATAAAATCAATAAAGGTAAAAAAATGTATAAAAATCTTTTTATTATATTTACGGAGCTTTGAAAGAAAATTTAATCTAGTAAAATACTATATATAATTAACGACAAAAGGAAACTTTTACATTATCTATTAGTTCTTTGACAAATATGGCGCTTGTTGTTTCATTAACTATAGTATTGGTAGTGATATTATTTATATCAGTGTATTGTTATGTGATCCGAAATTTTGATTATTGGAGGAAGCGGAGAATACCATACATTGAACCTACTCCATTTTTTGGAAATATTGGATCGGTATTTAGATGTAAAGAATCCATTGGACAATGTATTGCTACGTTACATAAGTAAGCAGTTTTTACAATAAAATCTTTAAAAAACAAATAATATTGAAGACTTTCGCATTTTCATTTATACATTTCGATATAAAGTAAACTTTGCGCGATCGCGAAAAATTGTACGAAAAAATTAATTTCACAGAAAAATTATCGAAACGTAAATCAAACGAACAGGCGTTACAGTTTCAGTTGGAAATCAATAATGCCTGGTTTGGCTAGCATTAGCCAAGGGTTATAATTGGTTTGCCAATCCTTGTCTAAATTTGATGGGTCCACACGATACAGACTATTGTTTGCACAGACTGAAAGTCTGAGTAAAAGTGTTCATTTAAGACTTTACCATCATACCGACTTTTGTTTGCACTGATTTGTCGTGCAGACAAAATTCTATAGAAGTCTGTGTGAAGTTGGTATCGTGTGGACCTACCATAAGCCATTCCCAAGGCTAATAAATCAATATTTGTTTTAACAGTTCTAGCCTAAAATTGATCCAACTTGACCGATGCTAATAAATATAGTTTGAAATTAATGGCAATTTGAGCGAAAACGTTTAACTTATAGTAACCACATGTGCAAACCTCGGTTGCGACAAATCTATTTATTAAATATTACTACCTAATATCTATACTGTGTTGGCCAATAAAATGTAACTGCGTTGCGTTAAGGGCAGGAGTTTTTAGACTTGTAGAGTTTACGAAAGGCTTAGTAAACAACAATATTCAAAATAACCAGCATTTTTTTAAATTGTGTATAGGCAAACTAATGAACCATTTGTTGGTATTTTCACCGTTGATTGTCCAGCACTGCTAATACGAGATTTGGAATTAATGCGTCATATATTAATAAAGGATTTCAATTCATTCACCGATCGTAATTTTGCACCAGATCCTGAAATTGAGCCACTTGCTTCGCATGGTTTGTTTTGTTTAACTGGTGAAAAATGGCGTAATTTACGTGGAAAATTAACATCAGCATTTTCAATAAGCCGAATAAAAAACATGTTCTATTTAGTTGAACAGTGTGCTGAACCAATGAACAAGATACTAACCAGGCATGCTGAAAATAATGAACCATTAGATGTAAAAGATTTTATGGCTCGTTATACAACCGATGTTATATCGACATGTGTATTTGGTGTGACTGGAAATGCAATAAACGATCCCAATTGGGATTTTTATCATATTGGACGATCAGTATTTAAAACATCACCATTAGATTCTGTAAAATCTGGTCTGTTGATTTTTGCTCCGTGGTTTGTAAAACTTTTTGGTATTCATATGATAAATGATAGTATTTATGATGCGATACGCAAATCAATTTGGACAGCAATTGATTTGCGACAGAAGAATAATATCGTACGTAATGATTTTATTGATTTGTTATTGCAAATTAGAGAAAAATCTTTAGCTGAAGATCGTAGAAATGATGAAAGTGTATTATGTAAGTAGCGTATAAATTATTATAGCCTTTTAAAAAGTAACACAATTGATTAGAAAGAGTAGAAAATAAATTTAGTGTTGTGTAATTGACTAATCTATCTATATATATGAAAATGTTATGTTCGTTTGTGTATTGCTTATAGACTCAAACAGTTCTGCATCGATTGAGCTCAATAATTAATTGAAGTTGGTTCTATTTTTTCAAAAAAAAATTTATTTTTTACTTTTAAGTGAGTTTATACATTCGTACGTAACAAACAAAGTCACTTATATAAAAATACAACCAAATTGAGAATAGGTAATTCGCCATTTTTGAAGTCGGTTAAAAATTATTTGCATCATTAGTAAGTTTAGCGAAAAATGTTTTTTTCAGTTGTGTTATTACTTGTAGTATTAAAATACTTAAATATTCATTTGGATATTATTTTGAAAACCAAAAGTACATTTTTTTTTTTGCAGTTTTAGATGGTGATGCTTTAGTAGGGCAAGCTTTTGTATTTTTACTAGGCGGCTATGAAACATCTTCAACAACCATGAGTTTAGCCTTGTATGAAATGGCTTTAAATCCTGTAATTCAACAGAAAGTACGAAGAGAAATTGATATAGTTTTGGCTAAACATAATAATACAATGAGCTATGAAGCTGTGCACGAAATGACATATTTAAATCAAGTGGTTTCCGGTATGTATTAACATTTCAACTATTGCAATTCTTGGGTATTCTTCTATGTTTGAAAAAGTACTTCAAAATGTTGATTTTTTTTATAAAAAGTCACAAAAAATATATTTCGGCAAAATAAACACGCTTTCTTGCCATAGAATTAAATTAAATTTTAAACCTTTTTTATTCTCGCAAAAACGCTGTTAGCCATTTTGATGACGTTATATTGGCAAAAACAACAGTCGTGTATGTAATTATTATATGTATAAATAAAGTTTAAACTTAAAATAACTATGAAAGCCATCAACAAATTATCAATTACTGCATATTATTTTTCTTATACGATGTCACATCAAGGCAGCTCGTGTTTTAAGTCACGTGATATACAGATTAAAAATTACGCCTTTTCATTTTAATATAATAAAATAATAATGTGCTTTTATGACTCAAAATCAGAATATTTAATTATATTCCTACAAAAGATATAATTTTTATCAACTTTCATAAATTATTTTTCACTACCGAAAGTACCCTATTTCGAAGATATGAAAATTCAAATTTCCTTTCTAGAAACACTAAGAAAATATCCAGCATTACCATTTTTGGATCGAAACTGTGTGAAAGATTATATTATACCTGGAACAAATGTAAAAATTGATTGTGGTACAAAAGTTTTTATATCATTGTTATCTCTTCACCACGATCCAGAAATATTTCCAAATCCAGAACAATTTGATCCAGATCGTTTTACTGAGGAGAATATTTCAAAGCGCCATAAGTTTGCTTATTTACCGTTTGGGAATGGACCACGAATATGTATAGGCAAGTTTTATTGAATTCTTTAAAAAATATTTAACAGCACACTAATCATAATTGTATTATATATTATAATTATTTACAAAATAGGTATGCGATTTGGATTGCTTCAAACTAAAGTTGGTTTGATATATTTGTTGAAGAACTTTGAAATTGAGCCGTTGCTTGAGACAATGAAACCTGTTGAATTTACATCAACAAATATCACATTGGCGATTAAACATCCACTGAAATTAAGGATTAAAAAACGAACAGATTAAGAGAGAAATGTGAGGATATTAGCCTAAGTATGGCTTATGTTATGCTTTTTTAATTAATTATATTATTATGTGAGCTTCTTCGAATATAAGGCTTTCTTTTTCAAATGGTATTGCAATCGAAATTTATAACATTTAAAAATTTTTTGATGAAAACAAGAAAACTTTAAAAAAGCAAGAAATATTGTTAATGATGTTTGTTTTTATATTTTTGTATAAGTTATTAAATATAAATATTTTTCTTAAATTAAATTTCCAATTTATGATTCAATCCTCTAAACATTCTAAGAAATAATAATTTTTTATCGGTGAACAAAAATGACCCAAAATGATAAAGTGATGGCTGTATCTCAACCCCTTCTTATTCTAAATATCGTATAAAAACGAAAATAAGAAGAACGAATTCAGCTATTTTTGTTTTATATTTTTTTTTATCTAACGCATACTTTTCAACTTCAAGCGGCTTGGACCAGCTAGAGTCTGCAAGACCATCTACCTACCTTCTTGGACAACTAGCTACCACATCAAAAACATAGCCAACACACCAAATTTTATTAAAATTATGCTTTCGATTTTAAAGCTGTGGAAGAAAATTTTTTTCAAAATTGCAACTTCAAAAACGTATTGCGCCGAAACGGAGCATTTTTTACAGCGGCAAGTTTAGTTAGATCGACTTATTTTGAACTAAGCGTTCATCGTATTAATTTTACGCCAAATATGGTTTTTCACTTGTTGTATTGTAGTTCACGTAATATTACATAATGCTTAATTAATCGGTAATTAGGATAATATGTTTTATTAATCATCAATTAGCAATTTTTTTACATTGCAAATTACACATTAAAAATTCATTTGTACAATACCGCAAGGTTTTTCCAAATACAGCCGATATTACTATTGGGAACCAGTAATGAATTATTTCACACCATAATGTTGAGTCACTATGATGACATTGATGATCTACACCTATAGTAAAAAATTTTAAATAATCATGTGCTTACACATTCACCCCTTAGCCTAAGCCACGGTTCAGCAACTTTTTGAGTCAGAAGAGTCAAAAATTACAATTAATACAATTTCAAAGTTTTTAAAGAGCCACAAAAATTTTTCTTGCCAACAATAAATAGTACTTGATTTATGATATAATAACTAGTAGCACAAATAAAGTATTTAAACTTTTGGGGTCGCTGAACACGAGTATCATGTCAGATTTGGTTTCCGAGGTACCTGATGTTCAGGGTAAAAGATATCACCGTCGTTTCCTGGAGTTTTCGGGAAATTCGTTATATAATCCGTTCAAACTCGTTACTTGGTGGTCGCTGAACAGAAATATTGCAACAGAATCGGGCACAAGGTATTGTAGCCGAGGTACCCTGGGAACCAGGTACCAATTCCGGAAGACTAATTCTGTCGCGATTGTCGTGTTCAGCGATCCAAAAACTGCCGAGTAACAAGTTTGGCATCATTTTAACCAAATTGTGAATTTAGTATATTTACGGTTAATTTAAAATGCATAGTGGTTATGCAAATTGCATATTTTTAATTTCTTATAAATGCATTTAGGTCACAAAATTTCGAATCGAATGCAGAAAACCGTATTCAGATCCGTTTTACTATTCAAATTTTCGAACTTCAGTGCTTCGCGACTATCAGGGTAGAGTTCCAATTTAGTTTTTTTCCTTTTGAGTAAAATCGGAAAAAAGTCGTGTCTTCCACAGTACTCATTATGTTATTTTCTGAACTCATGGGTTTTGTGTGTACAGTGATTGCTAAGTACTCTAACCAAGGGGCTTATGTCCTTCCGACAAAGGAATAATTTGCCAAGTAATCAAGGGTGTTGAAGTGTTGAAAGAACTGAATTACAGTTTTCGTAAAAAGTTTATGAGTGATGCTTTTCTAGGTAAAAATTATGAGTGTTTACTTAAACTTAACTGACCCAAGATAATTACAGAGCAATGACTCAACATGATGTATTAAAAATTCATCCCTGACTCTTGCACTACACTTTAATATGAATCACAATTCAATGATCTAATAATAATACAGGTATAGATGATGTATTAACCAATAATAAATAATCATAAATTTTAACCGTTGTTAAAAATAATTATTGTCAAAAAAATGATTGTAATGTGAATAATAACTATATTTCATTGTAATAAATGTTCCTATTGAAAAACCGTTAGTAATAATTATTTTGGGTTCACAAAATAAATTAAAATTAATATACGCAACACGCGAACATAATGTTTTTATACCATGTATATGAAATATACCAACGTATACTAAGTTTAGTCCCAAGTTTGTAACACTTAAAAATATTGATGCTATGAACAAAATTTTGGTATAGGTGGTCATAAAATCATCTAATTAGTCCACTTCCGGTTGCCTGTCTGTTGTCTGTCCGTCTGTCATCACGATAACTCAAGAACGAAAGGAGATATCAAGCTGAAATTATAGCGTGCTTAAGACGTAAAAAGTGAGGTCGAATTCGTAAATGAGCAACATAGATCAACTGGATCTTGTAAACCGTTATAGATAGAACAAAAATTTAAATGTAATAAATGTTCCTTATGAAAAAATAAACAACTTTTGTTTGAAACATTTTTTCGTAAACATCACTGTTTACCCGTGAGAGCGCAAATTGTATTATTATATGGGTATATCAGTTATATATGTGTGACATGTATAGATATTAGTGTAATGTGACAAAGTAATCAACACTGTCTATACATGGTATTTCAACAATTAACTCAGTCAATGTTTTCACTTGTTAAATTTAATTTTTTTTTTTTGATAGTGTGATGTATTTAAGAATTTTTAATACAACAAATATTTAAAAAATTAACCTTGAGAATGTTTAATAAACGTTAAGGAAACACGTATCGGAATATTCAAATTAAAATAACCATACACATTGAACACAAAGTTTATATCTTTTTTTCTTTGGAACGAACTATGAATACCTAATAAAATGTCATAGTGGTCGTTGTTTGTAACGAGACAAATAACTATATTCTTTTATCGCTAAATAATCTATCAGGTTTTGTTTTCTTTAACTTTTTTTTTTTACTAGATGTTTTATTGCGAACTTTAATTCTTTAATCTCAATGTATTTTTTCTACGGAATATTTATTAGAGAAATATTTTTTCAGTTTAAGGCAGTACGCTCAAGGTACTTGTTACCATTTACCCTGTGTGGTAAACATATTAAGGATATTCACTTTAATCATTACCCAAGAGAAGTTTTTTAGGTACGAGAAATTAACAAAATATATTACCTACTTATAAAGAGTTAACTATATATCGTAGTACTATGGCAAAAACCCATAGTCTATTAAGGATGTAGGGCAATTTCGAGCACCAAAGCAATTTTAAATAAAAACTTGATTTTTTTTTTATATGAAGTTAGACTAAGTAAAAATAAATTCAGAAAATTTTAGGGGGGTTGTCCGATTTTTTAAATAAATAAATGGCTTAAAAAGAAGGCATATTTAACATTGGTGTTATTGTAAAACGGTAGATGGATGATATGTTTTCATAGATTTCTCCAAAACTAGTCGGAGTATAAACTGTAGGTCAAATAATGTATTAAACAGTAGGTCATAATCTTTTCATTTTCGAAATTTTGGATAGTAAAAATTGTTTGAAAACTTTATCGTCCTTTATGCCAAAAATGAAACGTCTTTGGCTATCTCAATTGTTTGGAGCTTTACTTTGTGGAACATTTTACGATCAAAAGTGTGAAAAAATACTAAATACTTTGCCAAGTTCCACAAGATATATTTTATTGTTTTATTAATTGAAAACAAATAACGTGTGATCTATGTTTCGCAATATTATTGACATTTTCAAACACTGTGAAGATTCCATTGTGTTTAGCCCTTATATATCTGAACGTGAAATCTTATTAACTACCAATTAACATTTTTTTATCAACGGTCTTTGGCTATATGTTTAAGCAAACTTTTTAATAGTTTCTGCAAAAGGAATTGTAGATCGAATGAAAGAAAGTTTTACTTTAAAAAAATTTTTTTTATCTGCGTTTTATCTGGAAAACTTCTTTATTTTTATGCAAAGAATCTTGCCTTAAATTTTTTTAGATCCCACTTTTTTTACTTTTTCAGATCCCACTTTTTTACAGTTTTTTTGTGGCTTCTATGCAAAATAAATTATAAAGATTTATGAAGACAGTTATTTTGAGTACGTGCATGTATAATAAGCCCAAAAGCATTTTTCATATATTTTATGACCCCGGAAAATCTTTTAAAAAATCATTTTATCTGCCTGATTTTGCTAGTTCTATAACATTTTCATACTGCAATTAATCTCATGAAAGTTATTGCGAAAGGAAATCCTCTGTGGTTGAAATGAATTAAGGAACATGATGGGCCAAGAACGTCTTAATCATCTCACTTTGTTGAATATAGAGCATGATTTGCTTAAAGAAATCGATATTGATAGTGTTATCTCTTAATTTGCTCATATTAAATCCAGAAAAGTTTATTTGTAACAGTTCTGTTTTATATAATACCCTAAACTTGAGAACCTAGAGCAAACCAAGGGCCCCTTGCTAGAATTTGCCACAGACCCCGTGCTGACTTAATCCGGTACTGGTCTTTTGATGTCACCGGCTCACCGTCTATTACTGAATCAGTGGTATCCCATAAAAGTCATATCCACCATAGCATGATTTTCTTTGTAATTAAATTCATTGCATTGAATGAATGATATTTTAACATACATATAATAATATAACAAATAATAATTTAACATGTTATGTACGTGTTTTCTTCACACATAAAAATGGGTTGGGTTCGAAAAATCAATATACACTACTCTTTATATTTTCATCATAATATTAAATATCAAAGACATTGTTGTAATATTATTGGTTCATATAAAAAATTATTATATTGATTCTCTTAGAAGAAGAAGAAGAACATAAGCCATTTGCATTTTAGGTAAGGATATTACAAAATATATGTAGATAGGTACTATACGAATATAATAACGACATATTTGTTTTTTATTATTAATCTTTTGAGGAACAAAAATGTTCTATATGACCCCAATATACTTTTAAGATGTGTTAGGTCTTAGTTAAACAGTAGGTACTTGTAATATATGAATAATAATTAGTTTCAGTAGCAGATTTAAGAAATAAACCAATCAAGTGCGAGCTGAATTCGCATTGAAAGGTTTTCTCCGTGAATCATTTCATGACTCTTCTAAATCTATATCCAAATTCGTCAAATGCAGTGTAGACTGGGTACGGTTGAAACAAAGTTAATAACGAGACACCATGCGTGATGAGGTGACGGGTGCAAGGAAAGAATGAAGTAGGCGACAAGTAGAAACACGATTTTTTTTTGGTTACGTCGTTCTTCGTGCGTTGTGATTATGTGTAAGAGACCCCATTGTGTTTTTTGACGGTAAATTAAGTATTTTTTGTTCGTATATTTTTGCAATTATTATAGTTTTTTCGAATTAGTGTCGTTTTCATTAAAGTTTGCAGAATATGGCAGTATTATTAGTTTGTATTCAAATTTATTATCATTTTTACCGCGAAACAGTTTTTGTGGGTACGATGGAAACAGTTTATTTATTTAATTTTCTTGTTTCTTAGATGCCAAGGGTATGCCAAAGAACGAGAGGTCAGACTAACTTATCAGCGTACAAATAAAGCTATGTGAAAGCCGGATCTTGGTTAAGAACAGCGACAGGAAAGAATGAACTAATGAGGTATGTACGTAAACGAGATGAGGCAGGTGGCGATGAAAATCAAGAAATGGGATATAAGGTGCACAGTGTTTAACCAGGAACAACAGCGTGAGCTATCTAAATATTGAATGAGGTGTGCAGATATATAATTTAGCCTGACTAAAAACGATGTTATGAAATTGGCATACGAATTAACCGTCAAGTACGACTTATCACGACCTCAGACTTGGAATGACAACGAAATAGCAGGGGAATAATGATTTCGCATGTTTAAAATCGAATTTATAATTAATGTTGTTAAATTTTGAGAATAAAACATGGACTTATTATAATTTGTATTATTTGCTGGGAAAATTGTTGCATATGCTACGTTTTGAATTCTGCTTTGTCGAATAATCTAAGTGGGTAAAGGCATATAATTTCCATTTAAGTTTTCATGTTTGAATAAGACTGAATATTATACCAAATCCATGTGAATCAAGGGTAAATATTCGAGGGGCTAATAGGGTAGGCCAAACAAGCATTTAGATATGATAAACATGATTCCGTTAGTAATTCCTTTGGAAGCTAGAGATCTCGGAATATTTTAAAAGTTTTATCGAATATTTGATTTCGGAAAAAAAAAATTCAATTTTTTGTATTTTTATGAGAAACTTTTATCTCTATCTCTAACTTTTTTCCCTAAAACTAATATTTTTTATTTAAACGATGAAGAGGAAAAAAACTGAAAGCGAGGTCACCAAAGAACAAGTTGAATTACCAAATGGATTTATTGGTGTTGTTTGTTGCATTTTTTGTATGAGAAAAATAATTTTCTCCCCTCCGGGTAAAAAGTGGGCAACATGCGTCCCACTGTAAAAATCGAACTTGCCATTTTTTGCCGCCGAGTAGAAAAATAGTATACACACCACGGCCACGGAAGCGAGTAAAGAAGGTCTGAGATCTCATGAACATGAGATCTCAGACATTCTTTGCTTTTGCTTTCTAGATGTGTATGATACTATTTAGTGAAAAAACCAATAGTTACATAACAATTATTCGTAATTCGACGTAATAAGCGGTATTCCGTGTATTTTCGCACAAAAACTGTTAATTTTAGACTTTTTTTTATGTTAATGCAGAAACCTACAATTATTGAATTATTCATAGTTATACTTACATGTATATACTTTAAACATAGTTATATTTTAAACAGAGGTAAAGATATGTTAAAATATTGTAATGAAAAAGATCTTAATCTGTTAGAGGGAGTCTCCTTTTCTAATCGCTTAAATCCGCCACTGATTAGTTTTATGAATATGAATTCTTAATTTAATATGAAGTGTATAAATTCTTAATTTAAGGAAGTTGTTAAAAAATTTAATAACTTTGCAGTGCTTTCGAAGCATGTATTGAGTATCGATAAATAGAGGTAAATTTTTCAAGACAATTTGTCCTAAATTAAAATTTTGCATTAGAACAAAATAAAAGGTAGGGAGGTACCTCCTATTAAAGTTGTTAATGTGCAATCGGTTTACAATTTACTTTACTTCAGATGAAGAATTTTCACGATATGAACATTTAAAATTCCTAATCAAACAAAGAGAAGGTACCCACTAGTGACGTCATACGTGGGTATCGCCATAGACATTACATATTAAACTTTTGTTTTGCTAAAAGAAGATGGCAACCTTTGAATTCAATATTTTATTACTTATAACTTCTTCGTTTCATAATAAATTTTAATTTAAGGTGGTCAAAACATTCCGTTCATTAACAATCTATAGTTTTACAAAATTGTTTAAATACACTCCTACATATCTCGGGAGTGAGTTCTAAACCGTTTCCCTTATTTGTTAAAATGGTCTACATTTCTAAACGACCATTAACATCCCTATAAAATATTTCAAATTGTGACACCCTGTACATTCGATGTCAAGAATGAAAAGCTGAATGATAATATTTTCGAAAGCAGACCTTTATATATAAAGAATAACTTTTTTTCGTAAATCTTATAATAAACTAAGTAAGTTTTCCTTATGTAGCCAACTTAATTCACCCTGTATATTTTATTGAAACATACAAATTCAGAAGCCAGATAGTCGGCGCTTTTTCCCGACTACGAAAGTGGCCAGGTAGTCGGAACATCCCTAATAATTATAGTAAATTATTCTCATTACCTTAACTTGTTTTTGTGTAATTGTGCGTAGTTAATACAGTAGACAGTTTATAATAATGGTTGTAATTGACTTACCCACACATATTTTATGGTAGAATTACTATTACCAAAAGGTATGTATTAGGTATGACGTTCATATAACCTTCATGTTTGTTTTATGTAAACAATAAACATCATATCAATGACGTTACCACAATGGAATTCCAATTATTATCCATAATATTTTAGTTGAATTCAAAATAGCCATCAACGATGATGGATTCTGATTAAAGAAAATATGTAAATATATAATATATAAATATGAATATGTGTAAGCTGAAGCATTCGTTGATTTATTCAATTATTAAATTCAAGATTTAAAGCATTATTGCTATCAAACTAAACTATAATTTAAACACGTGAAAACAAACAATTGACTGAGTTAATTATTGAAATACCATGTATAGACAGTGTTGATTACTCTATCTTATTACACATACATACATGTCACACATATATAACTGATATAGCCAAAACATACATACTATACAATTTGCGCTCTCACGGGTAAACAGTGATGTTTACGAAAAAATATCTCAAACAAAAGTTCTTTATTTTTTTATAAGGAACATTTCTTACATTTAAACTTTTGTTCTATCTCTAACGGTTTACAAGACGGGTCCTACGGACCCCAGACCAAATGGACTTATTTTGCTCATTTACGAACTTGACCTCACTTTTTACGTCCTCTTTTTAGACTATAAAAATTTCACCTTGATACCTCTTTTCGTTTTTGAGTAATCATGATGACAGACGGACAGACGACAGACGGACAGGCGACAGACAGAAACCGGAAATGGACCAATTAGGTGATTCTATGAACACCTATATCAAAATTTTTTCGTAGCGTCAATATTTTTAAGCGTTACAAACTTGGGACTAAACTTAATGTACTATGTATATTTCATATATACATGGTATAAAAACTTAACTAAAAAATATTTATTAACTCGCTTTCTTGTTTGTCTATTGTCAATACTGTATTTGAACAGTAACTAAGGTATTCCCCGAAGAGAAAGCAGGAAATATGTCCAGTCTTGTGGTGACCTTGTTAACAAAAAGGCAGAAGTTAAAAATGATAGCGCTATTGCAGGGTTAAATTTCAAAAATTTACTTATAATTATCATATTTTTGTTTTAAACTTTATCACACTCAAATGGAAAAATATTATATAAAAAAACAATTGAAATCATAACTTAACCAAATTTAAAATTGGGCTAAGATTGTGGATGGATAAGCCAATGTACAAGTAGAATTAGTTGCAACAACAGAATTAGTTGCAATCAACATCGTGTGGCATGGGGTATTTTTCTAAAAAGCAACGTGCGTGGGTCGAATCGACCCAGTTCGTTGATCTCCGGGAAAGGATTTGTGCGGGATGTTGTTTGGATAAAAGTTCGAAATGTGGGCAGCTCAGATTCTTGGTGGAGAGCTATCGAAGAGAGTCTTTCGAAATCGTCCGAAGACAAAGATTTTGAAATTTTTGCATTTTCGCAAGTTGCGAGGGTGCTACGTTCGACCAAATTGGAGCAGCGTACGTGAGTACGGGCCGGATACATTTTCAATTCAATTTATTTATCAGATAGTGCGTAGCCCAAACATGTTTTATAAAATTCGGGGCATTTTTTCTCATTAATTTCAATGTTTTGAATTCGTCTAGGTTTTTCAGCTTTAAGCTCAATTTTTTATTTTAAATTTTAATTAGACAGTAATTAACTGTTTCCTGGTCTTTGTTATGACATTTAGAATTGAACAAATTTTTTCTTCTATATTTGTGCTTAAGCAGAGGTGTGCAAAAAGTTTTATATTAATTGGAATACATTTGTAATGAAACATTCAAATTTCTTAGGTAGGTAATTAAATATCTTAATAATTTATTTTTATTTTTTCTACAAATTTCTCCATTTACAATTATCTGCACTTATAGAGAGAGATATTGCCTAAATAATTAAAAAAAAAAAAAAAATATTAAGTATAATCAAATTTTTAATTATATTAGATACAATTGCTTAAATTGCTTAATAATTATATCAAGCAATTTAAATTATTCATGAAACAATTAAGTAATTTTGATTAATTACAATAAGAAAAGATTAGTTTAAAAAAATTAGTAAGAATTAAATTGAATTTTTGCGCTTAGAAAGGTCTGAGATATTTTCCAAATATAGTATGCACAAGTTAACATATCTAAAGCAAGAATATGGGTGGCAGGAAACGTAACCATCTCTGCCCCATTCATAAAACAAAGGTGAAATCAAGCTCGTGCACGAGCTAAATCGGATTGTGAGTGATCAGAGCTAGATTTACACAAAGCGCCACCCTTGGACAATGGAAAAACATGCCGCCCATAGTTTCGTCAGCGAGTTCTAATACAATAAAATACATATACAATTTGAACTGAAGAGAAAAATGCCACGTAAATCTTTTTCATCGATGCTATATACTTAAGAATTCGTCGTTATTTCAGAGAGAATATAAAACATTTATTTTAATTTAAAAATACTTGAAAGTAGGCAAAAGTTACGCAGGAAAAATACTTGAAATAAGCTGGAAACTTCCGTACATATTTATTTTGTGTTATTTAACAACACAACAGTTAACAGGTATTTGAATAATTAATTAAGTCGTTAACTTTACTTATTTTACAGCATAACTTTCTTGTTCCATATCTATTTTATGCGTAAATATTCGTTTCAAAACATTTAGATTCCAAAAATTATATTCATGCACACTATTTTATTAACCCCCGAACTAAAAAAAAGGGTGTTATAAGTTTGACCTCTATGTGTGTGTGTCTGATTGTGGCATCGTAGCGCCTAAACGGATGAACTGATTTTAATTTTTTGATCTCGTTTGAAAGTTAATTTAACGGAGAGTGTTCTTAGCTATGTGTCAAGTACGAGTTCCGTAACACAAAAATTTGTCGGGGGTTTTTTCAATTTTGTAAATTTCACTTTTGTGTAAAACGATTCTTTACAAAACATCCATACACAAACAAAATATTTTTTAACTCAGAAAAGGATGACTTTACACCGAGCAAAATTTTTTTGCATTTCAGAATATTCTACGTTCTTCAGCATGTAATATTAGAAATTTTAAGAGTGGTTAAATTATTTTCTCACGATTCGGTTACGGTTATGATTTATTTCTAAAAGAAAGTAAATAATTTGTCTATGACATAAATTATAAAACAGGAACCAGTTTGTTATAGTCCTATTTTTTATGCTCGCAAGTGTATGATAGTAAAAGGAAGTATGAATTTATTTGTGATCTACTACATATAACGTGACATAAAAAACACAATGATTTACGACTTTATTCAAATACTAGCCTACATTGTCGTCGTTAAATTACTATTTTACTATATATTTTTTATTGTCTATTTTTAGTTTTTTCCCCTTTTGAAATGTTATATAATACCGAAGTACCAAAACAGCTTGAACTCACTGCAAATACCTAACTTGATGATGATAAATCCCACAAGAATTTGGTGATGTATGGAAATGTTTTCGATAATTTTTCCGGTGGTATAAGCATTTTTCTCTATTAATTTATTGGCATAATGCCAGAGAGACAAACAAGCAAAAATCTTATTTGATATCTCGATTGAATATCATAAAAATATTGAGCAAACTAATAAGTATTTCTAATAGCTACGTTAAAGCAGCTGTGTTCAAATGCAACTAGCCATATTAAAATTGGATCGCTCCATTCAATTGTTAATTATAGAGAATTTAAAATAATATTGGTTGTAAAAATTAAAAAGTTTGAGCAAACAATGTACGAGTTCTTGTAAAATGTCACTGTGTCAATCAAATCGTCCCTAGTTTAAATATCTTAAGCGTTTTTTTTCCACTTTATTACAATTAAAGCGGTCCTTTTGAAGTTACAACCTGATTCTGTTGGGATTTCAAAAAAATGTTTCGAATAAGACTGATTGATATTGTTTTCAGAAGAAATTTTTGTTCGCAATTGTGACAAGGATCGAAAAATTTGTGTCGGCTGTATCTTAGCCAATTTTTATGGTAGGAAATCGTAAGAAAACGAAATCGTGTGCAGAATCACGTCAGCTATAACTTTTGGCTGATTTTTTTTATCGCATATTTTTTATTTTCAAGCAGGTTTCATTAAAACTCAGAGGTTTTCAAGCTTATTTCATCCACTAACCACTTCGAGAATCAATTATTTTTCATCGCCCCCAAAGCGTGTTATACCTATCAGTCTTAGCCTATTACATTTATTCTATATAAATTAGCCTTATCACCCTCTCCCCTGCAAGTCTTTAGCGCCCTCAAGAAGGCGTTAATAAGAACCAACTTTGAGAAACAATGCTCCAACTTGAAGTAAATCAAGTTAAAACAAACAATTGATTCATTGTCACACTCAACTTAGATAGCCACACAGAACTGATATTCCCATATAATACATACTATATAATTTGCGCCTAATTTGAGCCCTCAAAGGTAAACAGTGACGTTTACGAAAAAATGTTTCAAACAAAAGTTGTCTATTTTTTTATAAGAAACATTTTTCATATTTGAACTTTTGTTCTATCTGAAACGATTTTAAAGATGGGTCCTACAGACCGAAGACCCAGTTGACCTATGGTTGACGGGTAGACAACCGAAAATTCACTAATTGGGTGATTTTAACACTTTAACCAAAATTTTGCTTGTAGCATCAATATTTTTAAGCGCTACAAACTTAACACTAAACTTTAGTATATCTTGATATATTTCATGTATACATGGTATACAAACACAAGGGCTTTTTCTTTGTAAGATAAACTAGCTAGACAGTGATAAATATAATCTGATTAGTAAAATTATAATACGGTTATATTTAACTAGCGGCATTCTCTACATACTTTATATTCTAATTTATTAAAAAAAAAGTTGAATTCTATTATTTTTACGTAATATACTGAATAATATACTGAAGAACGTTATGGTGTGGAATAAGTCGTTTTGAGGTCAAGAACCACACCTAAAGGCATCAAGTTTTTGTGTTTTCTAGGACAGCCTATATATAACGTAGAATAAGGAGCTGAAAACAGTGAGTGTATCGTAAACATGAATTTGACGAGCATGATTAGGAGGAAGAGTATAATGAAGAAGAGATACAAACATAAATATGTTCAATTCTATGTTATAATATCATCATTTTTAAATAGCTTTATACGTCTTGTAAAAAAACTCTTTGTAAATAATTCTACGAAGGTTTGTTATTGTATTTTTTATGTATTTTTGTTGTTTTAATTTTATAAAATACACCTGAAACTTTGATTAGATAAAATATTTTTTCTATTTTGAATTTATAATTTAAAGAAGACATTGCTAATACACAGTTTTACTATTTTATCTATATAGGATGATCAAAATTCATGGATAAAATACTAGGATAAAATTCCAAGACGAAAAGTCCAGTACTGTTTTTCCGTTTTACGTGCCTTCAACATAACAGGCCTTCGTTAATTATCGTTTTTAATTTTTAGTATGTTTTATTAATATTAGTAAAATTGAAATTGTTATATTAAGTAAGATTCTATAAAATAAATGTTATTACAATTTATCATGCAACCATTTTTTTTCTACGCTTAATATATGCATAACAGATATGCAGGATGTAACTCAAGGCTAGATTTTTAAAGGATAAATCTGGAAAATTATCTTTATAGCTAAGTCAGTTTAAATTTGAATTATTTCGACAAAAAAGATCTTTAATCTTCGTTCGTATTCATGTATATGAATGCGATATTCTGTTTTAAATCTTGTAGCGTCTAAACAGCTGAAAGAGTTAAATTTATTGATATTGTCTAGTTTATCTTGACATAAACCTTGTCTTAGCATATACAGCCTCTCTATAATGACATTCATCTATCGATATCTAACGGCAATTGCCAGTTAAGACAAATCTAATAATACCTCATGAAAATTAAATCCATCCACCTGTTAAAATTGTACGTGATAATAGAAATATGTCGTAAATAAATATAAGCGACAATTTTGAGTTAAAGAAAATTAACAAGTTTTGGAAAAATTGTACCATTTTTATCATTACTAACCTTTTTATTACTATTGACGTTGAATTATTTTCTTAATTAATACGATATTTCTAAGACTTTTAAAAGCTGCAGTAGTAGTCTTTATAGAGTAGTTTAAGTTGTGACAAGATTAGAATAACAAAAGGATTACCGTTTAGTTACTGATACCGTGACAGCAAGTTGTACGTCAGAACGATTAGGACCTCAATGTTAGCAACACAGTTACATTAAAGCGAAAATCAAACCTCTGACTTTCAGGGCCAATATCTCTTATAAGTGAAAAACATTGAAGAACAGACAGGCGAATATTTCTGAGGAGCAAATCGTCTTCTTGCTAAGAAGGTGCTGCTGCTAAGAAGGAAGCAGAATATTCACCAGGAGTGAATCTCTTCTCCAAATTATTGATATTAAAAATGTTCGCTTACAATAGTTTATTCTAATTTTTGTATAAAAAAAAGTAATAATAATAAAGTAACATAATAAACAGCCGAACATAACCGATCAAGTTCGATTTTACACTGATTGTATTACAACATACCATGAGAGTTTAGTTTGAATTGTTATGCAGTTAGTTAACGATCGTCGTTGTATTCGGTGAAGTGGTTTGTTGTTTGTTATCGTGACACACGATAGACATGCGTTAATTCAGTTAACTTTTTATATATATATTTATTGTTTTCTTCCCGATATTTTTTAAGTGTGTGGCCCGATAGATAGTTTTATTTATTAATGATTGTTCAGATTTAAAACTGAAAGTGAATTTTATACAATAGTTTTTTTTGTGTGATTTTATAACAGAAAAAATAATAGTAAATCCATAACAATGTTTGGACCAAGTTTATTACCCTTGTTTATATTCGTATTGTGTACATTTCCTTTCGGTAAGCTTTTTATCCATTAAATTTGTTTGTTTTTATGATTTATGTATGTTATTGTTGAAAGGTTGATAAGTCAATATAAAAATTTTATCTTTACACAAGATTAAAGTTGAACTTCGCGTGTTTTCATTTATTATCAAAATTTGGAATTGTTGTATAAAATAAAACGGTTTAGATTTGTTCGTTTTTTATTAATGAAGTTAACCTTGGGATGTTGGATATTTTGCTATTTACGGAATCCAATTTATTATGGACATGGTCATCTTATGATGTATCATTAATTATGAGGCCCATAATTATTTTAATAAATTGTGTTATTTAATATGTAGTACACAAATAATAAAAAAGTACAGGGTGTACAGGACTATATTCTTTAAATGTATGTGATGAATAAGCGGTAGGAAGTGATGATGAATTCAATCTCATATTTTATGACTCAAGAGCACTCTGGGATTTTATAATTATGGATGTCTGATGTTTTTATATTGTTTTAAACCTTATTCTCAGTTACTAATTAATTTTACATATATTTTATAGGTCTTTGTTTATAGGTTATATACTAAATTTTTTTTTGTTTAGCTGTGCATAGAAAATGTGTTCAACTCACTCTATCCCATTCCTGTCAGGTTTAAGTGAGGTAGAGTGAGCAAACTATGTATATATTTGCTAAGGCCGGAGATGGTAAAAACATTGTGTATGAAAATACATATTATTTAACTCGTCGAAAAAAAAAAACAAAAAACAATAATTATGCAAACGATTTGAAATTTTGTCAGATAATATTAAATTTTTATTAGAATTTGTCGTAGCCAAAGTTTTAGAAAATAAATTTTACTTGAATCTATTGTAAGACTATTTTTTCTCTAATGCTCAAATTTATAATTATATTTACGATATAAAACACAAAAGTTATATTTCGGTAAGCATTAGTGGGACTGGACGGTTATCGAATTCAAACAAGCCGTGGATAGAGTCTGGTGCGACCCTTGAGGTACACATAAAGAACTTCCAGTATAATAAAAAGTTATACAAATTTAAAAAAATAAACTCGAAACGACTCGATCGAATGCTATGAAATTTTATCGGACCAAACTGCGGTTATTTTTTTGCAAATGCGCTTTCTTTTGAACATACTTTTAACTTGAATGAATTAAGATTTTGATGATTCTAATAGTTTTCTGTTTTCTAAATTTTCGAAACATAATTTTGAACCACTCTGTATTATTAACACTATACATTTTAACATGACGCTCGGCTCTGTGTTAAATAAAGTGTATATATATTCTAATTAAGGTCACTTTATTTTTCGAAATAATTAAAAGTATACATAACGATTTTGAAATAAACTTTTATTTTTTGTGGGTGGATAGGAAAATAAATTGCAATTTGTGAATTAATATGATAAAGTTGTGATTTTTCATTTTCAACTTTGTTTAACGATCATCTTTAAATGGTGTATATGCATTCTCATAAATAGCCTAGCCGCCTGGGAAGTATTGTTGCACAATTTTGTGCGCCGATCACGATTTTTGGCTCTTTTTGCACCCTGAGGTGAGGAAAAAAAGATACGATCATGTTTTTAAAATATTTTTTTGTTTGTTTTTCAAATAAGAGGTTGACTCTAAAAATATTATGTATGCCGAGAGAGATAGTGGTTTTTATGTTGTTTCACCCCGATTTTGTTTTTTGACTATCGCCACTTTCGCCGCCAAAATCATCCATTTAAGGAAAATCGTAAAATTGATTTTTTAGGCCGAAAAATGCAGTTATTGAAAACAGTCAAAATAGATCTTTTAGATTTTGGTCAATTTAACCTAAAAATACCATCAGACTTCTGAGCTAACTTTGCTAAATTCAGGATTCGAAAAGGTGGTAAATTTTTGCGGTTGACCCAATTTTATACTTTGTTAGAGTAGGTCCTTAATCAAAATGCGTCTGACCTACCCTCGATCCAATTTTAGGCCAAGGGAAAAAAAATAAGAAATCAGTGGTAGATTTGAATACTCTAGTCTAAATTTAGGGAAAAAATTTATCGAAAAAGTGACGTGCTTGAGCAATTTTGTGATCAAATTAATTTCACCCAAAATCTTCTTAAAAGTATACCAATATTTCTGTGGGAAAACTTATTTCGTTTAGTGTTATTTGTATATAAAATCGAAAGAAAAATTGTAAAAAAATATTAAACTATGGGTCAGATCATGAAAATCAATACTAATTGAATATTGTATTGGTTTTGTATGTACTATATGTGGGGTGGTCCACATTTTAGTTCGTTTTTAATATGTTTGTTTATTCAATATATTCGCATAAAGAGGAATACATAAAATAGCCATTCTTAGGAAGTTCTTAATAGCAGCTCCTATTTTGATTTTTTTTAACGTTTTTTTTATACTTTGTTTAAAATCAGATACCTGTCAGAGAGGGCCCATATCAAGGATATTGATTTTATACTATAGGTGTCATTGATTTTTCGAAATTCGTCCCCTAAAAGGGGATGATAGTTTGTATGAATATCACTACTCAACTGATTTTTAAAATTCTTTCATCCATAGATTTGTGGCGAAATGAATACTAGATAAAAAAAATCGAACCAAACATGAATCAAAACGTACTGATAGTTTCAAAATCATCATCATTTGTTCTCTCGCCTTCCGTACAATACGTAATATTAAAAAAAAAAAATACAAATTATAATTTTTTTGCCGCCTTTTATATTATCACTAATTTGATGACGTAACAAACTAATCTTTTAGGATCAAAGTGGGTTGTATGATTTGTATGTAAACATTTTAATTTGACATATGTCTTAATTTGTAGTATGTGCATTTATTTATGTATTCATCAAAGAATTTTATTAAGTTTTTATACCATACATATATGTAATATGCAAGGTATACTAAGTTTAGTCCCCCGTTTGTAACGCTTAAAAATATTGATGCTATGAACAAAATTTTGGTATAAGTGTTTATAAAATCACCTAATTAGTCAGTCCGATAACTCAACACGATAACTCAAAAACGAAAAAACATATCAAGCTGAATATTTTTATAGCGTACTCAGGACGTAAAAAGTGAGGTGGGGTTCATAAATGAGCAACATAGGTCAATTGGGTCTTGGGTGCTAAACCGTTAGAGATAAAAGAAAAATTTAAATGTAAAAAATATTCCTTATAAAAAAATAACCAACTTTTGTTTGAAACATTTTTTCCTAAACATCACTGTTTACCCGCGAGGGCGCAAATTAGGCGTAAATTGTTAAGTATGTCTTATATGGGGATATTAGTTATGTATGTGTGACATGCATGTATATGTAATATGATAGAGTCAACACTGTCTCAGTTAATTGTTTTTTGTTTTTACGTGTTTTAATAAATATTTTGATTTAAAATGCTCCATGACATTCGGGCTCGTGGACAGCAATCATTCAAGGGAAGGTTCAAAGTTTTGTTCCTAATGTTAGGCCATAAAGTCAAAATTAAAAACAAGTGAACTTTTCTCTTTTTTCGAGTAACAGAACATTTGACTAAGTCAAAATGGGCTTGATATTCGGTAACTATTTATCAGGTAAAGAAAAAAACATAAAACTCCTGTAGTGTATAGGGTCGAGTAGCTAATTTTGTTCGTAATTGCATTTAGACAAAGCGGTACTCCTTTTAAATTAGTTGTGACCTTTCACCATTCCCTTTTTTGGGAAAGCGATTTTTATGCCACAGAGTTCTCGAAAATATTAATCATTCAAAATGAGAAAGAAAATTGGAGAAAACTTGGGACTGAACTTAGTATACCTTGGTATATTTCATATAAATGGTATAAAAACCCTTGTTGACTAAAATGCCACCAAAACACTGTCCGATTTAAAGTTCAAAAATACTAGGAAACAAAGACCAACATTTCATTAAAGAGAGGCGTATAATCTACATATGTGCCACAAGCGCTGTATAGCACGTACTTATTATACGCTTATCGCAATCAGCAGATTAAAATTTCTAAGTAATAAACTATATTGTGTGCACCTGAAATTAGTTTTAGATAAAAGAGATATTTGAATAGTGTGGTCCTTTCAATTGTATATGTGGATTACTTACTATCAAAATTATATATCAGTTAAAGCAGCACAAAGACGTTAAATATTTTTATCCCTCTTTATTGTTAGACATTGTTATCTAGTACGCATATGTTATTGAGGCAGTAATCTATGAAAGTAAAAACATTAAAGCGTAATGATCAGAGCTATACATTGAACTTGATTCGTCTGGTTTAGATGAAATAATTAGCAGGAACAAAAATCTAAACCGCTCATGAACTCCTTAATATGAACATGAATACTTAGTTCATGAATGAGATGCTCTATATATTTTATTATCATCTTTTACACAAATTTTGATAAATAAATGTTAAAGTCATAAAATTATTTATCTGAACTTTATAAAAAATATATATCCAGTTTAACTACCCGCATAGTTATCGTCCACATATATGTTGGTTATGTCACTTAAATTTGGTTTTAAGTTTTTAGTCATTCCCCCCCCCTTCCCGAAAGTATAGACCTATGCACTTCATCGAAGGAAACGGTGCGAGGTCGGTGTACATTTTATATACAGGGTGGGCAATTTGAATCTATACACATAAATATCTCGTTTGGTAGTCAATCAATCAAAAGATAACAAAGACAACTTAAACAACAGTTGCAGAGTTTTATGTAGGACACCATGTTCTGACATCATCTAAAAAACTTACAATTTTTGTTTAAATCGTTTTTTCGAAAAACGTTAGCTTTTGGAGGAAATGCGATTTAAAAATTTCCCATTTTCGCATTTAATTGAAAGAAAACACACTAACTGCTGAAAAATTCTTATGCCAAAAGTTGTCAAGGGCAATAGAGTGCATTCATCTGTGTTCATGACTTTGATCTACGATAATTATCGATAAAGTTTATGCGTATTTCCTTCGATTCAATGCAATAATGATTTTTTTCTAAGTCGCATTTCCTCCGAAAGTTCATAAACCGATTGGAAAATTTAAAAACGATAAATGGAACTATCTATTTTTTTGTAGCAAATTCTGATTCTTTTCCTCAAAAAAGTCAATTATTCCACACAAAAATTTACGTGTTTTTTTGCGACAATGAAATAAAGAGACAGTTGAAGTAAAACTTCTGTAGACACGATTTACTTAGGTAGTAAACTGATAAACTGGAGAATGTATGATTAGAATGTTACGAAAATGTGTGCTCAAGCTTGTTACGAAAAGTGTGATTCTTTCTATCTATCTTCACTAACTTATATCTCCCAAGTTGAGAGGGAGATATAAGTTAGTGAAGATAGAAAGAGAGTTATATTTAAACAAAATTATAACATCCATGTCAAACTATAAGTATATAAAATATTATACACTTACACAGATACCCAGTAGCGTAGTGGCAGAACACTGGACTTCGATTACGGAGTTCAGCGTTCTAAACCGCGTTCGATATGTATATAAAAATTTGTGTGTGTGTTTATTTTCAATTTTATAAATAATATTTGTTATATTTGTAACATGTATTTACCTACACCAAAAATGGAGCTACAGAAGTTTTACTTTTGTCGTGTGGTCTAAAGCATACTCGTTTTTTTTAATCTCGAAATATGTATTTTTATCCCGATTTGCAAATCTGACCATTGAGTGTTAAGGAATTGCTTATTGACCGTTTCGAATCATTTATTCAAAAATATGAAAAGAAAAAAATTATAATTCAATAAAAAGAATCTAATAAGGGGGAAATATGACCTTCGTGATGGAGCACTGTATCCCACGAGTTTTTTTTTTCATAACATGATTTATATAAATGTTTAAAATATGTTTGTATGTATTTCCATACAAACGATCGCATATCGCGCCATAAGAAACAGTTGTCGTTTCTTACATGTGTGTTTAAATTTTTCCGATTATACTTCGTATAAAATTACTTTATAATTTGTTGTTAAAGTGTTAGAATTTATATCATTTTAAAACAATTTTAATCTAATTTACTTACTGCGTCCGCCATCAAGTCTGTCTGTGTAATTCATATAGAAAATTTTTTAATAATCCGCTAATACGTCATTTGAAATTTTTAATATTTTAAAATTATTTTATTTGAAAAAAAAAAAAAACTTTAAGAAATATGTTTAGTTTTTAATTGTTCAAGGACAGTGAATTTTGGCTGTGAATTTTGTACAGAATATGAGACATGTAAGAATTAGAGCATGGCATGCCAAAAAATCGCAAATAAAATTACTAGATTTTTAATTTTATTTAAATTTGACCTACTGAAAAAATAACCTTGAAAGTAACTAAATGTTTTGGAAAAAGCCTTATATCCTGGATGTATGGAGGCCTTATATCCATATGCTGCGTTATTCAAAGTGATGTTACCACTTAAATGAGCAAGACCTATAGTCTAAGAACAAAATCGCAAAACGCCATATAAAGCGGCTGTTTTGGAATGTTATTTGGACCCTTTAAGAGGGTGTGAAAATGGACACCAATATTTTGTCCTAATTTATCTCCTCACGAGGAGATAATAATGTTTACGAAAAATTTCAAACAAAAGTTGTTTATATTTTGATAAGGAACTTTTATGACTCAATATTTTAACAATTCTGAAAACATGTAAATTTTTCAACTCATATTTCAAAAACTAGTAGACACACGGAGCTGTGAGTTGGCTTCAATTGTTTCAAATTTAACATGCTTTCAAAACGATAGCAACAAACGTCAAAAGCTCATAGTTTTTGAATTGAACTGCAAAAACTGAAAGAAGAAAATTTGATAGTAAAATGATTGTAGTTATTTAAGAATGTAGGACCGTTTGGAAAAATGTCAGTTTGGTATCCCTGATAGGTAACTAAAAATGTCAAATTATTATTATTAACAACTTGCTTTTTAACGACTTTATTTTTTACATATGATCGCTGAATAACTCGAGTATTCAAATACCTTTCCTTTGAGAAAGACATTCCCTTGTACCATATAACTTTCTTAGGATTTTCGGGTTACGCATTTAAAAATATAACTTTTATTTAATTCGATAATTATTTTCTGAAATTGATGTATGCCTACGACTAACTTAAATAAAATAAAAGCAAAAAAGATATTTCAATTGCCAATTCATCATGATCTATAGTGACAGTGTAATTAACATCAATTGAATTCCATAACAATTGCTTTATGTCAACGATGATCGATCCGTTAAGGCTGTCGCCATTTTAAATTCATATTTATCTGGATTATAATACATCTTAGCCAATTTGAAAAGATGTAGTTCTAGATCAATTTCAGTATTTTGAAAGCTTATTCGAATCACTGGAATATCGAACAATTTCCTCTAAGCTTAGCATATTATTACTGAAGAAGCTCAATTGTTGTTTATAATATATAAAAAGAGTGGAATTACAAATTATAATTAATAAATAAATATTTTTAAATAATTAATTTACAAAATTTTATTTTTCTAAAATCGAACTACTTGTATTATTAAGTTTTCTCAGTGATTACCGACTTGTCACTTAAAGATTACTGAGAAAATCGTTCTCCGTTGATCCAAATAAGCCTCCAAAATACAGAAACTGATCCCGAACGAAGTAAATCTGGGCTGTCCAAGTTTGCTACGACTTTTTATATTGCAGATAATCCAGGATATCATCCCAGATTAGAATGTAACAAACTATTTAAAGGAAGTTGGAGTTATTAAACATTCTGCTCTCTTTGGCTTGGTTGGTATTTAGCATATGTCTAATCAGATAATTATTTCCTGATATTGATTTATGCCTACGCGACATTTATAATAAATTGAATAAAATGAATATTTCACAATTGCCAATATTAATCATAAGCTGTATAGTTGCATGTAATGACATTGTAATTGAACAGCAATCAAACAATTTATTTATATATAAAATATAAAACAATCAACAATGCAGAAAGTGAAATTAATATTTATTAACTATTTATTATTTATTGATTTTTAAATTATTATTTATATAAATTTATTTTATTCAATTAATGTATATATTATTTCATTATTACCTGTATTTAACTGAGTGTATTTGAACAGATGTAAGTTTATTTTAAATATTGTGTTATAATATTGTTATTAAAGAACTCTTGCTTATGCTTTTAGCAATATTTCACACTATTTACTTCTATTCAGACACAGTAGTTGTTTAAAACGATTATTTTTATACCATGTATATATGAAATATACATAGTATATTAAGTTTAGTCCCAAGTTTGTAACGCTTAAAAATATTGATGCTAGGAAAAAAATTTTGTCATGGGTGTTCATAAAATCACCTAATTAGTCCATTTCCGGTTGTTCGTCTGTCCGTATGTGGACACGATAACTCAAAAACGAAAAAAGATATCGAGGTGAAATTTTTACAGCGTACTCAGGACGTAAAAAGTGAGGTCAAGTTCGTAAATGAGCATCATAGGTCAATTGGGTCTTGGGTCCGTAGGACCCATCTTGTAAACCGTTAGAGATAGAACAAAAGTTTAAATGTAAAAAATGTTCTTTATCAAAAATTAAACAACTTTTGTTTGAAACAATTTTTCGTAAACATCACTGTTTACAGGGCGCCAATTAGGCGGAAATTTTATAATATGTACTATACTTGATTATCAGTTATGTATGTGTCACATGTTTGTATGTGTAATGTGATACAGAAATCTACACTTACTATGCATGGTATTTCAACAATTAACTCAGTCAATTGTTTGTTTTCACTTGTTTTTGTTAATCTATGTACAGTGTGATGTAATAAAATGAACTTTTGAGTCACAGACTAAGTATTCTGACTTGCTATATGCAAGGGGCCAATCATTAAGTAAGGATGATTTTGGCCATTTTTTTGACCCCCTAGGGTTGGTTACTCGGCAAATCGGTGCTATAGGCAGTTCGATGATAATAGCTCATTTCAGCAACTTGGAGAGAATTTCCTTAAGAATAATTCTTTTTTTTAAACAGGCCCTTCAAATTGAATTAGTTAGTTGGAAATCGGTACTTTTTAAGCTAGGTTATCGGTTTTTAGGTATGGCCTCGCAAATTTGTACAGTTCCTCCAAACTGAGCTTGAGGCTTAAAAACTGGTACCCACATAAGTTAAGTTAATGTCAAGAGAGTGTCTTTCGGGAGTAAGAACTTTCCATTTTTTCTTCCCTTTTTTTCCATAGTTTCTTCAAACTAAGTTAGAGAGTTGAAAATAGGGTATTCTACTATTTTTGAAAAAGTTCTCTAAAATGTTGATTTTTCTAATAAAAAGCCACCAAAAATTTATTTCGGAAAAATACACACGCTTTCTTTCCAAAAACTTAAATTAAATTTTAAACCTTTTTTAAACTGTCAAAAACGCGGGGATCCTATTTGATGACGTAATATCGGTATCATTATACGAAATAACAAATAACAAATAAGTTTGACATATATATTCATAGACAACTAATTATAATAAATATAAATACTTATTATCTATGGATATATTATCTATGCCTACACTGATGGTCTATGGTTCATACCGATATGACATCACATCAGGGCTTGTCCGCGTTTTAAGTCATGTGATATACAGTTTAAAATTACGATTTTTAATTTTAAAATTATAAAAGAAAAATGTGCTTTTATGACTCGAAATCAGAATATTTAAGTATATTTTTACATAAATTTAACTTTTTTCAAATTTCATAATTTATTTTTGACTAACGATAATACCCTATTGTTGTACCTATATATTTATATAAGTTGAGTTAGTATCAAACATGTGCCCTTTAAGGGTGGTAACTTTTCAGCTCTTACCCTTCCCTTCTTTTTGACATTTTAATAAAAAGCATAACAGTGAGAACCATAAGATGAGGGGGAAATATGACTTAAACGACGGAGCGTTTCTAATCACGAGTTTTTTTTCTAAACAATCTATAAAATGACTTTAATGATAATAAAACCTTTAAAAGAAGAATGATGAACATATGTGTAATGAAATACGAAATTGTTTGTTGTAGGATGAAGATCTTCATAAATATTTATTAGATTCATATTAGCATAGATTAGTTAGTACTTCTTATTTAATAATAATATATTCATCTTATTACTTAATACTATACAAAATGAGTCACATCCCAAGAAACAAACATTTGGATATCAGCTTATACCATCAAAATCAAATAAATTAATTTAAAATATTTAGAGACAATTTCAGGGTCTAAAATTCTGTGTATTATTATTATGCAGGGTGTTTGATAATTCGATGGCCACTTTGAAGGGTTTGATTTTATGACTCATGTGATTTGTTACTCCACATTTCTCATTCATTATCAAATGTTTTTTTTTTAAACCATGTAAATATGTATGAAATATATGTCAAGGTATACTAAGTTTAGCCGCTTTGCAAGGACGGTTGAAAGGGTGATAAATGTTACCCCTAAATTTCATATAAAGTTTAGAAGCGTACCCAAAATTTTAAAAATTTATTTTTTTTTAAATGTTTAAACCACTTGAAAGTTTCTTTATTTTTCTTGAAAATGAGCTTTAAGAAATATAATAACTGTAGAAAATATATCACGTACAGCTCTTTGGGACAAGATGTTCGCTGTTCAAACAAAATTATAGCACTACTGGATTTAAAATCCTGTAATTAAAATTTTCTACGCTTTTACGTTTCTCACAATTTCAACCTTCAGTATCATCTATCACAACGGACCTTTGGATCTATGTGTATTTCACTCCAGGACACCGACTCTAACCTAACCTAGCCTTGAGTAATAAGCCGCAGGGTGTGTTAAAATTTTAGAGCAGAAGATTAAAATACTAGAAAGTACAAGTTTTCTTATGGGCATGATATGGTTTTAAACGCCTTTTATATAAAATATCTAATTAATATATATCATGCAGGCTAATGACGAAAAACAGACTCACGGTCCAAAAATGTACCGTTTAGCAAAACGCAGGCTATAGGAATAATATTAAGTTTTAATTTTGTTTATTATGTATTTTGTATATCATATCTGAAATCTGAAACTGGCATAAAAAAATACAAATAAATAATTAAAGAGAATTGAAAAAGCTTCACTCGAACCAGGACTCGAACCCGGGCCTCTTTGATTCATACAAAGCGCCTTATCCAATTTGGTTTCTCTTGCCTGTTTTTAGTCATGAGTGCCGTACTGTGGAATTCCCCACGGGTCGAGCTTCTATTTCAATATACTGGGTATATAAAAACGTAATAATAAAGACAAACTCCAAGCGTCATTTGTGAGATAAATTGAAAAAAAACTAAGAATTTTAATATTGTTGTTTTATGTGGAAAACATTAAAAGTGGATACATGTGGTATATAAAAGTAAAAATTTACTAAAACACCTGGTCTAACATCATAAAATTTGGTGATTAGTAGTTAGGTAAACTAATCACTAGACCATGTCAAGACCTAATTAAGTATTATAAAAAATCATTTCGTGCGGACACGTTTATTCTCTTTTTCTCTTTATGTTGCCAGTCAAAATTTGCGGATGGCTATATACAATTTATTTCAATTTTAAATGGTAAAAGTCATTTGTTCTTTGTTCATTAGAGCATGCTATTTGAACCCCTCTAAAATTGTAAACCTACCTATAAACAATTTAGATGTATAACAAACATTAAACCAGCTGTTGTTGGTTATTGGCACACGTAGTGACCAATTTAACATGTTTATTTAGTTTTTATCGTGTAATTTTTAACAAATATTAGATATTTATAATTTTGTTATTATAGTCTAAGAGCGCATAGCTATTTTATCTTTGCCAAAGAAGAAGAACACTATAAATTTTACGTGACATAAATTAATTATTTAAAAAGCTGTGAACAGAGGATATTAGAAAAGGATTATAAAAAAATAAACATGTGTTCATTCTCCTGACGGTAATATTAGTGAAGTATATTATATATGTCTTATCATAGTCATTTTTGCTTTTCGTTTCGCAAAAAAGAAAAACAAGCTATATAATAGTGTTGAAAAAGTAATATAAATTCTACACTTTCAATTTTTCCGTAGACGTGCAAATACAGTGAGTTTGAAATCTAAAAAAACACTCGTTCTACGAAAAGGCATTAATGATAAACTTAATTTTTACCTTTTCATGTAACTTTTTGATCCTTTAAGACAAAGTAAACCTAGCCAAATTTAGCAAAATAACTTTTCGCGTTTAGAGTTAAGGTATAAAAATTGATTTTAAAATTAAGCAACTTAGTAGTAGTACTTTTGGTCCGAAAGCGGACAAAATCATTTGCTTCATCGGTAGCCGGCTTTAACTTTGTAATAAAGTGGCAATGTAACCCGTAAAAACAATGAGCTATGGCCACTCTACTAGATCGGTTGCAAAAATGAAGGAAGGGTCAGAAATTTGCAATAGCTGGGCAATTGGGATATAGCTTTCAATCTACCTTTTCAAGAAATAATAAAGGTTGCCAGGTCAATTGGTCAATAAAGTATGACAACTCTAGTTTTTTTTTATGCTTTTTGGGGTACAAACTTGAAGGAAACCGGATAATTTTTACTGGAACTTGTAACTTTTAATCTGTTTTTTTCAAAAAATAATATATTGCCAGGATAAATCAGTTGCAAAAGTTTGGCAACCCCCTAACATAGTAAGAATAAATTTACGGATTCCGTTATTAGCGATATGCCATATGATCACATTTTAAAAAATTTTGGGATATAGGTAGTAGAGATATGAAAAATGATTATTTTAGTGCCTAAGTACAATGTCAATATATGATTACGGAAAAGCGTTAAACGTATCAATTTAATTGAAATTATACTGTACGTGTGAAAAAAAATCTTACTCACTTTTTACGGCCTATAAGCACGCTATAAAAATTTCAGCTTGATATCTCTTTTCGTTTTTGAGCTATCGTGTTGACAGACAGACAACCGGAAATGGCTTAATTAAGTGATTTTATGAACACCTGTAAAAAATTTTTTTGATTCTTGATGCTATTGATGCTACATATTTTTAAGCGTTACAAACTTGGGACTAAACTTAGTATACCTCGATATATATTACATATATACATGGTATAAAAAACGGCAAAACAAAAACAATCAGGAACAGGATATGTAAACAACTAAATTAGTTATTATACCTTCGGCTGTTTTTGAGCATTGTTTCTGAAGGTGCTTGATCTCGCGACGGAAGTAAACTTGACATGATCTTTATTATAATATATTTCTAGGAATATTATTCTGATGTATATCTGAAACATTATCGTCTCGTTAATATATGTGTATACCTATAATGTATATAAGTTCATTATACTACTAGTATAGTGAAGTTTATTGTCTGCTAGTCATATCGACTCATATCACTCTTCCGGTTATACCTGTTCGATAACAGCATTATCAAAAAGTAACTACAAGTGTACATTTTGTTTATTTATTTTTTATTGAAATTTAAGAACAATGTGCTTCTTAGTATTTGTTTGTGAATTTAGTAGGAAGTCTTATATTTGATGTAAATAATTGCATAAAATGTTTTTTATCCCTTAAGTTAATAATTGGCAGGGTAGCAGCTGATTAAATTGTTCTCGCAAATTACTTAGTTAATTTAGATGGAGAAAAAATGGCCACATTAAATTTAATGATACAATAGGCAAACTACAATAAACTATATTGTGATGACTGACTCTTTTCGCCGCTTGTATAGTCTGGATCGAACTTTCCAGATTATAGGACTTGAAAAAAGATAAAAAAAGTCGCTTTAAACAGATTGGAGTTTACTTGATTCTCGACAATGTATATTCTCACCATATTTAACTAATCAAAATTGAACGACAAATGGCAAAGTTACAAGAATGTTACCCTAAACTTAAAGTAGTAATCGATAAATTCAAGTCATGGTGGACCATTTTAATCTATACATGGGTGGACCATTTTCAACTGATATGGCTAATAGCTACTTTTATAATTAATTAATCAAAATATAACTTAAACAAAAAAACAGCCTGAGGAAACCCCCACCCTCCGGGTTGCTTTAATAGTCCATTTAGGGCCTAAATGGTAAGAGAAAGAATATTAATTTAAATTAGAAACTTTACCCTTATAAAAAATATAACATTTAACTTTCGTAAGAAAAAGCGTTTATCGATAATTGTAGGTCAGGATGCAGGATGCAGGTCATGGACACAGGTGAATGTCCTCTATTTCCCTTGATATCTTTTGGCTAAAGCATTTTTCCATAATGGCATATTTTTATATCGCATTTCCTCTGAAAGCTGACGATTTCCGAAAAAATTGATTAAAATGAAAAATGTTAGCTTTTTAATGAGGACCAACTTTCTAATTTAAAGTGTTATTCTATCTTTTACCATTTAGGCTCTAAATTGACCATTAAAACAACCCGGAGAAGTAGGTCCAGTCTGATGTCAGAAAATGTTGTCTCCCATCAAACACTGTAACTTTTGTTTAAGTTATTTTTGCATTGGTTAACTACAAAACGAGTTAACCAATCAAATAATTGATTAAAATGGTCCACCCTATATGTCAAGTATTTAAACAATCAAATATCACTTACTTGATTGCATTTAATTAATTAAAGATAAATTTTGGTGGATTGTAATTATAGAATTGCAATTAAAATAATCTTAAAAAAGTTGTCTTTAAGACATTCGACAAGGTTATTTGTATGAAAAACATATCATGACAAGGTGAAATCAATTTTTATTTTATTAATTTGTATTTGATTAATTTTGTATGCTCTAAGCACCGCCAAAGTGTCTTTAAAAATATTCACTTTCTTTATTTGAGAAATCTATACAAATAAATAAAATTAAAGTGTCTGTTTGTAATGTCAAAATAACAGCTTTTTACTTAATACTTTATGTAATATAAACTTATAATCTGTGCTTAATATATATATTGTTTAAACGGTAAAAACCAATTTTTTACGTGCTTACAGTCCTGCACCTCCACACCCTTTTTATATAGAAATTCAATATAAATATTTTCAAGAATAATGAATGAGAACTTTAGGATATTTCGAAATAAATTTCTTTTGTCCCAATTTCCTCAGTCAATTTTTTTTACTGCAGTTATCCACCAAATTAGCAACGAGTAACATACACAATAAAGGTAATTACGATTAGCTTATTCATACTGATGATGACTACTTGGTAGTTGAAATACCAAGTAATTTTTTTTATTATATAAATAAAAATTTATATAATACAAAAAATTGATCTAGGAAATTGGGGCGAAAATGGAAATTTATTTAGAAATTTATTTTTTTTGTGATATTTAAGGATTTGCTTCTTACCTCCACAGCTTCTAAATTGAGTTAAAGGTTCGACCATAGTACCTATATTCGTTGTGTGCGTAGTCATAGTAGGGACAGTAAAATCGATGCGAGCGCTTCCAGTGAAAAATTTTGGCGTTTGAAAAATGTCAAATCAAAATTATTGAAAAACACTAATAAATAAATTAAACTTTAAACTTAATGCACTAAAAATTATGAAAATAAGAATTCAAATTGCATAAATATTATTTTTTAAATGTAAATTATCATAATTATTTATTTAAATTTTTTGAGACAATAATATTAAATTTTCGTAGTAAGTCATAAATGCAATCCATACAATTCTATAATTAAAGTAGTGTATCGTTACCATGGAAACGCCTCCTTTAAAACTCACGCACGGAGCGAATAGATAGAAATAATTATACTATATAAAATTTAGTGTATAGTTGACTATAATTAGAGCTCGTGTAAAGTAAGTTCACTAAAGCTATAGTTAAAACTATACGCTGAATTTCTGTCCCGCTTAGTAGCTTTATGGTCTAAGTATGAATAAATTAATTTTAACAAACTAAATTGGTAAGGAACTAATATTGTCAATCTCACTTGTTATACCCTATAAATATGAAATATATATCAAAGTATACAAGTTTTAGTCCCAAGTTTGTAACGCTTAGAAATATTGAGGCTTCAATGCTTTCATTTCAAAACAAAAGAGTTGAGTTTTCTGACTTTTTTCCGGAAATTTGGTATAAATACTCCCCTGTGCGTCTGTCGTAATTCAAAAACAAAAAGATCTATCACGCTGAAATTTTTATAGCGTGCTCAGGACGTAAAAATTGAGTACGATTTCGTAAATGAACAAGAAAGGTAAATTGGGTCTTGGGTCTGTAGGAACCATTTTGTAAACCGTTAGAGATAAAACAAAAGTTTAAATGTAAAAAATGTCCCTTATAAAAAAATAAACAACTTTTGTTTGAAACATTTTTTCGTATACATCACTGTTTACCCGTGAGGGTGCAAATTAGAACAAAATTTCTAGAAAATACAATCGAAAATTTTCGAAAACCCAATTGTGTTTTTAAAATTTTTCTAATTTATTAAAAATAGTGCAAGCACTGAAATGAAACACTTCGAATACAGTATTTCAGAGTATTTCCACAATTAACTTAGTCAATTGTTTGTTTTCACTTGTGTGTTTTATAATTTTTGGTGTGTACAATTAATTAAAATACATTGTAGATAGATAGTAGTTAGTGGTGATTACTAAAAGTAGGTTTGTAGTCTCAACAGTCAGCTCAACTCAGTCCAATTGATGACATCACGTACTAAAATTATCTCACGTATGTTATAATAGGTCTCATTATTTTCTTGTTGATAACACATTTATATTATTACGATGCGATGGATGGATGGATAAATAGATATGTATGTAATAATAAAATAATGTGTTAGTTATTTAATGAAAATTATTATTTTTATAAAACTACGTTTCCTATAAAAACAATATTATAGCCTTGACTACAATCATAATATTTACCATTTATTTAAAATCAGAAAAATTATTTATTATTTACGTAATAATAAATTTTATGAAAATTAATTTATAATACTAATAAACACATAAAAATATCTTTCATCTTATTTATTTATTCTACGAAAATATTTCCATTTTATTATGAAAATGAATCAATTCATTTTTCAATCAAGTTTTCCTTGATGACATTGTTTAACAAACTTTAAATTAGGGAGCGCCCATAAACCATGCGTCCCAATCGAGAGGGATGCCCGGTCAAGATGTGTGGGCTAAGTTCAAAGTTGCGAAAGGGGGAGGGGTAGCAATGGAATCAAACTAGGTAATTTTCTTGTCTTTTTTTCGCAAAATAAAAATTATTTACAGTTTTAGTTGCGATATATGGATCTTTCATTTCAAATATTGTAGTCCCCTCAGGTTCTCTCGCAGCACGAGTTGGGAATTTTAATTTCGCTCGCGTACGTTATTAATGCTGTTTTCCCACTAATATCGCAAACTATTGTTTATGTAAACTAAAAAAGCAAAGATAATGATTTGTTATTTGTCATTACTCAACACTCAACTCAACATTTTGCTCTAAACTTGTCCACATGTACCTAATCATTTTCACAAGGTTTGATCGACACATTTTAATTAAATATCAATTTTTATTATTGCTGTTTTTAATAACCAGTTTTATTTTTAAACAGTCTGAAAAACAAATAAATAAATAAATTTTTGATAGCTTACGTAACTAAATATCAAATTCAAAATAAGAATTAATTTAACGCCAGGCGCTAGTACCATACACATAATTCTTGTTTTTGGTATTTAGTCACGTACTATGTCGAAATTCATTTTTCCGTTTTAGTTTGTTGAAGTAAATTAAATTGTATTTATATATAAATTCAAATATGGTTTTATAGTAGCAAATTTTGGTTACAAAATTTATCGATACATGCAAATATGAGTCATCAAATACTTTTAAGCTAAGAAATACAAACTTAATATTGAAATTGATGTCTGACTCATAATTTCTTGGATTGAATAAATCATAAATTTTTGGGTAAAGTTGGCTATGGGTTGCCTATGGTTTCAATCTATTCATTTGCATGTGAAAGTTTTTTAAAGTTTGCATCAAACAAAATTTTCTTCTTTATAACAAGCTTTTATTTAACGTGCAATGTTCGATACGTTGGATCCTAGATGTAAATTAACGGTGTAATGTTTATATGTCGTTGTGCATATAATGATTTTATACTTTTCCCGCCGCTTCCACCAAAATTTTAATGTTAAAAATGGATGTGCAGTCAAAGCAAAATAGTTATCTACAAAACCACACAATACATTATTCCTACTTTGGACTAAAAAAAATTTTATGCAAAGTAATTTTGGCGATATTTAAAAAAAATTATCATGTTTTTTCCCTATTTTAAACAAAAAATTTTAATACTTTAAGACAAATAAGGCAATATTTCCTAGTGTGCCTAGAGCATCTCTTAAACTAAATCCGGCTCTGTTCATGAATGACATTTAAGTTTGTAATTTCAGGGTTGATTTAGGATTTATCGGTGTCAAAGGCAAATGAGAGAAAACAAAGATCATACAAAATCGATGAAGCATATGAGAATTAAGCTCGTACGAAGCTGAGATTGGTTGAATTTTTACGAATGCCACAGAAGGCCTTAGATTGCTTCTTGATTGTTATAAATCCATATAATCTTACAAAAGGTTTAGAATATAGAATTTTTAGAATGTTTCAGAGTGCTCTAAAGCGCATTGGAATTCGGATTGTGTGAAATAGTGGCTAGTTTAATAAAATTTTATTTAAAAGTAGATAAATTTTTGTTTATTAAAAATTTTGTTCACAGAAAGGGCAACTATAAAAGTGCAAGTATCAGTGAATTTTAGACCAAAAAAGATTTGATACAAATGTAATTTTTAATTATGAACTATCATATATCGGTATTTAATATTTACATAAAGATAAAACAAGGGCATCGGTAATTTTAACGGAACAAAATGCGCGAACACCCTATTAACAAACTAGTACTAATTAATTGTAATTCATATATTTAAATACAAGAGTCTATTTTTAATATAATAATATAATGTTAAAATTTACATATTACATAGTTTTAATTTTCAAATATCTTTTTAAAATTCAAATCAGCAATGTCAAGCTACACACTTTCCACATTTGTCAATATATTACAACATTTACTGCTTAACAAAAACGTGATCGACTATCAAAAATTCGGCAGGGTATACCATCAAAATAAAAAGAGAGACAATAGACATGCAGGGTGGCCCATTTTAATATATTATGACTAAACGATTTGTAGTTAACCCATCAAAAAATAACTAAAACAAAATTTACAGAGTGTGATGGAGGATAACATGTACTGACATCAGATTGGACCTAGTTCTGTGGGTTGCTTTAATAATCAATTTAAATTCTAAAAAGCAGGAGATAGAATAACACTTTAAATTAGAAATTTGATCCTCATAAAAAAGCTAACAAGTTTTGTATAAACATTTTTAAAAAACATTAGCTTTCAGAGGAGATATGTCATTATTGCATATAATAAAAAGAAAATAAGCTTAAGCAAATTTGAAAAAATTTTTAAAACAAAAGCTATCAAGAACAATAAAACCCAGAAAAATAATTTTTCTGTGTTAATAACTTTTAAGCCCAGGTAAATTTTCATTAGCATTTGAAGATCAAGGCCAAATGATCTTGAAACTAGAATTTGAGGTCAAAGTCATGAGCACAGGCAATGGTCCAGTATTATCTTAGACAACTTTTGGCTAAAAAATTTTTTCTGTAGCTAGTGTGTTTTCTTTTGATTAAATGTAATAATAACAGATTTTGAAGTCATTTACTACAAAAGCTAACGATTTTCGAAAAAAAGTTTTAAATGAAAATGTTAGTTTTTTTTATGAAAATCAACTTTCTAATTTAAATTGTTGTTCTATCTATTACTTTTTAGGATATAAATTAATTGTTAAAGCAGCTCGGAGTGCTAGGTCCAATCTGATGTCGTAACACGATGCCCCTACAAAACGAACTATTAGACATATAGATTAAAATGTTCCACCCTGTATACCTTATAATGACATTTTATATTGATATACATGGTTGCCAAATGTCATGTAAACATACGTTTAAAATATACAAAAACCGTACGATCCTTTTCGAACCACTTACAATGCACGACTGGCCATGATCGTAATCAAGTCTTACGATGAGCACGTTTCTTTTATATAATAAACAGTTAAACTTAGACTCTTTCCAAGAATTCAACCTGTTTTCTTACTATCAATTTGCCAATCAAATTGAAATAAATGGAAATAACCACAGAAACTTGCTGGGTGCAAACTATTTTCGAACTGGTTTGAAATCTAAATTTCAATCGTGTGAAGAGCCTTAGTAAATTTTGCACTCGAATTCCACTGCTTCCGTAGGACTTGGGAGCTGTAATCAAATTTTTATATTAACTTTAACAAACTCGCATACTATGTTTTAAATTCATTTATTTTTTTTAATTCGAAACTACAATTTTTAGGCATATAGCAATAAATCGGCTTTTTTATAACTGCCCTGAGCCTAGATATACAGGATGTTTCTTTAGATGTATACATCTTTGAGTAGGCAACACTTTTTTGTTTGACTTCAGCAGACAAAACTGTCTGCTGCCAACACCGATTTGGCAGCAGACAGTTTTGTGTTTAGTTTGGTTTGCTATTTTATAATGAATTTGTCTCGCCAAAGCTATCCGCTTGTAAATTGTTGAAATTTGTATTAAAATAATGGTTCTGTTTGGCCACATAAACGAAATCATGGTATAAAATTATCTCTCCATTAAAATCTCTAAAAAACACCTTGACGTTACTAAATATTGAAATATTTGAATTATTTCGTAAATACTCGAGATTAATTTCTCGATTTAACTTCTTTTATTTCAACTCTTTCGAATTATCTCATTTTACTTTCATGAAGTTCTTTCTCGCACATTTAAACTGCCTTAAGAGATAAATTATATGGTGTTTTTCCTATGAATAAACAAGTAAAATATTCATTTATTTATTAATATCACCTTGATCCTGAAAGGAGCGCCTTGAAAATTAATAAATATTTATAAATTTTTTTTAACATTATATTATAATTTGTGACATCTTTTTAACATGAAGTGTTATTACATTCCATTGTAGATTAAAATCATTAAATATTTTATAGGCATAGTTTTTAATATCAATTACAACTTACGAAATATTTAATATTAGTCATTTTATTTCTGTCTTTAATAACTTTAAAACGTTGCTCCCAAAAACTATTAAAACTTTAATGACTTGGACACTAAGATAGCTTATTTGGCTCGTAGTTCCAAAGGTACAAACAGATACAACTAAACACGCCCTTTCTGCCTCGAAGCATTTGTAAAAATTAAACGTAGGCTCAGAATTGAAAATTTAACACAAGTTTCAGAACAGAGTATAGAGTTAATATGCAGTTCCGTCTGAAGTACATTTCTTATTTTTCTCGCTTTGTATTTTTAAAATAGGAGATCAGACTAAATTTTTTTTATCACTTCAGGTGAAGAATTTTCACTGAACGTGCAGAAAAGTGAAGTTGGTTTAAAAAAATCTTAATTAGTATGCCAGATATTTAAAATTCCTAATAAAACGAAAGAGAAAGATACCTACTAGAGACGTCATTTGTGGGTATCGTCTAAGAGATTACACATAAAACTTTGTTTTGCTAAAAGGAGATAGAAAATCTTTGATTGCTTATAACTTCTTTGTTTTTTAATTAATTTTAATTTCACTTTCAAATTTTGTCATGGTATTAAGTCTAGTTTTACATTTTTTTCTTTGGGAAATATGGCCAATTCGACATTAAGATTATCCCCTATTGCAACACAAAAATGTCTTTTATTTGAGTGTTTACGTGTTCCTACAAATAAAAAATCAGATAAAAGCACCAAAATTGATGCTATCTACATATAAACTACAAAAATTGGCAGGGCTTCTAACACCACCACGCGTATTTTTAATTTATTTCGTTAAGTCGGTTTGGTTTTACATTTTTTAGTTTGTTTGTGGATACCTGCGGTTGACCCATATATCATTTATGAATTGTTAAACATAACATTCTACACTGTATATATATTTCTTGTATATATTTGAAAATATGAATAATTGTTACTTAATCTTAGATTATTGAATTATAATATATTTTTTAGTTCAAGTTCAAAATAATTTAATATCACAGTCAGTAATTGAATACAATACATCCTAAAACTATATATTAGGCTAGTGCGTAGCCTATACTTTACCTATAAGACGTATCATTAAATTAAATACTTCGAAATTTATAAACATTATTACATTTAAGAAATGGAAAAAGTAAATTCAAAAAACCATTGATGACAAAATTTAAACTAAATTAGATGGACGAAATCAGTTGTAATCGATATCATGTGAGCATGCGAGTGCTTTTCCTGAAGAGCATATACGAGTTAAATTACAGTTCGTGATTTCCGAGAAAGAATTCTTGCGAGATGATTGAAGAAAGGATTATAATCCTTTTATATAGTTTTTCACCAAACTGCGTAGTTGGATTATGTCAATAATTTAGCATTATCAGTATTCGATGTTTGACCATGCTGTGGATAAAGATACAAATTCATATCTTTTATCTCATTTCTTAAAGATATAATATGATGTACAGCTGTCATATCGTACCTTTTAGAAAATAATGAAAATATACGACTTCGTACTTCGACACTAAATTCTTAAAGATTATTCCTAAAACTAAAAATTATACCTGGAACTAAGCTAAGTTCCAATTGAATTCTACAAAACTAAAGCGAACATAAAAAATGGGCTCGCATTTCTACTGTTGAAAAAAAATTACGAGATATTATTCGGTATTTAATCTTATCGAAAATCATTCATTACATTGAATGTAACGTAATTAATTTGACGGGTTTTGATGAATCTGTTTAAAATATTTCCACTCATTCTAAAAAGCTTTCTTTAATTCAATGGTTCTTAATTTATTTAGTTAATTGACTAAAAAATTTTTTTTTTCATAATTATAAACTAATCATATTTTTTCTTTTGTTTTAGGTAAGTGCTTTCGCTAAATCTCTAAATATGTATGGTAAAGTATTATCGTGCGCCCGGACTTCAGATAGTCAAAGAATGAAACTTTTGCAATTTTTAGTTCAATTTGCAATTTCTAAACGTCATTCCGAATCCAACGAGCTATCACACGTATTTTTACGACCATTATTTCCATATTTCACCAATTTGAACTTGTTGTCTAGAAAATGAACGAGTAATAAATGCTCAAATTGATGCGAAACTTTTTTGTATCGAGGATGTCTAGTATGCAATATTAAACACTTAATCTTTATCTCACACACATATATAACTATTTTCAACCACAATCCATACAAAAACTACTTTTCGGAATTATAAATCTTTAAATATTTAATACAAACAATTTTCATTTTCGATTCTGTGTTTTAAAAACACACATATACATACTCAATTAAAATTTTTGGCAAGACAATATTGTATTATAACACATATTTAATGTGTTTTTATGGATGTGTGTACAAACAACTCAAACTCAAACTAGTAGAGCAAATAAGGGCGCACCCGTCGGAAAAAATTTAAGATTTGATTTCTTTGCAGATTCACTGCAAGACACTGCTTAATAACGATCGACAGTTTTCCAGGCGAAAAAATCTAGCCACATTTTCTTTCAATGAATTTTCTTTTGGGCAACTGGAAAATTTCATTTTTTCGTTCAACATTTTCAAGTTGTTAACATGTTTGTTAACAATATTTAGAGGCACCAAAAAAAAAATACCACTTTCAAATATAAAGCCAATCCTTAAAAATTAAATTTATATGATTACCTAAACCCTTAAATAATCTGATTCCGTCACTCTAAAGTCTTTATTTTGAATTATTAAAAAGATTTTCCTATGAAATACAGGGTTGGGGCGGGAAAAGTTCAGTTTTGAAAATGCCATTGTAAAATTAAAGGCCATCAATTTTTCCAAATTTTCATTTTTAACCCCCGAAACAAAATAGGGGTGTTATAAGTTTGTCCGCTTTGTGTGTGTGTGTCTGCCTGTCTGTCTGTCTGTGGCATCGTAGTGCCTAAACGAATGAACCGCTTTTAATTTTTTCTGTTTCGTTTGAAAGGTGATTTTATGGAGAGAGTTCTTAGATATGTTTCAAGTACGAGTTTACGATTCTGTCTCCGAAAATTTTTTTTTAAAACGAACTCGAATTTTTTCCCCAACAAATGCGTCCGTATATGCTACACTAACTAAACTCTCTCTCAACTTGAATCTGAATTTATTTAAAATTTTATTGATAATTTATTAGAAAACATAATACTACTGACTGGTAGACCGACTGACTGACTAACTGACTAATTTAAAATATGTGGGTGTTATTATATTTACATATTAATTTTTTTAAACTTATGTTATAACATCTTTAAAAATAACAAAGTTATTTTTGTTTTTTGTTTTTTAGTTATATGTAAGTATGTGTTAAAATTTTATTATGTAATTCTTGTTTATTCTAAAACAACAACGTGGTGATTGAAGTCGGAAAAAATAAAACCTATCAATTATTATGTAATACTTTCATGTAAGCTTTTGTTGTAGCGCGTTTTCACTCATCAGTCTGTTTCGAAATTAACGGACATAAATTGTGTATTATCATTAACTGATCATTGATGAGACAAATCCGACTTTATACTGGCAGAGATTCCGACTTTACAAGGGTCAGTAAGACTTATAAACAAAAGGAATCAGTGCAGTGATTTATTGTTTAGAACTGGACTCAAATAATTAAGCCTTTAGACCGTGGGATTGAAAGGGTGCTTTGTTAAATGATAGGCACATACTTGAAACTTCGTGACGGGCTTCTTTTTGGCGAGTCTACCAAACTTCTCTGTACGACTTTTTCGAATGTGCTGCGTATCCAAATGAGCATGAATGATAACGTCATATTTAAGCTGATACGGACCCAAGACTCAATTGACCTATGTAACTCATTTACGAACTCGACCTCACTTTCTTCGTCTTAAGCACGCTTTGAAAATTTCCGATTGATATCTCTTTTCGTTTTTGAGTAATCGTGATGAGAGACGGACAGAAAGACGACAGACAGACAATCAGAAATGGACTAATCAGGTGATTTTATGAAGCGTTACAAACTTATTACTAAACTTAGTACACCTTGGTATATTTCATATACATGGTATAATAATTGGCTTATGATATATTCTCACCACAATATCGAAAAATCCAATAATCAAATTACATCTTGATTCTAAAACAATAGAATGGATCAATATAACACGAAAATATAACCAACAGTTGGATAGACCGAATTTTGGATTGAAAATTTGAATCTATGATGCTTCTCGTGTTCGGTTAAATAGAGACATACCTAGTAGAAAATACTATTAAATATATTAAATTTATAAAAACTGTTGCATTAACTTTTAGAGGCCATCAGTTAAAAATAATTACTTAGTAATGTACCAAAAATATTAATATAATAAAAGAATTATCATGTATCTGTGTGCCAGTTTTCAAAACTAATTTTTTTAATATTAACTGTGCATTAATGAATATTATGAACAATTGGTTCATTATTAAAATATTTGAATAATAATACTTAGTGGCGTGATTATTTGGGGAAATATGAGAATATTAACGTTAAACTATCAAAATATACCGAAAATACCATACAGTGGAAACTCGGTAATCTGGAAAATTTGTCCGATTTTTAGAGTACTGTCTAAGACCTCCTGTAGTCCGGAATTTTTTACGAAAGAGTACCTTGTAATCCGACAAATCACAAATCCAATGATAAAATTCTATATGTTATATGTTTAATAATATGTACCTATTTACTATCTTTGAATAAAAACAAATAGTCCGGATTACAAGGGGCACCAGATTAGTTAGGGGCCGGATAACCGGGGGTCTACTGTATATACCTATTACCTATATAAGAATGCTATGTGCGTTTGTGTATGCTTCAAAAACTCAAAAAGTTCCGCATCGATTAAGCTCAAATTTTGGCAAGATATACAATCCACTTCAAGGTTTCTTGTTTGTCATTTTTAACCCCGGAATGGAAGCGTGGGAGTGGAAGTGAGGATAAACATTGGAATAACTGTCTTATCGGGAGTCTATAAAATTTACTAGCTGTTAAATTTTTCTCCTATTTGGTCTAGTTTTTAATAAATATTGATACCTATTACCAAATGTAGAAATATTTAATAAATAGAGAATAATGGAAAGAATGCACATTTATCTTTTATTGCACCTTGTTTATTATCATTAAATTAAAGGTAATGTCATTTGGTTACAAATCATGTTTAGGATATGAATAACCGCTTTAATTGACTCTAAGACATTTAAATTTAAATCAAATTAAATTATAAATGAAGTCATAGTCTTTTGTATATAGGTCAATAATGTATACACAATATAAAAAAAATATGAATGTGGTGTGGTCACCACTTAACCTCCATACACTACCACAACTGCTAAATATATATGTGTATTTTTCTAAGTATAAATCGAAACCTATATGTATATATAAAAGAAGAAACTGACTGGCTCACTTACTGACCGAGCAACGCCCAGCAGTAACCACAGGGTTAGGAGTATAAAATTTCGCAGAAACGTTCCTTTTGTGATGTAAGTGTGCACTAAGAAGGGATTTTTGGATAATCATATATGTGCTCTTTGCTTGAGACGAAAGTTTACTGTATCACATTTTTATGAAAATTCATTCTCTAAGGGGTAAAATAGTGGATGAAAGTTTTTAATCCACCCATCTTGTGAACCGTTAGAGATAGAACAAAAGTTTAAATGTACAAAATGTTCCTTATAAAAAAATAAACAACTTTCATTTGAAACAATTTTTCGTCAACATTGTTTTCTCGTAGGGAGGGGGGGAGGCAAGCGTTTATTTGAAAATTTTTTTCGTATAGATACGTCACTGTTTCCCAGTGAAGGTGCAAATGAGGACAAAACTTTGGTGTCCATTTTCTCCGGAAGATTCAACTAATAGTTTTCTGAAATATTCACGAAAAAAAAAAAATCTTGAAAAATTTTCGAAATTTTCTAAAATCAAATTCACATTACACATATATACATGTCACACATACATAACTGATATTCCCATACTGTTCAATTTGAGCCTAATTTGCGACCTCACTAGTAAGCAGTGATGATTACGAAAAAATGTTTCAAACAAAAGTTTATTTTTTATATGGAACATTTTCTACATTCAAACTTTTGCTTTATCTCTAACGGTTAACAAGATGGATCCAACGGATCCAAGACCCAATTGATATATACATGATATATACAGTGTGATATATACATGTCACACATACATAACTGATATTCCCATACTGTTCAATTTGAGCCTAATTTGCGACCTCACAGGTAAGCAGTGATGTTTACGAAAAAATGTTTCAAACAAAAGTTTATTTTTTATATGGAACATTTTCTACATTCAAACTTTTGCTTTATCTCTAACGGTTAACAAGATGGATCCAACGGACCCAAGACCCAATTGACCTATGTTGCTCATTTACGAACTCGACGTTATTTTTTACGTCCTGAGCACGCTATAAAATTTCAGCTCGATATCTTTTTTCGCTTTGAAGTTATCGTGTACACAGACGGACAGACGGGCATGAACACCTATATCAAAATTTAGAATTAATATTTTTAAGCGTTACAAACTTGGGACTATACTTAGTATGTATACCTTGATATATATTACATATATACATGGTATAAAAATTCAGGACTGATATTCAACACTTTCTATACATGGTATTTCAACAATTAACTCAAGTCAATTGTTTGTTTTTACTTAAAATGTAAATAATAATCAACCTGACTATTATTATTTTCACTTTAAATGTACAGAGTGTGCACACTTATCAGGTGTGCATAGAGGTATAAAACCTATTTATTTCGAACATTTTATATTTTGGTTGGAATATACACAATTGTTGACGTTACTACTGGATGAACTAATATTTAACATTTATTTTTAGTGAAATATATACTACTGATATATATTGTATGCATGTATATGTACGTATGCAACTATGTATGTAAATATATGTATATGTTTTTAAAGTAAAATATAACGTAAACGTTTTTAAAATGTTAAAAAAATTTAATATTCTACAAACGTATAACGTAATTTTCTAAAAATATAGAGAGCATTAGTTGTAGTCTAGATGTCATTTATAAATCTGTTAGTTTTCTTTATATATATATATTAAACTACGTGAAAAACTTTATTACAGGAGAAAGTTATCTAGGTGGGGTCCATGTCGACTCAATCCAATCTTTAAATTTTCGTTTTGGTACTATAAATTTGGCTCTTTCTTTCTTTAAATTTGGGAAAACTTCATAGGTTTGTTTTGCTATCATGGTATATAAATTAAAATTTTTTTAATTATGTAATTGGAAAAGAAAAATGAAACCATTGTGGTAAGTATGGTGAATGTACAGCGAGGCTCATGTTTGGAAATGTGTTATTCAATCGCATGATCTGTTTGGATGTGGTAAATGGTAGTAACTAATAAGACAATTTCGATTTTATTCGCTCTATTTTCTGTCCTAATATTGTCAATAAGCTTAAGTCTTAATAGGCATAATAGTCTAGCCAACAAGTTCAAATTGGTGAAATATGGAAATAATGGTCTTAAAAATATATGTGATAGGCCCTTGGATTCGGAATTATGTCTAGCAATTGGTTAAGATGCAGACTAGTAATCCATATGTCGCTGGTTCAAATCAGGATCCAAGCTTTCATTTTTTTTTTAAATAAACCTATTAGCATTTATAAACCTTTTATTTTGTTTACCTGCTCATGTAGTTGTGACAATCACATGAGTATCTTGTAATATTTATAAATGGTAGAACCAATCAAAAAAAGGTTGTTTAAAACTATGTTGCATTTCGAAACAACAATTTTACAGAAAAAAGTGTTGTTACAGTGACAGTATATTACTTTCATATAAAACTCATGCGTTTGTGTCAACTTCACCGCTGAATCGTAGTTGTATCGTACGGTAGTTGTATCACATTCATGGTACCATTTGAGACATCTTCATATCGGTTGATATTAAGAATTTTTTTCATTGTACATTTCTTAATTTTAAGCGATATCCCTTTCAATTTGTAACAAAGAACAAATTAAAAAAATACTATTTTTGTCCAAACCTCTGCAGACATGTGCTTGAATCTTCCAAATTCTTAAAAGAAAAATGTGTATATATATGTAAAAAGTACGGCTGACTTTGACAACCTTCCCATACTGTACTGTGTTTTTATTAAAGAAATATTGAAATTTATAGAGTAAAGGTGGGTATTATAGGATATTTTTTATTGTTCATATTGTATTACAAATCTTCTACACTTAGACAAATCCTTCTACACAAATATTAACGTACACATGAGACAAAAAATATGTTATTTACTCCATTTATTTTGTACGTTTTTGCAATCTTCTGCAGATCATTTGATATAAAAGACAATTTCTCATTCTTTTAACTTGATCCTTATAAACTTATGTCAACTCAAAATGAAGAATATAAAAACGTTACACCCATAATATAAATGCTTATTAGAATGTACGGACGCCTCTCTGTAAAATTCTGGGAAATTATGATTAGAAAACTGTCGAATCAAATATTTTACAATTATTAGGATAGTCAATACAGATACTAAAAGCAAGAAGTATTTCCCAATAATTAAGGAAAACTTCGGATATCCTAAAATTATAAACATTTAAATTGTGAGAAACGTTCAGAGAAAATATTTCCCCTATCCGTATGTGAAAACAATTTTTCACTCCTGGGATTGATAGAAGAATATTATTCAGGACTACCTGGAATTTTATTTAAAGTCAAGTTTCAGTTTTATTAAATAGAGAGTTTAAATTTCAGTTTAAAATATCTCACTTCCGAATTAGTTTTTCCTTAGTTAAAATAACTTTTACAAACAAAATGATCAAATTGAATATCTTTTTTTTTACTTCTTCTGTAAAATGAAAAATAACAAAGCTATTGTTGATTAAAGATCCCGCGTCCAAATTCTTAAAATTTATATAAAGGATATGCTTTACATAATTGAGAAATTTTTAAGGGACGTTTTTTAAATCTATCTAAAACTATTTTTTTTATATCTTTTACATGAATCTACATTCAAAAATAAGAGTTTTTGTTTGAAATTTTAAAGTTTTTTATCAATAGTTTTTCGTTTTTCGAACTAATCAAACATTTTCAAAAAAAATTGAAACTCATCTCTTGAAACGACCCGTTTTTGAAACTGAATCGAATTAATTGTTTGCCAAGTTTTACATTGTAACTGCAAGAAAAAATTTACTATTGGCTTTAAAAAAAAAGTTAGTTAAATGTTAAAATTTTAATAATTATTTTCATTGTTTGACATTTTTGGGTTACGTTAATGTGTGCCATTATTATCAAAATTTTATATACTATTTGGAAATCGTACCATTTACAAAATTATGCCAAAAATATGAATAATATGTTCTTAAGTGATTTCAAGTAGCTCGTTGTCAGTATAAATTGCATGTTTTTCTGTTCGCTGGCTTTGGAACATTGTCTAGACCACAATTTCACGTGTCTCAACCGAAGGTCAACATTGATTTTTATAGCATCAAATAATACCTAGTATATTTTTTTCTGCAGAATAAGATAAAGAATAAATTTTATAATGGTCTCAATTGACATAAACCAATTTTTTTAACAAATCCAAATGTGGTTTTATTATGGACTTTTGGCTATATTATCGAAATTAATGAGAATCGTATTTGTAAATTTTTATTTTTCATGGACAAATGAAAACTGAAACAAAAAGACATAATTTATTTTATAAACTTTTGATCATAGTACAGTTGAAAAAATTACTTTAAACAAACATTGAACGTCCAAAACCTGACCAGGTGTACGTTGAAACCCCGTAGCGAAGGCTTTTGTTCCATATATAAAATTTGAATTACCTTTAACTAACATCACTTTGTGGCCAAACATATTTTTTGTATTTATTGACAAACTATGAAATATGTTATATTGAATATGACTTGTATTTCCAGGTAATTGGTACCATTTTTTAAGCATATTCAAAACAAAAGGAGGTCAATATTTGCAACGTCCTTGTCCTTACTCATACCTGTGTTTTTCATACAATATAGAGGAAAGTGTTGTACCTGAAATTAAATGCACGTTTATTTATTTTTTAAAGCCATTCATTAAAATATCACAATGCAAATTGTTTATGTTTAAATTACAGTTATTCCTCAACACTAGACAGTGTGTCGCATTTAAAATAAAGATACCCTCATATTCGTTATTTATAGGAACAGCGATTTGAAATTTTGCACAGTTATCCAGGTGATGATGTCACATTTTTTAAGATACTTAACCGAATTCACAACTTTAAACCCAGCCTACTACAAATTGACAAATAGGGCTGATTCTTAATATTTTACCTAACGTTAGAGATGGTTAGAGATATCGAAAAAAATTATTAGAAAAAGTTGCTTATAATATTTTTTTTATACTTATATACTGACTTTCATGATAAAAAATTCGCATTCTTAATTTTTCACGCTAGGCAAAATAGTAAGAATTGGCCCTATTTGTCAAATTATAGTAGGCTGAATTTATAGTTCTGAATTCGCTTAAATATTTTAAAAAATGTGACCCATCGCTTTGTATGACGACGAAATTTCAAATCGATATTCCTAAATTAACAAAAATATGGGGGTGTCTTCATCTTGAATGCGACACACTGTGTATTATGTAACAACTATCGATAAAACCGTGTTGCAAGATGTGTAAACCATGGTACAAAATCATAATGTATCATAGTTCACACCCAATTGTACCTGGAATCACCTCTACCCAATATATCTGCAATTAACTCTAAGAATCAACAAAATATTGAAACATTGAAAATCCTACACGTTTCTCTTTATTGCAAGCATCCGCTACTTAGAGCGTTTAACAACAGTGTCAATTGATAGTTTTAATCGGCATGAATCAAACTTATATTTTCTACTCATACTTTGTTTACCTATACTTGGAAAAATAATTGTAAAATTCATTGCATACATATTACCAGGCATCGAGGGTATATACATTTTGTTAGATTCAAGGTACATCACTTTACGTATTTGAAACATAACCACCTCAAAATTTAACCTTATCTTTAAATCTTGAATATGGTATAACAATTTAGTCACCCAAAAACCAATGATATACACTGGATGTAATTTATGAAACAATGTGCATCGGCCGCTTTGTAAGTAGATATTGTAAAAATAACTTTTTTTTTCCTGAAAAAAGTATATTATATTTATTCGAAAACAAAACCCCATTGACGACCACTCTTCAGCCCATTTGCATTATGATAAAATAGTATCATTTCAAAAGTAAATGGCAATATCTGCTGTGAAACTACAGAATGATTCAGAGCACATAGTATGTACTCCAGGTTCTACATCTTGCCTAATAAGATTTTCTAGCTTTTCAATTTTATCTTTTGAAATCAATGTCAATGCATTAGTTAATAAAAATTTGAAAGCATTTTTGAGATACAGTTTTTCCGATCTATGATATCATCAATAATCCTATTTTAAACACTTTGTGGGTGTGGATCCCTAAAAATCAAAATCGATACACAGTGTTTTTTTTTTTTTATTTTAAATTATAATTCAAGCAAGGAATATATATTATTTTTAGTTTGTACATAAACAATAAATATCCGGAAGTTGTCAAGAATATGGGTTTGGTACTTTACTATTATATTCGTACCTATTTCCGCTTGTTAGCTGTTAATAGTAATGGAAATATGTATGAAATCATAGTGTATTAACTAAAAAAATATTGTAATAGATTCCTAATCAATTGTTTCTTTAACAGTTTGATTAATAAACATTGTATTTTACATGTAAATGTTATTCTGAGATATATATAAGAGCCAATAATTTATAGATTTCGACGTCAGTATAATAAATCTTTTTATCAGAATAATCCGCCTATAATATAAATGGTTTTCCATGAGTAAAAAGCATTAAGGTTTTTAGCACGCTTTTACTAGCTTGACCTATAACTTAATGTTAATTGTTAACGTCTTGATAAAAAATTTAGAATTCTTGAAAACAAATCTTACATTTTAATTTCGTCCCAGAGCCACTATAGATTAGGATCCACTCACAATGAAGTGAAATTTCTTCTTGATTAAATATACGGAGTGCTTTTTGGAACATCTTGAGCATGCATTAAACTTGGCCTAGAATTTCAATCTCAATGAAAAGATTACTGTACCTACTCCATAACTGGTAAATTGATTAAAATAGTAACATTTTTTGTTCAGAACCTTTTTCCGCAAATCGTATTGTTTAGGCAAAAAGAACTGACAAGTTTTACCCAAAATTGTTATTTCTTATAATTGTTTTTGCGAAATCTAAGCATTCTTCGAAAAAAAATTCCCAATAAATCCAATAAAAGTAATTTATTTTTCTTTAAAGACCTTTTTTGTTCAAATTGAATCAACAAACGCACAAAAAGAGCTAGATTTTTGCTGTCATTTGTTGCCTAAACTTTTCGGTTTACAATAGAATGTTTCAAACAAAATTTTTTTGCGTATTTATATAGAACAACTCTCTTATTTAAAGCGTTCATCTAATGTTTGCCAATTATGAATCAGAGTGAGGTTTTAATTAAACCTGAAAACTTAGATCGAATTCGATGCCGTTGTAAGATGTGCCGATGCCGATTATTTATCGAGTTTCAAGCATGTTAAATTAAAAAATCATCCTGTATATGAAGGTATACTAATTTTAGTCTCAAGTTTATAACGCTTAAAATATTGATGGTACGAATAAAATTAGGGTATAGATGTTCATAAAACCACCTAACTACTTCATTTCCGTATGCCCGCCCGTTAGCCTGGCAACACGATAACTGAAAAACGAAAAGAGGTATCGAGCTGAAAATTATATAGGGTGCTTATGAAGTAAAAGGTGAGTTTGAGGGTCATAAAATTGGCTAAACGAAAGATATACATTTGGCAAAATTTTTGTATTTTTCGCAATAACAGAAGAATCCGTGATTGAATAAATGTATGTGTTTTTGCAAAAACGTTAATATCGAGAATGAAAAATCGATAAACGTGTTAAGAAGATAAATTACATTTTCAACATGTGGTAACCCTGAAATATTCTTACAGTTAATCTTTATTGATTATTTAATCTTTCGTTAACTTGTTTGTTAACACATGCAAGTACTTGTGCTACAAAACTTTAATACAATGGATATAGTCAAAATATGTTTATACTTAAATTGGAAAACTTTTATTCAAATTAATATTCAAACTTAAAATGAAGTACACGAAATGAGAGTATCAAGGATGACCTCAAGGGAAGAATAAGTGTTGTAACAATTATCCTCAGAGAATCGTATATTGTTCAATTTTACTTTTGGTTACTTCCATCAGTGCAATACTTACAACATTATTTTATTTTATTATACTGCTTACTATCTCTACTATTATAGGGTGGCCAACTTGATTAACCCCAAGATCTACTGTTGACTGACGAAATCCTGTGCGATCACCAATTACACAGGTATTCCTTGAAAATCTATCAAGACCTTTGTTTTTTCTTAGCTGTCGAGAAATCATTATTTACCTTTTTTCGCCGTTGTGGATATACTTACTCCAACTTCATATAAAAAAATCAAACTGTTTATTTAAAATTGCCTTGGTGTTCGGACATCCTTAATCTTCTTAGTAAACAACCCTACATACGGAATGTCAGCTCATCTGAACAAAAGAGTAACTAAATATGCCCAAAAGTTCATAAATCCTCAAAACCCCCATTTTTGGTTAAATAAAACTTCTACAATAAATTATGTATAGGAAATTTAAAAATGTGAAAACAAAAATCTTAAAAAAAACCTAACCTGATTCAGCGTGCCAAAATCGTATGACACCAAATTCAATGTTAGGCAGTGAAGGTTAAACGAATTATAATTCAATTTTAATCATTAGCAGAGCCGGATTTAGAAATTTTGTATCGGTAAGCAGTTTAAAAAATTAGCGATTAATAAAAATCTATCAATAAAGACTTTTAGTTTTACTTTTTTTACTTCTTTAGTTTCAAGTTCTTTATTTTTTAGAATCTGTAAAATTACGTTGGTTCGTTGCAGTTCTCCATCTCGACTCGAGGTATCGTTCTTAACTAAGGAAGTAGATGGATATATTCATCAAAAAAGCACTTTTCTTAAACCCAAGAAAAAAATCTTTACTAACATACTTGCCCTATTTTAAACTTCTTCAGTGTTCAAATTGATCCAATTGCTTAAAAACGAAAACTTACTTTCTGTACAATACTCGCCTCTTTTGAAGTTAAATCATAAGTATGTCATAATGAGGAAGTAGCTTTCCTCGGCAAATTCATCTGCTGTGAGCTTTTCCATTCTTTTCTTCGTTGTGCCCTTTTCGTATTCTTTGACTACTGGAAATTCCAAGGCTTCCTGTTTTTTTAAATTTTTCCTTTCTGTAGAAATTATATGAATTAGACTGTCGTCATAAATTTGAATAACTGTGCAAATGTTGATATCAACGGACTATAATTTTTACATACTTACTTTCACAGTTAATTGTACGTTTGTTTAAAAGTTTACACGCGCGTGCCCTTTTGTAACCTCGTGTCTACAGGCACGCGACTTCTTTGCCTTATAGGCAATTCACCTCTGATCATTAGAAACCAAATTTTGAAAAATAGAAACATAATTTCGAGACACCGTATATGCATTTTGTTATCCAATAGGATCTAGGACTAGTATACGATATTTGAAATATGTAAGGACAACATATTTTCTTTTACAAACATGAAACAGCTATTGAGGCTAAGTGAGTGAAGTGTTATACAGTGTTTCTCAACCATTGGGTTGCGACAATCATTAAAAAAATAAAATATAAATATTTTGTCGCTTTTTTATAATCACTAAATTCAACAAGTAACATAATAAATAAACAAGATAATTTTTATTTAATTATGTTTTTTAATTTTTTTAATTTATGCATTAGTATCTTATTTCTCAGTTTCTTTTTTAAAAAACTTAAAAAATCTTTGTAAATTTAAAGAATATTTTATACTCTTTGTACAGAAAATTATGCTATTTTGTGACTCTAGCTCTCAAACTAAATTCTTAATATTTCTGGATAAAAAATTATGGCAAATTTTTGTTCAAACAATTCAAAATATCTCAATTTTTCTAGACAAACTGCTAAAAATTTTGAAAATGTTTAAAAACTTTTCCCAGATTACCTACTTATGGAAATATTGTATAAAATTAAACTAAAAATTTTCAACTTCCTAACTACTTTTCCTTCTTTTTTATACCAAAAAATTATTTATTTTCTTCGAAGTTTTTAATGGTTTGTAAATTTTTAAAGGTTTCTTTTTTTTATGCCAAAATATCATATATTTTCACGGTTTTTATGGCTTTGCACACCGCCAACATCCTACCTAATTAAGTTGGAAGAAAATGGAAAATTTTTATATAAATTATAAGTTAAGTAAGTGTCAAGAAAGTGCCTTTTTTTTGGGTACCGACTTTATGTACTCTACACGTCTACACTCTCTCTAAATTGAGAAGTGCCTTTTTTAAAATAGACGATATTACCAAGAAGTGTACCGGTTGGTGACAAAATGTACGAACATGAAAAATGTTGAAAAACACTGGTATAGTAGTGTAATATAATTTTTAATAAATGTTTTATACAACAACGCAAATATCATATTTATATAATTATTATTAAATTCATTCTTGAACACACCCTATTATTACATACAATATGGTATATGGTTTGGTATGGTAATGGTAATGGTAAACTATAACTTGGTACTTGAACTAGCTACACATCGAACGAATCGGCAGCGGCAGTTAGCAACATATTACATCAATATGAGTTTTATTAAATAGGTTAGCCATTACAGAAGGATTATGTAGGTCACTTGTTTTTTTTTCTGCTTTGGTAAATATATTCTGAAATTTAAATGAATTTTGTTTGTATATATCTTGAATTGAATTGAATATATTGAATGCTCATACAAGTGGAAGATTTTAATTGGCTCGTCATTTTATGATACAAAGTGTTCAAAAAAAAACATGCATGGATCAAGCTATGCCTAAGCATATATTGGGAGTGGGAACGTCATAACATTATATACCAAGGGCCAAAAGAACTTGCCAAACTTACGTCATACGGATAAGTCACGGTATCTCATTATATTTTCGCTTTAACTTCTGAAAGACAGTCTGTTTTAAGAGCCAAGCTCAGTTCGACTAAATGCAAACAATAGGTAATAAAAGCTACCGTACATTTTTTGAACTTATTTTCAACTAAAAGATGGTCAAAAATTTGTGGGGATGTAGTCCTTAGATAATCTAACAACACTGAGAAAGAGCGATATTAAAATAAAAGCGAAAATACGCTACAAAATAGAAATTAGGTAGAAAAGCAGAAGAGTGTAGATATCATTTAAATCAGCTATTAAATATAAAAATCTATGAGCACTTTCATTTGATAAAACTGAAAAATCGGTAAATTGGAAGCTACTGACACCATGAAAGGAAGAGAGAAAGACCAAAGAAAACTTTGAGGCAAAGTGTAAAGATTGTAATTTCTGGCCTTACGAATTTCGAAGACGAATATTGGTCTCCTTGATATTTATACATATTCGCTTGAAATTTATTGATGGTAATAAAATTCGTTAAATAATATAATTAATTTTCTCTGGAATTTTTATATTTTCTTCGAGTATTAGTCTAATTCACTCTACAAAAGTAAGACTAAATTTTTAATTATTATATACACATGTACAGCAAAATCGTTTACTGCTAATGTAAAAACTTTTTTGATGGGTATTTGCATAGTTTATCTCTTACTTTTTATTTAATGCAATTTTTGCCGCGATGATTTTGTAAAGAGTATAAAGTTAAATAGAGATGACAAGCTGAGATGGCACTTTAACAAATAAACCAGAAATTTTTTTTTAAACTGTATATAGTTTAATTGAGTTGATAAATAGAAATGATACTTTAACAAAGTTATAAAAAAATTGAATCAGAGTTTTCAACATATTTTAAATAGGAGCAAGTATTGTGCCTTTAGACACAGAATAACATTTGAAATCAATAACTCTCTGTGAATTAGTTCAATTTGAATACAATGTAAATAAATATATTTTTTAAAATGGACATAAAAAGTAAAATTTTAATTGTCAATAAAAAATATCAATTCTTATGTTTCGTAGATGCTACTGTTTTTCTTCGTAGATGCTATTGTATTTTTCATAATTTTCGTTTGTGAAACCTACGTGTACAATTGTTTGCATGTAATTTTGAACATGTATAAAGCATATGGCTAGGCTATTTAAGATTTTGCTTGTTTTCAACTAGCAAAATCGAAATCTGATTAATCGATAGATACGATTTCTATTAATTTATTATTACAAAATAGAATGATGTTAAGATCTAATTAATTATTAAGAATAAGGTTGTGTTTATGGATCTAAGAATTTTTGAACTCGAGTATACCTTTGGACAAAAATCCAGGATTTTGTAAATATTGTTTTACAAAAATATAGTAGGTACTATCTAGAGAAACATTAAATAATATGTATAATATTAGATTAAAATCTCTAGAACTTTTAGTTAAGCATAAAATCACTTGAAAAGTTTTTCTAAAAGTGTATAGGTACAATTTGTCCCTGCTATTACTCTTTAAAAAAGCTTTAAAAATAGAAATATAGTATAGCGTTTCTGCGGCTTTACCCATGCTTTTTATTAGACTATACATTTATTAGGAAAAAAACGAATGATTTTGAAAAATAGCAGAGAAAAGTTCCATAGAATTATCACAGAAAATTTTGAGAATTTCGTATTCGCCACGTTAGGGAAATGTTTCTCGATTTTTTTTTATTTAGTATGATAATATATATTTAGTATAATAAACTTTTAATGAAGAAAAAAGTGAAGTTACGTATCTAAATATTTTTTTGTCTCATTATATTAATTTAGCGAAATTATTAATTTGCAACACAATATGTACACATTATAATTATTTTATTAAAAAAACTTTAATTTTTTATGCCGTCTTGTCTCATTAAACAATTAAATAGTCATTTGAAAACAATTTGTTTAAAATAAAAACTTTCAAATTACCAATGTGTCAATATTTAGATAAAAAAATCTCACTCATTTGACGTCTATATACTGACAGCTATATATTTAAAAATTTCAATAATTACTTGTAAATACTTACAAATAAAAATAAAAAGTGAAATTTTGAAAATCTTACAACGCAAAACAACTAACTAATATTTTTACATATAATATTAAAAATTATTTTATCTTTCTTATGAATTGATGGGAAAAAATGATTCAGTTCCGACCGTACATAAGTCGTTTAAAAGTGTACACTTTGCCCCACAGATTATAGTTTTTAATTTAAAACAGATCTGTGACTCGGAAATATTTTACTATTTTAGTTCTTCCTCTGAAGGTACCTTACTCAAGGTGTCTCTATACACGTTGTAATTGTGTCGGGTCATCTATTAGTTTGGATAATAATTTACCTATTTCAATGGTTATTGGAGAAACAATATTTTATATATTTTTAAATAAATAAGTAATACGTCTTTCAAAATTCATTTGTATATCGGTCAAATTCGTTAAGTTTTTTTGTGTGTATTTGATTGCGTTTATTCTCATTGATTTAAGTGTTCAGGCCGTTTTCATTGTATCCCTGCTCATTAACTAATTAGTGTAATTTAGCTTAGGAGTTTATTTTAGTGTTTAAGGCTTGCTAATCGTGTTGATTAACTTAAGGTCGTGTTTATTTGTGATTATTATTGACTATTAATGAACTAAAATGGTTGGACATTGCATTTAACTGACATCAAACTAGTAAATAATTGTTAATAATAATGTGAATATAATATTAAAATAAATGCTAATTTGTTTCAAATACTGCAAAAAATTATTATTTAATTATTGTTATTTTATTTAAAAAAAACGTCACTTTATTTTATAAGAATACAAATAAATACAAAGAAATTAATCAATAATAAAGTGAATAGAAATAATTCAAATAGTAAGTAATTCTCGTCTTTTTTTTAATCAATAGTTCACAATCTGTGGTCTGCCCTCTAAAGGTGGTATTCACGACTTGATCAGACATATAATTGTAACCAAACTTACTTCTTGTGTTTATTTCTAATTAGACCACTTTACAAATAATATATTAATGGATATATATTCATTAGAATTAAAAAAAAAATCGATTTATTGAATTACCATTGAAATACGTTTGTTTATTGAATTATTTCAACATTAATTAATCTAATACACTGTAAATTATCTCATAAATCAATTAATACTCTAATTGAATAAAAAAATAGGCTTTGAAGTTAATGTAAATATTGATGTAATTAATAAACATCATTTTTATAAACAACTTCAAACGAAATACGTGTACATCGTTTGTACATATTATATGCAGATGATTATATAGCTAGGGAGCAGGTGGCTGAAAAATAAAAATGAATTTATTATATAACAAAATATTAGAATTACAGATTGTAAGTACAGGTGCCCATCGGCATATATTTTCATAAATATACTTCTAGAAATTGCTGTATGGTTTAGTGGCTGAAGGTTTTAAGCCGCATTAAAGAAAACAGCCTACTTACATCAATTTTCGTAAACAAAAAAAGTTGTAAGACTAAGCATAGTTAAGTCACAAACCAATTTCTATCAGTATATTTATCAATACAATGTATGCTAATGAACAAATACAGTACAACCTTGCCTTGTTGAATGATGTTGAATGTCTTGAAAAAATCTGATCGAATTAATTTTGGCGATCCTTTGAAATGAGAACCGAAAAACCTAAAAATGTCAGGGAATTTTTAATTTCCGGAAATGTCAGGATTTAGTCAATGAATACATGCTTTGTTCATTTATGTCAATAATTTTGAGATTTCAAAACAAGTCCAGAGAATATTTACTACCATCAAGGATTTAAAGAGAACAATCGGTTATAATCCAGGAATTTAAATTTTTTTGGTAAATCAGTATATTTGTACTTATTGAATTGGTATAACGAGATTGCACTGTAATCTTTTTTGCTTACGACACCAGTGAATATCAAGTGTAATTATTCAAGTGTTTTTTTTTTTTAACAGATGTTAATGTCAGAGATCAGGACCTTTTTTTATTTCCTATTTTTAGGGATTATGAAATATGTCTTTAAAAAATTTGTATTATTGTATACTAAATTATATTCTATCGCAATATTGAGAAAATCACTGATAAGGATAAGCAGTCAATATGGCTGTCATAAGCCGGCTTAAATCTTTTAAAAAAAGCAGTAGTGGTCTGTGGAATAACTAACTAGACCACTGAAAGAGCGGACTTTGATTACAACTAAATTCATTAATCACATTTTAACAATTTTGTTGCAAATTATTATGGTTTCTTGATGTCTTTGATATCAAGTATTCAAGTGTTAATTTTAAACAACTCGTAGGTTAGATATCAGGGCCTTTTTTTTACTTTTTTCTAGAGATTATGAAATGTGTCTATGGAAAATTTATACTACTGTATACTAAATTATATTACTCTCGACGTCAAGCAGTTTTCATCTATTTGCTGGAACCTAGTTTACGACGGACTGTTACCGTTCTATTTTAATTATCCGGTTTCCGCATCCCAAAATGATTTTTCCAATAATCAATATGAAAACTTCAAGAGGAAAAATTATTAACAGTTCTATAACTCAAAATAAAAGAGCATATGCATATTTTGCTACTAAATCTCGAAAAACTAATCATAGGAGGTCTTGGGCCGAGACCATTCGGAATTTGCAAATTATTAGATTTTTTCACTATGTAGGTGAAATTCTTCCAGAAGACAAACTTCTAACTCGATACTTTGGCTACAAATTACCCTTTCTAATAACTTCTTCTTCTAGTTAATAAATAATCAATAGAAAAATATCTTAAAAAAAAGTTAAAGAGTTAGATGGGGGACATCATATTCTGACATCTGATTGGACCTAGTTCTCCGAGTTGCTTGATAGTCAATTTAGATCTTAAGAAGTAAGAGATAGAATGACACTTTAAATTAGAAATTAAAAAAATAACTAATATTTTTTTTCTAAAACATTTTTGCGAAAATTGTTGGCTTTCGAAAAAATTCCCATGCTAGAGGAAAAAGCTTTAGCCAATAGTTGTCAAAAAGAATAGAAGACATTGGCATGTGTCATAACTTTGACCTGAAATTCTAGTTTGAAAGACCTTGATCTTCAAATGATCTTGAAAATTTACCTGGGCTTAAAAGTTATTAACATCGACGAATGATCTTTTATTATCCTTAGGTATCCTTGATAACTTTTGCCTAAAAAATTAAGTCACATTTTCTCCGAAAATTAACGATTTTCGAAAAAATGTTTCAAATAAAAATGTTAGTTTTTTTATGAGGATCAATTTTCTAATTTAAAATGTTATTCTATCTCTTGCCTTTTAGGATCTAAATTGATTTTTAAAGCAACCCGGAGAACTGTCCAATCTGATGTCAGAACATGATGCCCCCATTCAAACTCTGCTTTTTTGTTATTTTTTTATTGGTTTGCTACAAAACGAGCTACTAGCCATAATATATTCAAATGGTCCACCCTGTATAAACATTGTGTGATGTGTACATAAAAATTTTTTCTATAAACTTATATGCCAAGATTTTCTTGATAGTTACGCTATCTAATGATTTTTATAATATGCCATAAACCTGATAAGGCTTGTGAAATGTTATTAAAATTTTATAAAAAATATTTAAAATAGCTGATTCTCTAAACTGAATGTTCTTATCAAAAACCATGCAAGACATCGATGTATATTAAAAAAAAAAGCTATGTATAAAGAACATAAAATACTATATTTTTATGTTTGTTTTATCAATAATCAGAAGAAAAAGAAATAACAAAAAATTCAATTTAGTTTCGTCAAGCTAAACTTAATAAATTACCATGTAACACTTGTTTACTCTGTTAGTACAGCGGCCAAAGGCGGCTCACTCCATATTTCGTGTACCCTTTTCCTCTCAAGCTTTTCCTTTTTGACCCTCTGATTTCGAATTTTGAGGGCAAAATATCCAAAAGTGCAACCGTCTGCAATTACCTAAAACAAATTGTTATAAACAATTGCAATTTTGTCATTTTCTGGTTTTGCCAGAAAAATTTTTGGTTGAAATTTCTAATAGATAGAGAATCGCATTTGTTGTGAAAATTTGTAACAGTTGATTAAAAATGAGTAAACGCACTTTTCCTAGGAGTTAACTATACTTGCTGTGGTTTCGCAGAAGTTGATGAAAGTAAGTTAATTTAGTTGAAGTGTAATAATATTCCTTGTTGTATTGAATGGTAGTCTACGTTTCTATTAGTTTTTTTTTCCGGTAAGGATATACAGACAGTATTTTTTGTTTAGTGTGTGTTTTGTTGTCGTAAACAGAATATTATCTATGTTTTTCGAGGAAAAATTAATATATTTTCCGTGTGATTGCGTTCATTCACTGATCCATGAGTTTTAGCGTGAAAGCGTAACAAACAAACAAAAAAACATGCTTACTTTCGCATTTATAATATATAGAGATTACACATCAGGAAATTTCAAAGAACATGATGTTCTTTACTACAAAAATTTGTTATAAACAATTGACGAAATCACTTATGGGCATTCCGTCCTCAAAATCAATGCATCGAAATACTAAGGAAAACCAAATACGCAAACCGCCCATGGAAATTGTATTATCTTCTGTGTTTCCGTAATTAATAGAAATCTACAAACATAAAAAATTAGATAAAACAAAGTTTGTTTTTCTCTGTGTATCTAGTTTAGCATGTACATTAACACACAAATGGATACAAAAAATTTCAAAAAGCTATTTTTTCTTACAACATTTATCTCAACTCTTATTTATCCTGGTGTGAATGAACATATATGAAGTTACGTAGTCATTGAACCAGGGTGTGTGGTAGGGGAGACCGAGGTTGGAAGTCACATTTTCGTTCTTTTGTATTAGTATAGTCTTAGTATAGTATTGGCATTTATACATCAATGGACAGTGTATCTAATCTAGTTTAAAAATAAATAAAATCTTTTTGGCTATATCATTTTCCATTGAGGAAATATTACATTTTTGTGATAAAGAAAAGTGCGATTTTTATCCCCGTGTCAGGGGATTAAAAAAAAAAACATTTATTTAAATCAAATTAACAGACCAAGCAAAACTCTTCATCCTCTTTCTTATCTTTGTCCTTGCAAACTAGGACCAGGAATAGGTTCTCTTCCAGTTTAATATTGCAATGATATCTTGGTAGAACTTAGGGGTGTCAACGTACGAACGTTAAGGTTAGAGTTATTAATTTGTTCAGTGATTGCGATATCTGATTAAAGTGCGATAATTAATTTCAAAAACCTTCTCGGCAGACATTATAGATTTGCCATGGTTTTGTAGCTCGTAGCACCAAAGCTGGTGAAACAGGTATAATTTTATACACACATGAAACTTTGCACTTTCTCTTGTTTACACTAATATGATTTAAATAACCTATAAAAACATTCGCACTTACAGTGTGTCGCAATTAAGAAGACGACACCCTCATATTTTCGTTATTTATAGGAATATCGATTTAAAATTTTGTACAGTCATACAGGGTGATGGGACACATTTTCTAAGATACTTAATCGAAATCTGAACTTTAAACTCAGCCTGCTACAAATTCACAAATTGGGCTGATTGTAAATATTTTGCCTAGCCTCGAAGATGGTTAGAGATTACGAAAACGAATTATTAGAAAAAATTGCTTAGAATATTTTTTTAAACCCAAAGGTATACCGATTTTCATAACAAAAATAGCATTTTTATTTTTTTTCATTATTTTGGTCTTTACTCGAAATTATTACTCAAAGTTAATTTTTTAATTTTATAACTAATGTGCTATGAAATGTAAAAACTGGACAAATTGATAATTTAATAGTGTTATATTTGAAATATTTCAATAAAGTTGTAGTAATTTTGAATGTAGATTAAAATATTGAAAAAATTAAAAATGCGAATTCAATAATGGAAATTGGTATATGGGTATAAAAAATATTATAAGCAACTTTCTAGAATAATTTTTTTCGATATCTCTAAGCATCTCTGACGTTAGGCAAATATTAAGAGTCTGACTTTTAAGTTCAGATTTCGGTTAAGTATCTTAAAAATGTGTTCCATCTGTACTACTGTTCAAAATTTTAAATCGATATATCTATAAATAATGAAAATAAAAAAGTATCTTTATCTTAAATAATACACACTGTATAAAAGATGCATAGCTCATTTGAGTAACTTTCCATATAATATATGAATATTATGAATACAATGAGTTCACGGCAGCAGCATGTACTTCTAATAATTATATGATTTTATTGTTTTATTAAATCATAAACGAAGCGCCGCATATTAACACATATAACATTATCATAACTAATAAAGTAAAGTGTCTTCGAATAATAAATATATAGACACGAATATCAATTATAAAATACGTGACATCGATTGCAAAAAAATGATAATATAACTTAAAAACTGATTTTATCTCATCTTTTATTAATAATAAATTGTTACCTTTTATATTATAGAGAAATCCATTCGACACTTTCTATCATTTATTCACATATTTTGTTTTCAATGATTTTCTTTTAATATATTTGGATGATTGTATCGATTTAGACACATAGAAAAGTAACAAATGGAATAAGCCCATGTATTGAAGGGCTTCGCTCACACACGCTCTCCGTTTTTTATAAAGGCGTCTACATCCTATAAAAAACAGGCAAATGGACTAAAAAAAATAAAAAAGATGAACGGTTTAATTCAGACAAGTTTTTGAATTCGATTACCATTATAAGACATTCGAAGCATAATTTTCTTTATTACAAAAGTAACCTTTTCAAATCCTTTATAAGCAGAGAAAAAAATTCCTAATTATTCATTTCTATATGCACATGTCATTTTTCAATTGGCTAAAATATAATTTTAGAAGCTTTTAATTAGGGAGAATCCATAAAAGAAGTGGTTCAATTTCCGAATCTTTGGAACTCCTCTCCATAGCTTTTCCGTTTTTCTCTGTAGCTTTTGAACAAATTCCTCCCTCCTCCTGGATGTTATGGAAGTTGCTTGCCTTCTATAATCATTAATCAGTAATCAGATAAACTCTATATATTATTTCTCAACCGTGTTTTTTTGTCGATATAAAATATCTATCCTCCTTCCCAATATATCATCAATTTTAATGAACGTGGTGTCATTTTCACCACTAATGATGAAAAATAATTTAAACAATCGAAAATTATTGTTTTCGTTACAAAAAAGAAATTTTTTTTTAATGAAATGAGATTCTCATTCGGTAATATTATACTTGCTTCTTCAACATATGTAAAAGAATGCCTCTATTTTAAACAATTTTTGAATATGAACAAGTGATAAGAAACAATTGACTAAGTTAATTGTTGAAATACCATGTATAGGCAGTGTTGATTACGGAATCGTTTGTTTTTTCATGTAAGTAAAGAGAGATAGCCAGCCATAGGTACATAAACACATGACCATTTCCATATAATACATACAATACAATATTTGAATCTAATTTGCGCCCTCTCGGGTAAACAGTGATGTTTTCGAAAAAATGTTTCAAACAAAAGTTTATTTTTTTATAAGGTACATTTCTTACATTTAAACTTTTGTTGTATCTCTAACGGTTTAAAAGATGGATCCTACGGACCCAAGACGCAATTGACCTATGTTGCTCATTTACGAACTCGACCTCACTTTTTACAACCTGAGCACGATGTAACAATTTCAAATTGATATCTTTTTTCGTTTATGAGTTATCGTGAAGACACGGACAGACAGACAGACAGGACAACCGGAAATGGAAAGATTTCCTCTATAATTGAATTCTAAAAACCTGATTCTTCATCAATATCTTATAATATTATATTTATATTTTCATCAGGGTTGCCAGTTCATTTTATTCATAAAGCTGTAAACAAGTAAGAGATAAAGAAAGTACATCCTAAATAAATGTCAAGTAAGATATTGGCAATGAATTTCCATAATATTTTGACTTTTTATGTGCATAAATAATAATTTCTATGAAAATTTGATATTTTTTTTTGGCAGCAAGTCAAAAGGCATGAATAAAACGAAATTCTAGTCGTTAATATCTACTAAGGTTTGGTTTTGAAAACTGTTTTAGCTATCTTCGCAAATATTGCTAGCTAACAACAACAACTGCTAGCTAGAAGTGGCTGAAACCAGCCTCAATATTTTCATTGTAACTATTCATTATACCATGTATATACGAAATATATCAAGGTATACTAGATTTAGTCCTAATTTTGTAACGCTTGAAAATATTGATGAAACAAACAAAATTTTGGTATAATTAGTGCATTTTCGGTTGTCTGTCCGTCCGTCTGTCGACAGGATAACTCAAAAAAGAAATGAGATATTAAGTTGAAATTTTATAGCATGTAAAAGTGAGGTCTAGCTCGTAAATGAACAACATAGGTCAAGATCTTGGCTGGCTCCGTAGGACCCATCTTGTAAATCGTTAGTGATAGAACAAAAGTTTAAATATAAACAAGTGAAAACAAACAATTGACTGAATTAATTGTTGAAATACCATGTATAGACATTGTTTATTACGCAATCATTTCTTTTTTTGCATACATGTCACACACACATAACTAATATACCCATATAATACATACTATGGAATTTGCGCCCTCAGGAATAAACAGTTTACGAAAAAAATTTTCTGGCAAAAGTTGTTTATTTTTTTATAAGGAACATATTTAAACTTTTGTTCAAGCTCTAACGATTTAAAAGATGGGTCCTACGGACTCAAGACTCAATTGATCTATGTTGCTCATTTACGAACCGGACTTCACTTTCTACGTCCTGAACACATTATAAGAATTTCAGCTTGCTATCTCTTTTCGTTTTTGAGTTATCCTTTCGACAGACAGACAGACAACCGAAAATGGAGTAGTTAGTTGAGTTTATAAACACCTATACCAAAATTTTGTTCGTAGCATCAATATTTTTAAGCGTTACAAACTTGGGACTAAACTTAATATACCTTGATATATTTCACATGGTATAAAAATGTTTTTTATAAACAACTTTACTTGAAAAATTTTTTCGTTAAAATCAGTGTTTACCTGTGTCCGCGTAAATTAGCTTAGAAACATTATATGGTATGTATATTCAGGTACTTTATTGTTTATATTTTAAAATACGTTACATATATTATGTATGTGTTTGTTTGTTTATCTTTCTTTACTTACATGACGTAAAAAAACAAACGAATGCGTAATCAACACTACCTATACATGGTATTTCAACAACTAACTCAATTAATTGTTTGTTTTCACTTGTTTTTAATGAAATTATCTTTTTATATCATTTTATTTCGATTTTATTGTAAAAAAAACTTCACTGTTGTGAGGCTGTAAACATGAATTTCATTAGGAAGCTCTTGTTTAAAGTAACAAAAAGTAATAGAAAACTACATACACGGATTCGATAAAAAATCTCTAGAATGAATAACAAACATAGTGAAATAAGACAGAATCTTTAAGCCCAATTTGTTGATAACTCTTCAAGCATAATGCATAAATATTTTCTAAGAACTAAACGTTGCGTTATGTATTTACATCTTACATATATTATATTAAATAAAATAAAATAAAAACGTTAAAATTATAAATAGGTCATCATACATATTTTCAAATGTATATAAATAAATACTTCACTCATGATATCCAGCTACATTATACATATAGACCGGGATATAATGACAGAAAACGTTCTCCCATTTTCTACTGCATGCTTTTTAAGAATTAATAGTTAATCCTAAAATATGAAAGATAGAAGAGTTATTGGCAGCTGCACGTCATAAGGCATTTTTGTAAAAAAATTTAGTGGTTTTTCGTGATATTATATTGCCTACCTTTGTAACATAAGATAGTTCAAACAAAATCAAGCTTTAATAGTTGATGGCATGCAATTCACAACGGCCGAATGGGCTCAAAGGGCTACGTAAAATGATAAAAAAAGCAGGACATATCCATATTTTCAAAATGCATGCCGATATAAAACATTAAAATTTCCATCATAAAAACACTCTGCAAAAATTGGCATGCGATCCTCGTATGACTAACAGTGAAAAACCACTAAATTTCTAAAATTGACGAAAAACCATTAAAATTCTTAAAAAGGTATGCGGTAGAAAATGGGAGAACGTTTTCTGTCATCATCTCCCGGTCTAATAGTACTGTACTATACTGTACTACTGTATGAGTACGTGTATGAATGTATTCTTTGTAAAATATTCTAACTCACAGCATAAGCTATTAACGATGCATACAAAAAACATTCTAAGAAAGTAAAATTGTTGGTACTCTTCGATATAAAGTTCGTCCTATACTTCTCACAAATATTCTCAAAGATCATCCTAAATATTTCACCCCTACAAAATCCTGAAAATTTTTTTTAATTTTGGCCTTTTCACAGTAGAATATAATGGAGAAATTTTTGTGCTCAAAATTGATTTAAATGGACGAACAGACAGAAGCATGTTCTGCTCGTGGTCTGTAGTTCTTTGAATGTTGTTGTCATTATGTAAAGGGGCTGTTGGGGGAGCCTTTTTCGGTAATGGCGGATAAAATCACTGATGCGCAGGTGGAGGATGTGACGGTGAAAGTGAAAATCTGCTCGTAATATGTAATATGTCCGCCCTTTTTCCAATATGATTTTCCCTTCATTTGCCATCATTTATCCCCTTTTTGTTCAAAATTTCTTTGGTTTTTTTTTTTGGCACGGATCCCTTATTTTTTTGAAAATAACCAAAATTAAATTCAGTTCTGCTAAAGAATGTTTATGTAAACTTTAAAGAAGATTGGACCAAGAAATCACGTTATTTCCATACGAATTTGCGTCCCCTATTTCAAATCCTTACAGTCCTTTTTTCGCATTAGTAGCTTATGTCCTTCCTCAGACTCTAGACTATCTCTGTACCACATTTCAATTCAATCGGTTCATTAGATTAGGCGTGATTGCGTAAAACACCGACAGACAGATATATTATTATAATATTAGTAAGACGTTACGTGATTCTGCAATTATAAGTTGCAAAGTTTCACTGGAAATTTGCTTGCTCCATTCTTTTACTTTTGCTTTAAGCTGTTCTTATCTCTTAATTTTAAAAGAAAAAGAGCAAGTTTGCGCAGGATTTTTTTTCATAAACATATTATAGAATACTAAAACTTTGCTTTGTTACAAAAACTTTTGCCCGACAAAACCTGGCACATAAACAAAAGCATTTAGTAAAAACATTAAAATTAATTAAATATTATAAATGCGAAAGTAACTCTGTCTGTCTGTCTGTCTGTCTGTCTGTTACTCTTTCACGCCTAAACGGCTGAACGGATTTTGATGAAATTTGGTATGGTGATAGATGATAACCTAGAAATGGTCATAGGCTATAAATAATCACGCCATCGTTCTTAGGGGGTACGCAGTAGGCAGATAACTAAATTGAGTTTGTGATTTTTAGTCGTTTTTGTTGGGACTTTTGCTCTTTCACGTCTAAACGGCTGAACAGATTTTGATGAAATTTAGTAAGGTAATAGATGGTTACCTAAAAACGGATATAAGATCAAAATGATCACGTCATCGTACTTAGGGGGTAGGAAGTAGGCAGAAAACTGAATTGAGTTAGTGATTTATGGTTTTTGCTGGGAGTTTTGCTCTATCATGCCTAAACGGTTGAACGGATTTTGATGAAATTTAGTTAGGTGATAGATAGTAACCTAGAAAAGGATATGGAATATTATGGGAGGGGTTAAAGTGGGAATGTTGCCCAGCAAAGCGGGTAATTCACAGCTAGTTTAATATAAATACTCCACTGTGCTTCTGGCTAAACAGCTTGAATTAGTTCTGCCAATCGTACTTACTTTAAAGTAAAGTACATCTATCTTATTTACATTGACGGGTACTTTTTTTTGTATTGAATAAAATGTGGTTACCAATATGGTTACCAACACAGGCCTAAAACGAATGCTATTAAACCAAACCCAACCGCAAGGAAGCCCACTAAATTCAATGAATATGCGGCTCACGGGGCACAAATAACAAACTCAAATTTTTTTTTCATAGTGCAAATAATCAATTTTGTTATATCATCGATATAAAATAAGGTAAAAAAAAAAGATATTGCGTTTTATTTCGGGAACCCTAATAGAAAAGTTGGATCTAAAATTTGTTTAATTTTTGGTGTCACGTTAAGGACTAATAAAATAATGAATATATTCAAAAATATAATATATTCTTCGTGCCACATACAACTTCCAAAAAAGACGCTGATAAAAATTTCAGTTATATAAAAATAGAATGATGATTGGGTATTTAAAAAAATACTTAAAATATATACCAGATGTTTTATTTGGTGCCCTTGTAAGTGTGAACTCAAAAATAAAACCATTTTAATTAAACTAATTTTTATTTATTGACCTTCAATAATTTTTGTCAGTATTATTTAATTAAACAAGAGAGCTCACATTCTTCATTTAAAATTAAATTATTTTATCGGTAGGACGGAAATACTTTTAGTTTTTTTAAGACTTTTGATCTTTCGTATTTGTATTTTTTTTTTTTTTTTTTTTTGACATCGAAATACCATTAAAAATTTTACCGAAAATAAAATGAATTGTCATTTTTGTTAATAGTTGGAATGGAGTCAGTGAAGCTTAAAAATTATCAGTTTTTAATCTTCAATATAAACTCACTAACTCATATAACCAAGGATATAAAAACAATTAGGAATATTTTAAAATATTTTTGGTATGCTGTAACTTCGTGAATAATAATCGTATCGAGACGAAAAAAATTCATCTTTCTTGGACATCACGCTCGACGCTATTCACTAATTGCGTAAAGAAAGCATTTTATAGATTTTTTGTATTTTTCAAAACTCCCCACATAAAGTAAAATTTTTCTGGTATAATCAATGTAAGGATATAAATTGATTCCTTGTAGTTAATTGTCGTAGAATGCTACATTACCGATCGTGCAAGGCTTTTCCGAAAAACCTTTTTTTACATTTTCGCAAATTTTGCTGAATCTTTATATTATTTTGTGACGAAATGTGACCTATTTTACAAAAAGATTCCATTAAAAGCTACTATTTGAGCACCAAACGGATTTCTTGTGAATCATACAAGCTGTGAAAATGATTGGCAAAAAACATGAACAACGTATACTCCGATTTTTTCCAAAGTATTTGTTCTTAAAGACAACTATTTTTCTCCTTAGTAAAAAAAATCATGATGGCCACATTACTAGAAAATCTGGAAATGTCAGTAAATTCATATTGTAATGGGAATTCCCTAATAAAATAGAATAGTCAGGGAAGTTAAATTAGTTTCGTAACAAAGATGGACATATAACTCGATGGATAGCATATATGATTTACATTGAAAATTTAATATTATTTTCTAACAAATTTAAATAAGTAATTATGTTACTTTACATTTAAAAAATATTATTTATACAATTTCGTCAATTTTGATACAAGAATTGAAAATTAGTCATAGCTCAAACACCCAAATTATCCACCGGAATGGCTGGCGTCGATTTGATTGTCTCTACTGCGTACTACTTTCAAAGCAATTTAAAATTAAAAATTTTTGGATCAAATCACCTTCAATATTTGTATCGAATAGCCAAATTCACCTTATATAACATTTTCTAAATAAATATAGGTTTCAGAATATTAAAGTTGAGAGAAATAATTAAAAAATAAATACCTATAATTTTTTTCTTTTTTTTTCAGTGCACTTAAAACCAGAACCAATACCGGATCAACTCGGTAGTTATTATGATAATCTCCCCAACGATGAAGCGTCCGATGAAGGAGATGAATATGATTCGTATGATGACAACGAGGGTATCATATCTCCAACCGATGATGAAAACGCAAAAATTATTAGTGTACCTAAAAGAATTTCAGCTTTAGAAGGAGATAATGTTGAATTTGAATGCCAAACTGACAAACAAGGTAAATATAAAGTTTGAACATTTTTTTAAATTATTTCTATCTATTTTAACCGACTACGCCAGAAGAAGGGTAATGATTACGAGTGTATGTATGGATGGATATTTGTTTTTCACGCTCTGTATACATCTGTAACCTAAATGGATGAATTTTAGCGGAATAGATGTCGTTAAATTCGTATTATTTTTGAGACTAATACAATTATATATAAAATTATAAAAATTAAAATCAATTTTTGGGTGCCATATTATACGTATATTAAAGTCGCTATGTAAATGTTAATAGTAAATTAGAAAATGGAACTTTTTTTTAAACTATATACGTATAACGGTGTCTGCGCAATAGCGGATTAGCCAGATAGAAAGAGTAGCAGATGCTACAGAGCCCTCGCAATCCTATTTCTAGAATTCTACAATTAATTCATAAATAGCCATACTTTGCCTGACCCGCCTAGCCCACCCGCTAAACACAAACTTTACTTGCATCTCTTGGTTATAATTAGATATCTTCAATTCATAAATAATTATAATATTTTGGCATTTGCCCGGCTGCCTTCCTACCCCTTAGATGGGGCCTTGATGCCTAATATATGCTTATTTAAAAAAAAAAGATGTCATAGATCTTTTAGTGATTACAAATTCGAGTGATGAAGATCTTTCAATGACCCTGAAGATCGAAGTCAAATTTAAGGTCTTTCAGTGTTATTCAAACTTGAAGGTCAACAACTTTTGCTAGAAGCATTTTTCTATGTCTAGGTTACCCTAGATATTTCCCATTTCCTATTATAAAGTGGCTAAGGAATTCTGAACCATACTGGTTATTTATTATTCTTGGATAGTTAAAAATATTAAAATGCCTTAGTTATTAATTTTCTATTTTCCATTTTTAGGCTTGTCATTTGTCGTACAATGGTTTAAAGGGAAACAATTGATATTCCAAGATGATTTGTTTGCATTAAGTCGTGATTTAAAAGGTCATTATCGTAAATCTGATAATAATACATTAACAATATTAAATGTAACAGCTGAAGATAAAGGTGATTATATTTGTCAAGTTAAAGCAGCAAAAGATTTAACCATAAAGCATCATTTAACTGTTAAAATTCCACCAAAAATCGTTCGGATTTTACCAAATGATAATTATCAAGCCGTATTAAATGATCGATTAAACATGGTTTGTGAGGCTACTGGCTCACCACCACCAAAAGTCAATTGGGCAAAACAGGGTGAACGATTACCACAACTAAATAAACGAAACTCAAGTATAATTACATTTGAAAATATTAAATTACATGATGCTGGTACTTATCAGTGTATGGCTGATAATCAAGTTGGCGATCCAGCTATTTCACAAATTACAATTCGTGTTGCACGTAAGTAATAATTTTCATATTTTCATTAGAAACTTTGTTACATCGAAGGACCTTATAAAATTTTGTATAGGATGATCTTTTCAATAAAATTATAAAATTTAAAAATAAAAAATTTTTGCGAATTTACTAGTATAGATAATTTATAAAAATTAAATATTCTTCCAGATAAACCACAGATAGAAATTGAAAAATCTACAATTAGTTCTGAAAAAGATTATACATCAGTGTTAACATGTATTGCACGAGCAACTCCACCAGCTCTTACAGAGTGGTTTAAAGATGGTAAAAGAATTGAAACAAACGAAAAATATAACATCAGTAATCAAGGACACTATCATATATTGCAAATAAAGAAAACTGAACAATCAGATTTTGGAAAATACACATGCGAATCGAAAAATGGTTTAGGTACAACAAAAAAAGTTATTGAATTGACAGCGTCACCAGTACCAATTAAATTTGAAGCAGAGCCGAAAGGTCATAAAGCCATTTTCAAATGGTCATTCCAATCACTTGCTCCTATTTTATTATATGATTTACAAGTCAAATATCCCAATGTAAGTTGCTTCTATATTTAATCCAATATATACTTTATACAATAACCATAAGTACACTCTCTGTCAAAAAAAAATCGCAAGAATTTCAGATTGTACTTCCTTTAGATCTTGATATTTTGTCGAATTTCGTTTTGTTATAATAATTATTATTGTAAACAGACGGAAGCTGTAATTGGGAACCTATCATCCATACCTATGAGTTTTTTAGAATAAGTTTCCTTGAAGACGAGCTTTATTCGAATCCAGCGGCGGTGAAGAACATTCCCAAAACACCTATCCACGTTTTCGAATTGAAACGCTTCTTAAAAGTTTCATCACCTCCACATGCTATTTCAATGAACAAATTGTTATGTGAATTACTCGTTATCATTTAATATTTGAATCAGCACAAATCATTTCTACGAGAAGTTTCAATCTACTCCTCTCGTGCTAGGGAATATATTCGAAAAAAGATTAAAGATATTCGAGAAAAGATTAGTCACTTTTATTTTGAATTTTATAGGAACAATTGCTACTTAAGCTTTTATCGGCAACTGAAGCAAAACGATATTCAAAAAAATCATTAAAACAACTAATTTTCATAAAATATCTAAACAACAATCCTTATATTTTTAGCATAAGTGACACTGCCTAGTTAAAAACTTTTAGAATTAAAAAATTATTTCGATTTTTTTTTTAGTCACATTATATTGGAGTATTTAATGATGATTGTAATCCTGGAAAAGAACCAGTTGGAAACATTTACTCTGTACAATGTGAGTATGACGCTCCAGCAGTAGGGGAATATGAAGCAAAAGTTAGTGCAAAAAATACTTATGGAGAATCTCATTATAAAATCATCAAGTTTAAAATCGGTGAGTTAAAAATTATAATTTGTTAAAAATGATAAACGGTTCTGTGAAGCATAAGAGTCTCCGATTTAAAGTTTTTGACAGTCTCCGATTTAAAGTTTTCAAAATTTCAATTCTTTGATATTCAGAATTGGATCGATTTTATCAATATAGTAGAAGGCAGCAGATATAGAATTTGAATATAGCAGACTCGACAAACCCATTAACATCCAAGATGTTGATTTTTTTTTTTTTGCAAATAACTTGTTGAATTTTTTTTATGCATAACAATTAAAATGAAAGCCAAGAAAGAAAAACACTTGGGTATCAAATAATATTGGCCATTTAGACACTCAGACATACTTGGGCTCAAATCTACCAAAAGTTTAAAATATTTTTTAAATTAGTTTTTTTTCTTTTAAACATTAAAGTTTTAATTTTTTTTAGATCCAGCACCGGAAAATATTTCTACTGGCTCTGGAAACAGTTTACAAACTACGTTTGTTTTATATTTATTGGCAGCTGTAACAGTAAACTTGTATTCAAAACTCTAACGTATAAATTTTATACTTCCATAAGAGAATCCTCCTTAAATACAAAAAAGTTAATAATATTAGTGTAAAAAAATACTAATCTATAATTTCAAATATAGTAATCAATAATATTAAGGACTCACTCACTGTAAATGATCTTGTAACAGTTCGTCCTTACAAAGATTGATTACTATACTTGAATTGGAAAATTATTTTAATAGACAAACCAAAGATTCTTCTCACAAGTCAAAAGTTACAAATAAGTTTGTAACATTAATTTTTTGTACACATAAAATAAGAACTAAACAAAAAAATTACATAAAAACTATCCGCAAGGCAAATAGTCTGGTAGAATAAACCATGGCGTAAAGAAAACACAAAATCAGCCGGTGTGCAAGCTACGTATAATGAAATGCGCAGAATGAGACGAATTGCGTACTCAAGAAGTAGCATACTTTGCTTTCTTTACGCTTTATTTATATATTCATGAATTACCTTCGATCCACAAATCGTGAGAAATCTATGATATAAAAATTTACACAAAGATTACGTAAGTAATTATTTATGGTATAATTTAAGTTAGCATAATCGAATAATGTGTACAAGTTCAGCTATAAAACAAAAATGCTATATTTAAGTTAAAAATGCTTAGCTTTAAAAAAAAAAGTACATTATAAATTCTTAGACAATTTTTTATTTTTCTGTATACAATTTATTATACCTTGCTAGAAGAAACAATAACAATTTCTTTCTAAATGTTTTTTTTCACACTAAATTTGAATCAAACAATTTTAAATAATAACAATGGTCCAAATTTCAAGGTATTGGAAAAGAATTGCCAATTTTAACGAGTTTTTAATTTTAATAATCGTTTCACTTAAAACAAGAGTTTATAGTTGCCTGTAATTTGATTCCACTTGTTCTTTTAAGTGGAAAGAAGTTGGAGTGTTAAGGAATTTAATTCTTACTATCACAGTAAATTTCCTTTCCATAGGCGTAAGCGCATCACGCTTTAAAGGAGTTAAAACTAAAAAATGATACCTCTAAATACTCACTGATCGTTGAAAACGATCTCGAAATCGTTGTTCGACATCTGAAATGTGCATTTTTAATAATAATTTCTATTTTATTACTTTAATGAAATCTTCACATGTATACTTTAAATTTTCAGTAAATAATTAATAGAGAGTAAAAAATAACCTGGACGTACAGTATTTGAACGTGACGCATGTACACTGAGAAATTCTAGCCAAATACAATTTCATATTATTATGATCCTCAACACGATTCGTTTCGAAATTCAATAATAAACGAGACCCAAAAATGTTTATTGTTATATTTTTTAATTTTATTGCTCTATATAACTTTTGATTAAAATAAAGTACGATACGTATCATACTTTATACCTCTAACAAGCAAGCGAACGTTCTTTTAACTGAGATATTTTTCGTTGTTGATGGATAAAAAATATTAATTACTCATTTTTCATAATTTTGCTATAAACTAACTTTATGGCGAGGAGAATGGAAGCAATATATTCATTCTGTTTTCAGACAACTATAAACCTTTCAGTCTACATGAAAATTATCTCGTTAAACACTTTCTAATAAATTTTTCACATATTCTAGAATACGATTGAATTTTTTACAATTTAAAAGTTCAAAATAAATAAATTGAAATTATTATTTTATTGATAACGTAAACATATAATTTGACGTATTTTACCATTCTAAGTGATATATCTATAACATATCATATGGAATGGTAAAACACGTGCACATTTTGTTACGCAGAGATGATACATCATCTTATAAAAATGCAAAATGAAAATTAATAAAAAATATTCTTTCTTTAACCTTTGCCGTGAAAGAAAACATCTCAGCTTAATTAATTGTTATGGCTTTTTTAAATATTTATTTAAGTCCTTCATTATTCTAATGTCATAGAATAGGTACATAGAAATATATTTTTAACTAGTCATAACTTACATTCTAATTATTTTCGTTAGACAAATAAATTGTATCATATATTTTTTTAAATTATAATTTAACTAAACAATTCCGAGGAATCTACATATATTTTTTATTACTAATATGGAATCAGCACTATTTTTCGTACAACATATTAATTACTGCATTCGATAAGTCATTGAATATTTGTCGTTGCACGGAAAATGGTACACAATGAGCAAAATAATCACCCATTCGTAATAAAAACTGTAGAAGCAACTCGTTTGAGTTGTATACTATCCACTCAAGTGGCTCATAAATCCTCGTGGGCAATTGACAACAACGGAGTCGTTGCAAAATATACCATTACAATTCTTTTGAAGGTAATTTTTTTTTTACAATCCATTGAAGATTTAAGTTAAATATTTTTAGTCTTAGGTGATAATAGAGGAATCTCTAGATTATCCATTGCTTTTAATGTTCTACTTTTATACATTAGGTTTATGATGAGGCGACGAGAATATTATTTTTTAATTATTCAAAGTCATTTTCATGAATCAGCCAAATTTTTTTTAGTTCGATCAAAAGCAAATTTTTTTGCAACCCCCCAAAAAAATGGGGGTAATAAATAGTAGCATCACATGTCAATTTGTACAGAAAGAAAATAAAAGTTGCGTTATTTAAATTATGAAGCGATCCAAACAAGGATAATTAACTGAATCATCTACGCCTCTGTGAATAGCATTTACTACCATAGTAAATGTAATTTATGCAAACACACGCATTTGATTTCAACACAATTTAAGTCATAACAATCCATTAAGAATTCCGTAGTCCGATGATTGATTCAAATTAGAAATAGGTGTAATTATAGTCTTTTATCAGCTTGAAATAACTTTGAGACCAAATTAAATGGTATGAGATTCGCCCATACTAACATTTTAATTTATGGGAAATATTTGGAGATTAAATGAAGTAATGAAGAAAAAGTAGACCGTCCGATCGTCTGTTACCTTAATTTTATGTTATCCTTAATGCAAGGACTTTAATTCATCGTCGGAGCTTAATAATTAAGTGCTTTAAAACATTTGGTTAATATTTAAAACAAAAAATATTAATTCTCATATGATATTTTATATAAAAGTTTTGTAATGAATTAAAAAAGATTTTTGTACAATTTTTATTTGAAAATTAAAAAAGAAAATTTTAAATAGTAATTTTAAAATTAATAATTACTAGACAAATACCTTATTAAAATTTTAATAATATAAACTTTTATACAATTACATAGATTATTATGTAAAATTCGTAGGGGCTTTCACAAAACAATAAATAGTTTTTTAACAGTTTAAAGTGGATAAAGTGTATTAGATTTCTACCAATGTAGAGAATCCGCGGTGGCAACATAACGTGATTCTGCCTTCTGAACTTCTAAAAGGACGCCTTCCAAAAGGACATAATTTTCTGAAATATTATATCTTAAAAATCTTTAAAATAGCACATTTCAATTCACTATCTCCAAGCTTAAAATGGGTACAAATTTATTGACTAAAATACAATTGTCAATATGAAAAACATCAAAATTGTCAAAATTATGATAGTATTCTGCAGAATCAGTGATAGATCACTAAAGGGTGTGAAAGCTCTTATTCAGTACTTAGATAATCTGAATACAGCTTGTGTTTAATTTTAAATTTTTTTAAAACTGTTGTTTTGTGAATGCAGTTAATTTTTGAATTTTAGAAGAAACTTCAGAGAAGCTTGTCTACCTACATTTTTGTACTTTATAATTAATTTTATCTAAAACAAAATTTATACGTTAAAGTTTTCCTGAAAATGATTTAATAAAATAATGTATTTCATTGGTATTAGAGGCCTTTTATACTTCATACCTCATGTAGGACTTTTTAGCACAAACACGTCAGTGGTCACAGACCTTTGATTATACTAGACACTATGCAGGTATGTTTTACGGTTTCATGGTTCACGATATATAATTAATTAAAATTATACAAAAATATATGAGGTCTTATATGAATGTTGCCTTGTTCAATAACTCCGAAAATCGAGGATTTATAAAAAAATATTTTCAATAGATATAATAACGAAGTATCAAACGAATATTAGAAAAAATTCAAAACGATTTGCTGTATACTTTCTATTTAATTTTTTATATAATAATAATCAGCCTTCTATCTCTGTTGTTTATCGGAAGCATTAAAATGCATTATAACGCGTTAATGAATGGTATCATAATTAGTGCCAAAAAATATTGATAAAATATATTATAAATTTTATTTTATTCATAATAATATATAAATTAAAATTACGGTGCCTTTTATAAAAAAAACATAGAAAATTTTCAGATTATGTTTATGAATTTAAATAACAGATTAAGTATCACTAAATTTTACAGTTAATTTTAGTCAACTTAGTTTTTAAAAGTGTTTCTACGATTTTATTGTTAATGCGTATTAAATTCGATCAATAAAATATTATATTGTATTATTTTAATTTATTATAAATTTTTTTGTATCATTAGTAGAAGTGATTGTTGATATGACTAAAATGTTTCCCGCCTCGGCACTGATAAAATTACCTTAAACTGTTGCATTATTATAAATTGCCTCTAATATCAATCAAATTAGTCCTGCCCACTAAGAAACAATCTTCATTTATTATTTTTTTATAACAATAAATAATTATAATTTGATACACATCGAAATGAAAATTTTACTTAAAAACCCTTTACAAGCAAGCACAAATTAATTTACGTAAGAAAATGTTTATAAGTCTATAATAGTGCCTATGTAAAATAAATTTTTATTAAAAATTTTTTGTTTAAATTATATAATTTTTTTTAATTAACAAAATAGTGTAATTTATGTATGTATGCTTATTATTTGTAAATATATACATGTATAAATATTTGTTTTCAAAAATAGTTATATTAAATACTATTCAATAATTTATTTATGTTAAAATTAATGTATTTTGTAAGAAATTATATGCATCATTTATGTTATAGTCTAAGACCTTCATTCATCTGATAACCAGATGAGATATATTTTTTATGAAATTTTATTGATTGATAAACACGTCTATGATAGGTTATCTATCGAAAAGTATTCATAGCTATTTTTAATTACGTTATTTTTTTTTCATAAGGGTTCTTTGCAGGCAGGTCTGTACTATTATTTTCGATTCTAAATTATCTTTCTTCTGATACCAATTTTGATGAGTAACAGACGATGTAGTTACCTATGTTAACTTATCTCTTTATACTGTGTGACGTAACTACTCCGATCTGTTAACCAATCGAATTTGGTATCAGAAGAGAGATAATTTAATTACGAAAATAATGGTATAGGCTTGCCTGCAAAAAAACGTTATGGAAAAAAAATGATTAAAATTAATTTAATTAAAAATATCTATAAAGGCAAGCTATCATAGGCGTGATTATCAATCAATAAAAGTTTATAAAAAAATGTGGCTATCAGCTAGATGAACGTCATCCTTATACCGTCTCCTGAACTATTATATTAGAGTGGTGTAATCACTACATAGTATAAAACAAAGTCGCTTTCTCTGTCCCTATGTCCCTTTGTATGCTTAAATCTTTGAAACTACGCAACGGATTTTGATGCGGTTTTTTTTAATAGATAGAGTGATTCAAAAGGAAGGTTTATATGTATAATAACATCCATTAAATAGTGGAGAAGTACTGCTATTTTTGAGGTTTCTAATGTGATGTCGTAAATAAAACGTTCACAGTTTTTCTGTAGTGTATTTAGTATCAGCATTGCACCCGTGCGAAGCCGGGGCGGGTGGCTAGTATTATATATTATGAAAATCCCACAATTTCTAATTCCTCAATAAATTTTGCATTTTTTTTCTTCGCCCTACTGACATATTTGATTTTTGTTGAAAGCGTAATAATTAAAATGACTACCCTTTAATGCAAACGGAAACCCTACTTACCCTTTAATGCAAACTTCCTTTTAAGGCCAGATAAAGAAAAATTAATCAGCCGATATTAATTACTTTTTCATTATTTGACCGGAAACCATTCAGAGTGAAATAAAAGAGACAAGAAGCATACAGCAATTTCAAAGTAAATTTTCATTTTTAAGCAATTTTACAAGGGCCGACGATAGATTCACGTTGGCTAAAAAATGCTTTTAAATAATTTATTTTTATTACAGGGGGCGCTAATTTTTTAATTTGCCTACGAGAGTAATATTTCTCTCTGTACATAAATGATCAACGATCAAACGATAATTTTGATCAAACATTAACGATTAATCAAATTAACCATTAAAATAAGCCGTTTAGCGTTGATATATTAATAAATTTTTGCGTTCAAAAATGGGACACTATTACAGAAGACGGAGGTATTATAAATATAAATATAATAATATAATAAATATTTATATTCATGCAGTATCATTTGATTATATCACAGTTAGTATGCTTGAATCGGCAACCATAAGATCATACTGTCGCGTCGTGAGGCACTCGTTCTTTTTTTGGATCTATTATTTCCCAGGTCTATTTTTTCCAGATCTATTTTTTCCGGATCAATTTTTTCCAGACCTATTTTTTTCGGATCACTTTTCCGGTTTATTTTTCCTAAATCGTCTGAGGATGGCAAACGATCTTATTCCGTATATACATACAGTGTGTCTCCGGATAGAGGTAACTATACTTGTAAATTTTCTTATTTTGCATTTTAACAAAAAAAGTCATTCAAAAAAATTTTTTTTTTCGTTTTTCGAGAATGTTTTACAAGACCACTAGTTGAAGCTACCTGCAATTTTTCAAGTCTCTATCTTTTATAGCTTTGAAAAAAATGGACACCAAATTTGATTGAACCATACATGTCAGTTGCTAATCAAACGCTCGCTCGTCCCCCATTGCTCTGTGTGTGAATTCATCATTATAAATTCATAGCTTATTCCATGAAGCTTATAACCTTCATGGCTTATTCGATCGGTATCATTCATATTCTGAAACGTTATTTATGAAAATATTTATTCTAAAACGAGCGTTAACATCGTTTCACCTTTTTAGACATTCTATATGCACCAAGCTAATAAAATTGGAATACTGGGGTGACATGGTATCATACAGCGGCTAAGTTTTTTATTTAAAAGTTGTTCTAATGTACCTAAATAAATTGAAATAACTTATAAAAATATTTCAGATAAAAAATTAATTTATTTTTGCTGCCTTAATTTATTATCTCCCACTATTTTATTTACCTCATATAAGACCCTTAATATCAAAAGAGTATTGAAGTAATAAAATTGAAGAATATGTGACCAAAGAAGTATAAATAAGTGCCAATGAAAATATCTAACCAAGCAGAAACTTTGAGTTAGGTACCTACTATTATAACCCCAATGATTTACAAGTTGATGAATCCCTTTTAGGGGATAAATTTCGAAAAATATTTTCTTATGTAACACCTACAGTATAAAATCAATACCTTCTCGAAATTTCAAACTTCTATCATGAGCAATTTAGACTGGGCGTCGATATCCATAGAATAATAAACTAGAGAACGCCATGGTCCAAAACTTGCGATATGATGAATTTACTGCCAATAAATTCCCCTGTGTCCTTGTCATAACATAACATACGTACATAAGTGTATGCATTAGTAAGTATTAGTATAGATATTAGACAATGACACAGGGGAACTTACTGTCAGTCTTTCATTCATGATATCGCAACCACCTACAGGTTAGCAGATCCCTCGCGTCCTCTATGTATAATATTCTATGTCGATATCAGTTGGGACATTGCCTATTCCCCCTCCATTTTATTTCCTCCCTGTGAAATGCTTCTGATTTTAAATAATATACAAAAAGAATCATTTTGAAAAATAAATAATCAAAATCGGAGCTGTTATTGAGGGCTCCCTAAGAATGGTTATTTTATGTATTATTTATCCGGCTATATTACTGTCTGTCCGAAATAATATTTGAGTGCAAGAAATTTATTTTTCCAATTTTTTATCAAAATATGAAGCGAGATGACAAAAAGTGAAATTACAATCAGCCAAGAAATACGGATGATATAGCATTTTAAACAATGACGTCAGTGTGTCTATCGGCCATATGCTATATTTTTACTTTACACTCCATAGCCCAACGTATACCAAGTATGCATATTTTGACTTCAAAGAGTAGATTAACAAAGACAAAAATACAATATTCAAACAGCTGACAGAGAAACACAATACGAAAGCATGGTATTCAATGCACATAATCATATTGACGGAAGTCAGTCCTTCAATAGTTACTGTTTGTATAATTAATTCTGTATAAAAGTTCTAAAAAATAGTTAGTAGTTGTTTTATTTGGTTGTAAATACGTGCCAGGATATTATGTTGCATATTAAGACATGCGCATTAATAACCATGCTTTCGCATTTATTATCCTTGTCAATCTACTTTGAGACGTGATTCTCACTCTGTTGCCGATTCCAGTAGTGTATTTTAGGTATACCCGTGGTATACTTACCATAGCTACTCCATGTTAAATTCTATTTTGCTAGAATGAGATAAAAACAAAACTTTGATGGATTTTATTTTGATTGTTTTTATAGTTATTCGAAAAAAAATATTTTCTTGGCTGTTTGTTACATAAATAAGTTTTTAATAAAGAAAAAAAAATAAAAATAAATAATCATGCAAATACTCAATTTAAAAGAAAAGGTCTATGGATGCGAATTTGAGCGATCTCCTAACAGATCCCTCGCGTTCTCTATGTATAATGTTCTTTGTCTTGGAGAAGTGGTTGGCACTCTGTTGCCGGTTCCAGTTACTACATTTTCAAAGGCAATCTCGATAGCATCATGACAGAAAATAACTATAGTTATCGACAGTCCTGTTTTTATTCACTATGTTCATTATAATGAATTTGATACGTTAACGTTATTTCCAGTTCGTAGCTACTTTCACACGAATTAAAGTTTGTTTATAATTATTTTGAATTTGTAATAAAAGTTTCGTTGAAGCATATGTGATGGTTATGTGTAATTTTTTCGTAAATACATTTGCTTTAATTAAATATTGTAAAACATTATGTTCCAAATGATTTTTACTGTGGTTTAGTGTTTAAAGTGACCGTAATTTTATGAAATAAATAAAAATGGCAAACTCAAAATCATCAAGAAAAGATGATTATTCAACTATGAAACTTAAAAATTTTGTAACAAGATCTGGAAGAAAAAGTACTCAATTTAATGTAAGTGTTACGGAAAAAACCAGTGAAAATAAAAGAACACCTGTGTCGAAAAATTTAGTGTCAACTGGAAAAAAGTTTACATCTTCAAAAACTCCTCAATTAGAGAAAAATTCTGAAAAACGTGAGATAACAAGATCTGGAAGAAAAAGTACTCAATTTGATGTAAGTTTTACGGATAAAACCAGTGAAAATAAAAGAACACCTGTGTCGAAAAATTTAGTGTCAACTGGAAAAAAGTTTACATCGTCAAAAACTCCCCAGTTAGAGAAAAATTCTGAAAAACGTGAGAGTCAAAATGGCAACAATTTATCACACAATTCTCCAATATCAGATTTGGAAATAAGTGATACTATTAATTATTCTGACAATGAAGAAAAAACTCTTAAAAAGCCAGCGCTTCGTTGTAGAAAACGTATCGATTATGCTGAAATGTTTAGAGGTAGTAGCATAATAAATGAAAAAGTTCCTGTAGTTTTACTCAACAAAATACCAGATCAAGAAAAGATAGTGAGCTCAACCAAAACAGAATGCTTTGTTAAAGTTCACAGATTACCACCCGAAGAAGTGCTTAATTTAACTAAAAAAAGACATAAAGTATATTCAACAATTCACAACTTTGAAGAAAATATTCGGCCATCACAAGTATATGAATTTAATTTTGACCCAAAATGTGAATCAGAACTAACAAAAAAATTAAAAAAAGAAGCTAAAGTTTTAAAGAAAAAAATCAAGGCCAAAGTTCATTTAAAAAAAAATGCGGTTAAAACTGGTGAAAATGCTAAAAAAACCCAGACAATCTCAAAAAATGCTTTAAATGTATTACATGAAATATCTGAAAATGATTGCAGTACTAATAATTCTACAAAAAATCAATCAACCGAAAAACTAATGGATAAAGAAAGAATTATACATTCCTTTAGAAAATCATTTCAAGTACCTCAAAGTACCCCGAAGGATAAAGAAGCTAAAAACATAAATAAATCTTCTGAAATTTGTAAAGAAAACCATTTAATTACAAATCAAGTGAATTCATTATCAAAAAATTTGCCAACCCAAATATCACGAGATAATTCCACCGTACATGAATCGTTTGACAAAGTTAGAATTTCTAACTCATTTGGAAATTCGTTTAAAGCACCTCAAAGTACACCTATCCAAAAAGGAGTGAAAAATAATACATTGAATAAATCACAAATACCTACAGAAAATGTAAATATTCCAAAAAATGCACCAATCCAAAACACAAGGGATAATTCCACTACCCACGAATATTTTGATAAATCAATAATTTCATTCGGAAATTCGCTTACACCGATGCAAAAATCAATACACCAGAATGAACAAAATCATTCTAATTTTGACGTAACTCAAATCGAGCATGATTTTGACGATTTCGAAGATATTTCGACGCAATCTAATCGAACAGAAATAGCAAATGAATCGATACCATGGCGTGCTGAAATTCCAAGAATTCGAAAAGAAAGATTTTTCCAAATAAAAAATTCAAGTTTGCCTAGTTATAATCAAGACATTCTTATCAAACCTCAAGATGTTGAGAATTTATCCATTACAAAAGGATCGAATTGTGTAAACAGTGAGAAAAAAACTCGTCAATCGAGTATACTATCTTTTGTACAGCATTCAAATTCGATAAAAAGTACAAGTAATAACGGAAAAGATTCACCAGCACCTTTTACTAATAGTTTTGAATCATCTTTGAGTGATATATCTATCGAAGATAATCCAAGGATTGTGGCTATTGATAAGACAAAAAATAAACGAATAAATTTTCAGAAAGCGATTACATCCTCACCTTCTGTGAAAAAAAATATATTGGGCGAAAATAATTCCTCATCCAAAGTTCAAAACATATCTACAAATAAAAATAATGTTAAGTCACCGACGAAAAAAATATTAGGGGAAAATAATTCTTCGTCTAAAGTTCATAACATCACGAATAAAAAAGTTTATGACGAAAATAATAAAGAAAATTTCTACTTTGGAAATAATGTAAATATTACAAATAATTGTGTAGTTGAATTAGAGAAAAGTAATTCATCATGCGATTTCTTTGGATTTAATTCATTTGAACAAGAAGAGGCTAGACAAAGTAAGAAACCTTTTCGATATCCAAGTCTTTTGCCAGCTATCTCATCAAGAACCAAAAAAATATTACAACCGTTTACTGTACATGAAGAAAATATTGATATTCCAAATGAGGATATGGTTGAGGAACCTATTGATATCTCAAATGAAAATGAAGTTATTGACGCGGACTTTCAATTATTTGACGAGCCTAGATTTTCAAATTACGTACGGCGAAGTTACGCTCCGGCGACTAAACGAAAACGAAAGCAGATTCAATCTATATCTTTTAGTGATCATGAAGATGAAAATGAATTACAGCAAGAAGTAAAAAAAAGAAAAAGGAATAAAAAAACTAAAAAAGAGGTGAGCTTTTAATTTTGATTGTAATGTCATTATTCTAATGTAGATGGGTGGAGCAACTAAACGTTGTGGATGAATTTATTAGTTCAATTGTGAGAAATGAAATCTTGCAGATGAGAGCCACTATATATTTTGATAAGAGGAATTTACTCCGTATATTATATATAGCTTAATTTCCCGTACGGTTACTCTTGATATTTTTACTGGAATTTTAGCAAATTAAAAAAAATTTAAATTCTAAATATTTTAGAAGTTTTACATTTATTATCAGAATTATGTTCTTACTTATTTTTCCCCTCAGGTTACCAAAATTACCAATAATCATTGTTTATAACGAACCTTGAACTTCGTGGATTGGTGGATTGCTAAAATTCACTTTTGCATTTTCGAAGTAAGCCTAAAAATAAAATATCGCATTATGCATTAAGAATTATCTCTGTATTTTGAGTGTTCAAAAAGACAGGTTCTATTCCAACATGTTTTTGTTAAAAACTACCAGTCTCACCATTTTCGGCTTCCAGTTTACTATTTAAAAACATAAAAATTCCTTTTCAATGTTGAAAAGCAAGACAATTTTTTTAAATTACAGTAGATTCTAGTTTTCACTTCTTGGCAATAAATTTATTAATTTATTATTTACTCTAATTACAGGAGGAAGAATTTAAAAAATGGGCAAAACAGTTTAATTCAATGTGTCAAGAAGTTGATAAGGAAGAATTGGTAATTGAATAAAAAGGAAAATATAAATAATTTTCAAATGTCAAAATAACTGGCAACTGCGATATTTATGTATAGTTTTTAAAATGCTTTTGTGAATGCTGGCAAACAATTTTTATTTAAAACTTTCCTCCAATTGAATACTTTAAAAAATTTAATTTGAATTTGAAATTGAAAAATAATCTTGAGAGGTAAAACAGGCTTTTTTCGATTTTATGATGCTGAATCAATTTTATTTTATTATATATTTTTTTTTTAATTTATAAAATTCCTTAATTATATAAAATCTCCCTATATATTCAAACCTGGCCATGAGGTGCGACTCGTTTTATTTGTTGAGCAACTCTGAAAGAAACAACGCCAAAGAGAAATTAAATAGGGTGCTCACTAAATAGATTCTAACATATAAAAAAGAAAAGGGCAGATGGATCTCTCACTCTTCCTTCATAAGCGGTATAAGAGGCTTTGTCAGATCTAATTTTCTAATGATTACTACCATCTAAATTTATGGTTAAAAAAAATCAGTAAAAGGCCATATCTCAGTGCCATATATACAAGACATCAATTTTAATTACCTTAGATAAGTGCTAGGTAATAGAATGTAATTTTTTTCTCAGTGTTCATCTTCGTATAAGAGTAACGTAAAAAGCCAATAAAGCGAATGAAATCATTGATTTTTTGCATAAAGTTAGCTTATAGCAAATTACATTTTTGAAGCCTTGCATCTTGGATAGAAAATTTTTCTACCCATTACAGAGAAGGGTTTAAGTTGTAAACCAATAATACCCTAAAAAGTACCTAATTTTTGCACTATCCAAAATGAAAGGTTAAATGTACAATGCATACAATCATGTGTTCAATTTGGGAGGCATTTAAAATTAGTTTTTATTCTAAATATACAATAAGAATTTATTTTTTTTAATATTAATATAGTTTATAGAAAGAGAATTAAATTAATTCATAACTATTTAAATAAAAAAGTTAATGTAAATCTTATGTTTGTCTTTAGTTATCCTTATATACTCTATCTTATCTATCTTTGTCGATGTGCTTATTTTTTGTTGAAAAAAAAATGTTCCTATTTTCGGAAACAATTGCTTCAGCAACAAAATTAATTAATATTCAAAATTATTTTATGATTTAAAAATTTTTTTGAAAGTCTGAAACTAGTGATGATTTTTACAAAAATTCATTTAATCCTATGATTTTGAATCAATTGCGTATAAATTAATTTTTTTCTATTGAACTATGGAATATTATCAAATATTTAAAATCAAGAAACGTAAACATCAAATTGCACATTTTCGGTAACAGTACGTCATTCTTATAGGTTCTTAAAATAGGAAATTTGATCAGAAACTACGTGCGGTCTTTTCTTAATTGAAACTATATTTGACCCAAACTAATTTGTTACAAACTTGGGACTAAACTTAGTATACCTTCACATATTTCATATATACATGGTATAACAATGGAACTCTCCAAAGTATATCATGACCATGTGCTTTATTAAAAAAAGGTTAGAGAATTACTTTTAGTATGTATGTCTCGAGATATCGACTTTTTCGATATTAATCAACTTTGTCGCTTACATCTTAACTGTATTAAAATTCCTACATGCACAATCGATTTTTTGTTTGTTTATTAACATTTGACAAATCTTGATCAGGCGTTGAACTTGTTGCATTATCTTTACATAATTACTTATTATATATAAGGCTTAAGCTTGAGTAAAAGCAGCTATAGCGGTTTTAAATCTGTGATAATGTCCTATGTACTTACATTACTGTATGAAATTATGATTTTTTTTTATTGAAAATCATGTTGCTTCATCATAATTTTAAACTGTTCATAAAGGTATTTCTGTATCATAGAGTACAAAAAGCTACAAACTATGCTAGTATCACCGCTTGGTCAGGACAACTTCCCGGTGAGGTAGAGACTTGAAATTTTGAATATAGATAAAACTGGATGAAAATGCATGAAAATAAAATAAAAATACAAAATAATTAAATTATTATAATTGTAATGTAAAATTTGTGTGAAATGTTAGAAAGCGTGGGGTAATCTTGCATTCTTATTGAGATACCCGATTTCGAAAAAATTTCGACTAATTTTTGTATCAATAAAATATCTTTTTGTATCATCAAAATACCGATGGTCAAATCGTTGATCACATTATTTTAAATAACGCCTTGATAGTACAGAAATTTCCAGGTATAGATTAGATTTTTATGGAACAAAAAATCGACCGAAACGAATACTAAAAATATATTTCGAAATTTACATTGTAAATATTTATAACAAAACGATTGCTGTTTCGAATATGACTATGGGTGTTTTGAAGACACAAAAATGTTTATGAAACAATCAAACTTTCTTAAAACGAAAAACTTGTGGTTTTAGCCACATTTTGATACACTAATGCAAGAAGTCCATTATCATACGAAAAAATTTAGCAGGCTTTTAAAATAAATTTTAATGCAAATAGTTTTAGTTTGAATTCAAATAATTTATTATTCAAAGATTTACAAAAGGTCAACTTGTTTTTATAAAAGCTTTAAACAGTTTTCTATATTCATTTTCTGTACAATTTTAATATTTAATTCGATAAATAATATGAAATTACACAAAATGAACTAGACAGATAAATGATAACTACTTCATAAAATGGTTAATTTTTAAATTACATGTAATGGATTTTTTTTTAAACAAAAACAATTTACTTTCTGTATTTGTAACTTTCAATGTAGTTTTTACATATTTTTTTTTGTTTTATGTAAATTAAAATAGTTAAATAACTGAACTGCCCTATCTTTCACTATAAATCACATTTATTACATTTAAAAAAATAAAAGTACAAATTTAAATTCTGCTAAGACCCGTTGAAAGCTCACTGTACAAAAAAAAAAAAAAAAATATGACTGCATTAACCATTAACAAAGATAACATTTAACATAAAATGCAATGTTATAAAATGAATTCAGCTTTACATTTCATTATGAAAAATGGCAAAAAAATTAACAATAACTTGAACACACACAAAAAACAAAGTTTAGAGAAGAAAAACAATGAATTCATCTTATCCAAAGTTTAAGTCTTAATGCATCTACTCCATTCAAATAATAGCGAAAAAGACGTTTATCTCTAACAAATCCAAGAGCTTCATACAGTCGTAAAGCTGGTTTGTTGGTCACTTCTGTTTCGAGTACAACTTCATCGGCACCACCTACAATCATTTCACGAATAGCACGTTTAACTAACGTAGAACCAATACTACGATTTCTATAATTTTGATCTACAGCCAACATTGCTATGTATCCTCGGCTCATTACTTTTCTATGAATGTCTAATTTGCAAACAATTGCACCAACACATTTATCTCCACACATAGCCTGAAAAAAAATCACGTACATGAAATGATATATAAACAATAAAATACTTCAAAATAGGTGCTGGTAAAACTACTGGTCTGTGGCCAAAAAATAATTTTGGCCACATTTTTATTCTTATAAAGGATTGAAAAAAATCATGAAAATACATGAGATTTCATTTTTCTGGACTACATCTACAGCCCTAAAGCTTTTTAAGGACTTTGGAAAATTGTATAAATCTTTTACCCCTTAAAAATATAGGGATATTAATTAATATAATTAGTATTCATTTTGAGTTCATACAAATAGTATTAATTTATAAGTTTTGTGAAAATTTCTCATTGATCAAAGTGGTACGCAATAAATTTCGCAAGATCCAAGGTAGGAAAATTTTGTAAATCTTTCTCATAAACAGTAAATTTTTTGAGAATCAGTTTTCAGTATTTTTAAAAGGATCACGAAGCGTAATTATGCTTTCAAAGATGACAAATTGAATATATTTAGTTACAATTCTAGCTTAGAAAACTTGTAGTGTGATCAAATAAAAAAAAAAATGGCGTCAATTTTTAGATAATTCTAAGTTCGGAGAAAAAAATTGAATTAAGTAGATAATTATGATACAAATTGAAGAAACTAAAATCGAACATTTTTTGATGATCGGAAAGGGTCGAACAAAAATGGTAAAGTGACCTAATCCGGTCTTTCGCGTCAGACACCGTCGAATTGAGTTAAAAATAGAAAAGCTTTTAATAAGCTTAGGCGCCGTAAAACGACAAAAAAAATGAGCTGCGAATGAACCCGATTGGTCCATCGATGTCCCCACAAATTGCTAAAAACCATCGATTTTTCTCGAAATTTCAAAAATTCATAACTCTTGTTTTTTTAAAGATTAAAAGCTGAGATTTAAATAGATTGTAGCTTTTGTGCCCATGAAGTATTAAACCAAAAGAACTCAGAATTAAATAATTCAAAAAGTTAATTTGATCACACTATTGGCAAATGTTAACTATTGATTATAGACGCATTGTTAACAACATTCCACAATTGCTTAGTAAAACGAACTTACCAAAAAACAAAGTTTCGGCCATTTATGTATAAAATATCTATAGGTATAAATAGAATATGGTTCAGAAAGATCTTTTTGGATAATTTTCATAATAAAAGGCATTTGTAATTCTGATTCGTATTGTACATATTTTATACAGCAATCATTATTTTCTTTATCACCATCATTCAAATGATTTTCAGGCTCTGTGGTCCCATTTACCACAGGTTCTTTGCTACTTTTTAATAAAAGCCTGTCTTGTAATTCGGATGATAAGTTGTAATCGCCTAATGGAACATTGCACGCATCTATTTTCGTATTTAAATTGTCTAAATTGTTGCTAAAGTATGGTATCTCAGATGTACTCATCCAAGAAGGTCCGGCAGTCTCGACATCCGAGTTTTTCGAACAATGTGTTGATGATAAGTGTGATTGTTTTGATGTACCAGATTCACTTTGACTTGCGGAACTTGAATGCTCAGTTTCAACATTTTCCATGACTTTTTTTCAATTTTGATGAATATCAATTTAATTGCCTTAAAACTTAAATTAATTCAAGAACTAACTAATTGGCAAATAATAGTTATAAGTTAATTTTTTTTTAACATTTTGAATTTATTATTCATTCATAAAAGCAGACATCTTGACAGAGAGCTCTCACGACAAAATTGCCTTTTTGGTTATGTGTTATATCACAGATTTGAACCACTGAGTGTGTTTTGTGAAAATGATTGATTCTGTGAAAATATTTTAAAATTTAAACCCAATTATTATTAATTTTTGAAAATTAAGTTTATAATTTGAAAATTTGGGCAATATTAAATCTGAATAATTTTATGTGCTTTCCTTTAAACAGATTTGGGCCCAGATTTGTTTGGTTATGATTAAATAAATACCTACAATAGGTAAATTTTCGAAAATTGAAATTTTATTTTAGAATCACTCCCGGAGACGAGAAAGCTATGAAGGAGTTAATTTCTGACTACATGATGCAAGTGTTAAAGGAAGGACGAATGAAATATGTAACGATCACTCAAAAATTACCCCGAAAATGAGTACCTATATCCTTTACAATGATATTTTTTTTACGATAAGGCTATTCGTATACAATCGCGTATTCAACTTGAATTCTTTTTAAGATAAATTATTTGAAAATTAGCGTGACTATTAAAAATTATCTTCATTACGAGTTGATTGAGTAATGAGTTCTGAAGTTTTTAGCCCTTGTTTTCAAAAACGAGACACTATTCCAGAAATCGGACACATTTTGAGACCCGTTTGTGTACGCACAGCTTCAGTGTTTTACCTTTTTTTTAATCAATGCTATTTTGTATTTTTATCATATTTATAATGTTGTAAAAATTTCTGGTATATACAGTGTGTCCCCGAATAGAGGTAACTATACTTGTAAATTTTCTTATTTTGCATTTTAACAAAAAAAGTCATTCTTTATAAGAAGTTTTGCTTATTCTGAAAAGTATGTAGGTATATTTAAAACTTCTTAATAATGTATAATGTATATAAAATTTGGTATAATTTTTTTTTTTTTTTGGTAAACTACTCTTCTTTTTTATAAGTTGGCGAAATGTTACTAAAAAAAGTTACTCGAAATTAACAATTATGACTATACATAATTTTAAGAAGATCTTTCCAACTTTGACAATTACATTCTTAGTGAATGTTTATCCGAGAAAATAAATTTTCTTTTTAATTTTCTAAACTAGTCCACAAAAAATTACACTCTCGGATAGTACATGTTAATTGATTTATAATTATTTTCTTACGTTTTTTTTTTTATAATTAGAGCTTTTGTTCAAATAAAAAATGATGCTATATTTAAAGTACACGGATCTTCTTGATATTTTGTATAGAGTCATAATTGTTAATTGCGAGTAACTTTTCTTAGTAACATTTCGCCAATTTATAAAAAAGAAGGGTAGTTTACCAAAAATAAAAATATTGATTTCAAATTTATGGCTACCCTGTACATTATTAAGAAGTTTCAAATATACGTACATACTTTTCAGAATAAACAAAACTTCATATAAAGAATGACTTTTTTTCTTAAAGTGCAAAATAAGGAAATTTACAAGTATAGTTACCTCTATCCGGGGACACACTATATATAATTGCCAATTTTCCAGGCCGGAACCCGCCGTAGTATTTGCTGATCAAAAATGTTTAATATGTCGACTCTACTACTAGAGTTTCATAGTTCTAAAACCGAACTTTTTATCGCTATATTGTTGAAGCAAGTATATAAGTATATAAAAAGTAAAAATCTTCCAGGTGTATTTGAAAATCACAGAAAAAACATTCTTATTAGAAAAATTAAATTCCTTTATCATATTTGGTTAAAAGAATGGACCACTATGAAAAAATTTTCGTTCTTGGACTTATTTGCAAACTTCTTTCTGCAAATACAAATGCAATAAAAAATTATAAAAAAAAATTTTATGCTTGAGTACATAAATGTTTATGTCAGAATATGAGACTGCTTCATAGCCTAAAGAATATTTCGTAATGTCTAATTAGTTGTTTACTGCTTCGAATTGAAACTTGTTTCGTTAACGAAAGTACTACTCTTCTTATAATTACCAAAAGATAAATTAATGACCGAATTCATTTATTCCAGAATAAAATGTCTTTCCCCAGTAAAGACGAGCGAAATAGTTGTTGGAATTCAAGAGACGAATATTGGAAATGTTTGGACGAAAATGCATCACGTAAAGATGTACCTGATCCTTGCTTGGAATTAAGAAAATTGTATGAAACGAAATGCCCTTCTACTTGGATCAAATATTTCGATCGAAGGCATAAATACTTAAAATTTAAGGATAAAATGGAAAAAGAAGGATATGAACCAATTGAAACCTTAAAGTAATTTAGAAGAATTGTATATTTATTATTGTTAAGTTCTTATGAAACGTTGTACATAAGTTTTTGTATAAATATACTAGTCGAATCATTAGATAAGTTGAAAATAAAACAGATTTGTTTTTATTCGAAAGCTTTAAATAGAACGGTGTTTAACCTAAACAAAGTGTTGTTACGACTGACTCATGCCTTACAAATATCAAATTTTTGAAATTAATTCAAATAACAATTTTAGCTGATGATTAGGTAGTTTTCATTGAGACTCGCTCCAAATGACAATTCTAGATCGCCCTGTAGTTTTAACTCAGTTTCACTTAGAAAAAAAACGAAATATTTTTCGGTTTAAGAGTTAAGAATAAGATACTGAAACGAAGTTAATAATTGACGTTCGGATTAGTTGATTAATTTAATATGGAATTTTTAATCAATACAACTTTCTAATTTAAAGTGTTAATCTATCTATTATCAGTTATGGAGTAGAATGAGCCTTTCATTGTGCTTGAAAACCTCGTTCAAATTTAATGCCTGCGTAAGATGTCTGCCTACACACCCAACATTCTTTGCTTGAAGTATTTTTATCGATAAAGCTTATTGCTCGAATTTCACCCTGTATATTTGTGATGCCTGAGTCTTCATAAATTCCCTACAATTATATCATTAACTTTAATTTGAATTAAAGTTAAAAAATGGTAAGTATAAGTATTGCCATCTGGTAGTCGAAATTGTAACTACTGAATTCGGGTCTACTTCTGATTTTATTAGTATAATTTTTTATCACCAGTTGGCGAGTTTCAACTCTCCATTATCAATACTCTTTTGATTATTAGTTTATGACAAATAAACATTCAAAGTAACTTTTGGGTTTAACTTGTAAGTTTCTGGCACTATTTTTAGAGTTAAAAACTTGGAACGCTACCCTGGATAGAGACTCTTGTGCACTCTAGAATATTAAAGCTGTTTATGACAAATAGTTTACGTTATTCAAATTAATTTACAAAATTTAACTCTTGATCACTGATTTGAATAAAAGAAATTTTATGTAGGTATTGATTTGTCACGGACAGCTTTTTTTATTCTACCATCAGAATTTTTTATTCTACCAAAGACAAGAGTCACTTCTTGTTTGTATTATTTGTACTTATTCGTTTAATAATTACAGCACATGTTTTTCTAAAGTTTTAGATAAAACATCCCGAAGCCTAAGAACTTTTGAGATTTATGACTATTAAGATTCTACTCTTCATGCTAATATTTCCAAAATTTAGAGAAAATTTGAATGAGAGTCATCATTCTCTAAAGAATGATATTTATATAGTAAAACAATTTTTATACCCTTTAAGAGATCATTTTCAATTCTCAAATAGAAGCTTAGATCTTATAATCAAGTCTATGATAAACAAAATTGATTTGTTAAAAAAAAAAAATATTACAATCTAAATAATATCTATCTACCTCAAAAATCAAATTAATGACGCAGAAGTTTTAAAATTAGCGCTTAAAATATGATTTAAATTTTGATTTTCAGTTGTTGGTATTTTTTGAGTGGCAGGTACTTCAGTTTTTGTTATTCAAATGCAAAATTGAAGAAAATCTAGTTGGCTGCACTTGACAAAATTTCTTATATAAGAAACAGTCAATTTGCAAAACTAATTTCTAACACAGAAATTAAGTAACGATTAAAACATGTTGTCCCTTGGGATGAAAATTGCTAAAAATGTAGCATTTAAAAATAGTCAACAAATTGTCCGTCATTCATCTGCGTATGTATTTCTTTAATTAAATTTTTTTTGTCATGCATTTCAAAATTAACCTTTTGCAGATGGGTTTATCGCTCAGGACCAAAACCATTACCAAAATCCACTTACTTCGTTGCAGATTTTGTTGGTGCAACTATGTGGTGGTGGATTTTATGGCATTTATTTACAGAACCTGAACACATAACGGTGAGTTAAGTCATTTCCGCTCAATTTTTCTAATTGATAATATCAATCAAATTATCACTGAAGTATTTAAAAAAATAAGTTTCATTTCTTTAATTATCCATTTGGGGATGTTTTTCCAAACTGTTTTTTTTTAATGTTATAAGCTAAGAAAAATTTTGTTCTTGTTTTGCTTCAGTTTCTTAAGGTTCCAGTTGGAGGAGATAGATTTAACATCAAAATAATCTCAAAAAAAATTGATAAAGACGAAACTGTAAAATTTAATCAACTTCGTACATTTTTTTGGAGTAACAACAACCAGGGTTCGCACACTTGAGCTTTGGATACTGTGTCCAACATCTCAACTGGTTGGATTGCTATTGTATATTTTATATATTTTTGATACCTGTGTAGTATCTGTAATATATCAACAAAAAAGTTTTTTATTTAAAATAAATGATCTCATACTAAAAGTTTAGAAATCTTTTTTGACAATATATGTACAGGAGTGTTTTAAAATCCAAGGCACATTGGTCACTTTGTTCAATCGATTTTGGCTTTCTCTTTTGAAGTTGTATAGATGTTTTTATCTGCAATTCTTTTATTCATTGTTGGTAGATGTTTTTATCTGCAATTCTTAGAAAGTTTTGAGCTGTTCTTAAGCATAAGAGCTTAAGTATGCTCAGAGCTTAATTTCCATGTAGCAAAAGTAAGTTTTTAAGGTAGTTCTCACGAAAATAAGTTTATAAGAATATATCCAAAGATTGTGTCTAATTTGAATCTTGGATTCTTTTGGAACACCAAGAAATAATTATTTTGTCCAAGAAACAAGAAACATCAAAAAACCCTATTCTGTTGATAATTTGGGTTAGAAAAAGTCTTCCAGGCATAGTGTGATTGGTACGCTAATATGTTCGCAGACAAATCTGAGTGATTTGTCAACGTAAAAATTTGGTTGCATATTTCATAAACAATTAAAATTATACATTAACTATATTAGTGTGCATGAAGTAGTTTGTACATATCTACTACAAGAGGTGAGAGCTAAATAGACACCCTATATACATACATTGGTGTATATAGGGTGGGTCATTTTAATCTATAATGTTTAGAATCTAAAATGGCTAATAAAGAAATTCGAAGAACTAGGTCCAATCTGATGCCAGAACATGATGTCCCCCATCAAACTCTGAAACTTTTGCTTAAGTTTTTTTTTATTTGTTACTACAAAACGAGCTATTAGCCATTATAAATTAAAATGACTTACCCTGTATTTCATAACTAAGTTATTTGTGTATATAATAATAATATTCACTAGTAATTTCTCATATATTGTGTGGATAAGGTAGACTTTTCGGCGAGCATGCAGGCGTATCAATCACATTATGTGTGGTCAACTCAAACTTATCAGGGGCTTGGGTTAGAGTTCGTAAATGAATGCTCTACCAAATATAAATGTTGAATTAAAAAAATGCCAAAGACAATAATCTACCAACTCAGTTCTGCAAAGTATATTCAAGCTTTTATTAAGCATAATTAGCACAGTAATAAAAAACATACAGATTACAGAGCATCTAATAAGTGCCGGACTGATCAAATTTTTCAGAACAAGAAGAGTCCTGGAATCTAAAAAAGATCTCTATCATGGTTGTTTCATTTTAAAAGACAAATTTAATATCAACCTTGTAGGTTGTATGTAAGTTTAAAAACCTAAAATTTTGAGCGCAAAATTTTAGAATATGTATCTCTGTGAACGTTCTTAGTTTATATTACCTCTAGACGTTGGTTTAAGTCAGATCTACTATAGGTTAAAGTTTTTAATTATTTTCTAAAATAAAACTTTTTTTATTATAGGGCGAATTCCCATATCCAGATCCTAGAAAATGGACTAATGAAGAATTAGGAATTCCAGAAGAGTAAATCGAATTTATTTAATAGTGAATGAAATTAAATTATAGTTAAAATATTCGAAATAAAATTGTTGATTGTTTTGCAACAGAAAAATCTCATTATTGTACATAAGTAGATTTTTTCATTAAATTGATTTTAACTTAAATTGATTTAAACTGATTTTGAATTAATATTTTAATTTTTTCGCATTCAAAACATTTCATAATTATGCGTTTTTTACTTAAATATTTTTATTTTCCACCCAATCATTCTTGGCACTAATTTTGAATTATTTTGGATGAAAGTTGAAATTATCCAAAGATGCTGGCTAATAACGGCTAATTTAACATAATTTTACATACACCAGACAAATTTGAAAAAGCAAACAATTTGATGCAGTGACTATGTGCAAAGAACGATATTGTTGTTTTCCAAGCTAAAAATGAAACTCATGATTTACAGTATAGGTATATGTAGCCACCTATACCGGAAAATAATCAGAAAGATAACTGTTAGGCATCAAATCTAATCTGGTGTCTCTGTATTATCATAAAGAAAAAAATGTGAGATATTATGTCTATAAATAAAATCTTTCGTGTTAGTCATTCACGTGTGTAAAATTCAAATTGAATCGGTCATTTCATTAACATCATAAATCACACAGTTAAAATTTTTCATAAATTAATAAAAAAAATAGACTCATTTGCAATTAAACTAGTTTTGAATGGCTCTTTTGCTTTAGATTCAATCTATTAACAATAATTGCACAGAAATCTGATGGTCTCATTTCAAATGAGAAGGTCTTTTCTCTCAACTCTTCCATTCTATTTTGTCTCTTAGACTCGAGTTTCAAAAACATGCCCAAAAACGCCATAGAATTTAGCACACGTTCAAAAGTGTCAATTTGACCCTTTGCGTCAACACCTCTGTCAAAAAACACGTATGACAACTTATAATAGTGCTTTTTTAAGAGAAAAAACAATCTTTCTATTGCTAATATTGAATTTCCTGCAAAATAATTTTTGCATTCTAGACGCGCTTTTTAGGTTCATAAAAAATAAAAGGGAGTAAATTTTTCTCATCAATAATTTAACTCACAATCAATGTATCAACGCCTTTTTCCCTTTTTCATTAGAAAGAAAAGTTTTCCTTTACCGTAGCCAATAGTATCTAATAGTCAACATTTTAAGTGGTACATCTCGTTCATTTAAAGCTTTACTTTCTAAGTAAAAAATAAAATAAAATTTTTCTATCATCCCCAACCGTTTTGTGCTGAAGTAGAAAATGTGATAGAAATTATTCCTTGTTTTTTAGAAGCATTGAAAGCATAGAGTGGATACAAAATTTTTTTGAAGAAATCCAATAAAAGCCAACTGTTTGAAACAAAGCAATTTCATTCAGCTTACAAAAGTGTCTATTTTGCTTTGAAACTGCAATCTGCAAACACAGGATTGAATAAAACACATTTAAGGTAAGAGAAAGTGGTGTACCTTAAGACCATTGCACTTTTAGACAGTATCCATAACTTGAAATTGATAAATATCTCTGATAAGTAGAAGGCACTAGCAGTAAAGGTTTTTTTTTTTTTTTTTTTTTTCTTGTAGTATGTATTAATATAGGAATATCAGTTATGTGTGTGTGGCTATTTAAGAGTGGAAATCTTTCTTTATTTACGTGACGTCAAAAAACAAACGATTTCGTCATCAAAACTGTCTATACATGGTATTTCAACAATTAACTCAGTCAATTGTTTGTTTTCACTTGTTTAAATATTTAAACTTCTTCTGAATTTTCCAGTGTGCACTTTTTAGGTGGGTTAAATATTGAAAGCCCCCTAGGCCAGCACCTCATCTGCGGCCCTCTAACTGCCATATGGTATATATATATATATATATATATATATATATATATATATATATATATATATATATATATTATACATTTGAACGATTTACTGAAGAAATTAAATATGTTTAGCTTTCAAAAAACTTGAATCATTATCCGAAGTACACTTCTAATTCAAATTAAAAAACAAGCTAAAAAAGAAATTTGTGTTATTGAATGGCGTGATATATACCTACGTAACTGTCTATATGCATCATAACTTACTAATCTATACTTTATTTATCATAATATCATAGAAAAATTTTGTGATTTGTATATTTATAAATAGAATCTTTTGTTTTAGTCCCTATCGCACCTTATATTATAAAATTAAAAATAATTTCTTTAAAACAGCTATATGATTGTTTTGATCCTTAACTTTCAAGTTAATTTTTAGTCGTATTTTTTATTATCCCCGAAAATAAAGACTTATGTAATATCAACGGAGGGGGATGTGACTGTGTTATAAAACCGTTTTATAATCCCTTTTAACATAATTTAAAGAGTTTTGGAGAAGTCTGATACAATATCTTTATCGAGTTTTGGTATAGTAAACTTGGCTTTTTTATAGAAATGGCTTCTTTACGAGCTTTGTTCTTGGGTAAACTTCATTCATCTAAATAGCTCTTACAAATTAGATAAGAGGATTGGAAATTGGTATGGAGGTTGAGTAAGTTGCAAGGAAGTGATTTTCGGGGGTGTCAACTTCTTAACGCTTTTTCCCTTTTTATGACCAAATATTATGCATCTATTAAGCTTATGTGCATCTTTCCAGACTCTCTAAATTTGGCCAGAGGAGTGAAAATCGGTATGGGCGTTGAGTTAGCGTCAAGAAAATATCTTTTGAGGGTATCAACTTCTCCGTTCCCCTTCCCCTTTTTTGTGTCGAAATTTTTTCGCTATATATCTACACAGATGAATCAATGGCTAAAAATAGATTTTTGTAATTTGGAGAAATTAAACGTAAAGATTCGTTGATAAATCACCCCCAATTTTTTTGGTGTAAAATATTACTTTTATATTACTACGTTTAAAGGGATAAAAATAGAAAAATAAAAGTCCATAATATGAATAACAATTTGTACATGCCAACTACGAACAATGGTTTGCATAAATTTGACCTTGAATAATAAGCATAGGATATAATAATGATTTTCTTTTAAAGATTATAGATTATTTTATCTTTTTCAGCGCAAATCATATTGTGCATACTTAATCTACGTTTATTATAACAAAAATTTTCTAGCCACTTTAAAAATACGTACATACAGTAGACTCTAATTAATTTGGAACATTTCAGACCATGTATATTTCGAGTTTTCGAAATCGCCATATTGCTGTAAGGAAAATAAAAAGGTAGGTAACTTACTCGCTGAGGGATAACTGAATTTACCGCCCTGCACGTAAATATTTATATGACTTCTATATCTTTTCATTATATATTATTGAGAATTTTCACTATATTGACTTCATCATTTATGTGATATTATTGCCTAAACCTTTAATTATGTTATCAATTTAAAAATACAGGCAATATTATTACATAAATAATGTAATCACTGTACAAAAACTTAATAATAATGAAAAGATATAGTATAACTTATTATATACAGTGTGATCATTTCAAAAGTATCCACTCTTAATAACTCTTGACCTGATGTGATTATTGTTTTGAATGAAAAAAACACACCGTTTTAGGTATCGACGGGAAAGTTCAAAAATGGTACTTAACAAATTTTAGGTTTCATTCCTTTAACCCCTTTTTTTCATTCCTTCAGTCCTAATATATAATTTTTTTGCTTCCAGCTGTAATAATATAAAAAATTGAAATATTAGAATTCTACATGAAATATTCAGAAAATTTCTTATTTTCTGATTAATTGCATTATTCCATCTTCGAATTGTATGCATTTTTCCCTTACCTTTACAATGTTACGTATGTCTTAAATATTGAAATTTTTCACGAAAAATCCAGAAAAATTCTTATTTAACTTCTGATATGATATAGAGATTTATTATTATTAAGTTTTATTTTGGTTTCACAAACACCCAAAAATTATTTATAGCCACAGACAGAAAAAAATGAGAAACATTAGAAACAAGTGAGTTTTTTGCTACACTTTTCTAGAAGATGAGATTAACTATAGGTACAACCATAGGACCTTATTAATCTAAAAAACAGTCATTTCCTAGATTTCCTAGAAGAGGTAGAGAGAGAAAGGCGTTAGTGAAACAAAACATCAAATCTTTTGAGTTGTGATTTGTAAAATTAAAGTACCTACATGAAGTAAGGTTACTTTTACGAAGATAACTTTTAGTTTCTTATTTCTTCAAAACTATAAAAGACAAAAGTAAATTTGTAGATGCGAATAGTGGATCTATTGATTTAATAATATCATACTAACTAAAACCATAAGACAAACAAAAAATTTTATGATTAACAATTTGTTTCAAAACTTGTACAATACAAAAAACGAAAAATCCTAGAAAATACTTCGACTAGAGCGACTTTCGAAAAACAAAAGAGATTTTTTAATCATAAATATTTTAAACATTATCATTGAAGCACATGTTGGCTGTATAATTTCCCAATCAATTTTTCAAAATTTTTTAACATGATCTCGTGATCTCGATAATTGAGAAACGAAGGTTACCGGTGAATGCCAAACATTATAAACATGATATAATAAAATAGACTTGGAAAATCCAGACTAGTGTAAGATCGTATTACAGAGAGGTTACTGTAATTTAAGTATTTTAAATTAAATAGATAGTGTTAATCTACTATAATCATTAAGTAGTCTACTTAAACGTGTTTTGAAATTTTGTACTACGTAAATATCATATCTGTAATTATCTTGAATATCTTCCCTCTCCGAAAAAATCTAAAAATAATGTATAAAATATAAAATCTTTCATGCAATTGTTGGCTGAAACTTGAGTACAAGCAATAAATTAAATGCTTCCTTAGATACCTGGATTTTTATTTATAGAGCCTCCCCCCCATCCGTCTTAGATCATTCTTCTAGATAAGAATGGTTAAAGTTACATTTAAATTTCAAGCACTAAGATTATACCCATTACTCTATCGATTTGTTTGGATATGTTATAGGTACTCATATTCTATCTGCCCTGGTTACTTTTATTTTTCGAAAATATATCCTGTTAATATTCACAATGAAAATTGTAAAAATAAACAGGATTTCCGAAAATTAACCAGGGCAGGTAGAATATGAGTATACTTATAACATATCCAAATTTCAAATCAATAAAGTAATGGGTATAATCGCAGTGCTTGAAATTCAAATGCAACTTTAACCATTCTTATCTGGAAAACCGCTTTTCTTTATGAATATTTTTTTTTTATTTACCTCTTGTACCTTACCTTTTTATTTCATAGAATATTAATTATACATATATAGAGAACGCGAGGGATCTCTTAGCCTGTAAGTGGATGCGATATCATAAATGAGAGAGAAAACTGTCAGTGAGTTCTCCTGTGTCCTTGTCATAATCATATTTAGATATATACTTATTATATATATATATATATATATATATATATATATATATATATATATATATATATATATATATATATATATATATATATATATATATATATATATATATATATATATATATATATATACAGTAGAATCTCGATAAGTTAAAGTCCAAGGGAAACACAAAATATTTTAAGTTATAGAGGTTTTAAGTTATCAAGTGTCTATGTTAGGTAAAGGTTAATATAGAGGTATGTACATGTTTCTATGTAGTTACTGAGGGCCTATACAGAGATTATTTATTTAAGTTATAGAGGTTGCGTCTTTTAAGTTATAGAGGTTTTGGGCTCTGATGGGAAGGGAACATAGTATTTTTTGAAGTAACAGAGGTTTTTATGTTACCGAGGTTTAAGTTATCGAGATTCTACTGTATATATATATATTAGTAAGTATAAGTATATGTATTAGACAAGGACGTAGGGGAATTTACTAGCAGTCTTCTCTCTTGCTTCGCATATCGCATCCACTTGCAGGCTAGCGTTCGCTATCTTCATATCTCTATGGTTTAAATAGTAGTATTTATAAGAAAGTATATATTTTGCTTTATAAAGGAGTGTTGAAAAATTAACGCAAGAAGTTCGAATCAGACGTTAATTTTAGGACACCCTATATTATTATTATTATTATATTAAAGTGATAGAATTTTACTTATTTTATATTTTAAATTTTGTTTTATTTTTTAAATTTTCTACCCTATTTTTTCTTTCAGAACAAAATTATGAATTAATTAATTTTTTAATAAAGGTAAGTATTAAGTTAATTATATGATTATAAACAAGACGGTTGGCTGTGTGGGAATAGCAATTGCTTCTGAAACCAAAGTACGCTGGTTCGTATCCTGGTGTGGTTGACATTTTTACTTTTAAATTAAATGAATTTTTCCTGATGTTAAAAATTTCCCACTCTTTTTATAGTTTAAATTATCTATATAACCCACCCTCTTGTTATAAATAATGTCAATTATACATATGTCACAAATCACTATTCTGTCAGGGGGTGGGAATTTAAATAATCATAAATATATTTCACTCTTTAAAATCATATTCTCCTATTACAAAATATTAAAATTTGTATTTATAAAATTAAAAAATCGCTCGTTAAGACTAAAATTTGAAATTTTGTAACAGGAGAACATGTTATATATTTTATCCCACTTTTTTTTTATAACATATTCGCCTATTACAAAATATTAAATAAATACTTATTTTGCTTGAGCTCCGCGATCTTAGCACCTCATGTGCGGAATTTCGATTGACCAATTATACCATCTGAAAGGTCAGAAATTGGTCATAAAAGGTCAGTTGGTCTCATTAATTGGTCAGCATCAGAAAATTTTTTATTAAAGATTAAAGTTTTTCAAGGTCAATTAATAAGTTTAGCACCTCATTCGCAGAAAAAATAAAAAACTCCACCTATGCGCGATCGGGAAGCATTCGCTGATAATTGGTCAGCTAATATAAATAATTGGTCAGTTTAATTTAATATTAAAAAAAATTAAAAAAGTTGTCTCTGTCGTAACGCGCATGCTTTGAGCCGGATGGTTTTATCAGGGCAGTGAGTACTTACGCACAGCTCTTCACTATAAACCAGACAGAGTAGGGGAAATATTTTTTTTATAATTTTTTTTTTTTTATATGTACTACTATCAAATATACATGTATATTTGATAGTAGTACATATCAAAAAAAAAAAAATGGATAAAATTTTTACTTTTAAAAAAATGAATTTTTCCTTTTATTTAAATTTTTCACTCTTTTTATACCATGTATATATGAAATATACATAGTATATTAAGTTTAGTCCCAAGTTTGTAACGCTTAAAAATAATGATGTTAGTATAAAAATTTTGTCATAGGTGTTCATAAAATCACCTAATTAGTCCATTTCCGGTTGTCCGTCCGTCCATCCGTCCGCCTGTGGACACGATAACTCAAAAACGAAAAAAGATATCGAGCTGAAATTTTTACAGCGTACTCAGGACGTAAAAAGTGAGGTCAAGTTCGTAAATGAGCATCATAGGTGAAGTGGGTCTTGGGTCCGTAGGACCCATCTTGTAAACCGTTAGAGATAGAACAAAAGTTTAAATGTAAAATTTTTTTTCATAAACATCACTGTTTACTCGTGAGGGCGCCAATTAGACGGAAATTTTATAATACTTAGGTACTATACTTGATTATCAGTTATGTATGTGTCACATGTTTGTATGTGTAATGTGATAAATAAATCAACACTGACTATGCATGGTATTTCAACAATTAACTCAGTCAATTGTTTGTTTTCACTTGTATTATATATATTTGTACATATGTCACCTATAAAAAATTTGAATGAATAATAATAATGGTTATTTTATATAGTAAAAAATCAATTTTCGGGATAACGTTTTCAAATTAATATAAATAAATAAATATCGTTATATATTTTAAATTTTGTTTTATTTTATTCTATCCCATTTTTCCTTTCAGAACAAAATTATTAATTAACTAATTAATTTTTTTTTAGTAAAGGTACAAACAAATTCTTATAAAATATAGGTGAGATAAAGAAGTTGGATTGTAAATACGTAATATTCTTTTTGGATTTTCATTTTATTTTTGTGTGGTATTTGGTTTGTAAAAAAAAAAGTTGATGCAAAAAATTTTTTTAAGATGAAATTAATTATATGGAATTATGTGCAAGTAATTCGTAAATAGTTTTTATGTATTTTGATTTCATTTAAATAAAGTTGAAAACTCAAACCCTGTTTTTATTTTATTTTTCCCCATCTCTCTGTAGCTATACAATATTATTTCAGTTAAAAATAGGTAAGTATTTCGAACTTCACGATAGGTAAGTATTTCAAACTTCGTTTGCCATTTTTTTTTGGTAATAATACTACTCAAAATTTTCCGAAAATGAGTTTTACTTTTTGTTATAATTTAAGAAAGTCGAAAATATGAATATAATTATTTATTAATACGAATAACAGAGCCCTAATGGTATAATGGTTAGCGTATCTGACTTCGAATAAATAGTCCCTTGGTTCGAAACTAGGTGAGGACATATATTAAAAAAAAGTTCATTAAATCTTTTAAGCAAAATCTGATTTTTATTTTCATTTTTTTTCAAATTTCCACCACAGCATGTTTGCCTAGTAAATGATGAAAAAATTAGTTTTTTTTCGTTCAAAAACTTCAATTTTTTTCACATTTCTACTAGGAGAACATCAAGGACGGACGGAATAAGTAGTACCTGATAGCAAGGTAATTGTTGTCACCTCGTAAGTCAGAAAGTTAGTGGTCTGCACACCCGTGTTTGGTGAGTGTGACCTCTAGTGGGCAGACCAATAACTTTCTGCCAAAATAAAATTTTAGACTTTCGGGGTGAAAACATTTACTCACCTTTCTCCTTATCAGGAACTACTAATTCCCACTTATGTTCTCCTAGTACAAATGTTGAAAAAATTGAAAATTTTTTCGAAATTATATTATTTTTTGAATATAAAATTAAACTGACCAATTATTTATATTAGCTGACCAATTTTCAGCGAATGCTTCCCGATCGCGCATGGGTGGAGTTTTTTCAATCTTTAATAAAAAATTTTCTGATGCTGACCAATTAATGAGACCAACTGACCTTTTATGACCAATTTCTGACCTTTCAGATGGTATAATTGGTCAATCGAAATTCCGCACATGAGGTGCTAAGATCGCGGAGCTTTTTGCTTGCTTTTTTGTTGTAACATGTTAAAATTTATTCTTGTTAAATGAAATTTTATAAGATTTTGTAATAGGAGAACATGTCATTTCAAAAAAAAAAATTAATTATATTAGTCCCACTTTCCTACTTATGTCATAAATCACTCTTCTGTCAATTATCTAAAAATATGACATTATCTCGGGATAATAACTTATTTAATTAAAAAATAATCGGCACAATGCTAGATACGAACCGAAGTACTCTGTAGGCGGAGGCGACTATGCTAGCCACTACTCCACCTTTGACATATTATAATCATCAATATTGTAATATACATACCTTTTACTCACCTTTTTTTAATAAATTTTGTTTTTTTAAACTTAGTATTTATTTTTCTCTTACTGACCTCTTGTCACTGAAATTACCCATTATGTATTTCTATTTACTCATTTTTTTTTTCCATAAACTTACCTATAAATGAATAAAGGATAAAATATAAAGGTAGATATAATATTGAATAATAATAATTAAACCAGAAAAATTGATAAAAACAATATTTTATTATTTATATTTGTACATATTTTATCTGAATAATGGTTATTTTATACAGTATAAAATTATTTTTCTGGGTAACATTTTCATTTTTTATAAATTTTCAACAATTTTATCATTAAATTTTGTTATCAGTGTTTTATTAAGTTTTATTTTTGGTTTTGTTGAACATGTTCTCCTAATACACATATACAAAAAAATTCATTAATTAAAATTACCAATCAATAAACCCGCGCTTATCATTCAAACATTGGCGATGACATATGTTGCAAGCGTGATATTTAACATTTTAAGTTGCATTGGTTGCACATGACTTAAAAAAATTATTTGCTGGGTGTATTGATTTCCAGTTTTTTGCACTGGCTTCAGAAAATTATCCTAAAAAGTCTATATGGTTTAATGCGGAACCTTTTAGTTTTGATCCCCACACCATTGGGGTGATGGGGGTTTAAATCGTAAAGTAAATCAGATGAAATTCAATAACTTTTAAAAGATTTTTATAAGCTCAAAATGCTAGAGTATCCAGAAATTTAAGATATTTTTATCAGTAAACTCGTGTATGTATCTTTCCTACTTTCGGGGACCTGAAAGACTCAAAATGAAATGCCATCTCTTTTAGTCTGTATGTATAAATAAACCCCCAAAGGTAATACCCGTTTTCTTATTTTTTTATTTAAGCCTTTTTAAAGCATGTAAAGAGGTTTTAAAAGTTGATGATGGGGGTGGAATTTTCCCTCCACCCCCGTCGTTTAGCTTTTTAAAATCTTTTAAAAGTTATTTTATTGTATCTGATTTACTTTACGATTTAAACCATCTTCATCTCAATGCTGCGGAAATTGAAACTAAAAAGATCCGCTTTAAACCATACATACTTTTTTAGGATAACTTTCTGAAGCCAATGCAAAGGAAAAGGTTCGATTATTGTATTATAGTAGTTTTTTCAATTCTCTTTTGTTATAATAAATCCGTACTTGGTTGAATACGATAATAAACATATTTGTAAGTCATTTTAGGTCTATTTTATTTATTTTTGATAGTATTTTGTTGTTTGTTTATAGATAAAAATTTGTTACTTTGATCTTTGGTATCAGTGATCGAATTCAGATAACGCACCTATGTTTAGTTTTTACTTAAAACACAGGGCATCATAATAACATCTGGGCCGTATTAAATCTTTGCCGTTTCTTCTACCCTTTAAAGATTCACAACAGATAGAGGTGTGTATGCTTGTTATATGATTATTATAATTTAAATTCCCCCCTTTTTTTAATTGACGGGTTTATTGGTTTATCAAAACTTTCATTTACGTATTCACTATTGTGAATACTATAATATTCCATTATTTTTTTTTTTTATAATATTACTAATTGAGATAATAAAAAGCGTAATAATTGAATGTACAAATAACCTATAAATAGTAGTAAAATAATTGATTTTAAATGATAAACTAAAAAAAATTTTACAATCCAGTAAAAGTGTGAAATATAGTGATGTCGCTCACATTTTCAATCGAATTAGAATCATCAAAACTAATTGATTATAATTTACTTGAAAAGTTCACAGAAGTAAAATTTTGTTCCTTAACTTGGCATATTGATCCTAATCGAAAGTATTATTTTACAAAAAATACAGATTTTCCAGTATTAAATTTATCCGAGTTTTTAATTAAAAGAAATAAATGTGTTTTGTTGCATATTCCGTGTCGAACTTTATCTAAATATGAAGCACTTACAATATTAGATCGTGCTAAGATTATCGGTGTTAAGTATATTTTAGCAGTTCGTGGGGGTAAGTTTTGAGTATTTTGATTAATTTAAATAATCCTAAGTACTTACTGATTATATAGAAATCCTTATATACGTACTTTATGCGATAAGTCATGCAGGATATATCAATTATCAATTATTATTATTAAAAGAATGTGATAATGATAAAGTAGAAATATTTTTTATTTGATAGGTTTCTCTGACGCCGTGAATTCAATTAATGGCGTACCAAGATAAAGAGTAATAACAATGTCTTATTGCTCTTTTTGTACATTCCCAAAATAGTTATACAGAAGTATGGCACCATCTATTTTTTAATTGAGAAAATAAATTTTTCAATTGTTAAGAATAATAAATTAAAAATATTTTTCGTTTATATGTTGGAAAAATTGTTTCTCATTATTGTCTATTTTTTATATCAAATTTTCTAATGAAATTCTGAAAATGATTTCCAAAAAACAGAAATTTTTCATCTTCAGTTATTTTTCTATTCAAAACCTTCTAAAAAATAAATTTTGGGACCATCTAAAACTATTTCAAACTGGAATTAGGATAAATATACATTTCAAGATAACTCATCACTCTATCGGATTTTGAGCTTTCTAGTATCTTAAAAAGGCGTATTTTTTAGACAGATTTGGAATTTTTTTTAGAAAATAGTTAGAGTTAGGGCTATTTAAATTATGATAGTAAAATAAATCTAAATTTAATATTATTGGATTAACTCGGTTCGTGGAATAAAAGGTATACCTTATTCAGACTCTTAAAAGTAGGTCAAGTTTTCAGCAGGGGGACGTTCAGGTCAACAATTTTTGGAGATATGTTCTGCAAATCTGCATCTGCAAAAGATTGAGTTATAGGCAATATGTACATGACATTTGATATTGGTTGAATTATGAATTCAGTTAAAGAAATTCTGGACGAGCAATGGCACCTGGAACAACTTTCGCTTCGATTGCCTTTGAATCAACCAAAGGTCGCGGGACCATTTAACTTGATTTCTAATGCTATTAACATTTGTTAATACAAATGTGTAGTATGTAGAAGCTTTAATATAATTCCACCATTTATTGCATCGACTAGATTTCATTTGCATGATAAAAACAGTCAAAAAATTAACCAAAATATTGAATTATATTTAATATAATTTTTATTTATATGGGAGTTAATCTCAAATTAGTTATTTTCAAAAATTAGTTTTTCAGACACAAAACACAAGTTTTGGCTGCAGTTTCGTCTAAAAACTTCAGCTCAGACTTAATTTTAAAAAATATAACGAGTAACGACATCTAACAAGATAAACATTTATGTTGTAATTAATTTTGTGATAACAGTAGATAAATTGAAATATTTTTTACTAATTAAAGTAATACTTATTGTAATTCAACCCGAAAAAACAAAGTTTTAATATTAATTTTAACAAATCTAAATAGATATCGTTTTCGTTCAAAACCAGAGCAAAATCCGAAATTTTGGTTTTGATTTCGGTTGAAAATATGATTCCGAACGTTCATTACCTTGGATCTAATAATTATATATCTTTTTTTGCAGATTCGAAGAATATTAAAGAATGCAATCCATTTTTCCCAAGTACTATTGAATTTGTAAGATTTATTAAAATGTATTATGGAAATTATTTCTCGATTGGAGTCGCTGGTTATCCACGGGGACATCCTTTATCACAGAATTTGGATAGTGATTTAGAATTTTTAAAATCAAAAGTAATAAAAATGCATTCAAATTTTATTTAAATATTTTCTATTTTTCCTTTTCGTATGTTGTTATGATGGTGGAAGCGCAAGTAAAGAAATAAAAGAATTATGGCTCCCAGCTTCTGAATTATGACTTTCGACTGCCTGTTAATTTTAAGTTAAAATTTAATGGGTTATTTTCAGTTCAATATATTAAGGTTTATTTATAGTTTATTTTTGTAGTTTTAGTTAAAATGGTTGCATAAAAAAAAATTAAACTTCATATGGGCAAGTATGGGCAACTTCATATAATAAAGTTCATTAAACAGTTTAGACTACACATAATGTCAAAGAAATAGACAGGCATAGAAAATAAACCTTCTTCTGAAGCCCATAAGACCCCTCCTCTAAAATTTTTCGGGATTGGTTCTTAATTACCTGATTATAACCCGTTTCTAACAGTGCAGGTATAAGAAACACGCTTTTATTATTATTTTTCTGTCAAACGCTTTTACACTCTCGCCTTATTTAGATTTGGTTAATATTTGGGCAAGAGCTGGCAAAGCAAAATATGATTTATTATTTTTGGCCAAAACATCAACAAAAATTGGCAAACCAAGGCTTGATTTATTAGATTGGTTGAGGGTTGAGTAAGGACTGGATACCAAAGCAGGATTGCTCAATGCTGGCTCAACCTTCGCCGTGAAATGGTTTATAATTATATAAAATATATTATTTTTTCTTTTTGTTTGTTATAGGTATTGGCTGGAGCTAATTTTATCTTATCACAATTTGAATTTGATTTTCGAAGAGTTGAAATGTTTTTACATCGTTGTCAGTTACTAAACATAAATGTACCAGTGATTGTTGGAATTTATGTTGTAACTCCAACAACAGACCGAATGGCTAGCAAATGTGGTGTAGTATTACCAAATAATATATCAAAAGTTTTAAATCAAATTAAATATAATCCTTGTGCTGTTGAAAATTTCGCTTTATGTCAAGTACTTTGGTTTTTGAAAAAGATCTTGTTAACTAAACAAGAACAATTAAAAGGTGTTCATGTATTTTCAATGAACAAGTTATTTAATGTATATCGTATTTATAAACATTTAAACTTTTGAAGTATGTGATCATTACTTGTTTTATTAGTTTTTATTCTAATAGACTACAAGCCCATACAAAATTTTTTCGCGTGAAATGACCCTCCAGGAAGCATGTTGAAAGGTCGCCCTAATTCATAATCAGTGACGGATATATGAAACTGGCTCAGTGGCCGTGCGAGTTAAAACACAATCCGCTTTATTCGTTTGGCTACTTATTTAAAGATTACGGGATCGAATCCAGGCAGCCGCAGTCCGATCAATTGGGTGTGTTCCGTAATATTCACTGACCATACTGGCCAGTACTGACAACATCATAAACCGACGCCATACTGGTGAATCGTTCCGAAATATACTGGCCAGTGCGTATATATATATATTCTTATTGTATTCGTCAATTACGAGTAAGTGTTTTTCAGACGCCATTATTTCTTCTTAATGAACAATAAATAAATGAATTTCTTGTACAAACACCCGGTGACCACATTGGCACTGTCATGCCCGTGTTACCAGTACAATATGGCGCCGATTTCTGACGCACGCCATGAGCACTGGCCAGTATACTGGCGAATATTATGGAACACATCCATTATAATTATATGTAATGGGGCAATAAATTGATCACACTGTCATCGCTTGGACAAGAACCAAAAAACCGACTCCACCTACATCATAAAGTTATTTGTATATATGGATACATAATAATTGTTTGTAATTGCAAGTAATAATTGTTTGATTATGTCCGTTAAAACAATATGGTACTTACGATAGTAAAAAAAATTATGAAATTTGATAAAAATTAAAATTTATGTAGAAATATATTTAAATATTCCGATTTTGAGTCATAAAAGCACATAACTGTTTTATTATATTAAAATAAAAAGTCGTAATTTTTCGCTCGACAAAATGAATAATGATTATAGTTATTGGTTAAAATTATTTAATTATTTAATTATTATTATTATTTTTAAATTAGTTATTATTTGTATGATGCTTTTTGATCGAACAAACTAGAGTATTAGCCCCAAATTTACTAGACATAATCAATCTATTGTTGGATAATTGACATTATAGTTTAAGCTGTTTAAATCAATGTTTATCTGTAGTTTTAGCTGTTTAATTAATGTTTATCTTAAAGATGTTTAGCAATAAGCAAACGTTTAAAACACTGCAGCTGTGAATTTTAATTGTAAAATATTTTTATACCATCTTGTAAAAACAATAAAATAATGATTCGTTGCCATAAATAAAATGATTGTTGAAATATAATAATTTAGTGTTTTGATTTATAAATAAACAACGCCTTTCTGAATACAAAACCTTTTCCGACAGTTAACATGTTAAAGTATTATTGAAAAGGTCATAAAGACATTCCACGTGTAATATTAATGGTTAACTTACGACAAACGGATCATTGAATTGATCATTTAAAATTTTACAAAAGCTGATATTATGTGATCATAATGATTTTCATTCTCGAGTTGCGCATTATAAACAATCCTTGGTGACGCATTCACAAGACATGAGTTTTCCATATATACAAACACACCCATGAGTATAATAATTTATATATATATATATATATATATTCACGCACGTATATATATATATACATTTATATTATACTGTAAATGTATTTGGGGGTGGAATGCTTATTGCTATGTGTTCGTGAATGTATAGAAAATTCATAGATTGTAAATGTGTCACCAAGGATTGTGTAATTTTGTATTGCATACATTATATAAATCATACTACAACTATGTAGAAGACTGGACTGCAATGTCTTATAGTTTTTAACCAATAATTAAATAATAAATTATTTTACTTGCCACACAAAAAGTCTAGTTTTACAGTGTTTAAAATTGATTAGATTTTGAACAGATAATTTTATTTACACATATAAATAAATACATAATTATAATATAACCACTAATTTAAAAAAAAACTAATTTCTGTTGACGTTTATGAGGGATGTTAATCTTACAAGGTATTTTATATTACACATATAACTGCGACTATATAGGCGTTTAAAAAGAAACTTTTCAAGAATTTATCATATATGATATTATTCTTTGATTTTTTCATTTATTGCTAAAGTCATTGGCAGCTAGCAAAAATCGTGAAGGTAAAAGTTAGCTTAAAAAAAAAATTGAAAATAAGAAATTGATTTAGTTAATTGTTGAAATACCCTGTATAGTTGAATATCACTTATTGTATTTTTTTAAAAATTATAGTTAAAAAAACATGTTGGATCAAATGGAAGCCATTTTTTCACTGGAAACTCCCTACTTGATTTTCTTATGTTTTCGGATGAGTTTAATTTGAAATTAAAATCACTAATCTCACTACTTGAAGATACATACACATTTCCAACCTTCGTATCTTTTATAGTTTTTGAGAAAACGGAAACTTAAGTATTATCCTAATTTGCACCCTCGGGTGAGTTTAATATGAAAAAAGAATCATTAAGCTCACTATTTGAAGCTACCTCTATTTTAATAGTTTTTGAGAAAATCGAAACTTACGTTTTGTCCTAATTTGGACCCTCAGGAACAAATAAAGATATCCACGAAAAAATATTTCAAACAAAAAGTTGTTTATTTTTTAATAAGAAATACTTTTTTCTATCCCTAACGGTTTAAAAGATAGGTTCTACAAACTCAAGACCCAATAGACCTATGTTGCTCATTTAAGAAGTCAAACTCACTTTTTATGTCCTGAGTAATCTCTAATCAATTTTTAGTTATCGTAATGACGAACGGGCGAACGAATGGAAATGAATTAATTAGGTGATTTTATGAATACCTCTACCAAACATTTTGTATGAATCATCAAGATTTCTAGGCGTTACAAACTTGGAACTAAAATTAGTATACCTTGATATATATATATATACCTACAATCGCTGCCAATTTCTAGAAATGCATTTTTCTAATGTTTTTTAAGGACGTTTTATTCATCTGAATCGATCTTTTAATTGAGATCGATCAATTTCTCGGTTAATAGTTAGTGAAGAAAATTATTGATTTGCACATACAAACTTAGTCTTATACTTCATCCAAGTTTATGATGGTGATGTCACACGCTTAGTTTTGTTCTTGTATTAAATCTTACACTTAAATAATTAATTGGTTTAGAACATAAAATCTTTTGGTCTTTTCGTTGGTCTTTGGAAGAATTTTATAGTCTTGTTAGTTACATTACTTAATAAGTTTTCATTCCCTGTATTTTGAATAAAATACTATTCGGAAATAAAACTAAATAGACGATATAATAATTAATTCTGCATAGTAGTTTTTATCGCATCGTTCTTTTTGCTAAAAACAGATAGTTTTTACTGTTATCTACTATAATTTTCACCATATCTTTACTATTAAATCCTTTTATAACTTTCGCTCTGTTTTTAGTTTAATTAGTTTAACTATAGTTTAAGTTTAAGTTGCAGTAACATTAATTGCAAAACTTGGTCAGAAACTGTAGAAAAAATGATTATTAAATTAGAGGAGGTAAAAGTTTATTTAATTACCATTAATATTTTGTTAGAATTGCATATTATTTTAAATAAAGGGAAATATTTATCAGTCATCAAAAATGTCGTAGTTTACTCTTTTTCTTAATGTCTTAGTCTCGCAATCTCACCTCTTACTCTTAGTCTTGTAAACATGGTCCTGATTCTTGTTCTCAGCCTTGATGTACTTCTGATCTTCACTAAATATTTGATTTGCTATAAACTCCTTAGTGGTTGTTTAATTTTCTCTTTTGCAGATTTTATATTTTCACCCCACTTCAATTGTTTGAGAAGCGTTAATGCTCTATTTTTAGTCGTCTTGTAAAAATATGGAAGTTGTACGTTGTGTGCAAACTGTGTTTGTCTTGGTGTTTACATATGAATTTTACGTCAGTAAAGTTGTCGAAAAGTCTCAGTCTTCATTTTTAGTTTTCCATTCCTTTGGAAAGCTTTGAGGTTCTTTTTATAGTTACTGACAAATATATGAGAGTCATTAGTTTGAGACATTTGTTTCTTGGCGTGTTTTATATTTGAAGATCCTAAGCTCTTTTATTTGAAAGGGAGATCATAAGAGGTAGATATTATTTACCAAGGCTTCTATTGTACAAATATCATAATTTTAATATCCAACACAAAAAGATTTGCTGCTACCACAAGCTGCTTTCTTTTTTTTTTTTACTTCTTATGCATATTAGTATACCTAAGTACATTAAAGTGTATAAGAACAACCGCGCTCGCGCCAACTTAGTTCGATACATTCGAGTATCAACAATATAAAATCCCATAGGATACAGATTTTTCAAATGAACAATCTGTATTTGTACATTTATCGTAGAATTGATGCCATAAAATAGATGAAACTGTTGTATATCGAAAAAAATCAGATATACTCATTACAACTGAAAAGTCAAATTGTCTGAAAGAGATAAATGTTTTAATCCATAATATATTAGTGATGGTTGTCCTTGTTACGTAACATACATTCAGAAAATTCACGAATGATGTTCACGATGAAAAGGAATCTGCGATCCAAAGAGAATATCATTAGTAAATATATATATATCCTTGTTTAGTAACATACTTCTGACCGTTTTCGTTACGTGAACTAACGTATTATGTGCAAACAATTGTGGGAAACGGGATGTATATGCCTGTTCCATTTTCCTTGATATTCTTTTAAATGAAAGTATTCTCTTTCTAGTAGTTATTTTTGAACAGTCAATGTGATGTGTTTGAACATATCTTGTTTAAGTGTCCCCTGTATATTATCCACATATTGTTGTAAACACGCAACACGACAGGAGGTTATTAATTTTGTTGTTGTAAATGCTTAATGTGTGTAAATATTAATTTAGTATTTGAATTATTTAACATAAAAATTTGTTACTTAAACCATAAAATTAATATTAAATATATGAATAGTGTATTAACCAGTTAATAGTTCTAACATTCCTGTTCTAACCTCAAATTCTTTTTATGCAATTGATAATGCAAATTCAACAATTACATTCGTTTAAATTATAAACTGTAAGTATCTTAACTGATTTGTATTTATTTTTTAAAAGGTTATACATTGTTTATTGTTAATCAGATATCAAAAATATGTATTTTATGTCTATATGTAATATAAAATAAAATTATTAATATAAAAATTAGGTTAATATTTATGAATTATGTTTCAATTTTAGAAGATGTTGGTTTAATTTAGAATATTGATCGTTGTTAAATATTACATTGCTATTACTTGCGAATTTTTTTTTTTCTAAAAATTTTATTTCTAGGAGAAAGTGGCAAGTAAAGCCAGATATTATACAGACTTCTTAATGTTTGTGAATGAAATCTATTTAAGTACCTAATCCATTATACGAAAATAATTTCAGAATTTTTATGCTTGACGTAAGTGAGAAAGTAACTTATTTTGTTTTAAACGAAAATTAAATTAATTTTAATCACAGAAACTATCAGATAAACAATTTGATTTTGTTGAAAATTTATACTTTAATATTTGTAAGAATTATCTTGAGCACATCATTTAATTTCTTTGCATTTAAAATTAGTTTATTATACATTTGATACACGCAAAAATAAATCTATAAAGCTGGCAAAGCAAAATCAGTATCTATAACAAAAATACTCTCTCTTTTTAACAGATAATTTCATCATGTGCTTCGATATGAACTAACTAAACGATAACTGTTGTTAAGCTTGTATTAATTAAGAGAATATTCGATGTATCGTCAAGACCAGCCTTGATAAGAGCATTTCTTTATTGAGACATTTTTGTTGTTATTGGGGCTCTGCCAATATTTTGGAAGAACTAGCGCAAGCGTTGTTTCTTTCTATATATTTCATAAATCTTTGCTGTTGCTGAAGAATATTCATTGTTAGACATAAAAAAATAAATTGTATATTTTAAAATTTAATGACATATTTAAAAAATAGTTTATTTCTTCATTCGCAATGTTTAATTTCCAGAGCATTTCACTTTCTTTGCATCAAATTGATTAGGTAGGTACTCTATGCATCGGATCAAGATATCTGTAAGGCTTTTTGTGATCAAAACCAGAAACATGAGTTAAGTGGTGGGTGTTGACGGAGAGGACTTAGTAGTAGGGATGATCCAAAAAATATTCACTGTTGCAATTAACTTTAAACGTTTGGAAATTTAGAATAAAAAATATTTTTCTCCCTGCGAAAGAAAATGCTGCTTTTTGCCACTATCGAGTAGAAAAATAGTACATACACCACGGGAACAAAGCCTCATTAATTATTATTTTTAGATAATGAGTACTTGCTATGATGTGTAATAGAGTACTTAGTATCAATTTGAAGCAAATCAGAGGCCTCCATTTTTGGAGGCTTCTGATTTGAAATTTTCCAACTTCAGTCAAGAATCCTGTGATACTTTGGCTAGGGCTTAGGTAGTCAATATTAGAATGCTGTCTTTGTTTGACACTAGGTATTTTATAGCTCATCCTATAAACATTCTATCTTTACTGTATTTGTCTTGCTAACTTTAGAGGTACACAACTTTTTTCCGTTTGGAAAATATAAAAATTTATAATCCGTGAAATACAAAATAAATATTGTAAATACTGCATATGATGGTTAACCAAGTACATATTAAACTGACTTGAGGTGGAACATATTGGACATTGTGTGGAGACAACAAAGCAGATATAAAAATTTACGAGGGAAATACACAAACAACCCATTTTATGAACAGGGCACATCTGGTACTCAATAAAAATTTAAGAACTCGATTTTTTATATTTCTGTTGTCTTGGAATAGAACAAATAATACCGAACAAATTTGGTCGACCAAGACGTAAATAAAAAAAAAAAACTCTTTTGATGAATATGTTGAATCTTGTGTTCAAATGGGGAAATTTATAAATCATTTTTATACTCCTGTATATTACAAGAAAGCTGTAATGAATATGAAAATTATAATCGCCATAGCAATTGGTATCAAGATCATGCCTCATGAAACTAAAAAAATTTTTAATAAAAAATACTTTTTAAGGGACAAGCTTTTATTGTACTAAAATTTTTTTTTGCTCAAACTTTTAATAAATATATGCCTTAAATAAGCTTGTAAAATATATATAATCAAATATGGTGGAAGCGAGGGGGAAACCAGGATGCTGCTTACCTCACTATGCATTGTCATCCAAACTTAGCGTACTTGCAAAATTTCACCTCAATCGTTTCACGATAACTGCTTCAAAATTGAGTTTCAAGATACCATTTGGACAAACATATACATAAATCAAATATGGTGGAAGCGATGGGAAAATCAGGACGCCACTTAGCTTACTATGCATTGTTATCCAAAGTAAGCATGCATACTCAATCGGTGGATGATAACTGCTTCAAAATTGAGTTGCAAGATTCCACCAGGACAAGCATATATTTATTACAAGTTAAATAAAAGCTTGTAATAAAAATGATTGAGACATAAAAGATTGAATGACGGTTGATTCACGGCCAACTTAGATTTGGTTGAATATGAAGTAATAATGGATTTGGGAGCTTGAGGAACTATAGTGTCAGTATAAGAACATTCCTCATTAAGTAATTGTTAAAGAATCGATTATGAATGCGGTCTAAATATTGTTTGAGATATATACAAATTGGGTAGAGAATATTACATAACCTATTATAATAGCAAATTATTAGAAACTTTTATATTTGGAACGATGCCAATGGAACGAATTTTCTTATGATGAAATTTTGAAGGCCATTTCAAGATAAAGTTTTTCTTTTTTTCTAAATAGTAGGGTATTTTTCTCTTTGAAAGTAGGTAGCAGATTATACAGGGTGGAGTATGAATATTATGTATTTTTTGATCGGGAAGAACTCCCGAAGAGGTCATTAGAAAGGACAGGGATGTGTGGATTACTTCATTATAAAGTGTCACCATCGTGGATGCAAGAATAACGCATATAGAGTACGATTGTCTTATTCAGAGTCGAACACAATTACTTTGGTAAAGCGAAAATTTCGCCGGAGATTTAATAAGCAATCAAAATGACAGTTCCCGCCCGAAATATAATTGTACTTTAAATTAATAATTTTTGTTGATGCTGTTATGCTACCAATGTTACAAGTAAAAATATTAGATGCTGTTTGCCGATATCCAGATAATCAAAGGCCAATTATTTTAAGTATTATTATAAAGAAAGGAAATTGCATTCCTAGAAGAGTTAACACGTAGATTTTTAAATTTACGTGTTCTTATCCACACTTACTGCAACTTTTATGCATAATTACCTTCTCCTAAGAGCTGTTACAAATAAATGTTGAGGAAATGATATAAGTAGCAGAGAAACCACAAGTTAAATTTATTTATTTGTTAAAAAAATTATTAGAAAGCTTTAAAGAAAATTCAGCGTTAAATATCACTAGAATGATAAGGAGCATATCAGAAAATTGGTATCATAATCCAACAAATAAATTTTAAGTAAAATTCTTTCGTTCATGCAAGCTAAGAAAGTTACGTTTATTCTTTCAGACCATAATGAAGCGAGGGATCGACGTGATTTTAAGGTTTTTATTTCAGAGGAATATGTTTGTTACATATTATAGATAGATAATTTTGTTGTTGTTGAGAAAAATTGATTTTTTACGAATTATAGAGAGCGAGAATTCGATATCTTCTATGGAGGTTACTTTGTGTTAACGAGAAAAGAATATCCACCTATTGATCATTAAAAAACCTTATAGCACCATTTACAGTTTAGTGTTCATGACCGGTAACTAGTAACTACCCATAACCATAGGATTGAAGCCGGTAAAAGCTAATGTAAAATAATTCTTTCTTATTTCATAGTTGTTTTAAAGTTGTTATATAGGATGCATTTACCCATTATTTTATACTTGTATTTCATAAAATTTATGAATTTAGTTTAGCTGTCGAAGTTTTTATGTTACATCTAACGACGTTCGTGTAAAGAAAAGGAAATGAAATACTAATGAAAAAAGGATGAAAATAAATTGGAAATTCATCGATTTATCTCCATTGATAATGTTGTCCATAAAAAAGTAGTTTATTTTCAACTTTCGGAAGTAAGTTGGAGAAATTACTTCTACTGATTGTTCATTAAAATATACATCAAATTATAAGTGAAACTAGCTGTTTCTACCAGCTACGTCGGATAATTTTTTTCATGAACCTTGATACAAAATTGCATTCGGCACATTACTCAAATTTTATAAAAATGACAAAATGAGCTCCTATTTCGGAAAGGTGAGAACTCATTCTTATTCCACATTCAGACACAAATTCAAAAGAACTTCAGAATTTTTCTCAGATTAATTTTTCTTGCAGTTTATAATAAGATACAGGGCTTACTTAAAATGAAAGCCATATTCAGTTTTCCTCATACACAGCTACCTCAGATACCAGACTTAGTTTTTTTTTTAAATACTTTTCCATGTGGCTAACCACGATATCAGTTTCGTTTCAATGTAATCTGATTACATGTTTGTTACAGTATGTCTACTTGTTGTATGCATGACGCCTGTACTTTCTCGGCTTTTGACTTTACTTTCAAAACAGCAAAAAAATAAAAATCAATAAGAATTAACAACGAAATCCTTTCCGGAAATTTTTCTAATTTTGAATAAGGCTTGGACAAGGAATGGAATATGAAAGCTGAATTGCTCTATACAGTTTTTTGTGTAAAAAGATACCAAAACTGGATCAGTATCAATCTTTATTTTACTTGGGAACTGCGACTGGAACGACCAGTTAGTTCGTTTCCATACGACGTTTCCTGGTCAGAGATTAAGATTTCATTTCTACCGCAATATATCAATGTATGATTTAGCGGGAAAACCAAAACTATAGCTTTTGAATGACACTTCTTTTTACATATTTATAAAGAAGCTTTCAAAATTAGTTTAAATTTACCCCAGTTTTAAATTTTGAGAAAACGGTCTCGAAAGCTCAAAGATAATCCACTATCCATTCATTAATTGCCTGATTAAGTGATTGGCGTTACTTATTATGAATCTTTCTGTAAATGATTTTGAATTTTCTTCGTACTATGTACTCATATCAAAGTTAATGATTCTACTCAATTGCAAGAATAATGATGCATATATTATATACAGCTTATAGTTCGTATGTAGGTACCTGATATAAAATTGAAGTATTTCCTGAGGTGATCAAACTTCAAACAACTTTTTCCTTATGAGGTGTTTTTTTAATGAGTTTCACAAATCATTATAATTTTTAAAAAAAATACAAGTGTTGGTTAATAAAAACAAGACCGATTGCCTGACTAAACGGCATTTCAAAGTCATAAAACGATTCTCTTTGAACGATATTTATTTGTCATTCAACTTGTCATTATCCTCGACGCCATATGCTGTCATTGCCAAATATATGTCATCAACTATTTATTTATTTTCGAATTGATTTTAATGATTTACTATTTAAATTTTGTATTTTTTCTTTTCTATCTGCTTTTATAATGGTAATGAAGTATGGGTATTTAAACTGAAATGATACTGTTCCAACTACAGAGGATATGCATGTGTAATAGAGTATATTTTCTCTTGGTGCAGTATATTTTCAGTTTTAACTATAGAATTCTAAAGGAATGTTTCTAACTATAAAATATTTGGGCGTAAGTTAAACATTAACTAAGGATGCACTTTAATAGTTTCGATATATTTTTTCTAAATACAAAAAATTCTGTCCTGGCCCTGGTTCTGAGCGGCAAATTTATCGGAAAGTCAAAATATTTTTGCGCACATGTGAATTTGATCTTAGACATGACGAAAAATGTTGAAAAAATTGTATACTTTTCAATTTCAAAAAGATATTCTCAACCAAACGTATAATTTTTAAATCCTGGTTCATACGCTGTCTGAAATAATGACTAATTCTTAAGCATATAGCATCGATTTGCGTGAAATTTTTCTCTTTAAAATTCAAATTGTATACGCTTTTTATTGTATCATAAGTATGTAAAGAAACTTAAGGTGGCATTTTTGAATTGCCCAACGGCGGCGCTCCGTGTAAATCCGGCCCTACTTCTAGATAAATTTGGAAGATAGAGCTTAATTTATGTGTATGGTAGCTTCTTTACGAGGCAGAAATTGAAAATATCATATTTTTTCTAAAAGCGTCTTAAACTAATATCACCATATTCATGAAATCTTTTATAATTTTATAAGAATCCCTATCCTACTTATTGAAGATATAGAAAATTTGTAACGAAAATGACTACTGGAGCGTATAGAAAATTATTCAAACAAAAAATACTTCTGGAGAGAATGATGAACTAAAATTGTTTCTATTAAATCTTAACATAAAAAGTGTTCACTCTTTCTTTTTGGGAAGGTTTGGGAATTGCTTAATTTTTATAAATTAGGTCGAGTGAAAAATAACTTCTGATATTGACAAGTAGAATTGTTAGTATCTACCTCTTAATAGCCATCAAAGCAGAGAAGTTGTTTCTTGCATTTATACTCGAGTTTTACTTCAGAGGTCAGGTTTGTGTATCATATTTGTATATCATACAGTCATTTTTTTTTAAAGAAATCTGTAGAAAACTGCTCAAATTCGCAGAAATATATGCTGTTCTACACATTCTAGTTTACATAGGCAGAAAAGGGAAGTTGCACTATTATAAGACTTTTTCTACTATTTACGCAGATTGTACCAACAGGTTGCAGTTACAGTAATCTTAATTTAAAAAAAAATGTACAGAAAATTGTTGTGAAAACAAGGGTAGCAAGAAAAAAGGCGCCTATCTGGGCGAAGTCTAGTCCCCGGTCGTTGCGTACTTTGTACTGCGCATCTGGTTGTCGTCTTTTGTTTTCATCAATCAAGTGATTGAAAACAGTTTCAATTGAAAGTGATTGAAAACAGTTTCAATGATTAGACTCCGCCCAGGTAGGCGAAGTAAATTCACCCATTGGCGCTTATAGCTCGGCATAAGAGAATTCACGTCTTATATATATATATATATATATGTTCTTGATTCAGCTATATTGATTGTTATTATTTTGAGTGAATTTTAGCGCGACAACATATCCAAAAAGAATGATTCAAGATCGAATTTGCAGACCAAGAAGAACTTTTACCGTACTCACCTTATTTGCAATTCTTTTCTCCATCTAACATGTTTTTTATTCCTTACAAAGAACTTTAAGATGGAAAATTTAACAGACTGTTGGAAATTGGTTTCAATCCAAACCAACCAAATTTTATACTGAAGGAATTGACAAGCTGCCAGATGAGTGTAGGTCATACATGATGGTGATGAATACATAACATCCTATTTAATGAAAGCAAAATAAATAATTATTAAAAAAGAGAAATTTTTTCTATTTTTATAAATTTTATCATAATGAATCAAGTCATACAAAATATGGCAAAAGTATGTTGTTAACCTTTCGTTATTTTCAAATATTTATGTTTCAGATTTCTTCAAAACACAACTTTTTTCCATTTAAGCTTTTTCTACTTGCAATATTTCCAAAGTTATACATTACCTAATTTTACCTTGATATATACGTATACCATGGAAAAAAGTAGGCTTTTTTATCTTCTGTAGTCTGTTTACGAGCCTACACCAAGTTTTACTTTAGTACCAAATTCATTATTACTAATTTTTTGTCCATATCTCAAATATCATTTTTTAAGTTACACATTTTTATTTTTGTGGTGGCTGTAGGAGTCTTGTATTTAGTTATGTGGGGCCCTTAAATTGTTGAGTTGAAATGAAAATGAGAAAAAACGGTTACGGTTTATGAGAAATGTGCCTTTTTTGGTAACAAGATCTAACTTTGATAGTTAATTTCTTCTAAACCTTTCAGAGAATCGATATGAATTATTCACAAAAAACGTATAAAAGGATGATTAATTGATCAATAAAAAATCAAAATTTTTGGATCATTTCAATTTTTTTTTGGCATTGAAATACCTAAATACTACTTGTTTAAAAAGCGATAAATAAGTCAAAATAATTATAGCTTCTGTGTCTCTCTACCTTTAGTTTTACTTTATACGATATTACGATTATAATTGAATATTATTATTATAAGTTACGCATTATTTTGACTGTTTTTTTTTTAAAAATAACTTTTAAATATTTTATATTATCTCCATTAAAAAAAAAATAATAAAATTGGTGAGAGCAGGCTGACAATGCCTTTTTCCTCTACCAGCTTGTAAATTTAGTGGGACCTTGATCTATAAAAATAATCGTAATGATAATAATTTTTAATAATTAGGAAATGCTTTTGTTATATTTCCAACTAATAAATTTTCATTATGATAAATAACAGATTTGCACAAAATTGGCAGCTTCTAACAACATTGTAGGTACTATTTCGGGTGAAATCTATTCTCATACATAAAAGTCATATAAAATAAGTTTTCAAATAACATAATATAATATAAATGGCCTAGTAAAAAAAACTTTATGACAACAGTAAATTTTCTACATTCATTTTCAAGCTTTATGATTTAATTACGTAATTCAAGATGCATCAGATGATAATAGCTTACAATTCAGCGGGTTATGACTCGTTGAGTGACCATATACATGTAAACAGTAATATTATTACTTACGTGAAGCTTATTCAAGAGCTTACAGAGCGTACAGAGCTTATTATTATACAGAGCGTACAGAGCTTATTATTATAAAATGTTGGAAGAATGCACTTACGAGACCCTTGCTGGCCTTTAAAATTGCATAATACATACATTTACAAGACTCTCATTGGCCTTAAAATTTTCAGTGAACTATTCACAAATTATCCGTGAAACGCACAAATTTTCTGCTAGACATATTAACGCCTAATTATTGTGCTAAAGAAACAGTATATAAATGGTGAAAACGCAGGAAAATTGTATGATATTTGTTTATCTGCGTCACTCATCGTCGCGGTTATTGTGTTTCTCGGATAATAGGGAATAATCCTGATGTCGAATTGTGAAGTGAAATTAAAATTGATTAAAAAACGAAGAAGTTTTAATAAATATTCAAAGATTGCATTCAAACGTTGCCCATCTTCATTTAGCAAAATAAAGCAATATTATGTGTAATCTCTATGGCAGGCATGGGCAAACGTGACTTACAGAAGTCCCTCGTACTCCTAACTTAACATACGAGTAAGACAGCGATAACCTAACCAGAGACAACCTAAAATACGAGTAAAACAGAGAGACAACATTTTTTTTCTACCTATCTCATTAATACTCGTCTCGCTTCCTCCTCTATGAGCAATGCGGACTTGGATAAAGAGACACACAATAAAGTTATGACAATGCTGACTTTGACTTAAAATAACTCGCCCATGCCTGCCCTATGGCGATACCCACGTATGACGTCAGTAGTAGGTATCTTCCTCTTTGTTTAATTAGGAATTTTAAACGTTCATATCTTTCATACTAGTAAATATTTTTAAAAACCAACTTCACTTTTCTATTCGTAAAGTAAGAATACGTCATATGAAGTGATAAAAAAAATTTCAGTCCGATTCCCTATTGATGGACAGCTTACGAAAAATTGCAACCCTTCCTAGAGTCTCATAAATTCCTCTCTTGAAGAGAAGTAGGCTTCAAGACAAAGGTAACATAATCACGAGAAGAAAGACACCTACTAATGTGGTCTAAAAATTTGATACAACTCTTCCGAAAAGAAGCATAAATATTAGCATACCTTCTGACAGATGGTATTTGAAACATCTGTGTACAGGGTACAGAAAATTAGGAAGTATGTATGTATTTTTGTATCTTTCACCAGACACGGCTATAAACTGTCTTGTGAAGTTGGCAGATCACTTAATACTACGTCCTTCAGAATATGATACTAATAATTTACTTGGTACCACGTTAAAATGGTCGTTATATCTTCAAAGAGGTCAATAATAATATTATATACTAATAAGCCCTGTATAATAATAAGCTCTTGAACAAACTCCATGTAAATATTAATATTACTGCTAACAAGGTATGGTCACCTTATGATTCATAATCCGCTAAATTGTAAGCTATTATCACTTAATGCATCTCGAATTAATTTTAATTAAATCAAAAAGCTTATTCATAGATTATAATATTTTATTAAAATAAAAGTTGAAAATTTACTACTATCATAAAGTTTTTTTACTAGGCCATTTATATTATTTTCTTTTTATATTTATGTTATCTAAAAACTTATTTTATATGACTTTTATGTATGAGAATAGATTTCAATCGAAATTGAAGGAGTACCTAAAATGTGTTGCCAATTTTATAAAAATTCAGTTGTTTATCATAATGAAAATATAACAAAAGCATTTCCTTATTATTTAATTATTATTATTACCATTATTTTTATAGACCAAGATCCAAAAAAATAAAAATAATGCTTACTTGCCACAATGTCATACTGGATGAGGACAATCAGGAGACGGTCTACTGGCTCGTATCAAAATTTTTTTATAAAATCAAGAATATATAATACTCTGTCAAAAAAATAAGGTGACATTTGAAATTAAACTGCGCGCGTTTGTTGTGCATTACGAATTCCTTCCGCCCGGCCAAACAGTCAACACGGAATATTATTTGAACGTTATGCGTCATTTGCGTAACGCTATCCGCCTAAAAAGGCCGTAATTGTGAAAAGACAATTCATGGTTTTTACACCACGATAATGCACCATCCCATACCGCACTCATAATTCTTGATTATTTCGTCAAAATCAACCCATATCGTTCCGCAACCACCGTATTCAATTCTGGCTGTTTAGCAAGCTCTAAAGATCGCTCTGGAGACACCGTTTTGATACGATAGAGGAGATTCAAGCCGCAGCGAAGACGGAACTGAAGGCAATCCCGGAAAGAGACTACAGCCAGTGTTTCGAAGATTGGAAAATCCGTTGGCATAAATGCATTGCATCGGGAGGGGATTACTTTGAAGGCGATGAAATTGATTTGGAAGAATAAATAAACAATTTTCAAAATAAATACAATGTCACCTTATTTTTTGGGCACAGAGTAGATAAAGTTATTTTAAAAAATGTCAAGTTATTTAAAAACCCGACATTCAAAATAATGCGTATCTTATTATAATAATCAAATATAATTGTAATATCGTTAAATGTGAGTTCGAAGGTAGACAGACCTACACAGAAGCACAAAACTATTTAAAAATGGTTTCAAGAATTAAATTATTAAAGGGTTCCCTATTTACACTTTTTGTCAAGATAAGAATATCATCCAGTATCTAGAGTTCTAGGAAATTTTTTTGTTATTATAAATGAATAATACATTTTTATAATGAGTACGTACAATTTTGTATTTTAGTAAAAATTAAAAAATATATTTCTCGAGTAACCCATAATAACGTAAAAACCTGAGGCGATTAATTTAAAATATTCAGGAAATTGATTTTCGTTTTATTTTTAATTTAACGTTTTATATTTAAGGACAAGCACCTCAAGGTTTTTTCATATAACCTAGTCATTGATGATTGAAAAAAAAACAACATTTCAGTAATTACTCTATACTCCTCTTGCATAAATCAGATTCAATAGTTGGCTTTGCAAAATCCGGTACCTTTTCGTTTTAAGAAGTATAAGATAGTGCAAGATACTTAATTAGAGAAATTTACTGAGAAATTATCGAAATAATTCCTTAATTTTTTGATATTGAGCCTGTGACAACCTATGATTAGAAAAACATAAAGAAGATATCCCCGCTCTTTTTTTTAGTGAATTGGAGTATACTTAATAACTCGATTGCTATATTTATTGGAATGTTTTGATGTAAGTTTTTGATGTCTTAAGACATATCTCCAAAGCATGATTGAAAATTACGATATTACTGTTACAAAATAAACCAAGTAAAAAGTACCTACACTTTTTTCGATAAGAAAGACTCCATTTAGAACAGAAGGAAACAAAATGTGAACTATAGGTTAGAAAGGTTAAAAAAGGAGATACTTCTCCGTTGATGAGTCTTGTAATATTTATTGTTCCATTTTTGTCATTTTATCATAAAGTAAAAGTTTAACGTTTTCGAGTTATAAACAGTATATTGTTTGAAAAACGGAAAAAATTGGCTTCCGTATCTAATTTTTTTTTTTTTTCGGAAGTTCAGCTAGTTATAAAAGTTTGTTTTCTTATATTCGTTTTTTTTTTTTTTTTTTTTTTTTTTTTTTTTTTTTTTTTTTTTTATAAATATTATGTATTTTCTACGTTTTAGTTCAGCCAGTTAAAAAAGCGTGTTTTTTAGTTTTATAAACAATTATGGATCATGAAGATCTTGATCAGGATAATCGAGCATACTTATTTAATTATTGTATTGTGATCGGTACTTGATAAGCGTTCGAAGTATCAATTCAATCCGACGTTTTGAAGTTGGTGAAAATCACGTTAAAAGAATTCGGAAAATACATACATATAGATACATGTCAAGCTAACAAAAGCGTGTTAAAAATGACTATCATATAACTGTAACTATCTGAATCATACAAACATTATTTTTAAATCATAGAAAAATATGAAAATGAAAAATGAGAAATTATCAGGAAATTTTAAAGAAGATTTCTGTCATCCTCCTAAATAATCTGTGAACAATCATTCAGAAAATCGTGAGTTATTGTCAGTTACGACATTTTGGTGTAAAATTTATTTGTTCAAGGTGTAACATCTAATTGTTAAATAAACACTATTTTAAGAAATATTATTGTATAAAAAATTCAGGTTTATAATGTGTGGGTGCCTAAAATTTTATGTATTGTGTGCATAGTTTTTTGAAATTATAAGAATAGTTTGCAACTATCAAGCATTTTTTCAACGGAATTGAATCGTACTATACAGAATGATTTTTTAACAAGTTTCCAGCTAGTTTGGAATATCAAAAACCGGTTAAATACCGGTCTTTTTTGGAGAGGAATGAAATAAATGTTACTAGTTTTATTTTTCGAGGACGCCTTGTGGGTCAAACAGTACTCAATTTCCCTTTTTTTTTTTATTGAATTATGTATACATATTTTAGTTTTATTAATATATTTTGCTTTTTGCAAAAAAGCAACTTTTGTTAATATTTTTTTCCTAGACCTTTATTTTCAGTTGAAAATAGCCGCAAGACGCCCTCAAAAAATAATATTTTAGTTATTAGACAAAATAATAAAAACACTCGTATTTTACCGTTTTTGTGATATTAAAATCCGTTTTCACAAAAATTAACAGGTTGCTTTTTAAAAAATCAACTTGTACATGAGATGTACATATTTTAAGACATCTGAATAAAGAATGAGAAAAGCAGTAAACTCTGACTGCCTGGAGATTCTAATTTAACAATTTATATGAAATGATTATGTAAATACATATAACAAAAAATTCATAAAATATTGTATTTTCTGCACATCGCACCATTTTTATTTCACCCATAAAACTAACAGAGTGTGACCTTAACTGATAAATATTTTTTACCAGAATTGTTGTAAATATCATAGCTATATATAAAATATATATAAAATGTTAGGATATGTTTCTATGATGGATGAGAAATGTCGTCAAAGTCAGTCTTACGCCTGAGTTTTGTTCATCTCTTGGATTCTTGTTTAACAAAGAATTTTTAACAATTCAAGCATATTTTTTGGAAAATTAAGAATGCATTTTGCTAAATATCGTAAAAAGATTTTAATAATAAAAGCAAAATTGCTGTGATTGGTTTTCCTATTTTATTATACCCAATTACTTACAAGTAAAAAGATATGATACAGCTCGCAGCCAAAAACCTATTTTTTCTACAGAAATTTCTACCAATATTGTAATAACCTTGTTTTTAGTGCCATCGTTCGTTAAACATTAAACGGCGTAAACTTTAAACACGATTTCTATACTTTAACCAAAAACTTTATTGGATTTAATTATCACTATGGCATTTTTTTACATAAAACATTCACAATACTTATCATGGTTTTGTTTAATTTATATAAATGATTTTAAATGATTTAAGAAAAATATTGTTATCAAATTAACATCGTTGAATTTAAAGTTTAAAAAGTGATAAAAAGTAAGATTATACATGAGACTAAATGGTTAAGCCCACTCGCAAGTCTGAACGCTATTTACAAATTTTACTACTATCTCCCTTCGAACTGGCTGAACCCTTTGCGATGGAGCTTACTATGCTCGCATACAGCTATAATAAATACCTATTAACAATAAATAATACCTCAATACTATTTAAATACCTGTTCACAATTCTAGATAAATATGGCGAGAGCACAAATAAATACATAAGTATATAGTATGGTAACATTATGCATTATTTATATGCGTTTCCACATTTATTGCATTTAATATTTTTTCTTAAACTTTCTATTGTTCTGCTCAACTTCCGTAATTTATTCTTTCAGACAAACTTTCTCCTGACAATAATTAACACAACAAAAAAGTTTTACATACTGTTTCCTTATGAACGCACAAAGCAAAGCAAGTTCGTAAACGTTTTGTAAAATGAACTAGATATGATTATGAACCAGTACCACTTTGTGTAATAAATTATGAAACAACACATACAACTAAATGAAAATATTTTTTAACTTGTCATTATAGGGAAGTTCTTGTAATCTGTTCGAAAATCCAAATGAAAATCGACATTTCAAAATTTTAATGGTTAAGACAATGTCTTAATACCACTTTTAGGTTGATGACTGTGTGCACGCATTTTGTGTGTGTGTGTTTATGTTCGGAGATTTATTTTCGTTCAAGAAACAGATAATGGTGAGAAAAATAAAACTTGACTTATTTTTGTTAAAATTAAGAAGCTGAAAATATTTATAGTTAGTGAAGTTGTAATGTATTAGATGATCTTATAGCAAAATTTTGTTCGCAGCATCAATATTTTTAAGCGTTTCAAAACTTGGGATTAAAGCTAGTATATCTTGATATATTTCATATATACATGGTATAAAAACTAAAGAAAATTTCATAAGTCTAGACAAAGAATCTAGACAGTTCCTTTCTTTATTTTTAATATTTGTTTATTGGAATTTTGATAGGAAAAAATAAAGCTCGTGAATGTCTTGTGGTCCGTGTTCGACACATTTGAAATCACTAAGTATACCTTCTAATGAGTTAGTTACATGTTTAAAGCAAAATCGAAATTGTTGTTAAAGAATTTTCAATTCAATTTCTTCACTACAGATTTAACATTTCCTTTAGATCTCTTGGCTTTGCAATGGATTCTAGTCCAAACAAGAGCCAATGCATTTAATTAAATTTTAAAAAAGCAATGACTTACAAAAATAATTTTCAATGTTTTTTATAAATTTTGAAAACAATAAACATCAAACAATGAATTTTGTATTTATGATACAAATGGCCGTACTCTGTTAAGATAAATGAATGCTGAATGAGTTTAAAGTAATAGAGAGTTGAAAAAATATACACAAGCTAGGAATGGAAAACTGGAAATTCTGTATTCGTGGCAAGAAAAATGTATTAATGAGATAAACGCCTTAGTCAGATAAATTAAATAAAAGCAATAATTAAAATAATAAAAGTACCTATGTATTTGAATTTAGAAAATTTTTTTAATGCAATTAATAAGATTAAAATTACAGGGTATATACAGATATACTTTCTATTACAGCTCTGCATACGGTGTATCAGGAGTCTGATAAGAGTTTCGTGTATTTTTTTGTGAAAGAAATTACACATTATCTTCTTAGTATTTTATTTTTTGTTCGAAACGTTATCATTGTATATCTCGAAAAACGGAAATTCTTTGACCCTGAGTTTATATGAACTCTTTTCCTTATTTTTGTCCAAAGGGTCATGATGATATATCTTACATAGAAGATGAAAATCAATGATTAATTTAGATATTAGTTCTTATATTAGTTATTGAACAGTTCCAAAACTATCAAATTCTATTGAACTGAATTTTCTCTAAATTGATTTTGAACATTAATCTCAGCATGATAAGAGATTATTTTAAACTTTATTTAAATCAAAATTTAATATCAGTTTTATAACTTATTTTAGATAAATCAATAATGCTGCACGATTTGAAAAGTGATTGACAAGTTTTGGAACTACACATTCAAACTGGCACATCAGTTTTGGTTCTCGTACCCGCCGCCAGGCGCGGGAAGCGCTAGTGGAAATAAAGATAAACAAGCCCAAACAGAAGAAGAAAAACAGCGGTCCCAACGAGAACAACGACAATTGGATCACGATTATAGTGTAAAGGTGATTTGATTCTAACGTTTCCACAGAATTTTATTCATTCTTGAAGTTGAATTTATTCTGTAAATATAGATTAACATAGACTGTAAATATAAACTAATAATCGTATTTTGTGTTTTTTCTTTAATCTTGGCGTTTAATTCAGTTTGTAAATATTGTAAAAGAAGATTTATATTTATTAGAAATTTTTTTATTTTGTTTAGTTTGTGTTGTGTATATAGATATTGTAACGTAGAACTATTAAAATTCTAGAAAATCTTGAAAAACGGATTCGAATTTTAAATTAATTGTATGTATGTTTGCAACCATAAACTTCTTATCACATCTTAAATAGCTAAATGTATTTTATTCCAAAGTCTTTTCTCAATTAAACTTAATTGGTAATCTACAACTTTGTTATTCAAACTAAGCCTAAATATATCTCATGTCCCTCAGTTTTCTTATACTCTCGATTATCAATCATAAACGTATTATCAGTAGAATGTCAGATAAGTGAAAGGACCTGAAGATAAGAAAACCATTTCTGGATTTGTAAACTATATAAACAATAAGAAAATATCATAAGGGATAATCATTCATATGTAAAACAGGCAACTGAATGCACCGTTATTCAGCCTTTAAAGAAGTGTTACCTGGTATGTCTGCACATGGTTTTAGAGAAGAAACAAAACAAATTGTAAAGAATACTTAAATTGTAATGATTCAGGTATGGAAAGGTCGGTCAAATTTTTAATATTTGTCCACAACTTTCGTTTAACAAAGAATTTAGGAAGTTCTAGCACATTGCTGCACATGAGTAAAAGAAGTATTTAACTATACTTCGCAAATCAAAAAAAGTATAAAAAATTATATACTACTTTAAGAAAAAAAATTTTACTAGGGCATGAAAGAATTACCACTAGGAAGAATATAAAACAATATAATTTTACTGTAAACAAAACTAAAAAATTACAGTGGGCTGAACTGTACCGTGCCTAACTAGACAAATTTTCTTTAGTTTGGGTTAGGATGAAGGGCTTGGTTGACAGTGCCCATACTCAGTCACCAGTAGGCCTTAAGACCCATTGTTATTTTCTATTACTTATAATCTAATTATATTTTTCATAAAAAATCTTGTATAATCCATTTAAAAAATCGATTACGTTTTTGAGATTCTGATCAAAAGCTCTCATGAATACGACACAAAAAATGACAATTTTTCGAGTTATTTGAGCTCTAATGATGAATGTTACGTGGATTAAATGACTTTATTATTTAGACCAAATGTCTCTTAATTCTGTTCAATGCCAAAATTAACGCCGGTCGACTATTACGTCCTTGATCTTTTTGCTGCAGAGTTCAAAACATTAGCTTTTCTCTTTGTTAATTGTTTCAATATGCCTCTCACTTAAATTTTATTTTATGTATACTCATATTATTTTCATGCAGCGCCTGTTAAAACAGAGAATATATTCTTTTGGTAATGGTGCAAATACTTGCAAAGGTTTACCTATTCTTTCAATCTTAAGGCTGCTGTCTCGCTTTGGGCAATATAAAAATACAATTATTATAAAAATTTGATGGCAATTGACTGTCTCTAAAACTCTAGATAAATTTAATTAAAGTTCGGATAATTAACATAAAGTGTATAAGAGAGGTTGGATTTTTGACAAGTTTTTAATTCTGGAAAAAAAACTAGATATAAGATATTTTTAAAAAAATAACTGAACATTCATGTATTTGTACTGAGTTTAAAAAAAAACCAAAATTATTGACCGTTCCATTCTTGAGATATAATTACTCTAAGTTATTTAATTTTATTGTTGAACAGAAACAATTATACTTAGACTATAAGCAGTTGAAGAGAGATGTCTATTATAATACAGACTTTAATACAGAAGTTTGACAACGAGAATACCTTGCGTTTGTACATTAAAGTAAAAAGAGAATACTTTATTTGACTGTGTATGTATATTAAGCATGTGTACTATTGTTGTTCAGTATACAACAAGATCACGAAAATCGTTTTTTTTTTGCAAACTCTTCCTGTGTCCTAAATAGTATTTTGAAGCCATTATGAAACATTTATAGTTGCCTAAAATTTATGTTCTAGTCATTTTTGTTATGTTCTAGTTATTCACGCAGTTATTAATATAGAGCTGTATGAAAATGGCAAGCCATACGGCATTTCTCTAAAAATTAAACATATACAAACATTATTCTAAAACATAAGCTACCTTTTATTATGAGACAAATCTAATGATGCAAGGTTTTGTTATACCATGTATATATGAAATATATTAAGGTATACTTAGTTTATTCCCAAGTTTGTAACGCTTAAAAATATTAATGCTACCAACAAAATTATGGTATAGCATATATTTTATGAACAATAAAATCAGCCAAAGACTCCATTTCTGGTTGTCTGTCTGTCCTGCGATCCCGATAACTCAAAAAAGAAAAGAGATATCAAGCTGAAATTTTGATAGCGTGCTCAGTACGTAAAAAGTGATGTTGAGTGATGAGCAACATGAGCAACATAGGTCAATATGGTCGTAGGTTCCCATATAATCTATCATTTAAACCGTTAGAATTAAAACAAAATTTATATGTGAAAAATATTCCTTATAAAAAAAATCTTTTGTTTGAAACATTTATGACCCGTGAGGAAGGAAATAAGTACAAAACTTTGGTGTCCATTTTATCCAAAACTATAAAAGATAGGGAGCTGAAAATTTTCAGGTACCTTGAATAAATGGTCCTGGCATACATTCTGGAAAACAAACAAAAAATTCTAGAAAATACTTTCGAAATTTTCTTAAACCAAATAAATGGCTGCCGAAAAGCCGCCATAATTGTGTTAAATTCTTCTAAGATATAAAAATGTAACGCAAGCGCTAATCCCTTACTATGCATGGTATTTCAACAATTAGCTCAGTCAATTATTTGTTTTCACTTGTTTTAATTAAATTAAATAGTTATGACATTTTGAGGTAATGGACGCAGACATACATAATATATATATATACTCATTTTTTTAAAATAAATTGTGCTAGTGCCAATTTTGTATGTACAACTTTTGTGTAACAATACAGGTCTGCAAAAAGAAAAGCTTTTTTCAACTACATGGAATATTTTTAGAAAATTATATATTTATTGGGGTGCTCAACAATAATATCATTTACATCTATCACTGCAATTTTTCTTGTAAAAAAGCCTAAAATCGGATATTCGATTAATTGAAGAAGTTATTATTGATGATAATAGCCCCTGACATTGAATTGGATGATACTAACCCCTGAATTGTCAGTTTAACACAAACTAATTAGATATCGTTAATTTGTTGCGATATGATCATATGACAATGTCAAAGATTGTGAGATTCTTATTTGACTCAGCATTCTCCTATTATCTCCGAACTCCTCGAATTATCGATTTCTTAAATAAGTTTTGTAAAAAAACTGATTTGATGAAGTTTTTTAATAAAGAAGCAGTTAAAAAATCCTGAGCAGTTTTTTATTTGCAGATCTGCTTAATTAATTGTCCCATGATGATCACAATTTTGCATAAAATGTATGGGAAAATTGCAACACTTAAAAGAAATCACTGAAGAATTGTATGCTTTTTCTATTACATCACTATTTCTGGTTGCAATCAATATGGCATTCTATTACATCACTGTTTCTGGTAGCAATTGTCCACAGAATGTTTTTTTATTTCACTATGAACAAACTTACGATAGAAGAATTGTACAAAATGGCACAAGTCGTTAGAAGAAGGTGTAAATTCTTTGGGATACTGGATTGAAATCGATATTTGTCACGTTACTATTGATGCAGAACGTCTTATAAAGCAGGTGCTAGATAGAGTTGAGGGTGCAAAAATCGAGGACCGCATTTTTTCAATTGATTCTTGTTCAGAAATTTTTCTATTATTTGAAGAAATATCGCTGAAACTTGGAACCCTTATTTTACGTTTACAGTCCTTTATAATTAAAATACATTTGGCCTTACGATTTGGCTTGAAATATTCGTCATTCTTTCATCTGTACTAGCAAAATACGTAATGGATTATGCCATTGAACTAAAGTCGTTACACAATTTCAAATCCCCACTATACATTCATAATACTTGTTGATTTCATATTTGAGTTTCACTAATACATTATGATGGGACATTGTTGACGAGTGTTTTTTGAGCGGAAAGTACTCGGCTGTTAGAAAAGGAAGAGATACGTGAAGTTTGTTGCAACACATTCTGTAACTCTCATTAAACGTTTCTTTTTCAGTTATCTTAATGGAGTTGTCATCAACGTGGTTACTAACAACTATGATTGTATGGTAAGTCGGTAACTGCAATACAGCGTGAATTGTACTGGAGATTACAGATCAATTGAAATGATTCTGAACTCGCTAAGGCATTGTCACAATTTGACTGAATAATCACAGACTTGATAATAAAATAAAAAGTCTCCTCTTTTTTCCATTAATGAGCTTTCTGTTCGACGATTATTCACCCAATTGTGTTTTTGTGTGGGATGAATTCAAGATGTAAAGGTGGTCAGGCTTTGACTATGTTGTGCCCTGAGTGAATTTTAGCCAAATTAGTATGCTCCGAAGTGAGAGGGATGATACTCAGTGAGAGTACCTGCTACTACCTTGAGAGCTGAAATGTTCTGCACAGTAACCATTGCCCACGACTGGTACTGTAGTATACATCCACAACGATGACAACTTCATTATGATAGGTGGAAGACAATTGTTTCGAAGTAAGGAGTGCTAAAATACTATCCAATCCAAACACGCTTGGTTATTGTCTCACCCTGTATTGTATTTTGTAAAGACTTTGTTTTGTAATGACACGAAGAGCATTCATTACCACGACGAAAAAAAATTTAACCAAACAAATTTTACGCTTCCTAAATTAAAACAAATAAAGGCAGAGGGCCGACTTAGACATCGGACCTACCTTCACGACTTTTCATGTTGTGTGTATGTATAAATTATGTAATAAGCATGTAAAAGCAATGTGTATAAATAAAATGAACCAATGCTTGTGTAATATGTGACAATATGAATTATTGTTAGCTCTTATTAAAAAATGCATATTAATTTACAGGAACAGCAACGCACTCAACGTGAACAATGGGAAATACGCCAATTAGATCATGATTTGTTACAACAGAGACACAATGAACAGCAACGTATTGAACGAAATCGTGTAGAAGAAATTGAAAAAGAAAAAGAACGTGAACGTAGTCGATGTGATTATGATGATGACAGTTTATTATCAATGTAAGTCAAATTTTTTATTTTTTATTGTATGGAAGAAAATTTGGTGCCTCTCATCCCGAAGCAGTAGTCTCTCATCAGCATTCAATTTGGTGGTTGAAGCTTATTTTGTCATTCCTAATCAATATAGGAAACAGTTAGAAGATACACCAATAATAATTAAATATATAATTTGTGATCTAAGAGCTGGCGACATAAATTACAAAAACTAAATGCGATAGAAGACTGTTGTAAATCAGTAGCGGTTAATATCAGCTGTTAATGTTAAAATAAAGTAATACAAATCATAAAATTTTGTATGAAATGGCAGACGGTTTCTTTGAAAAGACATGCGAGGCGACTGGAATGCAGAATGCAAGTCTAGATTTGATGCAGCTATAACAAAAATCTGAATAAATGGTATAAGACATTCAAAAACTGGCCAAACTAGTTTTTTTTTTTTTTTGCTATTATAACAATTACTCTCAAGCCGCTGATTAATAAGGGCATAGAGATTTTTTAACACCTCCTCTCCCTCGGGACCTTCACGTGAGTAATGAATGGCCCTTAGTCTGCTACAGTAAATGCGACTATACATATATATCTCCCGAAAAACTCAAGATAGAGATGTCTAGTAAAGTGGAAAATATTTATCATTTATTGGACAATAGTACGGCATATACATATTATTTTTGGTATTTTATTTTTAACTATACTATCTCACTAGAAGTATAACATGAAGATTGCCCCAATAAGTCTTAACTGAGCACTTAATCAGCAAAGACCAAGAGATGATTAGCCACAATGGTTAGGTTAGGTTCCCTAACCTAGCCACCTAACCATTGCATAAATTTCCGACACTCTAAAATATATACTGTACTTGATTTTGTAACCGTAGATAAGTAGCAGTCTTCGACTTTCTGCAAAAACAAAATGAAGACGGTGACGAAGACTAATTTATTAAAAATCTAATAAAATTTAGGTTTTTTTTATACGTTTAAAACGCATTCCTTCCTACTGTTTTCTACAATCTTTTCGTTTTATCCTGTGTAAACAATTCAAGTTTTAATTAAACTTTTGTTGTGTTGTTTGTTGTTATTTAAAAGTAGGTAGGTATACATGTAAATGAGAAACCTGATAAGAGCAATCATCTCTAGCCTAAATAGAAATACACACTTTATGGACAAGTACTAAAAATAGTATTGCTTCTACATATTCGCGAATGAAAATAAGGTTCAAGAAAAATTCATACATGCCGATTACAATTCCAATTTCTGGATGTAAAGTTCGTTAAAGTCCAACCATTATTTTATATGAGAATAAGATACAATATCTTATAGAGAAAATAACAACTGGGCCAATATTGCTTCATTGTCGGAGAAAGTTGAGTAGTGTACCAATCATGGAAACCCAGATTGGCACAGAATGGAACATAAACAGTAAAAAAAAAAATTATCACATCTTAAGGAGGGTGACTCGCCATTAATAAAAAATAAATAAATAAGTATAATGATCCGGATTTTTAATATGTTATAGTTAAAAACTTGGGTACCTTACCGATCAATTAGAGAGTAGTTATTAATTGACCTACTACACCCTTACGGATGTAATAGGTCATTAACAAAATAATTTATCTGCGTGCCAAATTTTAGAGCTTCTTACGACAGTATCATTCTGTGGCTATCGAATACACATACTATGATTTAGCATTATGTATGTTATATTATAGTCTCTACTTTGAAGTACAGATAGCTTAGTCAGCATAAGTGGTCTATATACGATTAAGGGTAAAATGATTCCGCTTTGGTTTAAGTGAACCATTAAAGCCATCTACTATATTTATCGTGATCAAATTAATCGTTCAACAAAGACTTATGGCAATGTATAAGCTTTTTTGCGTTTAGTAATTTTACTGCTTATGATCTATGGTAACACAAATTTCAACGAAAATTTCCGTTTGTATTAGTATTAGCCGGTTGCTTGTTTTACTTTTGGCATCTGTTAACTTTTAATAATATTATAAGAAATTTTGACAGGCGTATAATAAATTTTAAGGTAAGTTTTTATGACGATATTCAAATATGTTGTTACGAGTAAAATGATCCCCTTTATATACGTTTAAATGATCCCTATTTTGTGTGTAAAATTATAATAAGTAAAATGATCTCCCATCATGTGACGGGTTTTGAATGTATTGATTTACATGATTTTACCAGTGATTTTTATTTCCATACTAATCTTTGATACAATGTCAAAGAACAATTAATATTTTATGTGAACTGTCTGATAAAACAATGGGATCGTTTTACCCACCTATTCTTACAAGGTTGGTACAACGATCCCTTTTGTGACATATTGAATAGTTTGAACAAATCAAAAGAAATTGCTATGCCAATATTGCAACACTTGAATAAAGAAACCAAAAATATTTCGACGTTATACATATCTCGAAAAGTTAGGCAATAAATTACATTTTTTCTTAGGGGAATTATTAAAGGCTATCTTCCCTAACTCTATTGAATGTTTTTATCTATTTCATTTGTGTTATCTTGAACATTTCTTATTTTATTTTTTGATAACTCTATATTGTTGTAATTACAAATTGGTTGTTTTGAGTTTGTCGACTATAAAGGAGTTGGTTGGGTTCTGAAGTTTTTAGCACATCCGTTCAAAATTTGAACATTATTACAGAAAATCTAGTAACTATTCTCATCGAGTCACGGCACCCTGTATAATAGTTTAAAGTTAATTAAGTAAAACTAAAGTTTTGAATATTTAAAAATGAAAATCTTTATAGACCACAATCTGTATAAAAAGCTTTATTTTTAACGTTATAACTGATGCGATCGAACTTCAGAACACAGACATAGGAAACAATTATTATCAAAACCCGGTCATAAACCTTTTTTCCCTTTCTTTTATATACCAATTATTCAAAATGTTTTCAACAAAAAATAATATAAATCTGATAAAAATATGAATTTTTTAGCAAAATTAATTAGGTTGTTTAATCTCAACGCTTTTTATATAACTATAATTACTATTTAGATTTTGTCCACATTATAGTAAGTACCTAGAGTTATCATTTTTGTCTGATTTTTTAAGGATTAAAAAAGATAATCGAAACAATTGAAAACAAACAATTGACTGAGTTAACTGTTGAAATACCATGTAAAGGCAGTGTTGATTACGCAATCGTTTGTTTTTTTACGTCATATAAGTAACGAAAGATAGCCAAACATATATACATACATGTCACACACACTTAACTGATATTCCCATTTAATACATACTATATAATTTGCAGCTAATGTGCGCTCTTATAGGTATACAGTGACGTTTATGAAAAAATGTTTCAAATAAAAATTGTTTATTTTTTTATAAGGATTTTTGTCATTTAAACTTTGGTCTATCTCTAACGATTTACAAGATGGGCCCTACGGACCCAAGACCCAATTGATCTATGTGGCTCATTTACGAACTCGACCTCACTTTTTATGTCTTGAGCATGCTATAAATTTCTGTTAGATATCTTTTTTCGTTTTTGAGCTATCGTGTTGACAGACAGACAGAAGTTCAGACTAACGAAAACGGACTAATTAGGCAATTTTATGAACACCTATACCAAAATTTTGTTCGTAGCGTCAATATTTTTAAGCGTTACAAACTTGGGACTAAAACTTAGTATACCTTACTAAACTTAGTATACCTTGATATATTTCATAAATATGGTATAAAAGCTTTTTATATTTGCCACATACTTTTAAAATACACAAATAAAATGTCATACTTTTATGTAAAATTTATTATGCTATTCTGATAGTTTTTCATAGTTTTGTGATTGTGTTGAAACTTTGTACAGTTATTGACAATCATTTATCTGTAGCTGCAATGCAATATTAACGCATAATATCTTCGATAAGATTAATTTTAAAAAAAAGTTTATAGTTAAAGTTTTAGAAAATTTATAGATATACAAGTTAAATTATTAGCATTTTATTGTTTAAACAAATATTAGAAGAGATATCGGTCAAATAATCAATAAGTAAATCGTCATAGTCGTATAAGTCATAAACAGTTATATAAAAAAAAAGCGATACAAAAAAAAATTTACAAAAAAAGACAGGAAATTTAATTATCTACAATAAAGACTGTTACCATTTTTGGTCTAGTGCACGGTTATGGAGATGTGACCCAAAACGGTTTTCCTTAAAATGAAGGCTCTTCCCTTTATTCAAACTATTAAAAAAAAAAACTCCTGTAATTTAATGCAGAAAAAAATTCTCTGTAGTCTGTAGTATAAAAAATTTCAATCTACCGAGTTTTACTTTCGGGTAATTTTTACTTTGAGAATATATAAATTATATGTATAGATGTACTGCTGTTAGAATTTTTTGATACTATAACGCTATCTACCATCGAGCAAAGAAAGCAAACGCACTAATTTTAAACGGCGGCGTGTGATTATTCGATTTATAATAATAATATCCCTCTAGTAGATATAAAGTAAATATAATAATATGTGTCAAGGTCATTATTATTGGGATGGTGGTGGACGATTTTATTCGACAATGTATTAAAATTATACTAATTTAAATTTAAAAAATTATCTTTTCTTAATTTATTTAGGTAATTAATTAACATTTGTAGATAAAATTTCATTCTTCTTGTGTTACAGACATGAGAAATAAGATTTATTATTGATTTTGATATGCGGAAACCGAATCTGTTTTCAGAATTTCTTTATAGGCGAGGATTGAACATTTTACCGTGAAAATTTCTATAGTAAGAGGGATTGTGATAGGTTCTAGAAGGAATTTAGAAACTTTGTAAACATTGAAAATTATGGGGAGATAATTTTCCTCGTTGTAAAAAATGAATTTTGTTTTCGTTAACGTAAAATTTTTTCGCTTCGCTCTTCTTATATATATACTTAATAAGATCACATTAAATGAGTTTAAAAAAACCATTTTATTGGTACAAAGCCAGTTAAAAAAGCTACATAAACCATTTTCTAAGTTATCCCTTAATGTCAGTTTTTAAAAAGTAGACAGGCTAGATAGACAATTACCTGAATAGATAAATTGTACCTAGATGACCGAGGAGATGGCGACTTTGCTCGTTATTTTTTGTTTGTTTGGAAAACCGTGATTTTTCGAGATTAAAGTTTCCGAGATAAAACGACGTTTTCTAAAAATCATACCTAGCTAGATCGAGTTTTCACGCCCAAAACCCCTTGCATATTAAATTTTATGAAAATCGTTGTAGCCGTATCCAAGATTTCAAATATATATATACAAGAATTGCTCGTTTAAATATATGTAAATATATTTATATAAGATAAACTATATAATTTACTTGCGCTCCCACCATTACGTAAGATAGATCAGTTTCTTCAGAGATCATTTTAAAAACCTTCTTTTCAGAACATAAAATTTTAAAAAATAGGTAAGTTGGTGTAATATTACCTTCCATGCGGTTTTAGTAATAGCTGAATATTTAGTTTTTTCACCCTTTTTTTATGTTTGGAGATTTTCAAGCAGCTGAATCTAAAAATAATGTTGAAAATGTGATCGTCCATATTATAGCCATAAAATGTAGAACAGAAATCAATTTTGGTCTCCATATTAGACCGTGATCTCATAATGAAGCGAAATTTAAATGATTTTCTTTCTGTCTGCCTTTCCTCCCCCGTTAAGTTTGGTAATAAGGAATTAGAAGTTTTAATTTTGGTTTGATTGTTTGATAACAATCAATAGTAATTTTAACTATTTGCTGTTTTTCTTTAATTTTATTTCACATTTAAGTGATTGCTTGTTTAATCACTTTGTTATGTCACTGAAAACTAAATCCCAACGTTAAAATAGCGGCGTATTTATGTCTAGGTTGACTTGCCTTTTCACCTATGATAATTTTTACGCATTCCCAAGAAATATGAAATTATTTGATTTTTTTAATGTGTACTTGATAGAACCAGGGTTAACATTAGTCACACTACGTTACAATGGATCAAAAATGGCAGGAATTTTGCAAATATCGCAAGGCTTGACAAGGTTCAATAGTAAAAAATTTTCAATTTTTTTCGTATTAACAATTTTACTGACGTGTACGGCAGGCAAAAAACAATCAAATTGCAGGCAATACTACTTTATTACCAAACTTTCCTTTATCGATTTTGAAAAAACAGACATCTGAGGACCCCTTGGCGGTATTATTCACCGGTTTTTTAGCAAAAATTTGTTAGAACTGTCCAATGGTTCAGAATTACGATAAAAAGTGGATTTAAAAAAATAATTTTCTAAAGGAAATGAGATTTCTTTTACAGCTTTTGAATTGAATTGAAGAATGTTTTCAGCAATGGTATGTCCCATTTTTGTTGCAATGGAGTTTAATATATGGCAATCCGATTTCTGGATCAATTTCGAGTTGTATTAAATGAAATTTTGAGTTTTTATTTGCGGTCTAAACCAATTCAATCATCTGCAAAACTTGTTATTAAATTTAAGAACGACATATACATTTATTTTTATATTCATAATTCGTAGGCTTAAATAAATTTAGACAAATAATCATTTAACTATAGAATTTATACCATGATAAGTGTTCATAAAAAAATATCTCTAAAAGTATAATTCAATAAAAAAATTGAATCAGGATTACTTTTCGATTAAATATCGATCTACTTCTAAAACAAAACATAACTTAAGGAAAATTACGGTTGATTGTAATTTTGAATCAAATAATTTTTATAGGGTAGAGTACCTAGAATACATGTATTTCTAAATTAAAAACATTGATATTTATATACAGAAGTTCTATCAAAATGAGGGTATTTTACCAGAATGCAGGTAGGCTGAAGACTGGTTGCTAATGTAGATTTGAGTAAACTAAAAAGAGAAAAAAATCTTTGCCAAGAAAGTAAAATGTGTTGGTTCTTCTAATTGTCTATTTATGACTGCTGAAGCTGACCTTTGCATATTGTTTTATGAATCATTCACAACGTCTTAGATTATTGGAGAGTAAACTAAAAGATATATTGAACGAGTCGCAAGTCATACCTGATCATTAATTTAGGTACCGTCAGAAATCGCATAGTAAATACGATTACGAAAAGTTTTCAAGAAAAAAATTGTTCAACAGCCATCCTTGACGTCAGCAAAGCCTTTGATAAAGTATCAGACATACAAGCCTGTTGTAAAAGTTAAAACATCAAATTCCAAGTTCTTATTTCTGTGTTTTAAAATCACAATTAGAAGACAGATACTTCCAAGTCAAAATTCAAGAAAAACTTTCTGATCTGTTTCCTATCCAATCTGGTGTGCCTCAGAGCAGTGTTCTGGGCCCAAATCCTCATTTAATTTATACCGCCGATCTACCGATCGATGACACAAACATAACAGCTACATTTGCAGATGACACTCCAATTATATCCATTGATGTGGATCAAAATTCAACTTCTCAAAAACTACAGACAAGTATCGTTAAAATACAACATTGGTTGAATAAGTGATGTGTTCAAGTTAACGAGATGAAATCCGTTCAAATAACGTTACGTTGAAAAAAGAAACATACCCAGCTGTAATAATGAACGTTGTCAATTTTCCACAGTCAAATGAAGTCAAATATCTATCTAGGTATACACCTTGATAGAAGGCTTACTTGGCGTAAACACATCTGGATGAAAATGAAAAAACAATCAAACTTGAAATTTTCTATTTTATACTGTCTCTTGGGTCAAAATTCTAAGTCACCATTATAAATAAAGTGTTAATGTATAAAAAAAAACTTAAACCTATGTGGACCTATAGCAGTCAGCTATGGGGAACTGCTAGCAATAGTAATATAGAAATTCTGCAAAGATTTCAATCAAAAGTATTGCGAACAATAAGGGATTCTCAATGGTATATACGTAATGACAATATCAATCAATCACCGAAGTCTCGAAGTGCCCACAGTGCGAGAAGAAATTGCGCGTTGCAGCGAAAGATACTTGGCACGCATTGAGCAGCATCCAAACTCTGAAGTGGTCATGGACAATTGTGACAGTGCGAGCAGACTAAACAGACAAAATGTGCTAGATTTAAAATTTAAATTTATTTAACAGTCATCGTGAACAGGCTAAACAGACTAAACGTGCTAGATTTAAAATTCAGATTTATTTAACATAATCATTAGATTAAGTGAATTTATATACTTAGTTTAATCTTATTTAGGTGACCACCAGTGTTATTTTATTTATAGTTCTTTTAGGAACTGTTTTAAACGTAGCGTAGTTTGAGGAGGTTTAAAATACACAAAGTGATGTACCTTGAATTTAAAAATAATGTACTACAGAGTTGATACATGGTAACATTAACATGTAATTGTAATGATTACATGTTGAAGAGAATGATTTTGGGTAAAATCGATGTAAGTGATACTAGGTACAATAGGATGTGCTCAGTGATTATTCAAAATATTTAATTTCTGGAACAAAGTACATAGTATTAAAGAATAACAGTGCTAAAAACAGAGACAATTTCCATTGGGATATTTTAAAAAATGAATTAAAAAACACATAAATGTAAATTTTGATTCTAGATACCAATCCTTACCTTAATTTATACTACGCCCACTACGATGGACGATTCCAACATTTTCAAAAATAATTTTCAAAATTATGGTTAAGAGAGAACTTAATATATGCAATACTAAACAATAAACAAAATTTGTCCTCTGTCCTGGAATCTCTGACTATCACAATACACAGTACTCTATAATATCTATAAAAAAAAACCTCTAAGGATTTTAGGGAGCCTAAAAACAAACATTTCAAGCAAAAAAAATTATTTATTTTCGAAATACAGAGTATTATAGTATATATAGATTATTTTTTTGAAATAAGTAAATGTTTTCCAAATTCATACCGGTTATTTTGATGCTATACTTTAATTTCGGTTGTTTACATCGGTATACTCAAATAAAGAGTAAATGTACTTCGCATTAGGAGCTTAATTTGAAAATTTTCTAGCTTACATGTTTTTTATAAAATTTAGTCTAAAGATCTCGCAGCCCGAATGGAAATTCTTCACACGCATGGAGTTGCTCACCACTGTACTATATAAAATAAAATAAAATGTCTATCTATAAATTTAAGTTTTTTGAAACCAATTTTTTTGACAAATATGGTGGAGGCGCAAATAAATCGATCGTATACATTAAAAAGTAATATATTGCATATGTTAACTGCGCTCACACCATTTGATTATGTAAACAAATAAGTTTTAAATTATAAACAATTATCATTCCAGATATCAACGCATTTATATATCCTACTGGCATCATGGCTACAGAGCAAATTAATTAGCAATATTCGAACGTTTTTGTGAACTGTCATCAATTGTAGAATTTAAATGCATTTTTTGGCAATTATCGATTGAAAAAAAATTTTTTAAGTGATTTTTAGCACTATATAATTTAATGAGACAGTTTTCAAAAATGGATGTAATATACAAAATATCAAATTCGGATTCGCTCATTATTTACGGGCCAGTTATCGTTTATATGATTCGAAACTTTAACTTTATATTTGAATAAAGAAAAATTATATTATACATAAATATCATTGAATAAGTTTATCCAAAACTGAAGACTTTTATAATTATAGTTTATTATAAAAGTATATACATCCACTTCAAAATTATCTGAAGAGGATTTTAGTTTGACCTCTATATTTGGTAATAATGTTCACTAATTTCCCAAGAACTTCTAAATTGAGATTAATGAATGCTGTACTAAAACAATCTTTATAAGAAAAATTTACCTCACTTGTGTAGTAAAACCTATAGCTGTTATATAGCGTTATAACAATTATATGTATAGGAATCGAGGAAAGTTTTTAAAATGAAAAAGTTACTTCCAAACTACATAACCGATTTTGATGATCCTCTCGTTGGGGTAATCTCTAGTCTATACCAATTAGAAGATTTCATATAAATTTAATCGACTTTAGTATAGTCATCTGATAGTTTTACTTAGAAAATTTGCTCGGGAGATTTGAAATTGGTTGATTTTATAGATTTTGAGTTGCTCTTTTCGACTTTCTATCTTGCTACCTCGTATCTTTGCCGCTTGCGCCACCATATTGGAAAAATGGCGTCGAAAAGCAGTTTTTTCATCAAATTTCCTTTCCGAGTTATTTTACGAAAAAAATATGTATATACGAAATTAAACTAAAAAAAATTTCCTACCATTTTGTGTCTTAAAATTTTTTTATCTAAAATCAATAGTTTTGGCTTAATACATGTTTTCGCGTAATAACTCGTTTCCACGCCAACTTGAGGAAAAGTACACTGTGCGTTTTGTTTAATTAGGTTTTAATCGTTTTTTCTTAACTTCAGCTACTTTACCATCAGTTAGTGATTTTCACAAATAAAACAGTCTCCTTTATTAGAAGCCATGGCTCAATGAACGCAAACTAATTATGCGAGTTCTGTCGGCAAACAATTTTTAAATGGTTTATCGAATATCAGGCGATAATCTATTGCGTACCAGGTGATAAACATATGATACCTTATGAGCAGGTACTCGGTAAAAACTTAAATGACAAATTGACTTTTATTATAACAAAGGAAACATACCACTTTTAAGCGGTATGTTAGACATAACCAGCATAACTACAGTACCATGAAAAAAATGGTTAAGACAGAAATTGTAGGGAATTCACCAGTTTGTATTTGGATATTTTACTCGTAAAATGACTCGAAAAGAAGATATCGTCAAAAAACTGCTTTTCGATTCTATTTTTCAATATGGCAAAATCTATAAAATCATCCATTTTCAAAACTCCCGGAAAATTTTTCAGGCAAGCCCCTTTTATAACCAAAATATCTAAAGTACTTCTCCAAAAAGTAAGATTGGGTTGTTTTGATGTTCTTTTTGTTTCGCGTTAGCTCATGCAGACTCTGGATGATTCTACGTAGTCACCTCCCCTTGAAATTCTAACTATTCTACATTATCAAAAGCTAACTAACTATGGCCGATAAAGGTACACAAAGTATTTGCCTTAATTTTCGTTATGCCTACGATATTTTAGTGTGTTTGTGGGGCAAGGGAACATTGTATATATATGTATACTCTATTTATGCTTAACAACAGATTACAACTGCTGCAGTGCGGCGTATTGCTGTTGTGTGACTGTCTGTCTTTCTACCTTGATAGTGAATATTGATGTTCGTTAGTTCATTCGTTCCACATAGCCAAGAAAGACGAGCAACTTTTCAGTGACGTCAGTACCATTTAAAGTAATCGAATGACGTCATTTATATATGATATTTTTCTAACTGTATTCTATACATGTGTGCTATCGGACATGCGCATTTAGACAAAACGATTTTGTTTAGTGGAAACGAACGGTGTGGAAACACATTGCTGTTATAGCCTAATATTGTGTTACTTAATGTAGCGACTTTCTGTTTCATAATATGCATGCAGTGTACTAAACTTTATCAATAATGTCGAGTTGATTGCTAGTTAGAGTGTTCGAAAAAAAACAAAACTATTTTTAAAAAAATGAAAACTATTCACTGATTGTGAAATGCAAACGTGTTCTTTTAAGTTTTTGGTTAAAATATGTTCGATTGTCGAATAGTCTAGTATTTAATTTTATTGCATGAAATACAACGACCGTTTTTTTTTGGATGTTCGCCTGCACTGTTTTTTTCACTAATGGAAAATTGTGTCAGGACATTTGAACAAATTTGTGCAATTGTGGAACGTTATCAGCAATCAAATATGGGAAATTCCAAACTTTTTATTTTTAAATAAGTCTTTTAGGTTACTTAAAGAAATGCAATAATTAAATTTTGAAGTGAGATTTTTTTGAAAACCGTGGCATAAATAAAACGTCCAGTTGTATTAATAAATAAATAATTTGTGATAAGTTAAATACAAAAAAAAAAAAAAAAAACTTTTTTTCGAAATATACAGCACATAATAAATAAATAATTTGCCTTATAGTTATCACTAATAAATTAAATAATAGTGCCTATGTTCAACCAAATTAATTAATATTCGTTAAAGCAATATATTTCAATTACTTTTTAATAATTTTTAATTTGGACATAATGTCACAGTTAGTACTTTGCAGTTTATCAAGCAATGATAATAACAATAATACGGATAATACAAGTGAAGATTCGACGCAAATGCCAACAATATATCGGTAATTTGATTTGAATTATTTAACATTGGCAATTCATTTATTTCTTTTGATAATTCACCAATTACAAACGTATTTTTTCAAAAATCAAGATTGCATGCACATAATCAGTGTTCCGCACTCTTATAGATTAATTCATACACACAATATTAGAATGGGAAATACTTTCGATTAGAAAAAATAATCGTGAATTTCAGAATACATTTTTGCATATGCCTAGGTAAAACAATTGCTATTTACCACATTGGTTGATTGATAAGCAAATGGGAAAGTGACGAGAATTTAAGAAAATTGTGGTCAAGATTGCTTGAAAATAATTTGAAACAAGAAAGCAAAATGAAAATTACCATAAAAAAAAAAAAGCATTTTATCATATTCCTAATATTTTAACGGTATTTCTCAAAATATCTCCGAAAAGTAGTTCATGCCAGTTTCATGACATTGTTGTATAAAATTTTCCAATGTATCAGCGTCGAGGTAGTACGGATCTGTACAATTTTTTGCTTTCGAGCGATAAAAATACACAAGCCTTCTACGAATTCTTCTTTTTGGCTCCTGTTGACAACAACAACAACAAACAATTAAGTATTAACAATAATACTTAAATCCCATGACTAACATAAGGGCCAAAGATCTACAGACACGCGCTAACTCGACACCATAAAAGCATGGCCAGCCTATGGATCAGAAAGTGGGCGTAATCACAGGGTAAAACGTTAGCAATAAAACCCGCAAATCCGATCTAACTTACTCACTAACATAATAGAATCAAAGCGAACCAAAACATAGAACCTGTAAATGCTTGGACATTTTAATCGGAGAGTTAACGCACAAAAGCCTTAAAATCAGCAGACCCGTTCCAAGTCGACCTCATTAAATTGAAAACCTTCTGGGTCAAAATTTTTTGTTTTCGTCAATATGTATCATGCAGAAGATTATTAAAATAAAATATGAAATTTCTGAAAATTGAGAAACTCGAAAAATTTATCATGTATTTTTAGATAAATATAAAATTTCAAATGTAAAAACGTGTTTTCATGAAAATTTTATATAAATATTTCATGAAAACCCATTAAAGTGAAAAAAATCGGAATATAGCCAAATACAGAGGGAGCCCCATTTTGGCATATGTTGTATATCCAAGGAATAATTAATTTCACATAAGCTACACGTCCACTTTTTCTCAAAAAATTAACTGCATGTAAGATAAAATCTATAATGATCGTAATACATAAATGTATACAGATAGAGTCAAAGCCATTAACAACACAATATATACAAAAAAAAAAAAAAAATGGCAGGATGTTTACAATAGCCAAAATGGTAAAAAATGAAGTGTTATTATAAAAAACAAAACCATTTTTGCAGGTATTGTGTTGTCAATGATATCATATCATACATTTCAGTACGACACACCAAAAAAAAACATCGAAAAATACGATTTCGGTAAATAAAACATCTGAGCCAGTATTAAAACGTTATTTTTCTTTAAAACCAAACTTACATAAATCCTTTAAACGACAGATAAATAGTAGAAATAGACAGGTAGAAATTTCGCTTCATTATGAGCTTACGGTCTATCAATTTATAGCCTTTTTGAGCAAATTATGTTCAAGATATTATCATTACTCCAGTAATTAACTTACAAATTAAATTTTATTAATTTGCCTGCCTGCGCTAATGAAGTATACATAACATCAAGAAGCTATGCTTTTATTTAACTAGAAGTGGTTTGATTAATTTACGAATTCAATCAATTTAATATTGGGTACAATATTATTTATATAATAATAATATACATACCGGGTATATAAATAAAGAAGATGCTATATAGTAAAATGCTGCTATATATGATGCTATATAGTGAAATGAGCCAATTTTACCCGCATTCAAAAATATAATGAATTTTTTGTAATTATTTTGAACGTAATTTCTTCTCATAAGATACATGGGTATAATTTATTTAGAAATATAGATTTTAATGCGAAGAAACACAATATCGAGGGTCGACAAGTCTAATAAACCCCCTTTGCGAGTTGCCGTTTTTTCATAATGTTTTTCTCATCTGACTTCCTAAGTTATCGAATACATACAAAGTATAGTATCGAAATTAATCTACAAATTCTAAAATTACTAAAAAAAATAGGTCAACAATGCTCATTCACCCGGAACTTACTGTCGACCGTCGTGAAGTTCAAAAATAGGCAGTTTTGAGTTTGTAGATTAATTTTTGAGTCAGTTTGATTTTAAGTCAGTTGAGAAAAAAATCATGAAAAATGCAACTCCCAAAGGAGATAGATTAGACTTGTCGACCCTCGATATTCTGTTTTTTCGTGCAAAATAATTACAAAAAATTCATTATATTTTTGCATGCGGACAAAATTGGCTCATTTCGCGGGTGTCGTCGTTTACATCTAGGGTAGTATTATTCGCTCACAAACCATTCATGTATCTGATCCATAGGATATTTAATCGGCCCGCTCTTGGACTAATAACACATTTGTTATAAGTATGCTTTAAAATTGAACTTTATTCTTAGCTTATAATAAATTAAATCAAGAACATTTATTACTACCTCAATATATATTAAAATAGAAAATTAAAAAAAACAAGTAAATATAGATCGAAAAATCGATTGAACGTTTTGAAAATAACTTTATAATGTTATTTACATTTAAAAAAATTCACAGTGCTATTAAAATGTTAATTTATTGTAGAGCGATGGCATATAAAGTCTGCAATCTAGTTTTGTTACATGCAATTAGAAAGTTTTCAGTTTTATAAAATTATCGTTATTTGATAATACCTATATATGGAAAATAAACAAGTGAAAACAAACAATTGACTGAGGTAATTGTAGAAATACCCTGTTCAGAAAGTCTTGAATATCTGTGTTTGCATAGTTTTTAATAAATTAGAAGAGTTCAAAAAACCAACACAATTACGGCAGCCGAAAGGTTTTTTGGTTTTTGAAAATTTCGGAAATTATTTTCTAGAATTTTTTTGCGTTAATGCTTCATAAGATCACTAGTTCAAGCTACCTGGAAATTTTGTGAAAACTTGTCCTAATTTGCGCCCTCACGAATAAACAGTGATGTTTACGAAAAAATGTTTCAAACAAAAGTTGTTAATTTTTTTAAATAACATTTTTTACATTTAAACTTTTGGCCTATCTCTAATCTCAAGACCCAATTGACCTACGCTGCTCATTTACGAACTCAACCACACTTTTTGCGCCCTGTGCACACTATAAAAATTTCAGGTTTTATATCTCTTTTCATTTTTAAGTTATCGTGTTTACAGGCAGACAGACGGACAGACGGGCAAACGGAAATGGCCCTTTTTAGCTGATTTTATGAGCACCTACACCAAAATTTTGTTCGTAACATCAATATTTCTAAGCATTACAAACTTGAGACTAAACTTAGTATACCTTGATATATATTACATATATACAGGCTATAAAAATGGTAAACAAATTTTTCAATATATTTAAATTTAACTTGTTTTTAAAACTATACCATAGTTTCATACATTGTTTATTGTGTGGTTTGTGACGGATGATGTCATAAACATTTGTTGATAACATTAAAAACATTACCATTGAAATGTACACAAAAATTGAAACCTACATACGAGGTTTCGTAAAAATAAAATTAAGTTTGTATCACTTATGAGAGCAGTGTAAACTTCTTTGTGTATAATATAAACACAAGTATATTAAAAAAAAGAAACAAATGTACGTTTGGTTTCATAATAAAAATATAACACATTACCTACTTTATAAAAATATTATCTAAAAATCAATTATTGACCTAAAAATGATAAAAAAAATATAAATTGATTAAATATAAAATATACTCAGATTCGCATGATTTTTACATTATAACAATACTTATTAATTATTTAAAAACTTGTAGTCATGACAATCTGTAGTCAAATGATGTTTTTGTTATAGGTAAAATTTAAAACTCGAATTATAAAGCATCATCCATCGACTATTTTTTAGAATATTTATTGTTGTTTTACAATTCATAATTTCGAGAACTTAATTAAGCGTAGGAAAAAGCAGACCACAGTGAAACAAAAAAAACCGGTAACATGTTCAATTTAATAAATCACAATATCAAACTTAAGAAATGTGTTTCCAAACTAAAGTTATTGATTTTCTTGTAATAAAACACGAATATGATGGGTTTTTACTGCGTCCCTTATTTCATCGTGCCCCACGTTCCCGTATATTAAACAAAATGGCAACTTCCTAATTATACATTAAAAATTTATGCAAAATAATTAATTATTTAAATTAATTAATGAAATTAATTATCTACACTAGCATTGTCCTAATTGATATAACAAAATGTTTCCTCTCAAAAGTTAATTGAATAGTACATTTATGAATATTTTGTATTCAATTCGAACTCGGAGTTGGTCGGATTAAAAAAATCTTGATTTACTATTCTAAGCGATTTTGGCATTAAATTTTTTTATTTAAGTCTATACTGTTTAGAATTTTATCATTTTGAGTCTGGTACATCGCCTTTTCTCTGTTTCTTCCCCTATTTTTGAATGTTTCGTTTAGATAATAAAGTCGCCCTATTAGCACAGTTGGTTAAGGCGTAACCAATTCCGTCCGCGGTATGCGAGAAAACTTTATAATACCGTTAAAAATAGCTGGGAGGACAGTGAGTTTTACAGGTTTTGACCTTCCATATCGAGAACTTTTTAGCTGATTATCTTTCGATCTAAACGGCCAAAAATTCTTCAACTTTGGGATCTCACAGCTAACATTATTCTGAGTATGTGAAAAAAATAAGCCAAATCTGCCGACCTTAAAATACACACTTTGTTCATAAAGCAGCTTAAAATCATTTTTCTTATCAAATCGGCAAAAACCTTGCTTAAGATTGCAAATTTCGAGTAAGCCGTGAGAGAAAATAAAGTCCCACCAAGTACTTTTATAGTGACCAACTCCCCTCCTCCATTCGAATTCTATCAAATGATTTACCCCAAATGAATTCATATTAATCCTGATTTTTATATACCAATAGGTTTTATATATCTAGTAAAATAGTGCTTCCATGGCAAACGATATTATTAAAAAAAAAAAAAAAAATGGAACTTTAGAGCAAATTAATACAAAGATTAATCTTAGTAAATCGTTGTTCACATAACAAACTATATATAATCTTGGTTTTACTTCTATTTTAACATAATATATGAATACAATTTTACAATATGGGATATTGTTTTATGTTATGTGCTCGGTTCATTGTTTTTAGAAAATTCAACGTTCCTTAAAACATAATTTTCGTGTTCAATATACGATAGAGTTCATTTAGAAGCTTTTACTTACACATACGATTGAGAAGGTACCTTATTAGAGTCTAATATCGAAGCTTAAACGCTCTGCAACCAATAATTTCCCATATTTCATATACGACAAAACTTTTTTCATGGTAAATGTGAAGTCAACAGTCATGAAAAGTTAAAAAATAAAAAAAATATACATTTAGGCATATTGTCTTTAAATAAATGAAAAAAATCTATAAAATTTTTTTCGCATGGTTACGAAAAAATAATAAATCATGATTGAAAGTAAAAATTAATCTATAAAAACTTTTGAGAAATGAATTTAATCAGATATTATCAGATCTTATTCCAATGATAATGACAAAATTTTATGTCATGATAGAAAGAAAGAAAATGAACAGACATAAAAAAGAAAAAAATGGACTTACAGAGTGTTGTTTAGGTAAAATATAAAATTCATCATCTCTGCTAATTAGTTTGAAAGAATTTTATATTGTAATGAAAAAAAAAGCATAAAAAAAGAAATACTGTTTTAATAACTGCTTTTGTGTAATATGTAGTATTCATTATCTCCGATAAAATGTTTTTTTATAATAGGTACTAGAAAAAAATTAACATTTATACAAAAATAAAAAAATTAAAATTACTATAAAATCCAATGACTATTTAACAATTTCTCTTGTTTCAATCGATAGCCACTGTTATACCTTGCATACACTTGCTAAAATCTGTAAAAACTTATATTATATGTTAGAAATTCGTAAAATAAGATCGAGTATCGAGAAAAATGCTTCAAACAAAAAACGGTTGGCTTCATAGGCGCACAACTTCCGCAAACATTATATTCGACCTAGGTTTTCAAGTTTACTTTTTCGAATACCGCATAGTTTATTTAGATAGATACTAAATCCAAAGTTTTACCAAAAAACTGTTTTTTCGTATGTATAGGTACTGTGAATTCGAAGCGCTTTAAGTTAGAATCGCTCAGCGAAACTCATGATCACATGATCTAATTAGTTTATTTAAAGTTGTTTGTTCGGCTTTTGCCTGTCCTTCATCATAATTCAAAATAGGAGATAACTAAGTGAAATTTTAAAATCTTGCCTACACCTTAATAGTCTACACCTTAATAGGCTACACCTTCAAAGTGACTTCGGAAGAAGAATCAAAAATCGAAACATTGCAAACCAATATCCATATACAGAGTATTTAATTACCGCTAGTCGTTACTGTTGATGTTGAAGATACTGATGAAGTTGCAGTTAAGGAGTAAACATTTCACATTTGTATGGAATCGGAAATACATAGCTTTAAAGTTTCCTTGTCTAAAGAAAACTGATAATGTAATGACCTGGTAATTTGCCTTTTGTTTTAGAATTTCACTACGTTTAAGGGAAAAGAAACGGATAATGCAAGGAATAAGATCCACAGGTTTTAGATTTCTCAATCATTTTCAGTTTTGTTTCCGAAAATGTTTTTAATTATATTTTCTTTCATATAAAATAGCTCCTTCGAGCAGAAATTTTCCTTCGAATAATGAAAATTAAAAAAAAAAAATTAAATAGAAAAATGTAGCATTACGATAGATAAAAACCTGAGCCTCCAGAGTCATTAAAAATTGAAATTGTAGGTTGTGGAAATATTTTATGAATAATTTCAACGTTAGAAACTCTATGACGTATCTAATTTTCAATTTCTCACAATAATAGTGTAATTCTATTAAAAAAAATATTACAATGAAATTAAAAATATACTTTATTATGTAGATTTTAGAATAAAGATAAAAAATTATATTCAATTAAGCCTGCCAAAGAACAAAATAATTGATTAAACATTAGGATCGATATTATGATATAAATAGGTATTTGTCTTGGTTTTATGCCAGTTACTAATTTATTTATTTTTAGTTGCAGAGCGCCAATAGCAAGCTTAGACTGTATGGAGGAATTCAGTGCAGGTAGTGCACCAAGTGGTCTAGGGGATATAACCATCACCAAAGAACAATTATTACTTTCTGGGCTAAGTCAAGCAGCCGTAAATGCTACGGGTCCAAATCCATCACAACTGGCTCGGCAAGGTTCTGTCACACCAGGATTGCGATATCGCAATCTTGGAAAATCGGGGCTTCGCGTATCAAATGTTGGACTAGGTTAGTGCACTTTAACTTGATATAAAACTAAACACAAATATATAAATATAAATTGTTATATTGCTAGAATAAGCAATTAGTTAAAAATATGAATATTGAGAATGTCAATTTCAATAGACTTTTGAAATATTTTTCATACAGAGTGAACCTTTTTAATTAATAAGTGGGAAAATAGTGGAAAAATTTTGTAGGGTAACTAAATTATATAAAAATATGTTGGGCTCAAGAGAGACGAGAACTGACTGACAGAGAGTAGCTATATGCGTTTTGTTCAAAACAATTTTAATCTAATAATACAAAATTTATATAAAATTATAATTAAAAAATAGAAACCCACTTTCCACATGACTACTTCAGTCAGTGAGCCTTTAATAAAGATCATTGTCCGGACTCCTTTCGAGGAATCTAACGGACCTACGTTGATTCCTTATGCGTCGTGAAATTACTTTTCCACTTCCACTGAATGTAGACACCCAGGTAATCATCGATTGTCGGTGAGGAATAGAATTTGCAGTAGCCAGTTTCAAGGGAGTGCGAAAGGTTCACGAATTAAAACGATTGAGATGATGCACATTGAAAAAGTAAGCTTCTAAGGCCTCAACTTTCCAAAATACTGTACTTCAATACTAAATACTATTCAACGCGAACTAAAAAAAATGTCGTCATTTTACTTAAATATAGATGAAAATGTTAATCAGCTCCATTAAATTTACAAAATAAAAATCAATTTTTTTAATGAGATAATACTTAAGAATCATAATTCAAGAAAACAATAAGTCATTAAAAGAACTTATTAAATTTTTATTGATTTACCTTAGGTACTTGGCCAACATTCAGTCCAGGAGTTACTGAAGAGCAGGCTGAACAAGTACTTCTTCTAGCCGTTGATAGTGGTATCAACGTATTTGACCTTTCAGAAGCACACTCAGGTAATGCACTATTATAGATAATACGATAAAGTATTACTATTCCATACAGCATTTTATTATAACTTTTGCATGTATCTCTTTTATGTCTCATGAATAAATTAACTAAGCATCTTGGATCGAATAAAACATTTTTATTTTAATATCAAGTTTAAACTGAATATATTATGCGCAATTTTATTTAACTTGAACAGTATAATATGTTTAAAGTATTAATAATTAATTAATTTTATTAACAGCACAAAATTATTCAAACATCTACTTAAAAATTGTTGGTTTTTCTCTACGCCTACAAAAAAATCAAGAAAATTATAAACTAAAGTAACTACTAGCTTATTATCTTTCGATTTTATATTTTTCAATATATGCAATACAACATCAATTTATTATCGACTTGCAAAAATGCGGTTAAGTGCATACTTAGAATATCGTTACTCGTTAGAACCCCTATAATATTTATATTTTCATTGAATAATTAGAGTAGAAATAAAATATAATAAGTTTACATTTATCATTAAATTTTTAACCACTTAGGATAAAGAGAAGTTTTGATTTTGATGTGACTTTCATGTTTTAAAGCTCCTTGTTAATTTAGGCCTTGCCTTTATTTATTATACTAAAATATTAACTCAAAAATCAAATTTAAAAATGAAGATACTTCTTAAAGTCTGTTCAGAAAGTGAGGCTTTTTCTCTAAGAAACAGTCTTAATTAGCCAAGTCCGAATTTGATAATAGAACATGAAACATATTGGTCATCCCATCGACTCATCTTGACATTACCTAACCACGTCTGATATCAATATTGTGGAATAAATTCGTAATCCTGGAAAACATCCTAATAACAGTACCTTTAAACCACTGGCCAAGTAAATTTTATCTAATAAAAACTCATTCTGCATTTTGGATATGTTCTAAATACAACATGCAACATTCTAACAACTTGCTTTTCTAAACCTTATTTATTGAGCTTTAAATCATCAAAATATGCTTCCAGGTAATATCTGATCAACTATTGAATCTTTTATTTCCTCAATATCATGATTTAAGCTAGTTTAACTATCTTTATTTTACATATTTTGAACTTGCATTTTAGACTTACTCATTAGTCTTGGTCGTTTCATCATTCACTATCTCTGTCTTGCAAACATGACTCGTGCTTCGGTCTTACTCTTGCACATTAGTTAGACGAAGAAATATTTGCAAGACCAAGAGTAACATGTGAGCCAAAAATGTCAAAATCATAAGACTTAGAGAGTAAAACCAGGATAGTCAAAAAGTTTGGCATTTTCATATTAAAAATCTAGTCTTGTTTTTGATATTGGTTTACCAGTATAAAGTGTTACCAATTTTTACTTAGCTTGTTTGACATCATTTTTCGGGAATTCTTCCACACTTGATTCCAAATTACGTTCATACTGCCAGTCTGCCGTGTCACTATTTTTCCATAAAAGTAAATGTTGTAACAAGAAAATCGCACTTGAGTTCATCTGGTTAGGATAAACAAACAAACTAAAAATAGGAAACAAACTAAACAATACAATCGTAAAGCTATTGAAATAAATACCACGATACTCGAAATAAAATTGTATATTAAGAAACTCTATTTAAAAAGTACAATTAAAAAACATACAACCGACTAACATTTCGCTAAATATCGATATTTCGATGGCATCGCAATCATCGTTAGTACCTAAATTTATTCATATTTTTCAAAAAATTAAAAAATTAAAAATAAATATGTAAAACATTACCAACAATTAGTAATGATTTACAAAAATAAAAACACAAAAATTATCACAAATTTGAAGAAAAAAAATTACAGGTCAAACACCAATTTTTTCCACAATGTGAGATTTTTTTTAACCAGAAGAGTGTTTCGAAGAACAAAGTAATAATGTGCATACAGGCGTGACTTAAATAATTTTCAGATAGAAACAACATATTCAAAATCCAGAATGCATAACTTTCGTCAGATAAACCTCAATACTTGATCACCCGCTTAGTAGCAGCTCGATATAATGTATATGCGAAGTAATAGTAATGTAAAATAATATACTGTATGCAAAAAAAAGTACTACAAAATATTGGTCCGGTAGATGTACGGGAATTTAGCGCCTAGATTTTGATACCAATCAAAGTTATCGCCCCATCTGTCATTTTGAACCAAAATTCAATCTCGAAACCTCAATGGAAGATAGAAACTCACAAAGCTGGAATAATTCCGGGGAGGCAGTGGTAGCCTTAATGCCACTTTACTACAAATTTCACGCACCTTCCTTTATGAAACCCTTGATTTTTTTTTAATAAATTTGAGGTCTTCAGATTGAAAATCGGTGAACGCAATTTGAAGCATGGTAGCGAATAGATCAATTAATAGTTATGTTCTTGTTTCACTATGCAGCCATGTCAAAAAAAATCTCCTTGGGGCTATGAGAGCTTGCAGATAGGACTGGTATTAAAATCTCGATACAGTCATCTCGCATGGATTTTTCCCATATTTAGATCAGACCAATATATAATATATGTCTTGTAAAATTTCATCAAATTTTTCATTAAAGTATTTGTTCATATTTAGTTTTATATTTAGGTTTATTAAATAATCTATACTTATGTATCTTTTATGTATGTCTAGAAAGCGTGAATATTTTTTCCTTCTAGTTTCAATCAAAAAATTATGTTTGTATTTTAAGAAAAAATCAAAAAAATTTCAAATATGTCTTCTCTCCTTTGAAAATTTAAAATCGTGCATGGTTTTTTGAAATTGAAAACTGTTCGATTGTTTTTACACTGCACAAAATAACGAGTAAAATATGTTATTGCACTGAAATTGTTTATCAAAGATTTTGAATTTTTGACGTAATAATATTATAATCTTATAAAGTAGAGAAATTGTATTTTAGGTACACGAGCTGAAACAGAACTAGGACGCATTTTACAAAGACGAGGATGGAAACGAACGAGTTATATTGTTACTACTAAAATTTACTGGAGTACAAAGTAATTTCAATTCAATATTGTGTCTATAGTCTAGTGCCTCACGATTTCTTCATTTTTTTAGATCCGACGAACGAGGTTTATCAAGAAAGCATATCATTGAAAGTGTTAAAGCAAGTTTATTTCGTCTTCAATTAGCTTATATAGATGTAGTTATTGTTCATAAAGCAGATCCCATGTGCCCTATGGAAGGTAAATAGTATTACTTCTTATTGGTCAAAAATAATTTGCTGGGGGGAAAATTCTTTTTGAACAAAATTATGGTAGCATTCTCGATAAGATATATTGCATTCCCATACAAAAATAACAACCGCGCTAATATAGGTTCAAGTCTGGGAGGAGATTATTGAACATTGGGCTAAACTTGGAACCAAAACTGATCCAATCTCGAATTAACATCAATCAATTACATCGTGAGAATTTAACCTACATTATTTTAATGTATGTTAAGTTCTCACGTAAAGGTTCATAGCAGGTTTAACAAGGTTTACGCAGATTAGGAAGTGTAATTATTTAATTAGTTTTACATAAACGAGGTTTGAACAGGAATATATGCTTCCTATAAGTTGGACGCCATTATTCTCACGGCCATTCTATCTACTATCATAACATAAAAAAACATAAATGTGAATAACAAACTTGGTCCATTAGCCTTAAGATTGGCTATTTATACTCTTGGCAGAGGGTTGACACATCAAATCTTGATTGATTATCCTTGGTTCAAAGCTTAAGCAAGCCAATGCTTGAAAACTAGCCTTGTTTGATGCTTGGATAATAAAGCTGGTAAGGACTAGTGAAACATTGCTAAGTCTGGAGTATCCTACTTAGTTGATGCATAAACACACTTTTACACTTCATCAAACTTTTTCATTAGTACGGTTATTTACTGCGATTTAGTAACTTAGTTTTCTCATTTTTTTTACATTCGGCAATATTTCAAATAAACGTTTCTTGAAATTTTTCAAGAGGAAAATTATAATTAATTTAAATGATCCAACTCTTAACGTCTCCAATTTCGTCACAGCATAAAATTTTCCATAAAATACATTCGTGAATCAATTTTGAGTTTGACTCTAAAATTTCATTTCTTCACGGCATATTTTATCAATTTAAAAAAAAAATCATTGATTTACAGAGGTTGTGAGAGCTATGAATTATGTTATATCCCAAGGATGGGCTATGTATTGGGGGACTGCAAGATGGTCGCCAGTAGAGGTCAGTTGGAAATTTTTGATTTTTGATAGTATAATAAGTTATCTCTTCACAGTTATTAAAATACCATACAAAATAATTCAAACCAGGCACGAAACAATCAAGATTTTATAGGATTTCTAGATTTTGAAGTCCCCTGATACTACAAATGAAATTAATTAGTATTTATCTTTACAAACCATCATTTTTAAATAAATCAGAAGCTATTTTAATAAGAAACAAAAGATGTTATCGTTAACAAATCATATCATTTTAGTTACATTAACTTATTAAAATGTTTATGTTAAATATAAAAACCATTTATGCATTTCGCGTCGAAACTATGAAAGCAATCGCAATTATATATTTCATTCCCTCTATAGGTCATGGAAGCTTACACCAATTGCCGACAGTTTAATTGCGTAACTCCAATTATGGAACAAGCCGAATATCACATGTTTTGTCGGGAAAAAACTGAGCTTTATATGCCAGAATTGTACAATAAAATTGGCGTAGGTGAGATGATTCTTAACAATTTCTACTACATTTCTTATGAAATATTATATTAATAAAATAGGTTTGATGGCATGGTCTCCTATTACCATGGGTATTTCTCAGAAAGATGATACGCTTTTATTTTCACGATCAAGCTTTAAAAATAAGTATAGTTCATTTTCATGGACGGAAGATGAAACAGCAGCAGCAAATAAAGAAGTAAGACAAAATTATGAAATAAATATGTTTTATATATAATATCGAATTATTTTGTTTTCAGAGTTATACTTGGCTTAAAGATCGACTACAACCTGAAGAATCACGGCGTCAATCTGATAAGTTACGAGACATAGCTAATTTGGCTGAAAAATTAGGTTGTACTATTTCACAATTGGCAGTTGCCTGGTGTCTTAAAAACGAATCTGTACAGTGTCTTTTACTTGGAGCATCTACGGTTGAGCAACTTTATGAAAACATTCAGTCGTTGCAGGTACAAATTATGAATTTTTGCACTTTTACATATAATCATCAATCACCAGGGCAAAAAACTACACGTTTCCTGTATGGTAAACTGTTGTAATTGGTTTTAAACCGATAAGAGTGATAAGAGTAAATTAACAATGTAGCCCATTAATATCTCAGATATATTGACAGATATTGACCCTGTGAACACATTTGTATTGGCTAAACCTTAAATACCTTTTACCGTTTAGGATCTAAATTGGCTATTTTAATAGGCCCGAGGTCTTTTTTAATAGGCCCGTCTCTGGCAAAGTAATTCAAATGTATATATTAAAATAGACCACCCTTTATGTATATCAGAGAGGACCCTAGTGTTGCATGAATGCATAGAAGCGCGTATTATGCAATGGGATAAACACTGCACTCGCTTTATTAATTTAACTGGTCAAATGTTTTTCTACGATTGCTAACGTAAAAATTAAAAGAGCAGATTGTTTTATTTCAACTCTGTTAATTTGTACTTGATAATTTTTTTTGGGTTCATTCGCTTTTCTTTAGTTTTCAACATTTTTTCGCTTTCCGAAATTTCTCAAACAGTCAAACATTAAACAGCCCAGAACTATTTTATGGATGGTATATGAGTCCAACCGCTCTTAGGCAAACACTCAAAGCCAAGACCAAGTTAAAGCTCTAATAAAAAGCTTATCATGGCTTCAGAGCATTTGCAATTTGGGAAAAATTCCCTGGCGATACTTACTGGCCATTAGAAAAGGAGAAAACCGGAATACACATTCTGTTTGAATGCGATAGCCTCCTTCTCAAAAGAAACCATCACTTGGGATGGGCTAATCTCTACACAAGTGAAATAAAGTATGGTCCCGAAATGCTCCATAGTTTATTAAAACTCTTCTGAAGCATCTTTAAGCTAGGGCGATACATTGAATAACAATTTAAAACATTGCATATAAACTATTGAATAACAATTTAAAATATTGCATATGATTTTAATTTAAACAAATGGAACTCTCCGAATAAACCCACAATTGAAAAACATATTCACCAGCCATTATGGATATGGTTGTTGATTGATTTATCATTAACATATAATTTATTAAAAATAAGGTTGGGGAATTACTTTTAGTATGTATATCTCTAGATATCGGCTTTCGATATTATTAAAACTTTTTTGTCGCTCATTTTTACAATTTGATGCTAATGCTTGGCGCTGGACATAACTATATTTTCAGCTACCCTGGTGGAAAAATATTTGAATAAAGAATAAGTTTTAGAAAATCTGAAAATCCTAGGAACTCTGAATTTCTGAACGTTTTTGAACTGTCTAATTCAGATATACTAAGACTTATTAAGACGCTATTAAGTCCAAAAACGTTGAAAATTCAGAGTTATTCAGAGAGTTATTCGAAGACTTTTTCAGAGTTTCTAAGACTTATTAAGACTTAATCTTTCTTTAAATATTTTTTTAACCAGGGAAGGTGGAACTCTAATTTGACGCCCAAAGCCAGCGTCCAGCATCATCATGAGTATACATCTTTATTGTCAATTTTTAATATATATTTCTGTAATTCAAAAAATGATATTTTTCCAGTTGTTACCGAAATTAAATACAACAACAATGGCTGAAATTGAACGAATATTAGAAAATAAACCTTCAAGGCCACCAATGGTGTCAACTCTGGCGCTTAGATGACAATCAATGTGCCCACCTGGATCCATTAGGTATTACATTTTTAGCAAGATCATATGTATACTATTTGTTTGATTTAAATATTGTTTCTCTTTTAAAGCAGTGGTGGTGGTCCGGGTGGGCAAAGTAATGCTGAAAGTCCTAAAGAAATTGATGAAATAAGCAATGCTGAAACAGAACCTAAAGAAAATCAAAAATTACCATTTTGTGAAATTCAGTGACAAAAGGTTAGCGAGTTAATTAAAACTCGAAAATCGAAGAAGAAACAAGAAAAGAGTCCTGATAAATCATCAGATGATATCAGTCCAATAAATCCTATTCAAATGGTCACTGCTAAAAAATTAAGTAAAAACAATGATATAAGTCCAGTAAAGGTATGAAACCAAAACTGTTATTTAATTAACTTTTCTACATAAAAATGTCTTCAATATGAAATTTATTTGCACCGCTACAATAAACAAAAATAATAAGCTTAAGTACCGCGCTCCAAAGTAAGTAAGTGCAATGATTCAATGATTTAATAACTAACACTATTTATTCACATAGTAATGGAGTACGCTGAGAAATTTTGTATCTGCAGAAAAAAAAAATTTAAACGTTCAATAAAATCCAAGTTAATTAATTAGACAATTAATAATAAAGAGTCTCTCTTTAAAAATATTAATAATATTGAATACAAATGTTTTTTACTAATTTAATGATTAAAAAACTAAATAAATATATAAACACTACTAACATTATTCAAGAAAAAAGCATAAAAATTCAATTTCAATGAAATTGCTTTATATTTGGGTCGTATTGTTATTATAGTTCTACTACAAACAAAAAAAAAAAAGCATTATTAGAATCATATCTAAATCAAAATTCGCTACTCCGCTCAATAAATATAATATCCTAACAAACCTTATTCGAATATAATTATAAAAATCTTAGTAAATTTAAAATAATACGAGAAATACGGGACTCTCGTCAGTTAATCAAGATTTCTTGATTTGAATTTAGGAAACTGTGTTGAATATTGACAAATGGAAACATAGTTTTGAATATTGACATAAGGTGATTCGATGAGAGGTAGGTACTAAGATTAGTCTATTTGTAAAGTATCAAAGATTAACAAGTCCGATAGAATTATTCAATTTAGTCAATTATTTATTTAATTTGTGTAAGTTTCAGTTTTATCATTACATATACGGTTTTAAAATTCTCGCTCAAATTTTGCTCAAATGTCTACAATATGATAGTTAATAATTAAAAATATAAAAAATAAAGCGATATTATAAAGTTCACCGAAGGAAATATGTCAAATGAAAAGATTCGCATTATAGATAATTCACGCCTTCGTCTAAAAAAAAAGCCGCGTGTGGTGTCGGATTAATCATTAGGCGGCGTAAGGCAACTGCTTAAGATCCCCGGGGAAAGATGAAAAGACAAATTTATAGGAAAAAGTCGTTAAATTGATTTACGAAGAATACAAAAATAGGGCGGAAAGGAAAATTTTTATGAGAAGAGCTCCACACAAGGAAAAGAATCCCAAGTTGATTTTTGAAGGCTCCATTCGATTTTCCCATTTGCCAGGGGCCTCAGAGAATTGCATTGTCTTTGGGCTCCGACATGGATAAATCCGGCACTGGCTACGTGGGCGTGGTTTCCAAAATGTATTCAATAAACTATTCTTATAAAAACATTGTTAATATTGTACATAATTATTTAACGTTTTTATGGGCAGCCTGGCATAAGTTTCATATTATAAATTGATCGAATCACCTTAAATTGTGCAAAGCATAATGATACCCTAGTTGAATCAGTTGCTCTAAATAAATCATCGTTTAAATTGAGGTCATTTTATACATGGCGAAATATCACTCCTTGTAAGCAATTTAAGCCTATTAAATGAATTGCATGAAAAAAGGAAAGATTATTTGAAAACGGTTTAATGATTTACTGGTTTTGGGCAGGATATAAACTAAGTAAACTTAAACATACAGACTATAAAGATCTCGCTATCACTGATATAACTGGATATAAAATCGCATGTCTCGAAATCGATCAAATTTGAGGTAGAGGCCATGGTTTCATTTAAGGCGTTTTCCGAAATATTCATCAATATACTAGTCATGGGTAATGACGTCATGAATCGACGCCATACTGATGATTCGTTTCGAAATACACTGACAAACACCTAATTTTAACTGTAGTCTATTTCAAGAGAATGGAAGTGGTAGCTATTACGACAATATTTCGTGTTGTTTTTGAAACATAATTTAATAAAATTATTATTTCACACGCTCGGCTAAATAGTTATCTGCCACGCTGTTCGCACCGGCACAATTTGGCAACATACCAATGCAATATAGTATCGAACTCATGACGTCGTTACTACAATTGCTAATGGCGCATAGTTTGTTTACGCATAGCGCAACAGTCAATTTCATTGACCCAACTGTATTTTCAAGTTTATTTGTATTATATTTACCAGACAGATTTAACTGTTTGAAGAAGCTGGCTCGTGCTATTTCAAACATATTTTCATCTACCTATGCTTGCGAGTCATTATTTTTAGAGAAGAATAACATTAAAGACTTGCTTAGAAACTGTTTGAAAGATGACTCTAATTCAGCATAAATTCTCTAACTCTTACAACCCTAATATAATTTATTTGTGATCTAATCTGCAACAACAAAAATCACACTAATGTCACTTATGCATTTTGTGTGTGTGTGTGTGTGTAGTAGTAAAAAAGAGTTTTGAGATTTTAACGCTAAGATGTCATCGCCATGAGTAAAAAAAATGTAAGCCATACTTGAACAACTCAATTGATATTTCCGTTAAAAATTATACTATGTATCTATGGGCGTTGCAAACTATAGTTCTTTTTTCTATCGCTACATACAGTCTTTCTTAGTATTAAAATCCATTAGAAAAAATGACACGTTGATACGTAAAGGTTCGCCATCTGTTCTCATTGACATTATGCGTTTCATAAAGAAGACGTGCTCGTGCTCTCGGAATACATTTACTTGATGTAATGTTCTCTGTTTTCATTCCGGATGAGAAACTTGTCTATTTCATGAAGATGAAATGACGTGAGTTCACTTTATACGGCATAACTGATTTCGCTAGGGTGGGTGTCCATTCGCAGTGTATTGCATATTATTAGGTATTATTAAGCAACATGTTAGGATACGAATTATATAAAATTAAATGACTTAAAACCAATTTGCTACAAGTTGTTTTAAGAAACAACTAATGTTTCTGAAATTATATTCCATTATTTAAATATATAGGATAGTAAAACGGAAATCATATTTTTATAATTACGAATTTTAAATACTCTAATAATATACATCTCTTATATGTGTGATAAGTCGAATACTCGAATAATTAAAAAAATATATATATTGGAACAATTTTCAAATAAAATTTCATCCGAATATTTAAAAATTATGTAGATAGGTTTTAAAAAATAAAGTCTCATTTACGGTTGACCAAAGTAATACGCATACCTCCGTAATTAGATAACATAAAGTGAAAAGAAACCATATGCTATTAAAATAAATGGCGTGTGTTTATAGATTGTTAGTTAAATTAATCGTGCTTTGTAATTATTTATCTGTCTCCGAACGTTAATGATAGGCCCAAAATGGGTCAATAAATACAAAAAGAAAGAATTAATACGAGCGAAAGTTCTGAAGGATTAAATATTGTCATACATGCGTAATTATTATACGTATAACTGTAAATGCAGACGATGCTTTAACAATAAATACGTTCAAGTAAAAAAAAAAATGAAATTGTAAGCAAACCATTTGATTACGTGTAGTTGAGGCAGTGACGGATTAACCATTAGGCGGTTTGAGCAACTGCTTAGGGTCCGCGCCGAAAATACAAAAGAGCAAGACAAATTTGTACGAAAAGGGCGACATAAGGAGGTGCATAAGTTGATTTATAAAAACTAGGGATCTCGGCATGGGTTAATCCAGCACTTAGTAAAGACATCGGCAACCTCTGATCCGTGAGTGACCCAATAATAAGTTTAGTAATTTTATGACCCATTTACACCACCAAAATTAAAGTACAGATATTAAATATACATGACAATACCGCAAATACCGTCAAAATAAATGTTACATAGATAATTAAATATATAGCAGAGCTGACCCGAAAATATTTTCAATAGGGAATATTCATGAAATTTAAATTTGGTTCAAATATTTTTTTTCCGTAACTTTTTGGCTGGACATTTGAGCTATACCATTATTTTAGCAATTAATATCCTTTTAATTACTTAAAATTAATAAATAAAAGTACCAATTCAGTGACAGAAATTCAAATTTCTAAAACGGACGTGACGTCATAGTATGTGGCTTGTCAGACTTGTTGACATACTGTATGGTATTAATTACTTATATTTTGTATAGTATTACCATGGAGATATACTATAATTACTACATCCGTGGGTATTACACCTGTAGTAAACAGTGCATTAAACTGTCACCAACTGACAGATCACATATTAATATGTTATCAACAGAGAGCGCCAAAAGGACTGCGTTTAAACATCTCAAAATTATTCTCTTTTATTTTTTTCACTTAATTACAGCATTTTTAAACAGTATTTATATTTTTACTATGTTATAACGGTGTAGGTAAACAATGAATTAAAAATGTTAAAAAAATACAAGAATATTTCCTATTTGGAAAAATTATTACTCGAAGCCAAAAATGGTTGCCGATCGCTTAATCGTATACTTTAATTGATTTTAGTTTATAGTAATGGTGCTTAAAGTGAAGGGTGTTCAAAATATATAAAAGATTGATACTTCTTCTGTCCAGTAAATAATGCTTTGATTGCTATTTGAAATTGATCAATACATTGGCACTTTAGAATGGAGAATTGTTCAAAAAAATTAGATAAAATTTTGCTGGTAATAACAGCTAAAATGCATTCAAAAGTTTTTTATTTTTGTGTGTATATTGCGTTTTTCTTTTCTATGGCAGTATAGAGATATAATCAACATCTTAGCGCCATTAAAGCTTTATATTTTCTTCTCATATGTATATATTTATGTAGAAGATTGTAGCTCCGTAAGACATAAAATGATTATTCCTCTATACTCTATCAAAACTTTATATTTGTTAAAAAATTGCAATAATACATTTCAAAATAAGAATAATAGTCCGATTTTTATTCAACGATGAATCAAAATATTTAATAAAACATTATTTTATATTGTTAAAAAAAATCTAAAATCGAAATCAAAGAACAAATGTTCCTACATTGAGATTATTTTTTGTCCATAAAATTTGGACGTTGCTATAAAGAACATTCATGTTTGTTAATTGTATGAACTAATACAAATTGAAATAAAGAAAACAATATCAAATACAATTTATTAATAGTAATATTATGTGTAGTAGTTCTCTTCCAGAAAACTGACAACTGACCTGGAGTATTATTTTTGTATGGATAATGGATTTAATTATACAAACACTGCTTATTGTTTAATATTAACGAGTTACTGTAACGGAATTACCGTTACTCATTTTATTTAACGATTAAATGTTAAGATTCAGGAAGATGCACAATGAAATTAAAGTTAATTTATCAATATTAAAACACAAATAATTATAAAAATATTCAAATTATTTTGTCTATTTCTCATCAAATGAGTAATTAAATGAGTAATTGACTAATATAACTGTCTAACTAATGTAACTGTGTAATTAATTTATTCGCACGTTTATTCGACAGAAACAACACTTGTTGGTGTTGCCAACGAACAGATTTTTCGACAATATTCCTTTTGCTCAATCAATGATCTCTATAGCATAGCTAAATGCTTAACCATCGATGTTTATGCTACGGTTAGATCCCTACAGTTCAAAGTAACGATAACAATCATAAGTTTCTCGTAATGTGTAATGAAATATCATTAATATTTCGTTAATTTAATTTTAATATAATTTTGTGTTCAATTTTAACGAATTGAGTAAACTCCAATTGAAATCTTGATTTATTTGTGCATTCAAATTGTTTCCGAATTGCTGAGTTTTACAGTGCTTACAGTAGAAGTGCTACTTTTTGAAAAATAACATTAATTTTTCGAAAAAGTCACTATGAGGCGTTACAATATAAAATAAGTAACGGTAATGTTTTCAGCAGTATTGAAAAAAACAGACACTTCTTCTCAATTGGTAACTAATTTTTCTTTTGTTTTCGTCTCATGATTATGTTTATCCATTTACAATGATTTGTACTGATAAATAACAATAGATCCGTATAGCAGAGCGCCGATTCGTTAACTCTATTACAGACCATTTTGACCAGGAATTTCTTAAAGTCAATTTTACATAAATAGTTTTGTACCGTAAAAAAAAAAAAATAGAACTACTTTTTACAGTCTGTCATGCATTTGAATAAAAGGCCAGATTGTTCAACACGCAAAAAATCTATTGGCAGACAGTTTTCTCGTGTACAAACTTAAACATAACAATATTACTTTTTTTTAACTAATATTGATATGTTAAAGTTTGTACACAACAAATTCGTCTGCCAATAAATGTTTAGTGTATGGAACAATCTTGTCTTTTATTCAAATGAATGACAGATTGTAAAAATTTGTTATGTTTTTTTACAATCAAATCATTGGCAGATTGTAAAAAATTGTTCATTTTATTCTGTCACTATCTGGCAGTCTAATATTTCGATTAGAATAAGCCAGAGTACTTATATACCGACTCAACATAATACGGTCATGAGATCAAAATTATTTAAAGTATTCAAAAAACACGGGAATAAGTTTTGCCGAAAGTTGCTGCGTGTTTTGTGTCATAAGGTAGCCCACTTAAATTTTTGTTCAGTAACAAACCAATTTTATTAATTAAACTAAACGTAATAAATATTAAATAAAAGTAGCCAGACTCGATGGTGAAGTCGTCGCTTTCCGTTGTTTCGGCGATATCGGTATAAACAACGGAAAACAAAGAAGTGAAGAAGCCATTCCGATTTTGTATTCTCTATAATCTTTGCGCGCATTAAATAGTACATGAGAAAAATAGTATCTGAGACATTCTTTACTTGCTCCCGTGGTGTGTATACTATTTTTTTGCTTGATGGAGTTGTTTCTAATTGGTTGACACTTTCCGTCCGGAGGGGAGAAAATTAAATTTATAAAAGTGAAATATTAATAAAAAATAAGTATTTGTGAACCGACCTTTTAGTTTTATTGAAATTTTCTCCTTTTTTAAAGGAATCATTCTTACTTGTCCCGTTCACTCACAGTCTTGTTTGTATACAATTGTTGTAAATTTTTTGATTTCCGTTAGAATCATTGTAATTATTATTATTATTGCCTACTAGAACATTAAGTAATATAATACGACCCTTCATTAATAATGAGAAATGTTGACAAATAAAAGAAATTTTAATAATTTTACATTTAATATTTAATAATTCGAAAGCTAAAAAATTCTCAAAATGAGTAAGCGTAAAAGTTTTATAACAAAATAATAATAATAAAAAGATAATTAGATTAAAGCACGCTTTTTCACATAATTCTCTCAAAAAAGAATATTGTAGTGTATTTCACAACGATACGAAAATCTCAATTTTACATAATAAATTTTTTGAAAGAAGTTATTATAGATATATTATTGAAAAAAAAAGTAATAAATATAAAGAAATTCATGCATTTGGACAAAATATAATTTTAAGCAACTATGTTATAAAAAAAATGCATTAAAAATCAAAGTAGCTATTTTAATAAATTTCTAACGAAAGGGTATATAATCTAAAAATGTTGAGAAAATATAAGGAGTGATTTTGTGTACAATATATAAAAGAAATTACCAAAACCATAATTAGCGGTTCTCAATGGAAGGTAAAGAAATGATTTTTAAAAACTTAAAAAAAAAACCTTTTTTCGCAGTTACATATCGTAACCGAAACCGTATTATATAATAAACAGTAGTGCCAACTATTAAAATCTAATGCGAGTGGGATTCAATTACGTCAGTACGTCATAGAATCTACATTAGGGATGCGATACCTATTACCAGTAAACTATATATTTTACTCATGGAGATATGAGATATTTAATTAACCAAATAACTTAAAAGTAAATAACCTCTCGAATCACTAACTTACATGGACTCAGGACTGTCATTTCCCCTATTTGCCCCAGCAAACGCTCGCGATCAAACATAGAGGATTGTACTAACATCAGCCCGTGCCAATATAGCACAAGGACTACTAGTATAGTACATTAACAAGAATACTGGTACATATTCAACTTTTTCCAAACGAAACTCTTTTTTCAAGCCTTAAAATCGTGAAATAATATAATAATAAAGGGATAAGTGAGAGCAAGAGAGGTGGAAGCTCTAATTCGGTGGCCTTTATCCATGTTTACTTTTAAACCCAGCGAAGCAGGTGGGCATCACGCTAGTTATATATAACTCTCCTCCACGATGTTATATAATTAGATTTAAAAAAATCATCTTTTGTTCTCTTACCTTTCTAATGATAAAATCCGCTCCTGCCAATCGGCTAAATATACAGAAAAATTAGGCTACCTTGTAGATATTGGTATTACCTTATACCAATTATTATGATCTTCCAATATATCTTTATTTTTCTCCATGTTCACCTGACTGGTAGGACTCCTTTTTCCTGCTGGAAAAGTCACAAACAATTTTAATTAATGACATCTTAAATAAGAAAAGAGAGCTTCAAAGTTTCAGCGAAGGTCAAAACTTCAAATCCTTATGAACGTTCTTACATAATCGAAACAGTACCTACTTTCTTATGACCTATCCTATATGAAAATATGATTGGAGCGTGAAATCTGTACCATTCAATGATAATTTCATAGAGTCCATTGGAAAATATGCCGCTCACTGCTCTTGCTCTGGAGTGAATTCACGATATTATGTGTCCTAAATTTCCCATATGAAATAATTGCTCTTTATACTTTCTTCGCACGTCTGCATTATGTCCCCTATATTTTTCCAGTTTCAATTATGTTTTGGGAAATAGACCGAGTTTACCGCAATTAAAATAAAAACATATTGGTGCAAAAATTATGTAGATACATAACAGTTTGTAAACTTGAGTATTAAATCGTAATCTGTGGAATCGACTTGAAGAGGATTTTGAAATGATAAATAAAATTAATATGCATTCAATAAGTTGTATTGAATTCAAATCATTTACATGATTTGTTCATTTTTAGAAATAAAAATAATTTCGAAGTTTATATTAATAGTTCTTTAAAAAAAAAAAAAAACTTTTTACTAATTTCACTTCGATTGTCATTAACGAAAATTGTGGAATATTATGTAATATATCCATTACAATTTCTTTTAAAGTTTTATAGCCCTAATATAAATCACAATTTTTAGCCCTTTTTAGAAAAAGTTAAAAGTTAATAGAATTGAGTTGTATACAATTTTTGTCTTGGATAATATTTGTTTTAATGTTAAATATTATGTATACTGTTTTTTTTTTTTGACTTCGAGTTGAGACATAGTTATTGAATTAAATCCCACGATACTCGAAAATATATTGTATATTAAGAAATTTTATTTAAAAAGTATAATTAAAAAACGTACAACAGACGTTTCGCTAAATATCGATATTTCATTTGCAACGCAACCATCGTCAGTAGCTAAAATTCATATATTTTTTAAATTTTTTTTAATATAAAATTTTATTTTACTATATCGAAAAAAACAAATATTTTCCAAGTAAATGCCTTTAAAAAACGTATAATCTAAGAATGTTCTACACATTAATAAGTTTTATCAACAACTTAAAATATTTATTAATAATAATATAAAACAAAATATTTTTGTTAAATTTATGTTTATTCTTTATAAAATTCTCTATTGTTATTAGTTTCTAATTATTCATAACTTAAATTATTATTTTAATAATATATATTTTTTAATTGACTAATTTTATTTTTGTGCAAGTGTATTCAGAAATTGTAAAAAAATTTTAAAATGTTTGATAAACTGAAGGCTACTAAAACTAGAAAAAAAAAATTATTTTTTCATTTCTTCTCGCAATCAAGTGACAAAGAAGATTGAAGATTTTGAATGAAGAGGAAATGCCTCCTTTCTTTTAATTTATTTTAGAATGTAATTTCTTCTTTATGGTTAAAAAATGGCTACAATTTTATGTACCATAAATTTACACTAGAAAAAAATAATAGAAAAATAAATTACTTATCTTGTTTGTTTTGTTTTCTTATTTCGTCCCTGGAATCCAACTGCATTTCAATTTTTACTTAAAACAAGTGAAAACAAACAATTGACTGAGGATATTCTTGAAATACGTAGGTATAAACAGTGTTCATTACGCAATCGTTTGTTTTTTACGTCATGTAAGTAAAGAAAGATAGTCACTCTTAGATAGCCACATGTGTACATAACTGATATTCCCATATAATATTTAGTATATCATGTTATAACATAATTTGCGCCCTCGCGTGTAAACAGTGATATTTACGAAACAAATTTCAAACAAAGATGTAAATTTTTGTATAAGGAACATTTTTTATATTTACAATTTCCTATGGAACATTCCCTATATTATGCATGTATTCTACATAAAAACACCATCCTCCTGAATCACTCTATATATTAGAAAAATAGCATGAAAATCCTTTGCGTAGTGTTAAAGATCCAAGCATACATAGGGATTACAGACAGACAGATGAAAGGGACTTTTCCGCCGAACACGAAAAAACTAAAAATTGGCGATGATCTTCTAAATCGACTCAGTTTGGAAAAAGAACTCTTTTTAAGGAAAAGGGCAATTTAATAGAGAGTGTTCTTAGATATGTTTTAAATGCGAGTTTAGGGTTCCGTAGCCGAAAAATTTGTCGGGGGATTTTTAAATTTTGTAAATTTCAGTTGTATACAAAATTTTATATATACAAAATTTTAAAAACCCCCACAAATTAATAGTATGGAACCTTAAACTCACACTTGAAGCATACCTTAAGGCAACAAATAAATGATACGATGAGTAAATGTTATAAATCCACTGATGTGCTATTGTGGCAGACGGTGGAGTAGGCATGACCATTGGCTAAATTCAAGTATTATATGAATAACAAACTAAAAATTTTATCTATATTAAGGTTAGAACGAATTTTCTGAAAAACATGTAAAGTACTCAAAATTTGCCCGCTTGAGCGAAACGACTATGGAAATAATTTTTATTTATATATCAATTTATTGCTCGAACACGAAACTGCCTATTAGTGTAGATTTGCGAATGGCTTTAAGTACTTTTCTATGGGGTTATTTTGTTTGCTGATCACGAATTTTGGACTCTTTTTGCTCGTCGAGGTAAAGAGGTAAGGTAAAAAATACTTTTTGCCCATTTTTACTGTTTTTTTTTTTTTTTTTTTTTTTTTGAATGATTCGGCGCCAAAATCAATCACTGGAAAATGGTAAAATTGAGTTTTTCGGCTGTAAAATGCAGTTATTAAAAAAATATCAAAAGAGGTCTTATATGAAAATTAAATAACAGCCTTTAAGATAAATATTCGTGGGGATAAAAATGGTTCAATAATTTTAAACAATTTTCAATTTTTTTGGAACTGAAACAAAGGGAAGTTTTGGCTTTCCAACGTTTTTTTCTTTGCGAAGTGTTTTGGATAATGCTATTAAATAAAATTCCAATTTTGTACAATATATTCTTATAATGTATTAAATTGCTAAATAAATTAGCTATAAAAATATAGAAATAATTAAAATACTTTTATTAGAGCTTATAGAAACTTTGTATAACAATAAAAAATAATTTGGTTTTATTGAAAGAAACAATTGAAAAAATATTGGGTTTACACAAAATCATACTTAATTATTCTTACAATTTATGACACGATTACGCAACTGTTCAATTAATTGCTGACTGACGGGTTCTGTAGGGGATTCGGAGTCTGAACTAGTATGCATATTGAGTGTTACATGTTCCATTTTCTTTTTGATCTCATTTTCAGCAGTAACTTCCCATGCTTTTTTGGCCGATAAAACTGGACTTATTACTCCTAAAATAAAATAAAATAAATTTTTAAGTTATTGAGCTAAGGACGTTCATACATGTACAGATAACTCGGCATGGTGCTACTAATATGGTCAATAAATACATTTACTTTTACGCTAGCGTCCTTTTTATTACAATAAATGCATACAATTTGGCCACCAACTCGTTAGCCATTTAAAATAAATGAAGTAAGGAGAGTTTTTATGGACGTTCTTATGTATAAAACAAAGAGGCAATATACTATGTGTTGCGCGCTGTATCATATGTGTAGCGTATACAACTTCAAGTGAAGTACAAGTGATGAGAATTACTTTCATTGCTCATACATAAGAGCGTCTATAAAAACTCTTCTTACTTCATATATTTTAAATGTATAACGAGATGGTTGCCAAACTGTATACAAATACCGTATGTACAAACTTTCCAGCCACACGTAGATTGACGTAGATATAGATTGGAGGTAGAATTTTTATTTTGGCGGAGTCTTTAGTAAAATTCTTTAGAAAAATGATGTTACAAAAGTATCCAGTTTAGCAAAGGTTCGTTAGGTCGTGTATTGAACACTGTTTCCTTTTCCAAATAGTCCTGAAATTCCTATAGGCAAGAAAACATTTCCGTTCTAAAAGAATATTAGGAAAGCACATCTTCAAGTTAACTTCTTTACCTTTAAAATGTGTACAGGTAGAGCTCAAAAGGCCCAAGTACCATAAAATGACCTGTACGCAAATTTAGTAAATTTTTTTTAAAAAGTGTGTGTTTTTCTGCGGAGTCTTTATAATCATCGACTTATTTTGTTCGAAATTCATTTTGCTTTAAGATATTTTTGACATGAGATATGTGCGTTACTTAATATTTTGGCATTCGATATTTGTTTAACCTATTAGGTTTTTTGGCATTAGGTATTTTTGCAAATAATTTGAAATACATATTTAGACCTGACAATAGAAACTAGGTCCTTGTATGGAAGTGAAGTTCCACATGATTTAAACTTGAATTTTGAGAAATTTTTTTTTTATTTTTTTATTATTGAACGTTATTGTCACCCTGCAAACAAAAATCTAAAGAAATCTACAAAAAGGTGATTTTGTGCATAAACTACCTTAAAAGGACCCCACACATTTAACCCCAGCTATGACTTTTAGTTAAAATTGCTTGGAACTTTAGATACAGGATGATATTGTCATCCCAAACATAAATCCAAATGGGCTCTAAAATGTTTTGTTTCGGCCCATGAATAGGCAATAACCATCTTTTCTATATCTATATTAATTAATAATATAAATAAATAAATACTAAATTAAATAAATATTAAATCCAAATATCCGAGGGTGCAAGGGGTGCATAGCACCCGGGCGCATTATCTTTGGGAGCATTTGTTAAGTTCTTAAATACTTTTCAGCAGCTTTGAATTAAAGTATTTAACATTAACTATTCTTATATACAGGACCGGATTAACCATTAGGCAGACCAGGACTAAGGACTCCGTGGAGAAAGGTTAAAAGAGAGACTAATTTGAGAGGAGCGTCACATTGACTTACAAAGATTACGAAGAAATTACATAGATGTGAGCCAAAGGTACAATTATTCTTCTTTAGGGGGACCCACCCACTTTTATTTTAACCAAAAGCCAAAAAATACAATGTCAAATATGCGGGCTCCTTTATTGTTTTCCTTTTTTTTAGGTAAATGCAACTTAAAAGTGCTCATTATTGTACAACGATGCACTGGAATATCAATCTTTACCTTTCCATACATCAAATGAAACCGATGTTTCGTCAACAATCGATATTTAACGATTCATCGACGTATTCGACTTTAAAAATACATAATTACTGGAAAAATGATGAATAATTTGTCAGGCATAAGCAATCTTTACTCTCAACTCATCGATCCGATAGTTGATTACGTTGAGACTAAAACAATTTCATGTTTTGTAGGTACTGTGTGTTGTTTGGTTGTGTTTATCGGGCTGTTGATGTGTAATTGTGTTAGTTGTCGATGTTTCGTTCTGGATATCGAATAAAACTGATTGAAGTATTTTCGATGTGCTGTTCGTTTACCTGAGGATCCCAGTTAGTCGGCTTAATGAAAATTTAGTATAGGTGTGATCAAAAACAAAAAAAAATTTTCTAGATTATCCAAGATTCAATAAAATATGTATAACCAGATCATTGCCTTCAAAAAGGCTTTTTTCGGGAATTTCAAAAATTTTGAGTCATCAAAATGTTTCTTTAGGGTGATTCTATTAGAACTTGGCAAAATTTATACGCATTTAATGATGCATAAATTCTAAATTAAAAGGAATTTTAATGAAGTTATTCTTTGAAGGATTTCATTTTACGCTGTGCTATTTATTTTAGACGGAAAAAAAACGTACATAATTAGCACGCTTATATTAGCTTCACCTGTATGTATGCATGTATGTTTGTATGTTTGTATGTTACTCTCTAATATCATACCCATGCATAGGTCATCATCAGTTATATACATTTATTATACTACCGATAACCATACTATACATATATACTTAGAATAAGGGTTCTTATCGGGTTATATAATCCGTCTAGGTAGCATTCGTAATAACATTTTAGCTCGATCGTGGGCGTGGCTACAATTATGTATCATGAACATGTTTTTAGACAAAACTTAGTGAGTGCCGGGGCTGACCCTAACTCGCTGGTGGATTAGTTGCATTTCATTTATGATATCAAAAGCTTGGGCATCTATTTCGACGAAAAATCGTAATACCTTTGCACTATATGCTATCATTTTGATATACCTTAATTGCATATAATTTTAATTGAATGTTAACATGCAGTCCAAGTCCGTATTCATTGATTGAAGAAGAAGCATTAAAGTTTCCGATTGTATTTTACCAATCACACTCTATATTTTAAAAAATCAATTTGTTGCATTCTTTATTATATTTTTAGTATTATTTTTAGTATAATATCTCTTTACTGCAATTGCAAGTACTAAGTATTGTTCAAAGGTACGCTTATGGTGAATTCCCAAACAAAGGGGCTTGCACCGAGCGATAGACAACAAGCAAAAGAACTGTCCTCGAAACTCCACGAAATTATGATTGAATAAGTCATAAATTCATACAGTTGTCAATCTCGTGTCCCACGATTTCGAACGCTTTGTGTGTGAACTCTCTATTAAAATTTCAAATTTCTTACAAATTTAATGTAACTGAAAAATAATATTTTACCTATTTTTGCATTTCCATTTCCATAGTCAGCATTATCCACATTTCCGTATTTATTAGAATTTGATAAATTATGGGCTTCAATTGCATCATCATCTTCTAAGCTTGAATAACTTGCAGTAGTTCCATCACTATGTCGATCTCCAGATATGGATGATATGCCCTGTGGTTCTTCTTCTTCATCGTCTTCATCATCATCCTCCGATTCAGAATCACTATCATCATCGGTACTAGCTGCATCTGAATCTTTGCTATTTTTATTTTCAATTTCATAAACAAGATTGTTATCATCAGCACCACTGGACCCACTGCTATTTGTTGATTCTAAATAAAAAGAATGTTGTTTCGTTTGAAAGGTAATTTAATGGAGAGTATTCTTAGCTTTAGATATATTAGTTTTTAATATTTTTATTGGCATGATAACTTACCTATTCTCAATTTTGTTACAATTAAAGGATAAAATTCTTTGGCTGTACTGTTGTTTGGCTCATATTGAAGAACTAAAACAGAATATAATGAATTTATGTATAATTTCTACTGTAAAAGTAATATAAAATTAATTTATTTTTTCAAATTCTGAAACTTAGTCAGACTTTAATACTAAAAGGTTGAATATTTACATGTTTAGTAACTACTGTAGTAGTATCTAAATTAGGTACTCATGAGTAATTGTATAACAACTTTTCACCCCCCGAGATTTTTATTTTAGGTACTTTAGTTTTTTTTCTTTTGCATACATTACTTAAACGTGTAAAAAGTGTATGCAGAAAGAACATAAATTTGATAAATACATAAGAGTATATTTGATATACAACGTGTTCTGTTATTGACTGCAGAAACCCGGCTTACCAAAATAAGCTGATCAAGAGCAACAACAAAATTATTTTCCAAATTTGGATCTGAGGCCTAATTTGGGAGATACGGGTATAGCAAAAATTGATAAATTTATTCATTCACTGACTATCATTCGATAACCAATAGCCAATGATAATCAGTAGATATTAGTAAATTTCACTTAATAATGGAAGGGATTTAAAAAAAGTATAAAATTATTTTATTGGATTTGGTCAAATCCCATTTTTTCATTTCCTTCTACAAAATAAGAAAAAAATTCTTTATATGAACATGAGGTTCATTATTTTTATGGAAGGAATCTTACATTGTATTTATTTTTTAAATATTAATAAATGACTGATGAATGATCAAAATGATCTGAAACTAGTTGCAAATTAAAAATATTGTAAAAATAAAATAAATAAATATCAAAAAAATAATTTTATTAATAAAATGTATCATAAGTCGAAAGTAAAAATTGGAAAATTTATAAATTTTCCGAGTCGAAACAACTCTTATCAATCTAATACCGCCTAGAACATTTTTTTTTTTTTTTAATGGAAAATTAATTTATAATAGGTTGGGGGTTGTACCTACTATTTTAGGATTTAATTTAATTAGAATGGTATTTTCTATTTTATTAAAATAAACAAAAATTAATTTTTTACCGAAATTATACAATTTTTTCAATTTAAAATTAAAAAACGCGGATAATCAGTCTATTTTGAGGCAGAATAGGTTTTTTACGACAACTTTTTTGCCTTTAATAGCCTAAAATAAGTTTAATTATTTCTGCATATTAAATTATATTCAGATAAATATTCCATCATACCGTTATTTTTTCAACAGACTACAACCAATAATTTACACCATATTAAAAAAATGATTCGAATATTAAAAAAAACTTACTTAAATGGCAATATTTTAAAGCTGTTTTGTAATCTTTCATCATTACTGCTGAAAGAAACTAAAAGCAAAACAAATTTTCGTTAAATAAATTATTAATTTAGTTTTAACATTCTATATTTACCTCTGCAAGAAATTCGGTTGGTGCTGACGATATACTTTCATCAGCATCTGTATATTCACTTAAATCTTCAGTACTGCTTGATAAAGCTCGTATGTTCCCATTTTCATTTTCTGCCATTGTTTTTTTCTTTAAAAACTAAAAATTTCATAATTTTTTATGCTAAATATGTTTTAAACTACATGCATATTTGATTAGTAATAAGTTACCTTGGTTTAATGTTAAAAATATTTTTATTTTATTTATTATTTTAATTATAATTAGTTTTATTATTAATTAATGATATATTTCTTGAAATTTATTTAGTTTTTATGTTATTAAAAAAAGATATTTATTTTCTTTATATATTAAACATTTTATTTTATTAAAAAAATGGTCATTTATCATTTTTTGATTATCTTAAATCTTGAATAACATTATAAAAAATAAACTACAATTAAAAATAATTTAACTATAATTTTTTTAGCTTTATTAAAAAAAGATTTTTTGCCTTATAATAATTATTACCATGAGAAATATGGTTTAGGTACTTAAATTAATCGTTACTTTTATTTACACCAAATAAATAATGAGTAATAAAATCACACTATATTGACATGGTAACGTACTGAATAATAATTAAAAACTGATGGTCTTCCATAATTTGTTTATTTATTTTATTGATGTATTACATTTATGAGGCCGTTTGTTTAACTCAAGTCTTTTATGTGCTTTACTGTCATTTACATTTTACATTTACATAGAAAGCAAGCAGTCTCGAAACGAAAGCTCATATGTATTATTTTTAACTGCGCATGATATAACAATACCTATATAATCAAACAATACAATAATTTTTCGAGATATACAATAATATTTCTATGATGGTAACTAGAACAGACGCTTGCATTTTCTTTTTAAACCGAGGTTTAGAACTAGTCTTAATAAAACGTTAACGTATGATATTTAAGAAGCCCAAGAAAATTTATAAAGACATATATCGACCCGTGGTTTTTAATTAGCTTCATTAAATATACCGGTGGTTATTGGAAGCATAGAAGTTATGAATGATCAAATATCCACAGGTGTAGAATGAATGTTAGTGATTTCTACAGGTTGAATTACGAGAATTACTATTTTTTAGGGTTCCGTTGCCAAATGGCAAAAAATGGAACCCTAATAATTTCGCCACACCCGTCTGTGTTTGAAATGTTTTAAACCCCTTCTAAATATATCGTTGAATTTGAAAATTGACCTTGGATCAATGGATATACAAAATTTAAAAAAAAAAAACCGACAAATTTTTTGGGTGTGGAACTCTAAGCTTGCACTTGAAACTTATCTAAGAGCACTTAAATTACCTTTTTGCTAAGAGCCTTTACCAAACTGAACCGAATTTCAGGATCATGACTAAACCGAATTTGAGGATCATGATTCTCTCCATTAATTTACCTTTCAAAGAAACAAAAATACAAAAAGGGGTGTATCCGTTTAGGCGCTACGATGCCACAGACAGACAGACACATATACACTCACACACACAGCGGTCAAACTTATAACACCCATTCTTTTTGGTTCGGTGGTTAAAAAGAGTAGTTCAAGTTACTTTTATCGTCAGACAAACGGTCGGCGCCATAAACGAAGCTCCAAAAGCTGAAAAATTGTGTAACCCCCCATTCGGTCCTCTAACTTTTAGATCTTGTGATTTAGAAATATGGGGCGACATCTAAAAGAGGCTATAAATATGACTTTGCACTTAACATATCGTTTTAAAATTAACTTTTGTTCTTAACAAGTGTCATGGGTTCGAATCCCTTCTTATCAAGGTCATTTTTTTTAACATTTAAATTATTTTCCCACTTGAAACATTTTAAGGAGTGAAAAAGTAAAATTTTTGCATACCTATGGTTGTATGCGATGGAGGTGATAGTTAGTTTAAGATATTGAAAATTCACTACTGGAATTGCCAACAGAGTGAGAACCATGTCTCAAAGTAGATTGACAAGGATAGTAAATGTTGAGGCATGGTCATAATCTTTGAAAATTCACTACTGGAATTGCCAACAGAGTGAGAACCACGTCTCAATGTAGATTGACAAGGGTAGTAAATGTCGAGGCCTGGTCATAATACGCATGTCTTAATATACAACATAATATCCTGGCGCGTATTTAAAATAAGATTATACCACTTTTAAATAAAGTTAAAACAGTATATTTTAAACAAATTACCATTTTACCATTTTTAAAATTTTTTTTCACATAATTAACACAAAATTATCAAACAATATTACTCGTTTGAACGTTAAAACAAAATAAAATTTTATTTATTTATTTTAAGCACATGTGAATTTGAAATATAAACACATCATTGAAACAGCTGATTCCGGTTATACGATCATGCGCATTGAATACCAGGCCTCCAAAATGGTGTTTCTCCGTCAGCTGCATGAAGGTTATAAAGAAGGAGAACGATCGCAATAGAAAATATTGTTCCCAATATTTTGAAAAAATAAGTGAGGCGCTGGGATCGCTAAGTTGTATCATTAAATGCGGGCTGTATGCGGGCTGTTGTGCGCTAATATACTACTTACCGACGACAGCGCGGCTGGTGGCTGAAAATGATCTACAAATTCTACAAATTTTCAGGGACAGGTACGCTAATGCTTTAGTACATAGCGATCGTTCTCCTTCTTTATAACCTTCATGGTCAGCTGTTTGAATATTGTATTTTCATCTTTGTTAATCTATTCTGTGACGCCAAAATATATATACTTGGTATACACTGGGCTTATCTATTTAAAATATATGATCTA